>NC_137737.1:151943662-153143662 GCF_963264785.1 Psittacula echo | reverse complement strand
TAACTGGTATTACATCTCTCCACGGCAAACCTTCCAGTGCCTTGAAGACCTTGTGAATCACTACTCAGGTAAGAAGATCTGTAGGATAGACATATTTTCCACTGGTAACTGTAAAACTATCTATCAAAGATATAGAATAAGTTTTGCCTTTGTCCAAGACTTGCAACTATTGCCACAGAACAAGTAATAGAAAAACTTCTGGTTTATATGTTTTACTTTATTTTTTATCCTAAATAAAATATGCTACCCTGAAATCAACCCAAGAAGTCAGCTAAATAAAGACAGATAGGCATTACCCATACTGGAATATGATATTGGATGGCCATGTCGATAACACTGTTTGGTCTGAACACTAGCGTCTAGAACTTTGCTAGACAACTTCCAAATACAATTTGGAGGTTAGCACAGGGCAGGGATACCCAGTCCTCTGAGAGCACAGCTAAAGTTAAAGTTTGGGTGCACGAAAAGGTTATACTGTGCAGATGCAAGTCATGGTTCTGGGTCCCAAGGCCACGTTTACCAGCATTGAAGTGTCTTCCATTTACTTATTTACCCTATAGACAAACAGATAGCATTAGGACATGCAAGACCAGGTTCTGCAATCACATTTCTCTTAGAAGCCTTATCAACACAACCTTATCTGCAACAGAAAATTCTCAGAAATGTTGTTAGTTTCTTCCCTATTACTTTAGAAAAGCATGGCTGCATTTTATCAGCAGAAGATGTCTCAAGGGGCTCAAGCTGTTAGCTCAAATCTAGATTGAGCTGTCACTTTTACTAACATCAGTCCAGTGGATGACACCCATTTCAATGATATTTTTCCAGATTCATGACAATTTAACATGTGTCAGAGAAATAATTTGACAAATGACACAATTAAGTGGCTGCAGGTACCATGCATTAAAATAAGAACATTTTAAAATGAGGAAGGAAGATTGCAATAAGTTAATTGCATAAAAGTTACAAAAGAACAATAGGTTCTGTGTTTTAATTAGTAATGGGTACAGAAGTGCAAAGCTACCATATCTGCATATTTCACAGGTAAATGAAAAAGTTTCTTACCAAAGAGTATTCTGCTAAACTGGGGAGAAAAACCATATTCATATTCAAAACATGCAAAAGAAACTTTGAACTCCAATGATATAAACAGAATTTCTACAGGATATTGGTTTGGGTATTTTTTACATTCTAGTTAGCTGACATCTTTCTCCATTTAGAAGCGGTCAAACAGTCAAAAGCTAAAATTTGGGGTGAGGAGAACTTATAACAATTTTTACTTGAGTTATATGTGTAAGAGGAGACACAGTGAGATTTAGCTCTCCACCTTCTCTCACCATGACAGGATAACAGATTTTCACCCCAAAATAAGGCTCAGAGATGTAAAACACTAGCATTCAGCCATGATGCTCTCTACTTGAGCAGAAGAATATTTGCAATGTTCCTAGTGGAGCAAGAAGACAGAGAGAAGGAACTTAGATGAAAGTTACATGTGAACCCTGATTCATTCCATAGCTATGTTCCACAGCATAATAGTGCACATACAATCCAACCTAAGTGATTGCATCCTGCACCTATTTTACACTCTATTTGCATGGCTGAGACAATGGGAGGCAAAAGCAGAACTCACTGAGGACTCAGAAAACCTGGGTTTAAGTCCCTGCTCTGGCACAGGCTTCCTTCCAGACTTCAGGCAAGTCACTTTATCTTTCTGTGTCTCGGTTTCTCACTTGTACTGTGAGACATATGCCCCATGATAAATTAAAAGGCAAAGGTATGAGGAATATGTCACAGTGACCTTGCTGACAACACACAATTTATTGAGTCCTACTGTTGTGCCAAAAAATGCTTATTTGAGCATGCATCAGGGAAAGAAAACAGTGAAGATACCAGTGAACAAAGACTAACTGTGTATTCATCTCCCTCTTCAGAAGTTGCTGATGGTCTCTGCTGTGTCCTTACAACGCCTTGTCTTACCCAGTGCACTAACAACAACAGTGTAATGAACCAAGTTCCTCCTGTGGTGATGCGGAATAAAAACTTCAACTGGAGAAATATTCACAGGTACCACATTACAACACAGGCTGCCAGAAACAACAAGGGTTCTTTTCCAGCCTTGTATATACTTGTACTTACAACACAGTAGAGCAGACATTTCCTTCTCCTGAGATCAGTTTTAAAGAGCAGACAATCTTCAAAGCTGCTGGCAGCACGTTAACCCATGAAAACTGGATGTCCAGCTCTCTAACTGATAATCTTGGTCTAACTTTGGAAGCATAGTTAACTATCATTTTTCCTAACCAGCTAAGAGTGTGGCCACATAAGCAGTCCCTTTGGGACTCATGAGTCCTCCCCACCAAGGGTGTAGGAGTAAGATCCAGGCCAGAAAGCCTAGTCAGACCCACCACCAATGGCACAGTAACATGTAATGTCTTAGAGGTGAGCTCCAACAGTCAGAAATGGCTCCCCCTTGTTCACATGGTGACCATCCAAGAAGCAGCACACATTCAAGGAACACATCCCAGTATAAATCTTTCCTGCTGTATGTCTCTCAATACAGAGCCCACCTCAAGGTTCCCGAGACTTCTAGTATCTTGACTGCAACTAGAGAAAGTAGGTCAGGTTTCAGAAGCTGGTGAAACAACCACCTTCAGAAACAAAAGCACCTCTTCTTTCTGAAGTGTAAATTTCCCTCTACCACTCTTCCTTCACAAAGCATATTCATTTGCTTACAAACGCAAGAAAATTTAGTGCAGTATTGAAGCCGTTTTTCCTACAGGTTAAGAAGAAAGAAAGCAGGTAGATGTTATTTCCTTTTCAGATGCTGAAAAATACTTAGATACTAAGATACCTCTGGTGTACTGACTGCTTCAGAAACCACTGGCAGAAATATCTCCTGATTTATGAGACTGGAATTTTTTTATACCTCAAAATTAACATAATTTGGTTTAACAACTGTAAATATTATACTAACAGGCTCAGTTCAAGTAGCTGAAATGGTAACAAAATTTTCTTCTTTTAAAGGCTGGAGGTGACTGAAGATACTGACAGCACCCTGGCAGCAATGGATGACTCTTGTCTTAGCTATGGATTGAGGGAAAGTATCGCTTCGTACCTGTCCTTAACAGGGGATGACAACACTTCTTTTGCATGTGCCAGAAAGAAGAAAGCCCAATCCCTCATATACACGGGGTGCAAACGCAAGAGTACCCTTCACTTACCACCTACATACTATGAGGACTAAATATAAGACAACCAGGAGTTAAAAAAAGACAAAACTGAGGAGCTAGAAGAGAAACCCAGAGCATTCTTCGGTTCTGCAGTCCTTCAAAGGCTGAGAGGTAGAAGCACACCTGCCAATGACTAAATACTGGCAATGCTTCTGCATTTTCTCTTCTGAATGTTAACCAGAGACCTTCTTAAGGATGCTGTCGCAGCCACAGCATATGCTGGGAACATCCCCAGTGCACCAGATATTAGAACCTGATCACAAGCAGGATAGACTGAGACAGACTCAAAGTCAAAAGCCAAGTGAGGCAGATGACTCTTCAACATGTCCAGCATTGTACAAAGGTGATTGCTTACAGAAGGACTAACTATAGCTCAAGAACTTAAATTAAGTCTTACTCGGGTATTCTCCACAATGCTGAAAACTATCTTTACAGAACTACCTACAATGAAAACAGGAACCTTTTTCTTCTCCATAAGGAGAATGGCTTGTGGTGTCACAAAATGGTCATAAAGTTAAGAACAGGGTTAACTCACTGGGAAAAGCAGTTCCTGTTTAACCCTGAGCTAAGAGTACAAGCAAAAGCCTAACTCATCTGCTCATATTCTCACAGATATACAGCAAAGAGCAGAGAGATTTTTAATTTAAAAGTAAAATGTGGTAATATCGTGCCCAACTGCAAAGGTAGGCTTGTGAAGGTGTCACCTTTTATGTGTAGAGGACCAGATTTTAACCTCATGTCCTGAAGGCACCCCCATATTTATGTACAATATTTATATTAATAGCAGCTTTTTTAATAACTAAACTAAGACAGCAAATCAGTGACAGTGGATTTTAAAGAGTTTTCTGAATTTCTTATCTAAAGAGAGTTCCGTCAAATAGTAACGACACATTTCATCAAACTCCTTCAAGATTCGTAACCGGGTTATCCGAAATTTCACAAATTAGAGAATTTTTATATATATATGTACCCTTGAAGGAGCAGCTAGCATGGTCCTTTGAACCTGACTTGCAATTGTTTTCTAAATCAAGTAGTCACATCTGGGGGTGTAAAATGCTGCAATCCATGTTATCAAGCCAAGATCTTTCCAATCTAATATTCTGTCGTAGCTTTTTGCACAGAGTTGAGTAATGAAGGTTTCGAGATAGAGAATTTGGTTTATACATATACATATATATATCCTCTGTAAATACTTCTCAGTACAAATCTGTGTGCCCTTTAGATCTTTTAACAGATCATTTGCACTAGCAAGAGAGATTCAGAGATCGAAATAGTTCACAGCCTGTTTAAACGTATTTCAGAATTCTGTGGATGAATGTAATTTGGCTGGTAAACATTGAAAATCACAAAGCAAGATGAACTCAGGAACTCTAGGTGTTTGTATGATCCCATTACTGTTACTGATCATTACTATGTTATGGTGACTGCATTTTACCCAGTGAAATGTATATGGGGAGCATTACAGATTTTTAAGTCAAGTCATGACTTGTATTTATTCATTAAAATAATACCTAGTAGTGACTTTGTGTTGTCTTTAGACAATGGAAAACCTCATGTGCAATTAATACAAACACCCAGTCTTGCAATGACACTGACAGAAGGCATCTTTGATGGAAAGCAACGGAAGAATCCAAGAGCCCATGTAACTGGGCAGCACTTGGAACATGCTCTGTAGGAAGGAGATAAGATATGTTCTAGTGACAACAGGTCCACAAAGTCACAGGCCAGTTCAGGTTGGAAGGGACCTTTGGAGGTCACCCGCTGCAACCCCCCTGCTCAAGCAGGGCCACCAAGAGCCAGTTGCCCAGGACCACATCCAGACAGCTTTGTATATCTCTAGGGATGGAGACTCCACAGCTTCCCTAGGCAACTTATGCCACTGCTTGGTCACCCTCGCAGTAACAATGAAAGGTGACAAAAACTTATGAATTGTGCCATAAGGGATGGCTGGATTTCACAGATGGTCGGGGGAAATTCTGTGAAGTCTGGCCATTTCTCACAAGTAACTGAAAAACTATACTTGGGACCTTTTAGGAAAGACGATCTTGCAAGGGCCAATAGCACTGAGGTGATTCCATAAAAATCTGAGATTACCTAAGAAACAATATCAGAAATACCAAATTTGGGTAGAGATGTAAAAAACCTGAGGCCAACAAAGAGAAATTAGAGAGGTGGTTGGTTTGTTTGAGAAGGAATGAGGGTGGTATAGGGGGAAAAAAAAAGAGAAATGGGAAAAGGGGGAAGAAAGGGGATCTAAAGGGTAGCTAATCATAGAATATTTAGGGTTCATGTCAGCTGACTGGAGCAGTTTTCAGTAGGGCAATAAATCTCCTCTTTCCACAACTGGCTGACCTGCTTGAATGGCCAGGAGGGACCTGGTGTCTTCCCTTGCACTGGGTGGAGAAAGCTGGGAACTCTCCTCCTGATACCCACCAGGGAATGCCTGGAGGGGACACCTAATAGGTCTGCCCTCCACAGCCTCCTGCAAGAGATGGAGGCAACCCATACCATTGATCCATGCTTCTACATCAAAATTGCCCTGGTAAATTAAGTGATTAATCAAAAGATGAAGTCAAACACCAGGTTAATGCCCTTCATTGATTTAAAACAAAACCATAATCACTGAAACTACTTTTTCTAATCATACTACTGAAAGATGAAGTAGCTTACAAAAGGTCCCCATGACAGCTTTGCGGTGATTTTGTACCATCTTTTTTCAGATTTGTTCCAAACAAAATCTCTCATAGGAAGACACAGGAAACTCAAAACCACTTTGCTATTTCAGATGCGCATCCTGTAGAGAAAGTTTCATGCATTACACCGTTCTGCATGCTCAGAAACAGTGTTATTTTGTTATGCGTGACAAAGACCGAGTAAAGAGCACAAAACTAACTTTTGCAGAAAAGCTGTATTGCTTCATGGGATTTTCCCCTCTGGAAAGCTATATCTGGTACATATTCTCACTTTTATGATTCTTAGTCCGTGTGCACCTCTTTTTTCACAGTAAAATTAAAAGTACGCAATGATTTTGGCATCTTGGAACAAAACCAAGATGCATCCCTGGACAGGAGGTCTAGGTGAGAAATCTGAGTAAACCAACAGTTGCATTCCGCATAATACCATTACCAAAAAAAGAATTTAAAAATCAAGCCACTGCTATTACTGCTTGCTTTTGATTTTATCAGTGTATTTCACAAGAAAACTAAATCCACCGTGGCCCTGTCAGGATAAATACTTCACATTACTTTGAAATAAATGGAGATCCAGAGGAGGGCCACGAGGATGATCAGGGGACTGGAGCACCTCCCGTATGGAGACAGGCTGAGAAAGTTGGGGCTGTTCAGCCTGGAGAAGAGAAGGCTGCGTGGAGACCTCATAGCAGCCTTCCAGTATCTGAAGGGAGCCTACAAGGATGCTGGGGAGGGACTCTTCATCAGGGACTGTAGCAATAGGACAAGGGGTAATGGGTTCAAACTTAAACAGGGGAAGTTTAGATTGGATCTAAGGAAGAAATTCTTTACTGTGAGGGTGGTGAGGCACTGGAATGGGTTGCCCAGGGAGGTTGTGAATGCTCCATCCTTGGCGGTGTTCAAGGCCAGGTTAGATGAGGCCTTGGGTGACATGGTTTAGTGTGAGGTGTCCCTGCCCATGGCAGGGGGGTTGGAACTGGATGATCTCAAGGTCCTTTCCAACCCTAACTATTCCATGATTCTATGATTCTATGCTGCTTTTGGCAAGATAATGGTATGCACAGTTCAAGGAAGAAGATTGTTGGTAGAAACACTAGTGGGAAGAATTAATGCACCTGCCTACTCTAGGCACTGTTTTCCATTATTTGATGTCCCGCTGTGGGAAAAAGGAGTAGTTCAAACTTTATTTTACCAAAGACAAGACATAATGTGTAACTACACCCCAGAAGTAACAATAAACAAAGAGGTCCTTACATTTCCCTTCATAAGTTGCTCAACTGGTAAATTGCACTGTATCCTGCTACAGCTTTCACTGGGCCTCATCCTGACCAATGTCAGAAAAGGATATGTGACTTCAGAGAAAGGGGAGGATGTAACTGTACTCTGACAGAAAAGAACTAGTTGTTTCTAGCAAATTAATTGCTATGCCAAGAGCTGAGTAAAACTATAGGAACTGTGTGAGGAACTATCCAAGAATGACACAGAAAAACAAATATTCAACAGCAATTTTCAACAACTTCCTTCCCTTCCCCCACTAGAGTGGTGCAATTAAAATAATCTTATTGAGACATGGGGATGCAAAAAGTAAGTTATATTTCCTGGAGCAAGGGCACACTGAAGAAAGTTATTGAATAGAGATGTCATCGCTTTCGAGTCAAGATTTTTTGATTTTGAGTCAACAATGCTAGCAGAGAGATCATTTTGTCCACATGCTATTTCTGCTGCATATCTCCACTGAAGATTAAGCCGTATTTCATAGCACACTACTATTATCTGAGACTGTAAAGATTAACGGCAGTATTGATGCTGACAAAAAGGCCCCAGATTTGAGACTGGAAGTGTTGTAAATATACAGATCACTTGGGATGACTGTGAAAATAGCCTGAGCTGACATCAAACAAGCCTGTGGGTAAAAGATTTTTACTCTCTGCCTGAAACTTGCTTTTTCTTTTAAATGAAAGCTGTTGTGAGATCAGATAAAAAGATTGGATACTTTCAACATGAGGATGTTGGGCTCATCAGTCTAAAAACTGCTGATCAACAATTGTATTTATGGAATGGAAACTAACCTGTTGTACCTATAAGTTATGAAACAAGACTATTTATATAATACACAACAAAACCACAGTGACGAAAACCAGATTCTTAGTATCAATCACCAAAGTGCATCTCTTCTACATCCTTCTGAAGCACCCAGCTCCTGGAGACAGCGGTCACAGGTGAGATGAAAAATAACTATAGCAATAACAGCCCTATTAACGCTGCCAAGGTATGGATGAAATAAAACCAGCACCCACACACTGCCACATCCTCATATATGTAACATCCTTTCACAATGATTATGAAGTGGCAGGAATGAGACTTACCATCAACACCACCCTTCTGAAGAGGTCCATATCAGCTGTTTCTGTGAGCAGGTGGATGCTGGTAACATCAGCTCCACTACGGTCAGCTCCTAAAGAAACCCTGCTTGGGTCTCCTCCAAAGCTCGCAATGTTCTGCTGCACCCACTTCAAAGCCGCTAACTGATCCAAAAGGCCGGCGTTTCCACTCGCATCAGGAGAACCTATTGTAGGAAATAATGAAATAGATCTGAAAAGAAATCAAAATATAAATATTTGAAGTTTTGATTGAACATTGCATTTTTAGCAGCTCTTGCAGCTGAACCTTGACAAAACTGAGTTTCAGTGACAAAGCAGAGTTTCAGCAACAAAGCAGAGTTTCAGCATCTGAAGTGGTCTCCTCCAAGGTCATCACTTTACAGAGTGACTCCATTTCAGCTTTTACCACTCCACCAGGCATCCCTGGAGGTGCCTAATTGTCTGTCCTGGTGACATAAAAATAGCAGTCCAACTTCTAAGCTTCAATTGGACAGCTCACGGCAGGAGACTTGAATCCAGGCTCAAGTATCCATAAATTCAGGCCATGCGATTCTTTTTCTACATAAGTAGCTTGATCTTAAAAGAAATTAAAAGCAAAAATAAAAATAAAAATCAGTGTGTTTGCCAAGTTGGAAGGGACCCATAGGGATCATCAACCGTTTCCCCTGAGTGCACCTAATTGCATCCGTTTGCTTCCTATATCCCTTTTACACTTACCCTGTCTGACCAATCATTTATGTAACATCATCTTGCATTTCTTGAAACATGTACAGATATAATTTTGTAATTTATAATATCTCCACATATATCCTTTGAGACTGACCCATGTCTAACTGAGATCTTATTTATATGTATTCATAGTTCTGTTCCTAAGAAAATAAAAGAAAAATAATGAATCATGTACCCCTTATGCTTAGGTATTACCACTGAAAGAATACTTTCTTTTCAATACCAACCAGTGATAACCTGATTTGAATAACAGGAAAGCAATGGTGAAAGCATCTAATGATACAAACCCCTAGACAAGCTTAATTTTTTTAACAACAAAAGCAGAAATAAGTAAATCCTGCACAGTCTGTAACAAAGGAATAGAAAGTGATTGTTCATTGTCTGCTGCTTCTTAATCCACAATGAGGCATTCATTTTTAATGATTTTAAATTCTCCACATTTAAAACTTGGAAGTAAGAAAAAAAGACACAAAAGCCAGAAACAGAAACACAGCTGAAACTATTTGTTTCTTCCATTGCCAGGACAGACCAGATAGTACAATTTTAATGTGAGAGGCTCAGAAACTAGTGGATCAAAATGAACAGATAGTGGAATAAAAAGATGCCACTTTGTGAACAGGTAGCCCTGCTGCAGGCAAAGAGTAATCGGAAGTGTATATCCTGTAGTAGATATCCATATGCCTATCATAATGAATTACTGAGAGATCACAGACACCAATTTAAGCAGCAGAATAGAACACAGAGGAGACCAGATTATTGACGGCTTTGCAGCTCTTACAAATACACATATCACAATAGCCACCTCTATAAGTGCCTTCGCAGTGGGAAAGACAAGAACTAAACGGCCCCAGAAACTACAACCTTCCACCTATAGCCACAGTTTAAGATGCTCAGACCAAGCTACACCAGGGAAGCAATGGAGGAAGAACTTTCCCTGCTTTAGTTTTGAGCGTTGTTTTAGTTTGTTCTGCACACCATGACCAGTTCCCAGGGTTCTCAATCCAGCAATAAAACCATTCTATGGTGTTAAAAAGGAAATATCATTTCAAGGGCTTGCTGTGTGCCTCGTGAGACTTCCCCAGAGGAAGTGAAATCATAGAATCATAGAATTGTAGATCATCGAGTCCAACTGTTATCCCAGCACTGCCGAGCCCACCACCAAACCATGTCCCTAAGTGCCATATTTACATTTCTTTTAAATACCTCCAGGGATGGTGACTTAACCACTTCCCTGGGCAGCCTGGTCCACTGCTTGACAACCCTTTTGGTGAAGAAATTATTGTATGTAAATCCATGTAAATGTTTTAGCAACACAATGTGGTTGTGTCCTCAACATAAAAAGGACATGGAACTGTTGGAACAAGTTCAGAGGAAGGCCATGAGGATGATCAGGGGACTGGAGCACCTCCCATATGGAGACAGGCTGAGAAAGTCGGGGCTGTTCAGCCTGGAGAAGAGAAGGCTGCATGAAGACCTCATAGCAGCCTTCCAGTATCTGAAGGGGGCCTACAAGGATGCTGGGGATGGACTCTTCATTAGGGACTGTAGTGACAAGACAAGGGGTAATGGGTTCAAACTTAAAACAGGGGAAGTTTAGATTGGATATAAGGAAGAAATTCTTTACTGAGAGGGTGGTGAGGTTGCCCAAGGAAGTTGTGAATACTGCATCTCTGGCGGTGTTCAAGGCCAGGTTGGACAAAGCCTTGGGTGACATGGTTTAGTGTGAGGTGTCCCTGCCCATGGCAGGGGGATTGGAACTGGATGATCTTAAGGTCCTTTCCAACCCTAACCATTCTATGATTCTATGTGCCTTGCTACTGGCATACTAAAAACATGACAGAGGAGAGAAATACAGCCAGTTCCTTCTGCTCTGGCAAAAACCACAATCATGCTGTAAAATGTACCACACTAGGGAACAAATGCGTGCATAGACATTCACAGTAGTTAAACCAAAAGAAACGTCTGTGAGGAATATTTCCCACTGCCTTTTTGCAGGAAAAGAACAAACCCCTGAGGATCACAGGAGAATGAAAAGAAACCAGTGTTCAGAAGGAAGCAAACAAGGACATATACACGCATTTCTGTTACTACTAAACTGGAGAAGAACAATAGTGCTTAATTTAAGCATGAAAATAATCCTGGTTTATATGACCTCATAGACTCTTAAAAGAATCAGGCTTAAAAACATGACTGTCTTCTCCATCCTGCCGTCACCCATATTACTGACAATTTACCTTAACTTCTTTGGGTGCAAAGTGGGAGGTGAAGGCACTAGCAAATGTGCATCACTTTTTGTACAATAATAGGTGACAGCAAATAAAATTCATATCCTTTATACTTAGAACAATGCGAGTTCTTTGCTTGCAAAAGCCCTGTCAATGAGACACCAAAACAACTGCAGAACTGAAAAAAAAACCCCAAACAATCCAAACCCTCCCAAAAAAAACCAAACCAAACCAAAAAGAAAAAAATCTGTTTTTTTTTTTACCTCCCCGTCATTCCCTAAAATCCCCATTTAACTCTTTCATTTCTCATTTTGTAATTTATAACAAGTCAACATGAGAGGATTCAGCACTTTGCTTAGTTGGACCATGAAAGTGATATTGCTTACAAGATCATAACTTTTGCTTGTAACTTCAGGGCCCTCCAACAGTTCCTGCTGCTAATGTCTCTCCAGAGTCCTAAGGGTGAGCTCCTGCCTCCTGTGAAACTGGTGGCAAAACTTTCAAGGGACCAGGATTTGTCCAAGTGTTTCAGTAAGAATGGAAACCACCTTAGCATATCATTAAGGATTTGGTTTGAGTCTTAGGAAAAACCCTTACAATATTTGACCTTCACTGAAAATCCCCAGGGGCTACTGGTCATGCACAGGAGTCAGAGGTATTTCATTGACCAAGAACAGATCTTGCAGGGGGAGCATTGCTCACCAGAATGGGCATGACTGAAAATCCATGCTGATAGAGGGCCTGGTACAAACATACCACACTCATCGTCTCTCCACGGACTAAAGAGGACATAGGGTAGCATGGCATTGAAGGAATTTAGGGCCAACATGGAATTTAGGAATTTTTAGGGCATCACATGAATGTGGTGCTTAGCTTGCTCCGATGACTCTTGCAAAGAGCTTTTCCTTCTTGCTCCTGCTCCTGAGCAACAGGATCTCCTCAAATGCACAGGAAAGACTGCACTTTTCCCTGGCTGCAATTCCACAGTACAGAGAAGAGGGCTCCTGCATGCTCCTCAGTCATAATGAACCACCTGTATCTCTAAACTCAGTCCATTCAGCTCATGCGCTGATGTTTCCAGACATACATGCAGATCCTTATGAAAAATCTCTAAATGATGGACTATCATATAAATATCGGTATATAATATTCAGCCCAGCTAGCAGTTTCCACTTTGGAAGGAACCTAGGTGAGGTCTGTAGGGCTGAAGGAGGTTAGTGGGTAACGTGTGGGCAGTGCTGCGTAATGGAACCTCGCATAGCTCCACACTGCATTTGGCTCTAGCCAAAATGAAGCCACAGTATCACTTTCATAAGCATCTGGTTTACACTGATGAAAACAGTGACTCTTTCCCTATAGTAGTGCCAGCAATCTGGTTACTGAATGAAAAACAAGCTTTGCTGGGAGTGAGCTTTGAACAGTGAAACAGAGATGAGAAACAATAACCTGTAGCTGCAGCTACATACCCCACACTAAACAAAATCCAGGCAGCATCACTAGCAGTGAATACTTAAAAGATAGGCAAAGTATTGAGTCTGGTATTTGCAAACATGGCAAATACAACTTCCTAAAGATTACATAGGTATTAAAATGTCCACTAGAGAGGTCAAGGATTGCTACCAACATGATGGAACAAGAGCTTCACTTGCAATCATTGCATTTTCTCTCCATGACTCTCTAAGTTCTCTTGATCTGGGCAGAATTGAAAGGTGCTAGAGAAAAGTGTTCTCTACTTGCTTAAGCAGGCAAATCTAGTAAAAGGCAAAATGAAAAAAACAATCCCAAAGACCACACAACACTGCCACAGAGGTTTAGGGAGAGTGAACGTGAATTTTCACGTGTACGTGCTGCTTTGCAGAAGACAAAATCCTGTATATAATGAGTATTTGAGTAGTTTTTAATGGCAATTCGCATTAGAAGGCAATAGGAAAGCAAAAAAAAACCATACACAAGAGTATGGGGAAGGGATGCAAACTCAGAATATGCAAAATTTCATAGATGGAACAGTTGGAAGTTGAAGACATTGAAAACCATAGCCATAATAACAAGCACTGGAATTAGCAGGAATTCTGATGCCTAACCTGTCTTCATGTGTGTCTGCAAAACCCAATATCCACAGTTGCATCTGCAAACATAAGTCTAGCCAGTCCTTTGTTATAAATGCTTGGGGTTTGTTTTGTCCCTTTGCCTCTATAGCCTCTCCCTGTTCTCTTCAAGTCCCAGTGGTATCCCCCCAAAACAGTCAGTGAAAGATACAGGTTTTTCAAGTTTAAAAATAACTGAGCTTTAAGAAAAAAAAATAGAAGTGTTACAGGATGCAATTTAGCCCATAGTTGTGTTTGTTCTAGAAATTCGTCACTTACCAGTACTAAGGAAGCCAAAAACACCAACCCGGTAGTTTGCCATCACAACAATGATGTTACTGATGGCAGCTAGGTATGATCCATCTATGGTTGTCTTTCCAGCCTCAGCACTGTAACTCCCTCCATTGTTGAAGAACAGCAACACTGACAAGTTTTTGACCTGCCATGACAACAACCAAGTTAATATCCCTGTAGCCAACTCTTTTGTAGGTTGGTGATGAGAACAGAAGCATCTTCCCCATTAACATTATTGAAGCCATTCATAGCTCTTTAACAGTGACCATAATGAGGGAATATCTGTCCATCTGTCTGAAATGCTAGGGGTAAATTGTCCTCAATGACCTATATACCATTCAAGAGGACAATATGTCCAGTATAAAGAAGATTTAATGGCACCACTGTGTTCCATCAGCCAACAACTCTACCAGGTTAGTTGAAGGCAGACCCATCCTGCTGACTTGGCCATTGAGCGCATGGTGGGCTCCTCTTTGCTGCAACATCTGCTTTACACTAATGCATGGGAAAAGTTCAAACAAGTGGGAAACAGGAGAAGAAAAAGGTCTGTTGGGTTGCTTTATCTTCAGCAGGACTAACTCAATAGCTGTGCAGGGCTGCTTCCTGCTCTCAAGTCTTCAGAATTAAATATTGCCTAGTCTCCAAAATCTCACAAGAACTCGTTGCTCCTTCAATGGAGGTTTTCCCCTATTAGATATATAGAGAGGTGTCCTGCAGAGTGGACTTCCTCTGTGCATGGCAGAGAGTCACATCTCAGGAAGTACAGAGGGCCTCAAAAGAGCCCAGCAGGACTCCCGGGATGGGAAGGAGATACAATGGGCTGCTGTTCATGTTAGAACTTCTTACAGAGCCACACAATTTTGCACAGAAACAGAAGCTTTTTCCCAAATCAGCAGTGCATCTGTGCAGATCCTCTCTGTACACACAGCAGGGCTGCAGCCATGAGCAGCACAAAAGCAGAAGTGCACCAGGAGACCTCAGCATTTATCAGCAGGTTAGAGCTCTGTTGAGATGACACTGAAGAAATACCAGTCTCACTCTCTGGTGATGGTTTGCAAAGGGCTGGTGGCCCCTGCAGCAGCATCGAAGTACATCTGAGGTTTGTTTTTATCCCTGCAGCTACAGGGCATTGGGCTCTGCTGCTGTTATTTTCTGGATGGGGCTCAGCTGAACACAGCAGTCCCATCTGCTCTGGCAAATGATGTCTCTGGCTGTATGGAAGGAGCAGCAGGGAAGCGATGACTTCAAAACTACAGGATAGGAGGCAAACTCCTCTCATCTGCCATTAATTTGTGATGATTGTGTGCACTCCTCACTTATCTGTCTGGAGAATCACTTCAGAGGCTTCTTGTAAACATGACAGTGTTACCAAGAAAACCCAAGAAACTGCAAGCACTGAAATGTGCTGCTCGCTCTCAGGAACTTCTGCTCCTGAATAGAAATTGCCTAATTCACAGTGGTCCCTGGTTCCTATTTCTGCACTGCATGTAGCACAGAGTGGTAGGAGTAAAGAAAAAACTGAAAGGATCTGTTTTCACATGGAAATTCATTGTAAAATAGAACCGCTTTGAGCCATGTCAGCTAAAATGGTATTAAACGTGATGCTGAGCCTGCTCCGTCCCCTCAGCTCAGCATAGTTAAGCCTGAGGTTCAAACCAGGCATTTCTAATGTGTCCACAGCCTGCATAGCACCATGACCTCCAGCTGCCCTCTAAGTTGTGTATTACATTGTGCTGACTGCCTTTACACAATGCTGTAATGATGAAAAGCTTAAGAAAGGCAAAACCAGGAGATAAAAGTTAAAACCAGCAAAACAAAGCCTGCTGTAACAGATATGGAGCAATTTAGGAGAAGATTTAGTACTGAGGCTGTGCCTCATGCCAAGTGTCTGGATGTATCGTTCCCATTTCTAGTCTGCATTGAGCAATGACAGATCCCTCTCCTATGCAAAGGTAAAATGTAATGGAAAATAATTTGTGTTTTAATCCTAAGGGATTTCAATCAGAGCTCATTGGTTTGGACATTTTAGATGAAGCTGGTTTAACATAATTACTTTCGCATTTCTTGTTAGTCCTTTTAACAGCATAGTATAATGCTTTAGTTTTTCTTGCTTGGTTGAACCATGACTCACAATATGGGATATTTCATGTCCCCTATCTATCTATCTTTCTCTGTATATTTGGTAGCCAAATAATCTTTTATTATACATTAGCTGCTGAATCATTTATTTTGGATAAAAGTGAACTTCCCGAAGCCTTGCTCTCAACCAAATTCAATCAACCACTGCAATTAAATTCTTGAGGAAGAAGAAACACAAGACCTTAAAAGAAGCCTGCTGGAGCCAGTCCCTTCATCCACCACCACCTGGTATCAAGCTCAGATGCACCACCACCAGTGTCAATGCTGGTGGAGCACACACAGTAGCTGGCCAGAGTGGGACCAGCACATTCCTGGTGGACAGGCCATGGATACCATGTGTCTACTGGCCAGTGTGTGGTTTTACTCCATACTTCACAACATAACGCAGGCAGTCACACTTTGAGGTGTAAAATCTGTACAAAGACTTCCAGCTGGGACACGGGCATATGGCTTTCTGGCTTAACTATTGGGGGATGTCTTCAGGGGGCCCAGCAGCATTACCATGGTCTCATGCCTGTAGGGGCTTAGGTTCCATGTGCAACACCTTAATGGAGAGAGTTCAGCATCCACCAGGAAGCTGCAAGTGGGCTGAAAATCTGAAAGGTTTCATCATATGCAGAACCATCTTCTCCATCTTACAGTAAAGCCCTTAATGAGCTATTTGGCAAGGCTAGATTTAAACTATCAAGCCAGGCAACCTCCAGTGCTTTAACTACTCTACAATATTGCTCTTTAAAGAATTGAGTCCAACAGGGATGATGTGATAAGGATGGGAATAACACATGGAGAGGATGGGAGAAGAGGAAAGGGGGTACTGTTTCTATTCTTATTTAGGGGAGAGCTTCAACTCTTGATCTTATATTTGAACCCTTTGTAAATCAAGCTGAGGCACAGCTTTGCTTTGCTAGTGTGACAGGTGGTGACGGTTATAGGTGGAAAAAGTCTCTCAGAAGTGCCAGTTTTACTTGGATGGTTATGTGGTACACGTAGCTATGGAAGCAAAATGAGGTGATGTCATTCACCTTCTTCACTGCTTGACAAGAGTCCTCTGGTGACCGGCAGCAGCCCCTGCACCATGCTCTTGTCCAGGCTCAAAATTCTCCTGAACAACCCTTGCATTCGCTGCTCTCCAAGAGATTTTATATTCAGTATTTACTGGCTTATTTAACTTTCCATGGGCTGAAAATATATAACTATAGCTCTTTGTATGTGAGTAAAAAGTAGAGCTCTCCACAAAAAGAAACAGGAAAATGTTTCCTTCTGCTCCCAGCTACTTCTGCAAAAACAGAAGTTTTGTTTCTCTCTTGGGCCAGACTTAACGCATGTGAAACTGATTGACTCAATCAGATCTACTTCTACCTTACACCTCTACAAAACCCAGGAGGGATTCAGTTCACAGTACCACTAAAGAGAAAAGACAAGCCTATTTAATCTATCAGATGGTAGAAAACACAATGCTTTCAAATAAGCTACCTTGAAAGCAGCACTTAAGCAGAGATGGCAAACTGCCTGGGACAGTGACCTGATGTTTTCAATAAGCAATGACTTCACTCAAGGCAAAATGACAGCCTGATGCTGCAGGGAGAAAACAGACTGCTGGTCTTTCTGATGATTAAAAAGGGCCTGCAAGGGACTCTGTATGCTGCTCTCGGATAGCTAGAGCAGCTCTTTCCAGACATGCAGTATGACAGGTCCATAAATTCCTATTATAATCACCATCACCTTCGGAATATTGCCAGTACTTTGGAAAGAAAAACTGTTCCTGTGCTCTGGGCCCACTCTTCAATGGGATTCACATATTATTCGGCATCTTTATCTGCAGTCCCCCAGGGGTTTGGCCAATCATCTAAGCTTGGCTTAAACTTGGAGCTTTATTTTATATCTGTTTATGAGAAATGCAAGAGCTTTCAAATAACAGTTTCTCAGATTGTACCATTGGCCCAGTCATCTTTAAAACATCTGGTTTTATGCTTTGCGGGCTGGACACAGAACTAGCATTGCTTGCTATGCTCCTTCCTCAACAGAGCTCCCACATATGCCAATGGGAACAGTAAAGATGAGGGTGAAAAACCCATCTGCTGCTGCTTGACCAGTGGTAAACATTGATGTGATGTGTTGTATTGTGTTATCATCTCCTGGACAAACGGTCTCATTTCAGGGACATTGACATTTCTGTCCTTAATTTTCTCTCCTTTGTGGCCACCTTCTTCTTGGGTTTTGTCTCCTCCTCTGTCTTCTAGGTTTTTAATTTGCCACACTTTCAGTTACCCAAGCATTGCTCCCTGAAAGCCTATAAGAGAATACTCTTGCACCAGTAAAAACAACAGAGAACCTAATTTAACCTTGTAGGGCTTTGTGAACAACACATGAAAAAGGATCATTTATGCCAATTTAAAGCACTTTGAAAAGAATTAACTCATCTCTACTTACAGTGGTGGAAGGAACAAAGACGTTCAGATATAAGCAGTCTTCACTGACAGAGTATGACGGGGCCTCTCCATCTCCTGGCTGCCAACAAGCTGCCCTAGAGACATGGATTGGGAAAATGACCATAAAAAGGCTTGTACTCTCTTTCCACTGCTGCTATTTCCTTATATTTTGATGCATCAAGTTCATAAAATCATTAAACGCTTAGATCTCAATCACATTTAAAACTAGGCCCACCTATACTTTAGTAACATATATGTGGGTTTTATAAACCCATACAAATGCAAAGCATTTTCATGTCGAGAATCCTTAACTCAGAAAAATCAGCCTCATTTTAAAAGGATGAGAACTTGAAAGTAAGCTCTCAGAAAACTCACACTTTGCATAAACTGCACAAAATTAGCACCAGATGTAAGGGCTGGGGGTCCCTAGCCCAGGTCTCCCCTTGCTATTGCCTGCACATCTATGTAATCCACTCATTCATTCATTGCTGAAATGTCAGTTATTTGTTTAAATTTGTAATGGTCCTTCCTTGGGAAAATATGGTCAGTTTAAGATTTTCACACATTTTTAAAACCCATTTGCTCTGTGCATCATAGGACACCATTAAACAGTGCCAAGCAATGGTAAAAGTAACCTTTCAATAGGAATTCAGCAGCCAGCCATATACAGAAAATCATTTTCTGGCCATTTGCTGTATGAGATTCATATGCTCAAGCACTCACACAACAAGAATTAAGTGGATGATTTTTGCAGTTCAGATCGAAGCTATTTTGAAGCCAGTTCCTTCTACTTCACAGCTACATTTATATCACATAGTGAGTTATGGAAAAGCATGAGAATTTATTAGGGAAGAAGCTAAAAGAGGCTATGAAAAAGACAGTAATATCTCAGAGATTTATTTCTAAATTATCTAAATTTTTAATGCCCTTATAAAACTTCACACTGAAGAATTTAATAGAAAACTACAAGGGAAAAGACCAGCTTTAATGCAGTTCTACAAAATCTTTCCACAGGGGAGGTTCCTAGGATGGTGATATCATTCAACAGCTCTCACGCTGACATAGCGAAGCACATCATATCCAACCAAAACTGCTAAAGCCATTCTAGGCAGACAAAATACGAATCGTCAGGTAGGAACCAGGCCAGGACAACAGGTCTAATGCTATTAATCACACAGCTTTCCACAGGACAGCAAGAATCATCACCCATCGGCACCTTCACCTCCCAGGATCTCCTCATGCCAAGACTGACTCCAGGGAAAGGCTGCCATCTACTGAGGCAAGTCCACAGCTGTTCCAGCACCTGGACACTCCAATAGCGGAATGGGGGTTTTAGTTGGTTTTGCTTAGTTTGTTTTGGGTTTTTTTAAGTCTTTTATCCGGACCAGGCTGATAAATAAATTCTCTTCCATCATAATGGCACTGCGCTAATGTGAATTTCCTATATACAAATATTGTGGAACACCAACATAGAGTCCGAAAAAATATAGGGTCAATGCTTTCCATACACACAGTGTGTGTATAGTGTGTGAGTGGGGTCCCCTCGATTCTCTTCAATAAGTTCAAAGAATTATTTTTTTAGCCTTAAATGAATGCTAGAAGATAATGGCCAAGTTTTTCATTGGCCTAAGAAAGCACTGAGAATTCACAAGAGAGGAGATTAACCAAGGCCCCTAAACTGCTTTGAAAACTCTCAGCCAGGCAGCAGGTCCTGAAAGAGAGACTGCAGATGCAGATGGGTCTTACCAAAGCCCTAGCAGACACCATGCTGTGGCTGCAGGCAGAAGGAGCTGGTGGTGTGTGTGCTAACCTAACATCACTGTGCACCTGAGGAAACAAAATCACATCCAACCAGATCCCTCCAACAAGCTGAGGCTCCATGGATACTGTGGTTATGCTGTAAACACCTCCACAACTCAGGTGCAACCTGAAGGATGAGGCTACCAAAGGCCTGGTGCTCTTTCAACTCTGTAAGACAACACCACATCTCTTTGCATTTGGTTCACCATAGGCTTTACTAGAAACTCCAGGAGACAAAGCCTAAGTAATTAAGGGACCAAATAGCTTCCACACAGCTGACAAGTCTCTAAATCTTAGGTTGTGCTTCCACTGAAGCAGGTAGTGGTCTATGTCAGGCCTGCAGGGTGTCCATCTTCCAGCTCCCTTGTGAAATCCACCATTTCCTTAACCATTGTAAGCTCTTGGAGACATCAGCTAGCTCCATTAGTTTGTCAACAACCACATGAGGACTACTCTTGGTGCCAGGAATTGAACAGGATGTATGGCTCAAAGGATAACATAGGGTCCAAGTAGGCCTCAGGTCCATATTAGTTTTCAGGGAAGCTCTTGGGTCACTAAACATCAGCTCTCAGCCCTATTTCTTCAACTCCCTTTATAGAAAGTTCACCGAGTCCCTCCACCAGACTCCTTTTGAGTGTTCTACACCTTCAATCTCCATTCAATCATTTATTTCAGCTCCTTGCATCTGCCATGAAACAGTGCTTTTGTTGACAGGAATGTGATCAGGTACCAGCTCTCCTGTATCAACTTCCTGCATACATCTGCAGCATGGCTCACTCAAGACAGGTTTCATGTGCTCTGTAGTTTGCTTTCTGTTATGTGGACCACAGATGCATTCAGAAAGGCCCTATAGAAAACACTTCATTTCCATATCGTTTCTTGTTGTTGCTGCATTTCTATATGCTTTGGTTTTTTGTTTGTTTGTTGTTTTGTTTAAAGAAATTCACTCTCCTAACACATCCCACAGCACAGATATACCGGTAGTGTTACCCAAACGCTCCTTTCTTTAAGAAATACACATCCACAATTTGTCGTTTTGGTTCTGCCACACAACTAAATTAAGATTCATACCATAACACTAAATGAAACACAGACACACAAGGACTACATTCGTAGGGTGCCTCCAGCCTAAACTGACCAAGCAGAGATGTCTGTATAGCCCTGAAGAGCCAAGGCCAGCTAACAGGAAACATTAGATACGGGGGCTTAGAAATTTAGCTCAGCTGCTAATATAGTTCCTAATGATAGTTTCCTCTTAAGGCATTACCTGAAACACTTAGAATTCCTGAACATCTGCCCAAGCACTTTAGCAAGTATTTGCCTCTTAATAGTTTTGGGACAGAAAATACTATCTGTGTCCTTCAGCCTGATCTAGATATAGGAGATTCTATACGAGGCCCACAGCTTTTGGTTACATCAGTGTTAAACCCTTGTTTGGTTAAATATTCTACAGATTTATTTCTATAAATATTATAATTACCTGTATAAACACTTAGAATGAACAGGGATTGACAGCAGACAGTCGATGAGGAGTTATGCATAGATTTAAGGCAATGTAGTAGACTCTGCCTATTTTCTTGAGGTGCTTGCATGCATTAAAATACAGATGGAGTAATTACTCTTTTTGTGAAACAAAGTCCCAAACTTGTATTAATCTGTACCCTATTGCTTCTTTTGAAAGACAGGACATGAATATCATGGTCATGATTCCAGCTACTTTCACACACCTGAATGGACAAGCAGTTCAAAGAGGTTTCTTACCTAGCCACGGTAGCATTCCAGGTTTCCACCCAAGCAAATGGCTCTGGAGGACTGAAGCGCCTTGCTGCAAGGGGAGGTGCAGCATATGGGATCCCCAAGAACTGGCTGATATTTTTCCACTCAGAGCCAACCTGGATCACCTGGGATTTGCCCATCAGATCTCCATGGGATGGGATGTACACAGATGGGGTTAAATCCGATTCAGAAATGGGCAGGAATAAATCTATTCAGGAGAGGAGGGGAAGAGGAAAAAGAATTTGTTTTTTCAAGTTAGTACCATTTCAGAAATGAAAATTAATCCCATTTCCCTTAATTTTAAAATGTTTGTGATTATTTCACTACCTTAAATGAAACATAGATAAATTTGTGTTAATTTTTCCCTATAAAATACTTAATGCTATGCTAGACATTAGCTACTAGATATGAACATTCAAACTTTCCAAACCCCTACTCAAACATTTCTTCCAGATCAGACATCACATTAGAATAACAAATTTGAGCATTTCTACAAGAAGGGAAAGAGATTTGCAGGCTTCCCCCTGCCCCAAGGTCTAAAAAATGCAATGTTGAACCTTTAAACTTTTATAGCAAGTCAGAAAGGAAAGATAACCACAACTCTCATTGGTTTGGACTCTTAACAGGAAAGCCTTGCACTTCATCCCCCTTTCTAGTACCCGTTTCATTATGTGAGACAGAAGAGCTTCCACAGAAGATATAACCCATGTCCAAATTCCCTGCACTCCTGTGTAGGAATTGCTGGTTTTGACTAGGATAAACCCCCTTTTCTCTTACAGAGTTTGAGCTTAAAAGGTTCTCATTAATTTGTCAGTTCTTTGCAAAAATTTCAGTGAACAGGAAATATTTCTTCCTTTACCCGTATTGTTAACTGTTTTATTAGAATTGCTTCTAATAAAAGAAATAATCAATATCACACAAAAAGAAAGCAATCTCTTAAGGGGAAAAAAACCAACTAAACTTACAGTTGCAATTAAGTTCATAGCCAAACAGTACCATTTTTACCGGTCTACACAACTTCTATTTCTTTCTTAAATCATTTCCCTTCTTCAAAATATTAGTTCATCTTGGTTTAGGTTTTTATGTTGTTTGTTTTCTTCTGAGATGGTTCTTAAGACTTTCAATCGACAGTGGGTTTTCAACACTCCTTGTGTTATTCTCAGAGTTCAAAAGAAAGAATATATAGAAACATCTTCTGCAGATGAAAAGAAAGGAGCTGGACTTTCATTACTGGTTTTTTGTTTGTTTTGACTATTCTACACTTTCCAAAGCATCTTTTGCATTTATTATACCTGCTTTATTATACCTGCTTCAACACTAGATAGTAACACTATATTTTCATACATTTTAGGGACATTTTCCCATCTCACTTGGCTGTAAGTCCATTGAAATGGCAATGGACAGCTGTCCAGGAGACATCCATAGTGGTTTATGTCTAGTGAGGATCTCCTCACTCTTCCATTCACAAGAACTGTGTACAGGCCACCACAGTTCCTTCCTCCACAGCCTTAACCTGCTCTTACCTCGTCTCCTATAGATATATGTAGCTGGCTCTTTGAGTAAAACCCAACAGCTGTGCCCTTGAAGACCATGTGTGCATATCTGTGTATCAGGGTAGAAAAGGCATCTGACTGCTGAAGGCTGGACTTCCAGTGTAACTACTGTACATGACTGGTTCTTTGAACAAGCTGTGAGGTGAAAAATGAAGAAAAAGAGCAGATAAAAACGTATTCCCAAAGTATTTTGTATGACACTGTTATAAGATGTTTAAATGAAAGGTTTTACAACAGGTCAAGCAACAAGAATATGAAGTAGCTATAAAGCAGAATAATGGGACATAAATGTTCTCAGATTCCCAGAACATTCTCCAAAACAGCTGAAGGACAAAAGGTTGTATTTGCTTTAAAATGGAGCAGCACAGCAAGAAAACTGGTATCACAGGTTTTAGGAAAAGAAAAACATCTAACAAAGTACTGAGGACCTCAGCTGAAGAGAACCCCAGGGAAACGTTTCAGAATAAGAAAAGTGGTTCTCTCACTTATCCCAGTGTATTGCACAGAGGAAAATTAGCAATGCATCAGATCATTACTGCATAGAGAGAACAGTGATTAAGAAGAAATATACCACCAATTACCACCTAACCATCATCCAGGCCAACACTTCAAGCTGAGAAGCCCCATTGCAGCCAATGCCGGGAGTCTCAGTAATTACGAAATTCCTGGGTCGTGCATCCACTCATAGGTGAGGCCTCGGATTCAGCTACAAGAGGGTCCTGATTTTATACCTTTAGAAAAACAACCGGCTTTATGCCAGCTCTGTCCTTGTTGACTCGTGGGGCCCTGCAGTTTCTCATGATCTCACTGCTGTCCATGTCGAGAGCATTGGCCCCAATGTGGCCAACCATGAAGGTCATAGAACAGCTACACACCTCTGTTTTTCTGCCTCCTTCCAACAGTCACAAGGAGCATACATATACTCTACCGAATATACTGTGACAAAAACCATACTTTGTTATGTCTCTCAGTCATGAGAAGAAATCAATTCTCAGTTAGATTCCCATCCATTATAATGTTAAAGTGAATAAGCACACTAGAGCAAACAAGCACACTAATACGAATCAGGTATATATCCTGATATATATATGGGAAAACCAGTAAGTTACAGTGCTCACCTTCATAAGGTGGGGACCATCTAATACAAAAACTCACACCATCCAAATGACTACCTTCTGCAGTAAGCAGGAACTTCTCCTTATTTCTACCACATTGTGGCCCTGGGGATTTGCCAGTCATGCAAAGTGAAAGGACCTTTGCTGCTAGTCAGGCTACTGAATAAAGTAGTTTCCTTTGTTGTTACTAAAATAGGCTGTTACTACAGCCTAACCCGACTCCTGTTTCATCTGAGTTCTCTGTTAACCTGCTCTCATGCACACAGCTGCAGGTTACTCTAGATAACTGTAGGTGACTTCATTTGTCTCACTTGACAAGCTTTCCCTAACTGTTCTTTAGAAAATAATTACATCGCCCCTCTTACGATTCACTACAATATTCTCCAAGTTATCCAATGCCTGGAGAAGTAACAGATCTCTGTGCCCAAGAGGTGTCAAAATTACACAATCACTCAATAGCATTTTATGTCTCTTGTATCTTTCATTAGATAATATATTTCAGATCCCTTCTTTTAAAGCCAGAAACACTGGGGTAGTCTTTAAAAATAAGTAAAATTGGTGTATCTATGTCAGAAGTGGTGGTGGGAAGTTGTTCTTGGTTTTTCAGGCTCACAAGCCAGTATTTTCTTTAAAGCTATAAATAAACGTTTCTTACCGGATAGGCAATATTCTCTGGCGGTGGAGAAGTAATTGGATATATCTCTACTAACTTGCACAACTTCAAAGTTTGAGATGGATGAATCCATGAGAACAGAGGACACATTTAAGGGTTGCCATATATCCAAATACTCTGCAAAATGAACCATAAAAAATAACATGAATAGAGGAATCAGGAAAAACTTCAGAGGAAGATAATACAGAAGTAAAAACATTGGTGAGTTCCTTTGCATCAACTGGGAACAAATTAATGTAATTTTTAAAGGCCTCTGATTGACTAGAGCATTCAGTCCCATTTTCAGAGGTCCATGGGACCCTCTAATCACC
This sequence comes from Psittacula echo, assembly GCF_963264785.1. Classification (NCBI taxonomy): domain Eukaryota; kingdom Metazoa; phylum Chordata; class Aves; order Psittaciformes; family Psittacidae; genus Psittacula; species Psittacula echo. The sequence continues at coordinate 153,118,236 of NC_137737.1, read as the reverse complement.
TTTGTGGCCTTCTCTGGACTCATTCCAACAGGTCCACATCCCTCTTGTGTTGGGGACCCCAGAGCTGGATGCAGTACTGAAGGTGGGGTCTCATGAGAGAGGAGTGAAGAGGCAGGATTACTTCCCTTGTCCTGCTGATCACACTTCTTTTGCACATCAGGGTTTTTTAGCTTGTGCTCTGGGAGATAATCTGTGCTTGCAGTTTATATTTCCTTGGGAAGGATTTACCTTGCAGAAGCAAAGACTTTTAGCATCAACATAGAGTCAGGGCTTTGTCAGATAACCTTTGATCATTCCATTTATTTGGAATAAAATAATTCTGAAATCTGATTTAGACGTTGCTATTCCCTGCTTCCTTGCTCAAGGAACGATGCAACCAGCCTAGTCTGTGGTCTGTTCAGGGTCTTGCATTCTCATCAACAGGACAAGTATATCAACACCAGGTCTTCCAAGTTGCAGGGAAGGCATGCCACAGCCCTGATTGCATGAACCCCTGACCTTAGCTCCAGATTTGATGTTGTGTTATGGTCACAGCTGTATTTCTGTGAGGAGGGGAAGAAAGGAAACTTTGGCCATCTTTGCCAGTCACCCATTTCTCAGAAGACTAAAAGAAACCTTTAATGAAATGAATGGCCACAACTTTTGCATCTGTGTGGTAAATTCAAACAACAGGGCAAGATCTGCTCACCAGGAATAGCAAGGCAACTGCTGGCTCTGCTCTGTCCTCACCCTACAATTACATGGGGAGGGTAATGCCACCTCTTGTTTAGGACTTGGTGGCCGCAGCAGGGCCCTTTTGCCTTGAGAATATATTGAACTGTTGAAAGGAACTAAAGTAATTAAAGGCCTATCCTTTCCCAAGCCTTCTTTTTCTGACTTCTGTGTGCAAAATTGAGAGCCTGCAGATATTTTTAGCTGTTTGTGTATGAGAAAAAAAGTTTGCTGCATTTTTTTAATTCCACTGTGAGAAGAATAATAATTCTTGAGGAATGCTAGAGACAGCATGCATGAGAATATGCTTACACATGTACACGCATATATGTGAGGATGCATGTTTGTATACATGTAATCCCTGTGGCAACTATTCTGACACCTCCTGCTTAAAACCCAAAAAAGCCAGAAGGATCATGAGGCCTCGCTTTCACGGTCTATATTCGTACTGAAAATCAAGACCAAGCGAGCTTTTGCCCTTCTGCTCCGAGGGAGGTTTCCATCCTCCCTGAGCTCACCTTAGGACACCTGCGTTACGCTTTGACAAGTGTACCACCCCAGTCAAACTGCCTACCTTCCGCTGTCCCCGGAGCGGGTCGCGCCCGGCATGCACCAGGCGCTTGGCACCAGAAGCGAGAGCCCCCCTTGGGGCTTGCCCCCCCGCCTCACCGGGTAAGTGAAAAAGCGATCAGAGTAGTGGTATTTCACCGACGGCCGGGATGCCGGCGGGTGGGTTGCCCCGCACCGCCGAGCGCGCGCACCCAGCATCCCACTTATGTCTACACCTCTCATGTCTCTTCACAGCGCCAGACTAGAGTCAAGCTCAACAGGGTCTTTTTTCCCCGCTGATTCCACCAAGCCCGTTCCCTTGGCTGTGGTTTCGCTGGATAGTAGGTAGGGACAGTGGGAATCTCGTTCATCCATTCATGTACGTCACTAATGAGATGATGAGGCATTTGGCTACCTTAAGAGAATCATAGGATAACTGGCTGGTGGCAGCCAAGCGTTCATAGCAACGTTGCTTTTTGATCCTTCGATGTCGGCTCTTCCTATCATTGTGAAGCAGAATTCACCAAGCGTTGGATTGTTCACCCACTAATAGGGAACGTGAGCTGGGATTAGACCATCGTGAGACAGGTTAGTTTTACCCTACTGATGATGTGTTGTTGCAATAGTAATCCTGCTCAGTACGAGAGGAACCGCAGGTTCAGACCCCTGGTGCGTGCTCTTGGCTGAAGAGCCACTGGCACGAGGCTACCATCTGCGGGCTTATGACTGAATGCCTCTAAGTCAGAATCCCGCCTAGATGCTTGATGTTGTGCTGTTGCGTCATTGGTCGCTCGAGATTGACCCAGGAGATGACAGTCTTGTTCAGAGTGCAGGGGTAAAGCCCTTTCCAGATCTTCGTTAGCGAAGACATGCCATCCTCATAGGAGAAGGAAAACTCCTATCTTCAAACCGGGGCTGATGGAGCTCGTCTAGCCTTGTAAGGTCTTCCATCTAAGAGAAGGACACTCTTACAAAACCTATGACCTGAGGACTCTGCTGTCACCATCCTAGCTATCTAGGCTGTGGCAGGTAAACCTCAGGTATAAAGGGTGAGGCCAGCTCCGCGCACGCTGCGCCTCACCTAAAAAATCCATTGCGCAGGCTGGAAGCGTTTCCTCACACTTGCAAAGCCCTGTAGCGACAGGCGTGGGTTGAAACAGCAGGTGACAAGGTGCACTGGAGGCTGCAGGTCCTACTTTGCCTGCGGGCAGTTCAGGCCTTTGGTCGCTCAAGCTTGATCCAGGAGATGACAGCCCTGTTCGGAATCTTCCTGGTTGCCTATGCAGCTTTTCTCCAGTCAGATTTGCCTATTCCACTTGCCCTTAGTCATTGTGTTTGCAGTAAGTGTGGGTAATGCCCTTCCCAAATCTTTGTTCACGAAGCCAAGCCATCAATCAATCATAGATGTAATACACGTACATATATACGTGTGTACATATTTGTGTATATGTACATATATATGAAATAGAATTAATTCTTGATTATGTAGCTTGTTTAGCCTGGAGAAGAGAAGGCTCCAAGGAGACCTTAGAGCAGCTTCCAGTGCTTAAAGGGGGCCTAAAAAAAAACTGGAGAGGGACTTTCTACGATTTCATGTAGTCATAGAACAACAGGGAATGGCTTTAAACTGGAAAAGGGTAGATTTAGATTAGACAGTAACATGAAATTATTCACTATGGGGGTGCTGAGACATTGGAACAGGTTGTCCAGAGAAGCTGCGGATGCCCCATTCCTGTCAGTGTTCAAGGCCAGGTTGAACGGGGCTTTGAGCAACCTGGTCTAGTGGAAGGTGTCCCTGCCTTAGCAGGTGGGTTAAAACTAGATTTAAGATCTCTTCCAACCCAAACCATTCTATAATTCTATGATCATTAGTACTATATTCAGGAGTCTGAACTAGAAAGGAAGCAATAACCCTGCAATCACAGCTTGACTTTTGTAACAGAACCACTGACTCTGAAATTATTTTAGAGAAATGCAGTGATTTTAGTCATGTGGAAATTTCATATAACAATGGTTTCTCTATTTTAAAACTGTCTAATATGACCTGTTCCATGACCCATGTTAGAAAATTTCAGCCTCCACATCTAGGGTGACACTTTCTGGCATTTATTTAGAAAGATATTTAAAAACAGAAATCAGCTCTGTAAGTGATGGAGAATAAACTGTTACATCCTCTCCAGAGATCATCTCCCTTCACTACTAGATCCCCAGGTCTTACTTTTCCGGATTATATCTTGTCCGTTAATGTTTTCAATTATCTGTTATTTCAATTATTTACTATTTCAATTATGTATTTTTCATTTTAGAAAACATGAATTAAAAATATGACTTAAACTTTCTTTTTACATAAGATCAATATTGTCATCTTGCACTGTGTATAGTACTAGTAACTGAGGTCCTACTAGTGGAACAAGTAATCTCTCTAGGTTCGACACAAAGCTTTAAATTCCTAACTACGATTCTTTCCAAAGTAAGTCAACAAGTCTGGATGCATCAGTGGTTTTGGAAGCTATTTCACCAGACTGACTCCATTCCCCTAGATTCCCTGACTCACCGAGTGACCTCTGGCAAGTCTCACAGTCCTCATATGCCTCTGTTTGCCCGCAGATCAAACATTCAGAGCACTCTTGCTAAGCTAAATTCTGCTCTCTCAGAGAAGAAACCCCAAACAATTCCACAAAAGCAAAAGCAAAATAAATGAATTGGATTTACACCTCCAACACTTGAACTCTGCCTCCTGTATCTATTTCCCTGAGATTTACTAGTTTACCACTATTAAACTCTTTCTAAAGTGCTCAAACTAAGCTTCTGAGTGCACAATGCTATTATTAGGTACATGTAATGTGTTCTACATTTGATCCCAAGCTAAACTTCCTTCTTCTATATTAAAAGTTCTGTATTTTATCCCTTTATGTAGGACAGACTTTAATTAATAAGTGTGAGGTGTCCCTGCCCATGGCAGGTGGGTTGGAACTAGATGATCTTAAGGTCCTTTCCAGCCCTAACTATTCTAGGATTCTATGATTCTATGATTTTAAACACATAGAAGACACAACGGGCACTTCGTAGCCCATGATAGGCACAGAAGAGTGACCATTCATGATGCAAACATCCATAGACTGTACATTCATACCTAGAACACATTTTACTTGCTTATTCTTCACCCCCAAATCTCACAGAAGTGACTTTTGCAACCTCTCAACACACAGGGGTTGTTTTTCAGGTTGGTTTGGGGTGGTCTTTTTTTATTCTCAGTCCTGGATGAAGTATTCATAATCTCAGATTTATAAACTGAGTTTATAAGCTCAGTTTATAAACTGAGAGTTCCAGTGTTTTCCCTTTCTGATCTTCTGCCCAGCTGACCCCAGATGCAGATCAATGCAGGAACACTACTGCTTATTTTAATGACAGAGCAAAGCCCTTTTAGCCAGAGCCATCCACAGCACCACTGAGGACATTGCCAGCCAGCAGTTAGCTGCAAAAGAGATTTTAGCTGTTAGATGTTTCCTTCTTCCCTTCTACTGGCAGCAAACCCAGCAATGCCACAGGTATGCACATCCACTTGGGCAAAGCAGAGCTTTCCATGGCTGACCTAAACTTGCCTCATCTAGAAACTGCTCTTGCAAGGCACAAGGCTACAAACTGGGCACTGCTTTACTGCAAATGCATAGTGCACCTGATGGGCTGGAAGACATTTCTGGTTTATATATATAGGTTAAGCTCTGACGTTCCAAACGACATTTTGGTAAATGCTTTGATTGGATAATTACAGCATTCTGAATCCAGCCAGCCCTGTATCTTTTATTGCAAAATTATAGATGTGCCATACAGACAGCCTCTGTATTCCAGATGTTCTTGTTTGGGTAGGCAAGGTTTAAGTCTGGATTTGTGAAAGGACTTGCACTTGTTCCCACTTAAGTCAGATCATAAGACCAGAATAGATTTCCTGGGGACACCGAGTTCAGCCTCCCACTTTCACAGACAATGACTTTATAAACCCCTTTTCATAAAATCAACAAAAGTTTCATCACTGACTTCAGTGGAAGCAAAGAAGGTTCGGTTCTGAGTTTGCTGGAAATTTTGACATTTGGTATAAGGACACAGAGATACAGAAATGCAGTAAAATGAATTAAACTTCAAAGAAAACTCATGAACTTGAAGAGGGACATAAATCAGATGAGGCTAAGATGAGGCGAAGGAGGTACGTAAATCAGACCTAGGGTCCAGTGTGCTTAATTTAGGTTTGAAATAAAATTCTGATCTTAATTCTGAAATTTGTGAGCCATATTTATTAGCCCTGACTCAAGTCAAAAACATGCTTCCAGACCAAACCCAGCTCTTTATATTCCTAGAGTTCAGAGGGCTTTTTTCCATTGAAGATTGTCTGTATACCAACAGCTTCTAAAACAAGAAAATCATCAACTCAGAGTGGACCTGCAGAAAATATACTCTAAAATAGTTGCTTCTCATTTTTGTCCATCCACTGAGATTTGAATAATTCAAAATGAGTAATTTTCTTAAAAACTGCTGCATAATACCTATAATCACACCTCAAATGTGCCAAACTAACAAATGTGTTATTTATGCCTTTTAGCAGTGAGCAATCTATGCCCATGTTAAATGCAAACTTTCTGCCTCCTTGAGTAGCGTCAATTATAGCAAATGATACAGTAATAGAATACTAAAAATGTACCATATATTTATCCAGGTTTAAAATAAGCTGTTTTCAAAAGGTTAAAATCCTCATGTTTGCAAATAGAATCAAAATAAAAACTAAAGATGGAGTAATTCTGCACCAAAGCTCCAATATGTTGTACAGGGGCATGGTAGATCAGTTCCTGAGGGTGGATAAAAGAAGGTTGCTTATATTTCACACCAAAGATCTCTATGACATATCCTCAGCATTCTGGGAAAATAGGAAGACAAATGATACTCCTAATCGACAAAGTCAGCAAATCAGCACCTGTACTGTTGAGAATGGAAATACCCCATGTCTGAGATAGTCAGATGGGAAATTTATTCCCACATCGGAAAATCCCACAGCCACTGCTCAGCACCACATTGAGGGAATGGCTATAAATCATTAAGGGATCGCAGAAGGCAGAAACAAGAAGGGCCTAACAGATCGTTACACACATACGCCTTGGTGGTTTCACAGTTAACTACTCGATTTGAATGGAGTGGGTATGGAGCCTATAAGACATATATGATATAACTATCAGACGGGAGATTCAGATTAGATATTAGGAAGAAGTTTTTCCCTGTGAGGGTGCTGAGGCACTGGCACAGATTGCCCAGAAAAGCTGTGGCTGACCCATCCCTGGCAGTGTTCAAGGCCAGGTTGGTCCCATAGGTGTGTATGTCCAGCTTGTTACCTAACTTGATCCTCCTCCACTAAGGATAAGTCTTCCTTGCTACAATCTTCCTCTCTCATCTCAAAGGTCTGAAGGCTGGACTTGAGGTAAAGACTGAGATGAAGAAGGCACCTCAGCTTTTTCCATGTCCTTTGCCATCAGTCTCCCACTCTGTTCAGCAGCAGACCCACATGTTCTCTACCCTTCCTTCTGCTTCTCAAGTATGTGTAGAAACCCTTCTTGTTGAGGCTTTTTCTATTGTTCTATGGTCCTACATGCCTCTACCCTCTCTATTGAAAAACATAATGAGTAAAATAGACAAAGCATCTACTTCCCTGAAGACTGAAACTAAGTCTGCTTATATGGGTTTCTTCACAAGGTGTTTGAGCTGGAAACAACACAGACTTGGAATGGAGTCAGCAGCCTGACTGCAAATGGGAGGAAGCAAAGTGCTGGACATTGAGTATTGCAAACTGGTTAACTAGAAAACGAGGCAGTCAAATGCATTACCTGCCTATTGAAATATAGGCCACAATTGTGTTTCAGTAAACTCTGACTGATTGGACATAGGATGAACTTCACTAGTTCAAAGACTTCTGGTGAAGCGTTCAAATCTAAGTATCTTCTGATCTTTTGATATATATTTTTCACATGTGTATATATATGCTTACGTGCATACACACATATATACATACACGACAGTACCCTTTCTCACACTCACCATCTGGTTACCACATGGAAGTCACAGTAATTCTTTTTTCCCCATGTACAAGCAATACCACAACATAAGAAATTCAGCCACTGGTAGCTTTTCTATAACGCCCAACTGTCAAACAATTAATGTTGTATGTCACATACTAATATAACATTTAAACATAAAGAGTTTGGAAACAGTGGGTTTGGAAATTTTCACAAACCTCTGACATGACACAGACAGCATCTGACCTAAATAACCAGGCTGGTATTTGTACTACCACAATGAGGCAGAACATAAGAAGGGCAGATGGTGCCCAGTTGCATTTTGAATGTGTTGCTGCACACACCGGTGTGAGGGACCCAAAGATCACAGGGCTAGTGTTAATTTGACTTCCAGGGCAGCCATGCACTTTGTGACTCAGTGACTTCCCCTGATTCCTGTCCTTAGGACAAACACTCGAATCCAGACTCCTGCACCTTTGTGGGAGGGTCTGCCCGCTTCGGTGGTTAACCAGACTTTTGTAAACCACAGATCCCTCATTGCTCTGCGTTTGGAAAGATGATCTGGAAATGGGTGTGATAGATCAAAATTGTCACTAAGGGTAAAACAAGAGAAGCACCTCACTTGCTGTAGCTCCGTTATGGGAAGTCTTCAGAGAGAAAACAAATGACAGATAGAAAGGCCTAATTTCCTTAAGTGCTGCTTAGGTCACTGTTTTCCTAGATTTAAGATTTTCACTAAATTTAAGAAAGAAAAAAAAATAAAAGGAAAATTGCAAAATTACTGCTTCACACTGGGAAGCTTCAGACTGGGAAGAAGAAAGCTTCACACTGACAGGAAGAAAGCTTTAGTAAAGTGGCTTTCTACGTCCCATAGGAAAAACAGTGCAAAGGAGTTGAACTGTCCAATCTCCACATACCCCACTGGCTCCTGAAAGCATTTCACACAAATATTATTTCTGCTTACCTATAAAGATAGGAGTTTACCTTCCATTACATTAAAATGATCATTAAAAATCACAAATTCTACTAGCAAATACAAATGGTCTGATAATGATCATGACTGGTGGTCATAGATATGATGATAAAGCAATTATCATAAAGTCTGAACTTGGTATTGAGAATTCATTGCAATATTAACCATCTCCTGTAAGCTCAGTTGCACATAGAATCATAGAATAGTTAGGGTTAGAAAGGACCTTAAGATCATGGTTTAAGGAAAGACAGACACAAAAAGATTAAAAACTGTTTAGATCAGAAAGAAAATCAAGAAGTGGATGACACTTCTCAATTTCAGTCTAACCTTAGGGTTAAATTGAGTTATCTAATGACTAGTCAAGCTTCTTCCTTAATGATACACACAGCATTGAGCGGATATGCTGTGTATTTCTGGAAAGGACAGATTAGGGAAGCCTGTATCTGTTGACAATTTGCATATATTTTTTAGGGGGCAATAGACACAAAGACAGCACTTCATTTTCATTTATTAAGAGGGTCCACCCACCTATAAAATAATGCATGTGTGTACCGCAAGGTTCACTTACTGCAAGACTGAAATAAACTTTCTTCCCAAAACAAAGATGGTGTCATAGCAAGTTACAGCATCTCTTCAAAAGTGAGACCAAACACACACCCAAAATACTGCATTTCTTGTCATCCAGTTCTGAATAATCTTTGGGATGATATTTCCATCCTTGTAGGAAACCACAAACAAGGTGTGAAGGCAGTACAGCTTACCATTCTTCCCTATCACCACTAATAAAGCAGTATAAACCTTCACTAATTTCTGGAGGAAATGCTCCTTTCATCTTCTTTTTTGGGGGGAAAACTAGATTTTCTAAATTTGACTCTGCATCTCTGTTGCAATTGCTTTTATCTATTGAAACTAATATCTAACTAATATTATCTAATGAAAACTCATTGTCACTCCTTGCATTCAGTATTGCTGACAGAAACAGCAAGCACCAGATGCTACAAGAAAGGCACTAGAAACCTCACAACTGTGGACAATAACACAATAAACAGCTTTTCAGGGGCCTACCCTTGCCATAGCTTATCTCCATTGGCCACTGCACTAAAATATGAAGTTTTATCCATTGAAAGTGATGTGACATCCACACTTACAAATGATTCATTTCATCATCAATCCTACCAAATATTTTGCCTCAGTGACCTCTTGTGGCAATGAGTTGGAGAAATACTAGGCCACCATGGTGGGTGAAAATTCTTCCACTTAAATGAGACAAAACTAATAAAAATGAGTAAACACCTGGATGAGTAAGCTCATGTGAAGAGAAACACTTCATCATAGTGTGATCTTTCAAAAACACACAAAACAAATGATGTTTCCTTCTTTTTTTTTTGCTTAACACATGAATACACTTACCACTTTCTGGCCTGAGAAGTAAGCTAACAGGCGGACACAGGTTAGGCATGGTGTTCTTCAGGTCAGCTAAAAGCAGAAAAACCAAAAACACTTATGAACAGTCACATTTGGAGGTTTAAAATGCAATCAACACCTCAGGATTTCCAGTATTATTGCTGGGATCTGAATGTTGCATCTTCCCACCACAAATACCAAAAGTAAGGATGCGAGGCTGTTCTGCTTTCTAGCGCTTTTGAGCTCATACTTCACATCACACTTCCCTAAATTTCTCAATTTATAAACTTTCCTACAAACACTCTCCAAAATGCAGTTATTTAGAAGCAACTCATTTCAGTAGTTTTGTGGGCTTTTTCCATGCCCTTCTCTGTATTTGGTTTTCTGCATCGCAAGAGATGTGAGATTTTCTCTGCTTCTTGAGTAGCAAACCGGAATTTCTCAAAACAAGAATTAGGAACAAGTCAGTTTCCAGCAGGAAACTTTCTAAATTAGAATTCCAATAATCATTCATATTTTCCACACAGAAAACTTCTCATTTGCTAATATTCCCCTTAAATATTTTAAATTTTTAAATATTTGAATAATTTTAAATAACAAACAAGAAGTTTCCCCTGTGCATTCATATTTTGTAAAACACTTTGGCTAATCAAATCAGCTATAAATTCTCTACTAAGACAAAATACATTATGATCTCTACAGATTGAATGCTGTAGGGACTGTAAAGCTGAAGACAGATCGGATTTCCTGTTTGCGTCTTCCACTTTGTACTATCCATGCATGTAACCAATGGACATTTCTAAAGATAAAAAAAGGTCTTTTACCATTCACATTGTCAGGAATGAAGAACTGAGACTATCCAGAACTTTCTTTAAAATGCTACCGTATGTTCCTCATTGACTGATCTGCAACCATGACTACACATAAAAAGTCAAATTGCTCATAAATGGAAACAAGCAGGCAAACAGCTCACAAGTGGAGGCACAAGTATCTTCTTACAACAGGACTGTGGACTAAAACCAACTACTCTGTTTCATTCTAATGCCTCACTACATTAAATTCCTCCTTCAGATTTAACTCATTTTCCCTTTAAGGCTCAGAGGGTTTTTGTTACTCTTGCTGGTTCCCGGACACCCAACACACCAGTACAACTGATACAAATTTTTGTCTACAAATATCTCCATTTGCATAAACATCTGTGCCTTGCTCTGAGTTATAGTGGAAACACATCTGCAGTTCCTCACTACATAAGTAAATGTCACCGTCTCTCCTAACACTTCACTCTTTGTATACACCCCAGGTTCCTCTTCATTACCCCTCTGCCCATGAAGTGAGCAACCTCCTTTATTTTTAGCTGGCTCTTTACCAATGAGAGGAAAAATAAATCCAAGAAGTGGAAGTGTATCTACACCTCCCATCTCCTCTTCACCTTTCTACCACTCTTCATTCTTACTCCTGGTTGCCTCTCAGGTCCCCCTTGCCCACAGGCTCCTGCTGTTGTCTATGTTATCAGGGCTGTTGTTCCCTTCCTCTCAGTGCTAGACCCTCAGCCCATCCTTCTCCATAGGCTTGCATGGTGCCTTCCAACTCCATGCTATCTCTACTCTGTAACAAGCGCTGTTCCACTAAAGAAGTAAACGGATGGGCTGGTGGGCAGAGTACCAGTACAGGACTTTAAAAGCTCCAGGTTGAGTTCATATTTCAGACACTTTAAATCCCATAACAAGCCAAACCTTCTGAAGTTATGCATTCACACACACTGTTAAACCATAAGCCACACAGTGAAAAACAAAGAATTATACCTTGACCAGGACTGTGCAGTGGGACAAAACATATTTGGGTCCCAACATTGGCCAGAAGTCTCCCATACAAGCTAAGAAATTAAATTATACCTCTATTCGTTTTCTATTAAAATGAAGATTAAATTGCACCTTTCTTTCCCTTGCACATACTTGCTGCCTTGTCTATTCTCTTCTTGAATACGGGTCCTCCAGCTAAAACCTGGAGCTTCTATACATTAAAGCTAATAAGCTTCAATGTACAGAAATCAGTCAGAAAGGCTCTGATCCACTTACCAGGCTTTTGATACCAGCCAAACGGGTGTATTCTGACTTCAGCATCTGCTGAACTACAATTTGAAACTTGCCAAGCACTTCTTGTCTCCTCAGCACATGTTTGGATTCCTACACTGTTCAGAGTCAGGCACATTATCTTTCCACCTGCCAGGGAAATAAATGGTTATAAAAATGATGAGGAAAATTTTCCTCTTCTAGATAGTATTTTGAGGAAAATGAATACAACATTGTTACAAGGAATTCCACTGACTTAGAAATCAAAGCAAGGAAATACCTAAAATGGGCCAAGTTTTACTGCTGTTGCAAATAGTGTTGAAAAATCACAATGAATTCAATGTGAGAGAAGGTGGGCGCCAACATTATAATCCATTAAGATCAATGAGCATTTCCACTGAGCGAAGTTTAGAAACTATTGTTTGAGCAAGCAGACCTTTCTGGCTATGGCAATCCTGGAAATTAAAAATCTGCATGTATGTTGGAACACAGTCCCTACTTACACCAAGATAACAATTCTGCCTTTCAAAGACCTAGTGTAAATCTTTCTGTATCTGGAAAAATGGAGGGTTTGAAGCACATTTCATTGAAGATTTATACTAGCTCATGTTAAAATCACTACTGAAAGTTCCCTTGACTATGTGCATACCAGGCCTTGATGGCTGAAATGCCACAGATTAAACGTATTAATCAAATAAACTAAGAGGTGTCAGTTTTGCATGTTTTGTGCTTGAAAATTCTTAATTTATTTTAGAATTATTTAAAGAAACTTAAAGTCATATTCAGTTAAGACTTCAAATTTCACCCTATTATATGGACATACAAAAACTGTCAACTATTCTTGATTAGGGCAGTAATTCCAATCTAACTGCACTGGATTAATTTTCCAAGCTACTCATTTCTGACTAGTTGAAAATAATGTCTGCTCAACAAAAAAGGGAATTAAAAATATGTATTTCTGAAAGCATTCCAAATTCCCAAAGGAACTGTAAAACCAGCATTAATAGCCTCAGAGAGAGTTATGGGACATGCCTCTGCCCATGGTGGGGGGGTTGGAACTGGAAGATCTTAAGGTCCTTTCCAACCCAAACCATTCTATTGTTCTATGATTGATTCTGTGATTAGCACTTGACATTTCCAAAACACAAGTTGGCTATTTTAGTGGTCTAAATCTAAATTTGGAATAAAACACTAGAAACTATCTCATTGACTTTGACCTGGGTAGTATTCAATTTTAAACACCTGCTAAAGTCTTTCTTTTAAACAAATCACTTCCTTTACAGCAAGTGGAGCAAAAGAAAAGTACCTCCAGAACAGGATTCAGTCGACCAAAGCTCTTAATGACCTCGTAGTTGTGTCCATACATCTCTCTGCTGACTATAGGGGGAGCATAGGGTGACAACACCCCTTAAGTCAGCCACCTTGGGTGAGTAAATATGTTTGACTTTCTAGTAGCTTTCAAGACACACGTACTTTTAAAGTCTTGATTTCCTTGCACTGACCAAAATCCTACTTCAGATACCTTAAGTAGCTAAAATACTAAGGGGAAGAGACAGGCAACCTTTATCAGCAACCAATCTCCCTTATTAAAGACTAAAATCTGGGAGCAGAGAAGTTCAGACATCCAAGAAAACCAAAAGGCTAAGCTGCCTCAAAGTATCCATGGACATTATGTGCTTAACATGCATTTAATTTCAGCAATATTTAGGTTTCTAAATTCCTTAGGCTTTAAAAAAATCAAACAACATTAAAAAAAAATCACAAAAAAGAAGTCAATCAACATTTTGGAAGAGAAGTTGATAAATGAGGAGTAACTGTTCTGAAGTTTCACTAGTTGGAATTTCATGCTGTTGAAACTGCAGCCTCAAGGACTCATTCCCATGAACTTCCCTCAATAATTTCTGAAATGTGGAGCCTGTCATTGGACTGAACTCCTAGAAATGGTTATAGTTACTCAAAAATGTGCTAAAGAGAGTTGCATAAGATCTGCAAAGGCTTTTAAAGTACCCTTCACAGCAAAAGAATAATGAAGTCTGGAATAATAAAGAGTCACTAAAATGATTTTAAGAAATGAAAATAGTGAAAAAATACCTGACAGCTTCGAGTCATTAAAAAAGCCAAATCCTGTGCAACAGGGGTCAGCATCACACCAATGCTCACAGTCAAAGAAGCTGGGAAAGGATAAACATCATTACTCTCAGTACCACTAATAATCTGTCTCTGTTATGGAGAAGGGAAGACTGGATATTGCATAGGGGAGAGACACTGAGAACCTGCAGAGATGCCTTTCAGACTAAGACTATTCAGAGCTCTTATACATTCCATACTGCATAGACACTTCCACACATTTTCCATTTGTAGATGAAGTTATGTTTGACATCTGTCAGACAACATCTAATAATTTAGTTTATTATTTTGATATCTGCCCTAAAAATAGCAATATCAACTATTAAAATTGGTGCATAATTGTCAAGAGATTTAATTGACCAATCAGCAATTTAATAACAGGATAAGTAATAATTCACATATATATAAGCACTAATTATATACATTATTATTTATAACTTCTTGGATCCACATGTCTGATACCCTTCATCTGCTTAACAGTGCCTTGGTATTCCAGGCATAGCTAAACTTCCAGTAAAAACAGTGTCATCCTACCCATCTGAAACAGCTTTTCTGCTCATGTCAGTTGTATTCCTCACTGAGATACCCATTGCTTTCCGGAATGGTACGCGTGTGTAGAAGCTCTTCACAGAACTTTTTAGAGTGACTGGAAGGAAAAAGAAAATTGGGAAAATCAGCTTAATCTTGAAATTTCCATATACTGGTTAAGTAATAACATGGTTAAGGGTAAAGTTTATATTTCTATGCTACAATGGTCTTGATTGATTAAAGGATAATTTTACGTTATCACAGTAATGTGATAATCAACCTGTGTTGCACTTTGGGATCCCTGAAAAGACATGATTTAATACTGTAGTTCAATGGACCTTTACAAAGTATATGTTCCTGTACAGTGCCAACAGTCTTGTTTGTTCAGCTTCCTCACACAAGCCCTGTGAGGAAAATCATTGAACTTCCCAAGCATCCAAAGAGCAGAGGTTAAAATCCACGTGTCCATAACTCTGGATTCAGCAAAATAATTAACAAAATTACAATCAAGGACTCTCAATTTTTGCATTGCTTATCTACTACTTAATGGTAGAAAATGGGATTTGTGACATCCCAATGACTTTCCCACTTCACCCACATTAGAAAAAGATCTAAGACCTGGTATACAAATTTTCTGAGCTACCCTTGGCCTCTCTGAATTGGGAATACCTGAGGTGGAGAATGGAACTGAACTGAAAATGAAAACCCATGTCCAGGACAGCCTGATCTCCCCTTCCACCATCATACCCCAGGACTCATTCGTACAGACAGATTTTTTATCTGAGAATCAAGAGCCAAAACACTAGCTTGCATTACCAGGGTTAGAGCACACGTTATACATCCAAATCCCCAAACTTGCCTATTTTATGATGCAATGTCTGTGGTTCCCAGGGCAGCACGGTTCGACAGTTTTGTGGTATTTGATCAATGCTGTCATCACAAATCTGTGTCTCTGGATAGAGGGTACACACAACATATGTGTCTGCAGTGTTCTGAATATCTGCCATTCGACAAAACTCATCCTCTTGTGCACATCCTAGGAAGCAAAGTCATGAAGAGTTACAGAGAGTCCTTCACCTCTCTATTCCTTTTCATGTCTTCAGCACACTTAAAGCTGCCCATCAGCAAACAACTAAAAGAATTTCAATATTATTCTATTATAGTGTAAGGGAAACAGGGACAGATTCTGTTTCTGGTGACACTGAAGAGTTGCCTGCAGAGCACAGAAAAAGAGCTACACCACAGCTATTTGGGAAGATATATTCCCCAGTTGTGACAAGCATTACATTAGTGTATTGGTGTCACTAACTTTGTGATCCATAAAGATCTCCCTTGTTTCCTTTTCAGTAAATCTGACATACAAACTGTTTAATCATAAAAGAACCATGCATCAGCCATGTGTCTCTTACTTTAAAGAATAAAAAGGACAATAAAGTCTACAATGTCTTAGGAAGGTTTTGCAAAAGATATTTCTGAAGTGTTCATGTATGAATACAAAAACATAAATAACTTTTAGAATCAATTGTTCAAGCCATTTGCTCGTAGCAATTTGCATTGAAGTTTGTCCCAGGGTAATATTGCACCTTCAGAAAAGAAACAAAGCCATAAAACCCATTTCTCAATTACTCTGGCAGCTGCTTCTGTAAATATATGTCAGTTCTTAATTTTAAACAAGCATAGCTCTACTGACGTCTTACAGCAATGCCAGTGCACCATTTAGTACCCTCAGTTCTGCCTTCCTGGTAGTCAGAGCTAGAAACTCTTCTCCGTTTATCAAATCCAAATATACTTTATCATTAAACCCAAAGTTTATTTTACTTTGTTTTTTTACCACTACATTATCTATCTATTTTAAGGGGTACATTCCAAGAACAGCAGAGTATTGCCTAAATTGTATCTTCAACTTCTCTTGCCCATAACAGGGATACCCTCATGATGAATGATAGGTACCCTTTCTGCCATATCAGACAGATCGTAAGGAACAAACTGGTGGCCCCATTAGCAACTTCCATGAACTTTTTGTGGATTTTCCCCCAAAAAAAAATAAATCTCGAAGTCCAGAATTTCTCCTTATCATGATTAGAATACCCATTAAAAGATTTTAGTTAATTATTTCCTACAGAATAACAGTCTCCAATATGTCTTACTTGTGAGACACCAAAGCACAGCTTCCTCTGTTGAGTACTTCTGCCTGAAGACCCAGTACTGCTGGTAAAGGACAGAATAGTTCCGGCCACTTTGTATTTGGCTGTTGTCCATTCGGTAGAAAAGATCCTTTGTGGAATCTGAGATTCAAACAAGCAAACAAACTGCTTCAACCCACAAAAAACTTGACTATGATCTGGAATAAATTAATTTTATTTCCATATAAAATTCTGCCTTCCACAGTAAAACAGCTGCGACCATTTTGTAGGGTTAGCATACCCCAAAGGCTGCTTTTAATAACAGAACTGTCCACCCACAGTTATTGGAGCTTGTATAGGCAATGCATCCTTACTGCACAACATAGCATTGTCAGGCTATTTCCACTACCTAAAAACTAGATGAAAATCTCAGTCCCTAGAAATAAGAAGGCTCTCTCTACTCTGTCATGCAACACATCAACCTAACAGTGAAGTACAATGTCTCAGAATGTTTGCAATACCTTAATGAATCTAGTTTTAGTGATCCATAAAGCAGCATTTTCCCTATTTTCCCTTGAGAAGCTTTTACTCCTCTCTGTTAAAAGTTTTCTTAAAAAGCTTAATACCTATTTCAGTCATATAACCTTATTTCTCCTACTTTATGCTCCCAAAGACCACATTAAATAACTCTTTCTGTCACCTTCCTGTGATCTTCAGTCATGTATGCAATGCTTTACGTCTCCTGAACCCTCTCTGAAACATACAGCTATTTCAGGCTGCTTTCAAGTTGATCCCTTTAAATAAGGATCCAATATTGAAAGAAATGGGCTTTCTTTACTGATCAAATTTCTTCATAAACACCTTTTTATGTATCAAATGCCATCAGCAGGTCTCATCACCAGTTACTCCAATATTGTGAGGGATTCTGTTATTTAATCTTAGATGCACTGAAACAGCCAAAAGAATATGAAAATAGGAAAGTAAAAACATACTGATGATTGTAGATGAAATGCTGAAGAACCTAATGACATGCTGGGAGTGCATAATAGCTGTGGATTTGCTATCAGAAAATACAAAAGATGTGCTTTAAGGGTAATGTTCAAGTAATAAAAGCTCTGCAGGTGTTTTCCTTGATGCACCCATAGCTTTTTGAAAAGGCAACTCTTAAGTCTTGTTGCCTTTCAAGACTTAACTTCAATCTTCAGCTTCTCTTGAAACAGTTTGTGTCACGGCTAACACTAAGGGATGGAGGAAGAAACTTCATTCCTTGCATAGCTTCAGGTTTAATGATATCACCAGCTGCAGCAAGGTAAAGGGAGAACCCCGAGGGATGCACTCATGCTTTGGCATGTAAATGAAAGAGAATTTCACCCAATGCATTAAGAGCAGTTTTCTCTCATTTTTAAGTCTAGACTTTAAAATACCACTAATTGTACAGGAGTGCCACAAGGTAAATGGGCATTTTAGTTTAGCTTCCTTTCAAATATGTAAGCAAGCCCAGCAATTCACTTCATGTTAGGATTTTACATGTATTGAATTCTCAGGTATTAATTAAGACTCCTCTGCAAAGACTGCAGCTCATTATAGATGAACCAAAGTGCTCTCAATAGGCTCCACTACTCTCTTTCTCTTAGCACTACAGGGCTGAAGGACCACTCTAGTAAATTAATACAAATTATTTTGGATATATACAGGACTTAGTGCAATGAAGCACAGGCCCTGGAATAATGAAGGAACTAGAGAACTTCACAGGTCCCTCACTTCCATAATGCACGGAAGAAACAGTTGTGATTGATGGCAGTTTCATCCTGAGTTTCTCTAAGCATCATATTTACCGCCATTGTCAGTAGCAGTAAATATGCCCAGGTACCTAGGCTAAGAATTTGATTCCTAGGTTTCTGTGACAATTTTATTCAGACAAATAGTATTTCCTGAGTCTTTACAGTTCAGTAAGTCCGAAAGAACAAGCTTTCATAGAACATTTTAACACTTTCATTTCCAGCCTGTCCTACGAAGGTAAAGATCATAAAGCAGAAAGCTTACATTTTGAACACGTTTCTCAAAACTTTATTGGACTTCTTACATAAAAGAAAACCTGTACCTAACAGAAAACCTCTGGACTTCACAATACCAATATCATACGATACACATATGGCAATATATGATTTTTTTCTGGTTAAACTCTGATATCTTCTGCTGTCTTCTCTGTCTACCCTTACTGTAATACCTGATAACACCAGATCGCTGTCTGTCTTCAAAGCAGTAGTATTGCATGCAGAGGTTTCAGTCCGAGTGAGCATATCAGAGCCTGGAATGAAACAAAAATTAAAGAGCGTAGTAATTCCCTTTATCTTTCTTCCACTAAGATTATATCATCCTTTGTTCCCAAAATTTAACGTGCACCATCTAGATAAACTCCTTAGATAGTTCCACCAACCGTTGAATCAAATATGAGTAAAACCATCTCCGTATAACTCTGGGGAAAACCTAAATCAATACATGCTGTTTAGAGTGTGAAAGCAAATGTGATATCCACAATTACTATGCCTTCAGCATTAGTGCTCTGGAGGTTGTGTGCATTTTTAAAGCAGCATCACAAATCATCTGGCAGGTCCTGCTATGTATGCTGTGACATTCAGAAAGCAAACTTGCAAAAATAACACATACAGGGTTATCATGCTAACAAAAATAACCTATATAGCTACATAACAAAGTGCCAAATTATTATGGTACCTGGAAAGGGATGGAAGAAAGGTAAACGTCTCCATGATACTATTTTCACAGGTATTAAAAGTTATTAAGTATATTCTCAGACACAAGAATTTACCCAAATATTCTGAAACTACAGTCCCAGAATTACTCCAGCTTACACCCACCCCTGCCAGAAAAGACTTCTGAGTAGTGTTTCAATTTGGACAATACAAAATAAACTGAGAACAACACTTTCATTATAGACCACATATCTGCCACTGCCTACAGTGGCATAAGCTTTTATTAACAGCTTCTATGAGATATCTCACCTTTCCACAGGTAAACTTGCTGAAAGGTTGTAAAATTTCTTTCTGCTTCTCCTATCAACCTAGAAGCTAATAGAGAAACAAGTTTATTAGAATAGCTGCTCAAATTAAACAGGTAGCATTGAAATGCTCAGAAACTGCATTAAAAACACATCACTAGACAACGCACCTCCTTGTTTACAATACAAGATGCTAAGGAAAAAGGTCCTGTGCGTCCTGGTGCTAGTCTGAGTCCAGGATGCCAAAACTTTATTCTATTATCCATCACTGCTTTTTCTGTGCAGCTGTGGGTATCTCTCTTTTTGTCTTTGCTCCAGACTTTATCTTTCTTTCAGACTATTGGCTTGAATCTGCCCTAATTAAATACTGGAAGTATTACAGGGTGATATACTAAACACATTCTTGACTTTCACTAATGTTCACACAGAAAACGTGAGAGGTCCATCTGTCTAACAATGCATCCAGTTAGAGGGTCCTTATTCTCTTATGATTGTACACATACAGAGATTTACTTGAGAAGAAAGCACTGAAGTACAAGAGCAGACTGGTGAAAAAGGCAGGAGCTACACAAGAATTAAAGAAATGTAAATCATTTTAAATTTAATTTAAATCAAATTAAAGTAACCTCAAACATAAATTGAGATAATTCATTGACATACTTCCACTGAACGTTTGTCCTCCCAGGGTGAAGGAAAACATCTTCTCTCTTTCGTCATAGGTCACACCTTTACATATCTGATCTGTGAGTGATATTGGTGTTGGCCTCCAGCTATTCACATTGCAGATCAGCACATCTGGGTAGCTCATCAAACTACACAAAATGGTACCTAGATTCAGGCAGAGAGACGGTTGCATCACTCCAACAATGCTTTGCACCTACAAAGAGTTTTTCACCTGAGCATCACAATACTTTCGCTAAATGCCAACTGATCCTGGGTCACTGAGATAGATAAGTTCTAGTATTGCTACTAAAAAGAAAATCAGACCCATATGTTCAAATGAGAGTACTGAGGCTAGCCATTCATACCCAAACTTTGTAGCCTGCTTTTCAGAGG
This sequence comes from Psittacula echo, assembly GCF_963264785.1. Lineage (NCBI taxonomy): Eukaryota > Metazoa > Chordata > Aves > Psittaciformes > Psittacidae > Psittacula > Psittacula echo. Next base: position 153,097,627 of record NC_137737.1, on the reverse strand, counting down.
TTTCAAGCACACCCTATTACCACCTAATAAAATATTACTATTATCTGATAATACCTAACAGTGTTCTCAGCACTTTATAGCACCGTGGAGACATATTCAAGCCTTTGGCGGTCTCACAATCTTGGGCTCTGAACCAAGAAAGCACTTCTATTTTTCCTGGATGGTTTCCTGGATTGGTGCCTGATTTCAGTCAGTGCAGGCCTGAGTCTCCTCCGCTATCACAGTGTGAGGCAGGGAGACCAGCATGCTTAAAGCCAGGTGTTCTGGCATCAGTCTGCTATCATGACTTCTAGACAACATTCAGCTTCTTGCTCTGCACTTGCTGTCACACGTTTCTACAGTTTTACAATGCTCTCACTGGTTCATTTTTATGGACTGGGTATATAAGATATTGAATGCAGAGGGACATTTTAGAAGAGCACATAGAACAAGCGGGAATGGTTTGAAACTGAAAGAGGGGTGATTTAGATTAGATATTAGGAAGAAATTCTTTACTGTGAGGGTGGTGAGGCACTGGCACAGGTTGCCCAGAGAAGCTGTGGCTGCCCCATCCCTGGCAGTGCTCAAGGCCAGGTTGGTCGGGGCTTGGAGCAACCTGATATATTGGAAGTTGTCCCTGCTCATGGCAGGGGGAGAGAAACCAGGTGAGCTTTAAGGTCCCTTCCAACTCCAACCATTCCATGATTCTACGAATATGCTGCTTTTTTCTTCCTTTTTTTATTTTTTCTTAAAATGGAATGTTAGTTCAAGTAACTCATTTACTTCTGGTATTGATCCAAATAGCTCACCCCAACTAAACAGAGAGCTGTTGTTATAGCATTCACCTTCTCCACACCCCCTTCTACGCTTATGAGTATGGAGAACCCAAAAATGTCATGGTAAATCTGTAGAGAAATGGGCTTTACAAGATCACCCGGAATATTTTGATAAAAAAATAAAACAAACCAAAACCAAACCATTAGATGCCAAAACAAAAAATAACTTTCTGGAAACATTTGCTTGGCAGCTTCCACAGGGAACATTTCCTCAATTCCAGGATCAGTTTTTCCACTCCAAACTGCAGAAGTGCTTGCCACATAGCAGCCAGTAGCACGTGCCCAGATTTGTAAGAGCCTGTCTTTAAAAACTTGAGACATCTCAATTAGAAATTCACTTTTCCTATAGGAAATGCACCTCCAAAGGGAAAGTTGATCCCACGTGAGCTCGAAAAGAAACTGCAAAAACCAGATGCTGTTTTTTCAAGCATATTAAGTGCTTAAATTTTCTGGCAGAAATCTGGGCTCTGCCTAAGTCCCACCACTGTCAGACTGTCTATCCCACCCCCACTTGTTTTCCTAGCTAGACATCCAGATTTAGGAGATTGCGGCATTTCTGCATGAAAGAACATAATTCCCTGTTTAGCATCCTCTTTTCCTGCTCCAAAAAGGGAGCTGATTTACATTTGCACTACAAGGTCTGTAGACACCATTTTAACTGCCCCATCAGCTGAAAAGAACCTTCTTGCAACCGAGCTGTGCTATGTAACGAAAGAGGTGTTTTCAGAATTATTTATCTCATCTGGATGCAGATTTTTAAAGAAAGAATTATCTCTTCAAAATGTTCATTTCTCTCCAAGAGCAGTTGCTGCCTCAGGTCTTTATCTCTATTGCTCCAGGTCAATGCATTTGCATTACTCAAATTTTGCCTGCAACAGAAAACATCACTGATGTAGAGGCAAGCTGCTGACACTGGTATGATATAAAGTACACTGCATCCCAAATTGAGTTGTATTCAACTAATGTTAGTTTTCCACTGCGGAGTTTTTTGTTTTGCACTTAGACAATACCTCCATCAAGTGCATTCCAACTCAAGATGAAGCCGTCACAGCAAGAGTCCCTGCTGCATGTCTGCCGACAGAAGAGCTGAGCATCAGTCAGAGATGCACTAGCTGCTAAGAGCACCATGGAGCGATACACGCCAGAAAGCACATTCTGAAAACTGGTCCTTTCAAAGGTCTTGAGTCCAGATGAGTTAAATTCCTGCCCTGGGCAGAAAGAACAGGAAAGAAAGGTCAAAACCGCCCAAGAGGATGCAGGATACTTTTGGCTTGCCTTCAGACTGGTCTATCACTAAATGTTAAGATCTGAAAAAGTATTATGTCTTCTTAAATAAAGATGCTTGCCACATTTAGACATGATCCTATATAGAAGTAACTACAAGTCTGGGCACAGCAGTCTGACATTAGATGAGTGATTTGTATCTGGTACCTCTCTTCAAATAGACCATCACTGCATCTCCCTCTGGATTCCTGACATGAAGCAGACAGATGAGACGACCAATGCCAGTGGCAGCAGGGTTCCCCAAAACACCTTGCACCTGAGACAGAAGACAGGTGAGCACAATCAATGCAACCTACTTGATTTCCTCTCCCTAAAACACATTTTCCTTAATCGAAACTCAGGAGGAGGAATCAGCACAAAGATATGGCCGAGCATGGACATTTTTCATTCTCTCAGACTCAAATCTTGACTCTTCAATACTACATTGCTGTGTTTAAAAGTAGTGAATAGGAAGATGTTACAGTGCTGAAGAGCCCACAGTTCAAACCCTGAGCTAGAGGAAGGGACTGAGAAATGACGGTTTCAGGTGACCTGATTACCTACTTGGATACTTCTAGTTTGGGTTACCCAGATTAACTCTCCTTTTAAGTTAACCCGTTTTCCTGACTCTGCAGAAGCTCAGCAGGTTTTAGGAGCAAAAGTGCTGTGTGATGTTTCAACCGAACACTGAGGCATTCAGATGGCACTTCTAGAAACATCTGGGTGTAGCTTCTTTACCATCTTGAAGGAATTTATTACTGCCACAGTGAAGAGTAATGTCAAAAGGCTCAGGTAACAGCCTGCCTTTCTTCTGGAATGCCATCTACTTACACGGAATGAACAGTAAACTCATATTTTTAGATATCATCATTTTTACCAATCCTGAGGTGGTGCAGTTGAAGTTGACTTCAGCAGCACTGTACAATTCACAGAGAACTTCAGCACCAGCAGGAGTTACAGCCACAAAACCACACGCGTCTTCCATCTCACAGCCTGAAAAATGGGAAAGAAACCTCAGTTTTCCTAGCATTTCATGTGCAAAATTTCTGCTACAAATTCCACTGCTTACTCCTATTTGCCTATTTTTTTAATGTCTTTTGCACCGCAAGCACATGAATTTCATCAGCCAGATGAACTTTAGTATTCAGCTATTTTAGTAGAGGATGAGGTTTTTCAATTAAATTAATGAAAAAAGCTGTTCATCACCTAATGATACAAACAGCTGAGTTAGGTCTAACCACTCATCCAAATATTTAGTGTCTGCTGGTTAATTTTGCTTGATGGAGGCAGGGAGGACTCTCATAAACCAGCTTGCCAGCACATCACATCTGCCCAATACAATAAGCGCATGGCAAACAGGTTGTGGAAATATAGAGTAATAGGAAGGAAACAAACATCAAATTCAACTGTGCCAGCTGCCTCTGCAGCAATCACCTGGCCAGTGTAAAGGAGCAGCTTTAGGGGTGGCTGAAGATCCTTCTGCCTTCACACACTCCCCAATCACTTGCTCCCACAACTCTGCTCCTAGAACAGGAGGTGAAATGGTTTCCAAATGTCTTTAAAATAAAGTCAACCAGCTTAGATCAAAATATCATCAGAAATGATCAGATGATAACAGAAATGTAAGCTAAGCTGGCTGACTTCTAGGAAGCAGAGAGAAATATTAACTCTTACCCTTCAGTGAGCACCCCAGCAGTAATTATTTGTAGAACTGCTGTCATTTGACAGTGGATGTAACTTATAATGAAAACACAGGCTATGTGCACTGAATCAGCGCTTGTCAAAGGGATGTCTTTTCTTCCCTAGGTTCATTCCCATGATTCTCTCAGCTTGGTGTCTTGCTCAGTTTCAGAGGAAGGTGCAAGAAACTTTGCAGTGTACAGGTAAGGGATGATCTGATGCAGGAAAATCATTCTAGTAACGTATAAGGCTTCATGTATTCACATCTTGGCATGAGAGATGACTGCTCCATCTAGACCACGGTATGTGACACAAAGCCACTGACTTTGTCACCTTTGTCATTTCTCCCAGGGTGTTTTTATTTTGAACATAACCCCCCTACCTCTTTTCACAGTCTGAGCATTAGGAGACAGAAGGTGAGACTGATTCAAAGCACCCTGAAAGCAGTGCAATGATTCCACTTGCTTCTAGATTACTTTGAACCAATACAAACCAGCAAACATGATGTATCCAGATATAAAATAGAATTTACACTGTAAGGTTTGGCAGAGGAATACCTCTACACTCCTTATAATACCTTCGTGACATAAGCAAGGATGATTATTCCTCTTTTATGTGCCAATCAGGTAATTAGGGAAGAGGGGAAAGCTTGGTTTCCACATGTCCTGAACACCTAATCCATGTTTTGTCTGCACATCTGAAAAGTCTGATGAATATTTCCTGATCTGAATCTCAGCTCTCATCTGTATTGCAAACTATACCAACTGGCTTTCAAGTTAGATGACTTGTCTGAAGTGGCATGTAAAGTCAGAAGACTTCTTTTTGAAAGAAACAGGATCACCAAAAGTTGTAAATACTTTGCAGTGAATTGGTGCTGAACTGCAAAATATAGAGTTAATTTCATTTAGGAACTTGACTATAAGCTCATCATATTAAGGGATTATTATTTTCCATGACGGTTAGTGTTGTCTCCACACATTTTCTGAGAGTTTTCCTCACCTGAAATGCACTGAAAAGCTGGATTTTGCAGGTCTCTCCCAGATGTCCGGGACTGAAGTATTTGAGCTTCTTCTGACCCATAAACCAGTCTGGAGGCAGGAGCTCTCTCAAATTTTCTGAGCACTATAAAAACACCAAAAAAACCAACTAAGTACTGTTATAGATTCCCATGCTGCAGGGAGACAAAGACTTCAGGTAGAAATAAAGATTGAAGAATTCTGTAGGGAAAGAGGTTTGTTCATTGATGCGCCATAACTCCACCGATAACACAGGAGACAGGTGGACTGAGGATATCATTGCTGTTTTGCAAGAAAAAGGTGTCACAAGATCTTTTAAAAACCAGTTAGCTAGCAGTGGGATGGGAGTTTATATTCAAGTGAGACTTCTCTTCCAGCAGCAGACTGGCCATCTCCATTACCTATTCATGGCACTGAACCAACTGTTGAGTCAACAGGGGAACCAACAGCCACTGAAACAAGAGCCAGCTCCAAAAGAACTTGGTTAGAAAGGATATCATAGAATCATAGAATAGTTAGGGTTGGAAAGGACCTTAAGATCATCTAGTTCCAACCCCCCTGCCATGGGCAGGGACGCCTCACACTAAACCATGTCACGCAAGGCCTCATCCAACCTGGCCTTGAACACCGCCAAGGATGGAGCATGCACAACCTCCCTGGGCAACCCATTCCAGTGCCTCACCACCCTCACAGTAAAGAATTTCTTCCTTAGATCCAATCTAAACTTCCCCTGTTTAAGTTTGAACCCGTTACCCCTTGTCCTGTCACTGCAGTCCCTGATGAAGAGTCCCTCCCCAGCATCCCTGTAGGCCCCCTTCAGATACTGGAAGGCTGCTCTGAGGTCTCCACGCAGCCTTCTCTTCTCCAGGCTGAACAGCCCCAACTTTCTCAACCTATCTTCATACAGGAGCTGCTCCAGTTCCTGATCATCCTCGTGGCCTCCTCTGGACTTGTTCCAACAGTTTCATGCCCTTTTTATGTTGAGGACACCAGAACTGCACACAATACTCCAAGTGAGGTCTCACGAGAGCAGAGTAGAGGGGCAGGATCACCTCCTTTGACCTGCTGGTCACGCTCCTCTTGATGCAGCCCAGGATATGGTTGGCTTTCTGGGCTGCGAGCGCACACTGAAGCCGGCTCATGTTCATTTTCTCATCAACCAACACCCCCAAGTCCTGTTGGAGCCTTACCCCTTATTTACAAGAGCACAACACCCTGATCTCCGCTGACTTCAGGCTCAGGGATCCACCCAAGGTAGTATGTCCTACATGCTCCTTTTTAGATTCTTCATTCAAGCTTTGACTCCAGATTGTCACTTTGCTTACCAATCCCTTTTATCTGCTCTCTCTGAATTGGACCTGCTGCACATGAGTGTAAGGATGTCTGACACACAGTCAACAAACTGGAAAAAGCTCCTGGGGTCTAGAGATGCAAAACCCAAAGGTCACTAAATGGTGAGAATAATCCAGTTTAAGCTACAGAAGGTTTGGCCCTGGCTGTGCTCTACAGAAGATTATAGTCTGGTGAAGGGACACAGAGTGGCACCACCACTACCCTGCTAAGTTTGCTACTACCTGTATACAAAGGGGTTTTGGTACAGCATGTCCACATGTTGATATACCAGTGTCCTTCAGTGAGCACAAAGTATTAAGGAGAAGGAAGGAACATGGTGACTTGGCTTCACTCCTGTGGGTACCAGACTTCTCTAAATGCCCCACTTACAGCAAACCTTTGGCTTAATGCAGCCAGTCCTTGGCATAGGCCTAAAAGATCTTAGAGACAGGACCACTTGTCTGATCTCAGCCTGTGGGAGATGTCTGCACATGGAAGAACTGGAAGCTCAGCTCCAGCAGGACAATCCCAGGCCTCTCTCCTTTAAATGTCTGGGTAAACCACAAAATGAAAGTTAGGGATAAGCTCTCAAAACAATCATTTGTACTCTTACAGCAAAACAGCCAGGACTAAATCAGAAGCAAATGTCCACTGCTGTCAGGGCTGAGCCAACAGGTGCTTTCGATAAAACCCTCATTTCTGCTCAGAAAAAACATGAGGGCAAGCCAGACTCTTTACACACACACACAAATCCAGCTGGGGCAAGGGCTGAGTGATGGTTGTAAACAGAGGTGGAAGTTTTTTCCTTCCTAGAAGTACAGAACACCAGAATATAAGTGTTAGCTTAATTCCACACAAACCTAAATCCCTTCTACATCTGCAACTTGCAGTGATGCCTGTTTTTTTCCCCTGATTTCGGCTTCATCCCACCCTTCGATTTTCTCAATAATATGGCAGAAAAGGAGAGAAGAGAGAGAAAGTGCAATGAAGCATTAAACAAAAAATTTTGCATAACTAATAGAATAGCTGCCTTTTTAAACTCTCAAATTTTGTTTCTTAATATATAAAGGTAAAAAACTTGAATCCATAAAGCTACTTTGTAAAAAAGAGTGATAGGAAAAATATTGTTTCAGAACCCATTTTCATGAAGCTGTTTGTTCATGCCATCGTCTTCTCAACGCTAATGTAACTACTCAGCCATTTCACAGGCTTAGCACCTAGCAGAAATTCTCCATCTCACATATTAGTGGAGTAAAACACTGGGTCCTACCCTTGTTATTGTAATAAATGTTTAGTCTGGCTTAAAATATAACAGGAAAGAACACTAAAAATAAGCATGGGTGGTTACAGTTTATTACTGTGTATTCGTACAAGGGAATTCTTCTTCTGTCTAAAGACTCAAAGCCCAGAGAGCAGTTGGGTTATTTATTAACCCTGCCAAATCACCATCCTGCTGTCAAAGCAAGATCGGTCTTCAGGCACTGCTATCTTGTTGCATGTTGAATTCAGTTTAAGAGGAATAGAAGGGATGGGGGAAAAGTAAAAATAGAGATAATCAGCTTCACTTCATATAACACTTTCTGAAAATGCAGCATCATCTTTAGAAGAGAAAGAAAAAGAAACTGAAGTTGCCTGGAAATCATTAAAACAACCAACCACCCAGATTTCTTGTTTGTTGTGTACTTCAAACCCTGAATTATCAACATTTACAGGTATTCATTTGTAGTGAAACCTTCCAGTGTGATCCCCCAAAATAAGCACAGAATTCTGGAACTTCCCCATCCTGGACAGAGCCAGAAATGCTCCTACAAAAGGGCTCAAGGTAACTAAATAGCAGGAGAATTAAGCTGCTGTGAAACATCCCAGCTACCCCATGACTGAGAGCAATAGAGGCCAACACTTCGTGTTCATAACTATGATCTGTCTTAGAGTATGCTCAGAGGAAAAACATAGCTGTTGTAACTGAAGATAGTTTTGCAACCTCCTCACAAGGGAGAGCTTTCATTTCACACTCCTTCCACTGATGGCACTTGTCATAGGACATTGTCTGATTCAGAGCACACCATGACCCCAGTTTCCAAACTGAATATTCCATTAAATTCGATGCCAATGATACGATGAGTAATAAAAACTTCTGGAAAACTATTTTTGGGAGAGGCAAAAGCTTTGCGGCTGAGAAGTGTAAATAGACCCTACTGCAGGCAGGTTGGGGGCCGTTGGATGGATGACTTCTTTTCCAAATCATTCATCCTTGAGAACTGGCTTTTCAGAACTGTGTTCAAGCAGAAGTAAATTTGTAAGGTATGTTTGTAAGGATACGTTCACCAAGTCAGATACCGTACAGCAGGAGCCCAGAGGGTGACTTTAGGCCATGGCTGTGAGGACCTTGCCAAACACAGTCTATTTCACGTGAACACACCGATGAGTGATTTTTATATATATACATATATATATTTTATGCAAGCAGAGATTCATAATTCTGCGTCTTTCCCATCAGTCCTTTCATTATCCTTTTGGGTTTCGAAGCAGCAAAGCAGGAGGTCAGCATACCTCAAAAGCTGTCAGCCATCAAAGAGTGCAAGAAAGCTGCTTCTCTCTCTTCCCTTACTGGAAATAACTTCCCAATGTAGTCAAGAAATGTAAAATTGAGGAGGAGAGGCTACAGCTATAGGAAAGTGAAACCCCATAAGCTGATGAGTCTCTTCATTAGCAGGTTTCACTTATGTGGGGTCAAAGCATACCCAAAGTATCCTCCTGACACTTACCTAGGCACTGGTAGTCTGTAAGGAGATCATCCGTTTCAGTCCAGCCCAGTGCTGCTCCAAAGCTGTCAACACAGAAGGATTTCTTAGTGTCAGGATCTTGTTGGGAAGGTCTATACTGGCCATCGTCATCACACTGCAGACCCTGCTCATTGCTTTGACAGTACGTGATGCCTGTAACAAGTAAACAAGGAAAGAAAACAAGATACTTTGATAATGCTGTCACTGGGTTTCATGGAATGGGTCTGGTTGGAAGGGACCTTGGGAAGTCATCTGGTCCAACCCCGCTGCCCAAGCAGGGCCACCTAAAAGCCGGCTGCCCAAGACCATGTCCAGATGTCTTTTCAATATCTCTAAGGATGGAGACTCCACAAAGCCCCTGGGCAACCTGTGCCAGTGCTCGGTCACCTTCAGTAAAATGTGTTTCCTGATGTCCAGAGGGAACCTCCTGTGGTTGGTTTGTGCCCATTTGTGCCCATTGGTTTGTGCCCATTGCCTCTGGTCCTATCAATGCAGTGGGACAGTATTTTAATGCTGTAGGACAAAAGAACTCTAAGTAAAGCAGAGATTTCACTGAAAATCAATCTATAATTTGCATGATAGTCCATGCTCTGAAACACGGCGCTGCTTTGTTGTTACTGCAATACATATTCCAAACATTTTTAGGATTCTCTGCCATGGAACAAATCTCCATTTATGCTAAGTACTGTAAAGCAAAGAAGTACAGAGAAGGAACTGTATTTTCATACAGGTTTGTTCAGCGTGTGCTGCAATGGATCTGTGCAATTTCATGAACATCAGTAGAAGAGCCATCATATCAATTCGTTCAGTAAACTCTTCAGACTTTGCAAGGAGACAGCAGGGAAAGAAAGAAAGTAGCAAGCTACATGTGTAGGACATGGCCTTTTGGAAAGGACCAGTACTGAGACTCAGCACATAGGTAAGGTGAAAACCAGGCAGGGAGCAGGTTTAGTGGCCGGCACCTGCAATAAAGAAAACTGGAGCAAACCTCCAGCACAGGAGTCCAATACCTACACAGGGAACACATATGGAAATAAATGATGACAACTTTAAGTAGAAGCTGATTGATGTCAGTGTGCCTTACAATAAACCTGATCTTTTATCCTACCTCAGAGAATAAATAGGTTGAAACAAAACAAAAAACATATACTCTCTGATACTCCCTATACTCACTGATACTCCCAAGAAACCCATTCTTATGACTCATTTTTATTTTTATCTGTGAGCTAATTCTGCAGACAAAACTTTATTTGGACTTAAAAACTGATTTTCTTTATGGAACTGTGTGCAAAAATAAGTAATTTAAACTGAATGCACCAACTTTAGTGAACATATCAATAGTTGTTTTGTGAGAAGTATTAGTATTTGCAGGTGAAAGAGCTGCATAAGGACTATTTTAGAGAACTACATAAGATGTTTCTCGCTGATATTAAACACCCAGACACCATTCCTGAGGACAGTGAACACATCTTAAGGAACCACAACATCCTGGATTAGAATGACCACTCGTTTCTCATGCATTTTTGGTCACAACACCAGACAGTTTGTTCTGTCTGTAAAATGTCTTTGAATGTATCCAAAAAGGATCATATCCATCCAAAAATACCCAGAGGGAGGATCTGGGGGATATTGTTTGGACTTTTTTAAAACTTAGAGACGAAAAAGAGAAAAAATCCGTTCGTGATTTGAAGCTAGGATACAAAGGACAAGGGAAAAAAATGAGTTCAACTTACAGCGATCAGCACTGGCTGCCCCATAGGAGATGGTAGTTTTGCCCACAGGACACTTGATACAGGAGGAACGTCCTGTCTGATACTGGTAGTAGCCAAGAGGGCAGGGAATGCATTCATCGTTCTGGAAATGACTGCCTGGAGGACAAACAACTGCAAAGAGAACAATCACCTTATTACTGTCTGGAATCCAACCAGCTCAGGCATCTGCACACAGATGTGTAGGGTGTGTATGTGTATATATATATATATATATATCTATCTCATGCCTGTATCTCATAGACTTCAAGATCTTAATACACTTATATCTAACAAAGGTAAACACTCCTTAAATGTTCATTTAATTCACCAGTTATTGGAATATAGACTGTGGCTTTTTTTTCTCATCCTAAAAATATTCACGAATTAGTGCACATCAAGCTGTTTGGAAAGCATTCAATCATAGAATCATAGAATAGTTAGGGTTGGAAAGGACCTTAAGATCATCCAGTTCCAATCCCCCTGCCATGGGCAGGGACACCTCACACTAAACCATGCCACCCAAGGCCTCATCCAACCTGGCCTTGAACACCGCCAGGGATGGAGCATTCACAACTTCCCTGGGCAACCCATTCCAGTGCCTCACCACCCTGTCAGTAAAGAATTTCTTCCTTACATCCAATCTAAACTTCCCCTCTTTAAGTTTGAACCCGTTACCCCTTGTCCTATCACTACAGTCCCTGATGAAGAGTCCCTCCCCAGCATCCTTATAGGCCCCTTTCAGATACTGGAAGGCTGCTCTGAGGTCTCCACGCAGCCTTCTCTTCTCCAGGCTGAACAGCCCCAACTTTCTCAGCCTGTCTGAAATGATAGAATTTCTATTCTGAAATGCCAAGTCCAGGCCTGATTTCCATTTGTCAAATGCATTTGTAATAAGATAATGCACTTTGTGGGTAAGTTGTGAAAGAAAACAAAGAAATACAAGCTACAAACAGAGTAACTTCTAACACTACAGACAAAAAAAGGAAGGCTCCTAGAAGCAGAAACTCCAGAAACATCATGCAGAAACCCACCATATGGTAACACTTTCATTCAGAATTCCTGGTAATGATTTTTAGTAAGCACTTCCAAACTAAACAGTAACGGCCAGATTATAAGTCACTAGCTGTGCACATGACAACCCAAACACAAAACAAAAAGATATTCTTCGTGTGTATATATATATATACACACATCATTTTCAGAACAATCAGGAGCAATATTTCCAGCTGACCTGATGCATATTACAAAGAAAAACTCTTTGTCTTCTGGAAGGTCATGAAATACAGTCTTTCAGATCATTCGAATGACTATTACAGCAGAAGAGTAACAGACACATTTGCAGGACAATACCTTTACTTGTTATTTCACAGCTGTTTTCCAGATGTAGATTTCCTTCAAAACACTATCAAATGTATGTTTTGGGACTTTGTCAAGGTGAAAAACTTAATTTCTGTTTTTGCCTTACATCTTAACAGCAGATTAAGCTTATGTGAGAGAGAAACAGTAATGGAAAATTGGCCATCTGCACTACAACCCGTATGATGAATTTCTGTTCTGGCCAACACACTGGGATGTTAATTAATTTCACTTATAGAAGCACCTAATTATAATATAATAAAATGGTCTAAAAATCTGATAATCTTTATATAACTAGTGTAAAACCGATCATATCTTCCTTCATCTGCTATAAATGGTCCAACGGGAAGGTCTAGGATGAGACAACTGTGAGATGATATGTACTTAGGATGAAACTTTCAAGACAATTACTCTAGGTATAACACATATCTAAAATCAATTACAGACTCAGGAAATCCCGGATCAGACAGAATTCTCCTGTCTTAAGCACATTATGTGTGTCTGATGCATTTAAAGACATTTTCCAACACACATAAAAAGGACGATATTCATTGCGAATGAACAACAGGACAAATTAAAATGAAATGAATAATCCATGCGTCATCTAAAGATAAAATGCAAAGGATGAAGAACATTAAGCAATTAAAAGCTAAAAATGGACAAATTAAGCTGTTAAGCATTCTCCTTGTTTTGTAGTTTTAGTCATGATGTGAAAGTAACATCTGTGTCTCCCATCATATTTTAAGCAAGCATAATCGCCTTTTGTCTCACACATTAGAGTAACAAAAGGGCACAAAGAACAGCAAAAATAGTTGAGGCAAACACTTGTTTTCTAGACTCTATAACTGTTGGAGGCATGTATCATGTCAGCTATAGGTTACACAGTTGTAGAGAAGTTTGAATTTAGAAGTCAGAAAAACCATCATACTGTACTTCTTTCAAGCTTCAACATTCATACATTTTAGCAATATAAGAAACTAGAGAGAAGAGCTTTTACCCAAAATCTCAGAGCTAAGTATTTGCACTGGGCTAAAATTTGTATCCCTAAAATAGGAAAATAAATAAAAATAACTAAAATAAAATATCAAAATAACATTAAACCCCAAATTTAATCCATGATCCTGCACATGAAATTTGTAACCTGGTCTCAATTCTAGCTAGATTCAGGTTTCTGTATACCAGGGGAACACAACATTGAATAGCAAATTCCAGACTGAAGAGCAACTCACTGAAGTGACTGCACAAGGTTACCACTCCTCCAGTTCTGTAATCAAAGGTGACACTTCTTACTACTAGACCCTATTATTAGTAGAGACTTGGACAGGATAAATGACTAAAATATATCCATAATGCAAATTAAAACATATATATATATATAAAATATGTATTTACAACTTTTTCTCTCTCTTAAAGGAAGCAGAAACAGAATTCCTAAATCTCATTTAGCATAAAATAGGCAGTCCTACTGCACAAACCAGTGTCCAGAAGTGTGCATACCATGACAACTTAGAATACAAAATCTCTGCCAAAAGCTCGAGCACAAACTGTCTCCTTTCCACATGTCTATGATAAATCAGTTTCACTGAGTGAATTTTACTACAGCTAGCTGGTTCAAACATGTATGAACTAACTCACAAATTCAATTAACTCAGTGCTTCCTAAAAGGAATTACGCAGAATCAATTCACTGCTTCCTAAAGAGGCCTTTATCCTTGGCAGGAAATACCATGCAAAAAGGTCCAAGTAAGTTCTTTGTAAGTTACAAAGACCAAGTAAGGTCTTTGTAAGTTCTTCTGCCCTAAGTGATGGACTCTTCTTAATACTGATACCTTTACTCAGTACAACAGTACATCTTGTTAAGTAACTGAAAGTCATTATGGAATCCGTTTTCTTAGTAGGAATTGGTCTTTTTTTTCTGCATGGTGTATTTAAATAACCGAATTCTGAAGTGTTTCAGATCACGAAGACGAACTGAAATTGGCCAACTTACCCTTAAAAGTCCAAGCTGGAAACTGCAGCAGTTCAGAACTGATTCATCACTTGATTACTTTGAAGACCTTGACCAGGCATTAGGAAGCTCTTCTAACTTAAAGAGGACCACCACACCAAGCTGGGAGCTAAGTTGTTTTCAAGTATTTTGATATGCTCTAAGGTCTCAAACTGCACAGTGCTAAAGTTTTCCCATCTGAAAATGTTCCCCATATTGGAAAATGTATCCAATACCTGCTACTGTTGATCTTATACCTAGAAGTGGTACAACCCTCCTCTGTTCCAAAAAAAAAGGCTAGACATAGTGACTACATCCCATACTGACATAAGACACAGACTCACTGCCACTAACTGAATGATTCAACAAGAATGATCAGGGCTGTGCTATAGGAGGGTTGATGTTGATAGAAACAAGAGTGGGGCTGTTACAGCAAAGGCTCTTTGGCAGCATGATGTGGTACACAGGACTGTGAGGCACAGCCATGGGGATCCATCAAAGAAGTAGGTTTAACAGCCCTAAGCAGGTTGTTGACAGAAAGACAGCCTGCTCCAGGGAAGCCAACTAAACAGAAGGAAAGAAGATGAAAAGAGGACAGAAGTGCGATCAGTTCTGGGTGATGGCCAACAGTGAGAAAGCTTCCATCAGAGCTGGCTGGACTTAGCCCAGGTATTCACAGTCTCAGGACTTTGGCCATTTCTGCCTCTAGGTTTCTATTCTTGGTAATTTATCATCACCTGAAGCACCAGTTACATTATCTTTGTGAAATCACAGAATCATAGAATAGTTAGGGTTGGAAAGGACCTTAAGATCATCTAGCTCCAACCCCCCTGCCATGAGCAGGGACACCTCACACTAAACCATGTCACTCAAGAATTCTTCTATGAAGGATAATGTACATTACAGAACAACCTTCTAATACCAGACAGATCTAAAAAAATCCCCCAAAACATTTGCAAAACCTTGTGTACCATGTCAGTGCCATGATGTCTATTTCCAAATTGTGGGTTCAATGCAAGGACTGAACAGTAAGCAAAGCACTAATACCCACCTCTCCTCAGATTTACCATTCACACCTTTCACATATTGACCATAAACACAAATTCACTGACGATTTTCTAACTTTAGATTTATACTAACTCCTAACAATATCAAAGAAGGGAAAGCTAAATGGAGACGTACCACATCCTTGTGAATTTGGGCCTGCTTGCCCAGGAGATGATATTCTTCGAAACCCACTTCGACATCCCAGCTGCACACTCGGAGATAGATCAAACTCTTCATCCCGTGGAAAACCAACAAAAGAATCTGCTAGGAACTGCTTGGAGTCCAAATACAGCAGGAAATCACCATCCTTAATCTCTTTTATAAATGATCCAATGAGATTTTCTCCAACAATTGCATTTTCTAAAGGGAGGGGGGGGAATACAACAAAATAGCATGAGAGATTAACAATATGGGAACAGGACATAGAAACCGATAAACTTTCAGTTAAAAACATAGGCAATATAGAAATACAAGCATGATAGCAAGCAGCAGACTAGTTTGAATCTCTACAGTGTCTATCAGGTTAAAATCCTAATCTCAGAATATGTAGAGGTGTTAAATAGATGGGGAGAAAGCGTATCCAAAAAATAAAGTATCAGTAAACAAAACTTCTGAGTAACAAAAATTCAGCAGATGAAAACAAGGATTATCCAACATTCAGATTTGATTTAATTTATTCCCGGTTGGTTTTTGGGGTTTTGGGTTTTTTTTGAATGAGTATAATTTGTTTCTTTTTCAGCATTGTGTTGGTTTGTTTTTGAAGGCCACCATCGGCAGCAATATAACAATCACCTCCCATCACACTGCTGGTATTCAACATACCCTCCTATTCAACAGACACACTCTTCACAATTGCTGAAGCTGGTGTTTAAAGTTGGAAAGCAGTGAGCACCTTTCCTACTCTCTATATTCTTAGCTGCTCAAACAGCTTCCCTTTTGATGACTTGTGCAAGCAGTTTTCAGTGCCAGATCAATAGCAAATTGCCCAGTTTGGCTGCACCAGAAGTACAAGAACAGTGTTCACAGCAGATTTTGTTTGCTGTCTCATTCTGTTTGTCCCTGCAGGGTTTATGACACTAAGTGAAATGCTGATGTGGTTTACTGGTGCAAATTTGCAAGACAAGGGCCTAAGCCTTTAAATACTGAAAACATTGGTGCTGTCTGTTCCTGAATGTTGGTCCATAGCTGATTGCTGTCATGGAGATGTTGTTTGCCCCGCTGCAAAGGAGGGACACACGAGCTGAAGAGAATGGTCCCCACATTAAACCTGACAGCTGTGTCCTTGTATTCTCAATGCTCTGTTTCCTCCAGTTTTGAGCACCCTATCCTTCTACTGCCTATTCTTCTACTGACACAACCTATAATCAACAAAACAGCACTTTGTTTTGGTCAAACACAGATGAAAATGATACTTAACTCACAAAGAACTAATTGGAGATCACCACATAATCAACAACACTTTGCATATGTTTTGCCAGCAATTGTCTCATAACTGAAAGCAGGAATAAGCAGATTTGCCTTTTATTCAAGCAAATATCCTTCTGAATTGTCTAGTGACTAACTGTAGAAGAATTAAAAATAACCTTGGAATGACAGCCGAGGGAATTCACATGGTGAAAAGAAGCAAAGCAGGAAGAATCCAGTTAGGTCTGTTGAATGCCCTTTAATCTAAAACATTTCACTGCGTTGAGAAGTTCTTAACACTATCACTAAATGTGACCCTGCTATGACCACACTATATATCCATGCATATACAATATCCTTCACATTTAGAGTATATAGACAAGTGTTTAACTGTAGCATACATGCTCATGCGCTGCAAGTTGACAGGTACATTCTGGAACATCTCAGCAGAGATGGATGTTCAGTGATGGACATGCCAGCCACAGACTTGTTGGTAACATCTGATACAAGCTGCTTTAGCTCAGCCCTTCCAGAATGGGGCACACTTCACTGTTGACATGGGACCTAGCTTCTGGTCCAAGATGAGCTTCCTAAGGCCTTCAGCAAGCGCTAAAGCACAGCAGATACAATAGTGCTTCCCTGGGTTTGCTCCTGTTTTGCTTAACAGTTTTGGAAATTCAAGTTACTATACATCTCATACATTGTTAGATTTACTGGAAATTCTTACTGAGCATTTCTCCAGGGCCTAGTATACCTTTAGGAACTTAAGACTTCTCAGGGGACAATACATTTTTTCACACACAGAAATATCCTGCAAATTGTTGCATCTTGTGTTATCTTGCGGGAAGAAATCTGATGTAAGATTTTCTTCTGTTGAATGAAACACTAATTTCAACAGGTAAGGGGTCATCCTGTGACTTGGAGTTTATATTGGCCAAATGAGAAAGCGAGAGAAAAGCGAAAGAAAAAGAAAAGTAAATTTTTCTTTTTTAAATTCACTTTAGGAAAATGCACAGCACAAAGACACAGCTTGAAATAGCAGTTGTATAGTGCAGGGATTGATTTCCTCCAGTGTCACTAATGGGGACTGTTTACTATATGTTCATCCACTTAAGGCTCATTTTTATAATCCGTAGTGGTTATGTGTGTTGAACAGAAAAGAGAGAAATTGCTGCAAGTGTTCCTCAATACTTTAGAGGTCTAAGCTACAGAGCCAAACGGTATAAGATCCTGCAGGAAGGGCTTTGCACACTGCACAGCCTCAGAATTCAGTACATGAAAATATATGCAAGAGAAAAAAGTAATGAAGCATTCATAAGTGATTTAGATTTGAGGCTGTCCACTGGGAACATGCACACACTGTGCTTCTGTTTAGCAATGTTTTCTCGGCTATTTCATAGGAGAAGGGAAAAAAGCAAGCCTTCTTATTTGCCCATATAGAAGCTAGAAGAATAAAGCTGTTTTAGTAATGTAGATTTTCAGATCAGAGAGCAAATTTGTTCACTGTGTGTAAACACCAGAAAACACCTCAAACAGAAAGACCCAAAGCTGCCTTAGAAGGTAAGGAAAGTTGATGGTGCCAAGAGTATACAGAGAGCAGGTTCTGCTCTGCCTCTTCTGAAACCACACAGTCATGCCCCGAAAAGCAATTTTAGTACTATAGGGAAATTGTAATGCGGAACAGGTCAAAAATGTAATGCCCTCAAAGTGGAACACTTTCAAAACTAAAGTTTCACATCAAACCAAACACACTTCTGCAAACTGCTTGAATATTCACTTTTATGAACATCCACTTGAATTTCCCTTATAATCTGGAACAACTGAATGGATGTAAATATAAACATACTGTAAAGCCAGAAACACACCACCACTACAGCCACTGCTTGCATTCTGAAGGCTTTTGAATTCAGTTCTGATCAGGCAAAAACTGCTGTAGGGCACACGTCTCCATGTCCCAGAGTTAGAGGGAACAACACGTACAGGCAGAGCTATTGATATTTAGTGCTCGGAACACCATTGCAAAGCAGTAAGGTTGGGGAAAAGGCAGCACAGAGGGCATATGAAATTGGGATGTGTCTTTCACACCTTATTTTAAAGGGAATCATTGACTGCTTTGAAAGAGTTTCCTTTCACCATTCCTAACTCTCTTGGAAACCACAGCAAAAATCTGCCAGTCAGTGGTCCCTGAATAATTGCTCTAGGATGTCTGAGGTAAGGGTCGTTCTTTGGTATCAAAAGTAATGTAATAAACAGAAAAAGGGAAGATAGAAAATAAGAGAAAATACTTGGAACGAATTAGTTATATTTTTGGCAATGCGTGAATTGTGGCTCTCTGAGTCCAACCCAATAATGAACACAATCTTTTCCATCACTGAGGACCTGCCCAATGGAAATTAACATCTGGTAAGGATCAGCTCATGCTTGATAAAGTAATTTTCAATCTTGGTCAAAGAAGCTGGGAGAGGCGGTCCTATGTGAAAAAAAACATTCAATTATAGCTCCTTTCTTTTCCAAGAGTAATATATCAACACCAAAAGCTCAAAGACAACTCCAGTGTTATAAACTGTTTCAATGGGCACTTATAATATCTTATCAGTGCCCTCTAAGAGCAGGGAAGAACAATTAAAAGCAAAGCAGGCTTAATTCACAGAAATACCAGGTGGAAAACCCTTACCAACATCATGTAAGTCGGGTAGAGAAGCTGCTGGGATGTTTTCCAGCTGAGTCCTCCATGTGACATTTACCCCCAGGCGGTCCATGCCCAGGCATTCGACATAGACAGTGGAATCATCACAGACAGAAACCGAGCCCGTGTTTCCAAATGCATTTACCTTGAGTTCAAAGTTAAACCATGGTTAGTCAACCTGAAGACCTTTCCCTATTCATGTGCACTGTGCTGTGCTCAAAAGGAACATTTTCAAGAGGGCCTGTAAAAACAGAACTAGGAAAGGATCATTTCAGCAGGTCATTTACTTACAAAAACAATATTTAAAATGTTCTCTTCCTTCAAAACATGTTCTTCATAAATATTGGACTGATGTGATATGACTTTTATGGCTACAATTAAGCTTATCTGCCAATGTGGGGTCAGTGAGACTAAACATCCTATTTTCCCAGTCATCCATATGAGAATGTTGCCAATCCTGACAGATTTCGTGGCATATTTGGCTCTTCAAATCAAACCAAAAAACCCACCAACAACAGAGAAGAAGGAATTGAAATTACCTGGAGGTGACATAAACCACGAGCTTTCAACTCATCTAAAATGAATATCTGGAATGCCTGGAGTAATCCAGAGTAGTCAGAACTACAGATCTTCTCAGGAGGCAGTAGTAGTTGAAAGTGTGCTTGAGCCTGGACTGTCTGAAATAATTGGAGCTCTAAAAATTAAGTAGAAAAAAGGTATTTAGTAGCCTCAGTAATGTAGAAACTGACTTCCAAAGTCACTTTGGGAAAAGACAACATGATTTGGCATTTTGATTTTACAGGTGAAAGCAGTAACTGTTGGTAGTAAATAACAAGCACCAAGGGACATGCTTGATAAATACAGCTATGTTGTGCATTAGGGAAAAAGCCAAGTGATATCATTATATAATAATAAAGAGATATTTTACACTGCAGCACTCACAGAAGGATAAGGAACAATCTGAATTATTAATGAGGATTGTTTAGAAGCTTTAGCAGATAGGAATTTCCAGGGAACTACATAAAAGGTAATGTTATGCCAATAAGTAGAAAAGAAACAGGAAGACAGGAATTATTGACCTGTCAACATCTAGTTCTCTTAGATACACTCATGAAAAGACTTCTATTTTAAAAGTAACTAAACGGTTAAAACAATTAATACCGATTTAAATGGGCTTTCAGGAACCTAGCTTGCCAAATTAACTGTGAATCAAGTTTTAGGAGAGAATAAATCTGATTGCATAATTAAGGTGTTTACATGGACATCTACAAGGCTCTTCCAAATTTATGATAGCAAACAAAAGTGATGCAAATCACAGAAATTGGTGACAAATCCATGAGCTCATCAGTCACAAAATATGAATCTTTTTGGCCAGTTTTTAGCCATAAAAAAAAAAGCTGCAAATTCTTGTCTCCACTGGAGTTACGCAGACCCCAGGCTTCACGAAATGTTTCTTATCTCTGGTTCAGCACAGAGGTCATGCTGTCATGCCACCTCCAAATGGAGTTGGCTCTTATCCCACCAGCCAACAAGTGGCAGAGCTCTCCCTCATTCACCTCCTCTACAGACCCTCACTGCATCACATACAAGTGTCACTGCTGGAGCACAATTCTCCACCCCTCACCTCAAAAGGAGTGAGGGGTGGAGAACTTCCAAAGAGAATGGTGAAAGGCACCAGGTGACACAAAAGCCTGCCTCGTCCTGCACAGCACAAAGCCCTCTGTCTATCAGAGAGTAGTTAAGAGCTGACTTAACCACAATCTTGAAATGCATACATAAAGAACAGGAAATGAGATTTTTAAGAGTGTGGGTAATTATCCACTGGAACAAATTCCTAAGTGTTGTCGTGAATTTTCCATTATTGTGAAGTTTATACAATTGCTTTTGTCGAAGGAGGTGATCCTGCCCCTCTGCTCTCGTGAGACTTCACTTGGAGTATTGTGTGCAGTTCTGGTGTCCTGAACATAAAAAGGACATGGAACTGTTGGAACAAGTCCAGAGAAGGGCCACGAGGATGATCAGGGGACTGGAGCACCTCCTGTATGGAGACAGGCTGAGAAAGTTGGGGCTGTTCAGCCTGGAGAAGAGAAGGCTGCATGGAGACCTCAGAGCAGCCTTCCAGTATCTGAAGGGGGCCTACAAGGATGCTGGGGAGGGACTCTTCATTAGGGACTGTAGTGACAGGACAAGGGGTAACAGGTTAAAACTTAAACAGAGGAAGTTTAGATTGGATCTAAGGAAGAAATTCTTTACTGTGAGAGTGGTGAGGCACTGGAATGGGTTGCCCAGGGAGGTTGTGAATGCTCCATCCTTGGCGGTGTTCAAGGCCAGGTTGGATGAGGCCTTGGGTGGCATGGTTTAGTGTGAGGTGTCCCTGGCCATGGCAGGGGCGTTGGAACTCAATGATCTTAAGGTACTTTCCAACCCAAACCATTCTATGATCATAGAATCATAGAATAGTTAGATTCTATTCCAATACTATTCTATGATCATAGAATCATAGAATAGTTAGGGTTGGAAAGGACCTTAAGATCATCCAGTTCCAATGCCCCTGCCATGGCCAGGGACACCTCACACTAAACCACGCCACCCAAGGCTTTGTCTAACCTGGCCTTGAACACCGCCAAGGATGGAGCAAGGATGATTCTATGACTCTTTCTGATGTGCAGGGAATTTTTTCTTTCTCCTTAAAGCCATGCTCTGTTGCAGACATAAATTAGTGGGGGAAGTCCTTAGCTTGTATTAAACAGCACCTTGTATCATACCTGCCACACACTCCCCTCTGTCCTTACAGTTATTCAATTGCCATCAGGCAAAACCAAAAGCTACTTCATAACATATTACAGAAACGTAGCAAACATGATGACAGACAAAAGTCTTGGTCTGAAATACAGTTTATAAATGTTTACATTTGGAATAGAAGACCTGGGGTACAACTGGAAATATGACAACAAAGGGATTTCCAGAATGGGTTTAACCCATCTTGGAAATTGAAGGTAGATGCAAATTTGGCATCAAGATCCACCTTTCTCAAAAGCTCAGCACGGCTACACATTGCCATTTTGATCAGAATGTATCTATGTATCTCTACTTGAAATAATTGAAAAGGCCAACATTAATACCCAATTACTTGAGCTCTGAATAGACAGCCCATTCTCCCAAGATTTAAAGTGCCATTTTTAACTTGAAAATTCCACAGGTCAGCCAACCAACACAACAATAATCCTAAAGAACTGACCGCTGCAAAAAGATGCAGAAGTAACAGTGGCTTGATTATGCAAATAAACAGTCAAATTCTGCCAAAATCAAACATCTGGTGCTCATCTATTCTTCCTAAGGACTAAGTGGTTCCTTCAGAATCACTTCATGGTGCCAGCATCTTTTAACTAACAAAGATTAAGCATAGAAGAGTTAGGGATGGAAAGTACCTGAAGATCATCTAGTTCCAACCCCCAAATCTCCATCTAGATTGAATAATTATTTATAGCTATACTATAACAGAAAAGCGGGACTGTTTCTAACATAGGAGCCAGCCAAGAGACAGATAAGGAGGTGGCAGAAGACACAACTAATCCACCCTAGTTTAGCAACTCCCATACAACCTTTGTGTCCTATTACTGTCATTTACACAAAAACTTCATGATGAAAGCAGATTTTTGTACATGCATGCACATTGCTCTGCCCCATTCCCAACCCCACAGCAGTTCAGACATACTCTGGCAGGGCTGGTAGAGCGGGGCAGTCGAGACCCATTGACGCTCTTGCACATCACACTGAAAGGACGTGTTGGAAGAGGCACTGTGGAAGCCCTGGCGACACACCAGCCAGCACTGCTGAATGTTTGAAGCTTCAGAAATGTTTGCACAAAATACAGCTCCGTTGAGCACAGATGAGGCACCGAATGGCAGAGCACACTGTGGACCTTTAGGCACATGAGAAGGGGGATACGTTAGTGGTGTGCTAATATCAACAGAGAAAACCTAGACAGCACCCTGTGCATTCCCACTCATCTCAACTTGGATTTGGGTTGATGTCAGCATGATTCAGTTTACTAAAGCTGATGAAAAGACACATATTGACTTTGATGGGCAATGCATTGGGACCAGAACGCTATGTGCATGGTTTCTAAGAACGGATAAGTTTAAAACAGTCATGAATAAATTTAAGCAGGAAATGAGAAGGAGGCTTCTAACCATCAGCACAGCAGACCTTTACAAAAGATATCCAGCGGGAATAGGCAGGGTAAAAAAAGTAATAAAAATAATAATCTCAATTCCCTTTAAAGTGAAGTCTGAAAACTTTAAAATCAGGAGCTCATGACTACAGTGTCCTCAACAGCACCAAGATGCTTTTGATGACCCAGCAGGTCCTTAACAGTAATATACAGCTTTGGAGTTAGAGCACAAAGTTTACCCTATCAACTCAGTGTACATCAATGCAGTCATTTCAACCCTGCCAGCCCACTGTAACAGACTAGTACAGCATGCTAATGATAATTAATTTCTACTAATCAGTACAAACCAATTGCTTCACTCAATATAAGCCAAATCCCAACCTGATTACTGAATATATCTATCAATATTTATACACTTCTGAGTTCTAGAGCTATAAAACATAGGAAGAAAAACTTCCTCACTTAGAAATAAATATAAAGAAAATTACATTCTTATAACATCCAATTCACTTGTAAGGTGTATATATAGATCATTTCCCAAACAGCAATGCTCAAATTGTTCCCAACCTCCTTAGTCCATGGAGGGAGACAAACATTGCTGATAGTTCCATTTTGAGCAGCCTCCCTCTCCCTCTTCTGACAGAGATATGAAGATTAATTCCTTAATTTAGCAGCCACTTCAGTTAAAGCTTAAAAAATGGCAGATGACTCTGGCATCCAGTGAGCACAGTACATCTTTGTTCTCCAACTCTGAGCATTTCGATGCCAAAATAAAAGGCCTTTATATTTGTCTCACCGAATTGCCAAATGCATTTTTTTTCCAAGTCTCTTTTATAGCATCTTTTCTGCAATAACTCTATAAAAGGGGCCTCCTCCTCACTCACTGACTTGTATCCAATCTCTTTTTTCAGTAAAGGTGGAAACCTGGCATCCTTGTGTACAACTTTTAATAAACCTGAGACTTTGCGACCAAAAGATATCACTGCAAGAGATGGTATTGCTTATCCTGACCAATGTAAACTACACACACCGCTATGTGTAAATTATGCAATATATCTCTTTATACAAATCGTGTAAAAATTAACCTGTAGTCACCTTATTGCTGTAACACATTTCTATATCCAGCAAGTCAAATCCAGTCTCAGCTGCTACCACCTTTTACTATCTGTTCCAATGAGAGATGGTGTGTGAACTAGAGAAATAACCAGCTCCCAAAACATAGGCAACGGACAATTTCCTGGTGTGGATCACAGGTATCGGTTCACAATCAGTAACATGCTCATTTATCCCTCTACAGATGTTATCTCTTACTATTGTTATCAAGCCTGCACCATTTTGTCATTCTATTTCTCTGTCCTGTAGGAGTGAATCAAAATCCAGTTGAATATTGACCTCTCTTTCATTTCCATAATGAAATTACTGTGTCCAAGACCTTCTCTGGAAGCCTTTCTCTCCTCCATCTCTACCCAGACCTGTGGAAAGTGGGCATGAGGATGGCAGATGCATGTGAAGACTGCTAGGGTATTTGGAATCATCTGTCTGATGCATGTAAACTAGAAGTCAGATTCTACCTGATGGAAACGATTAAGCTAATAAAAACATCATTGCATGCACTGGACACTGTGAAGTTATTACTTGCTGTTTACAGCTGTCTGTTCTGATGTTGGAAGAGAAGTTTATGGTATTTTTCCACCACAACAGCCTTTTTTTGCTGATAGACAAGATCTCAAAGATAGTGACAATAGTACTGCTTTCCCTTTTCCCAATCAGTTATTCATAGTTCCCAGAACTAGAAGTATATAGTTGGATAGACCAAGGGTAAAAGTAACTAACTTTTGCTTCTTTATTTTTACACAATAACTAAGTTGTTTAGCATGAAAAAGTTCCATTGCAATTTCAAAATCCAGGAAAATCATTAAAGATCATCTCAATGGCATTTCTAAGCAGAAAATAACAAACAGTTTTCAGTAAAGCCAGGTTTCCTCTATGTTTTCAAAGCAGTTCTCTCTCTCAGCTCAGTCTTTCAAAAAGAAAGGTCGTTAATCATCCAGTCACTATTTCCTCTATGAAAAGTACAGCATTACAGGATCCCAAAAAACATCAGATGTGCACCCAAAATGTAAAACCATCTTAAAGGCATATCTCGGGGTACACCTACACCCTCCTTGAAACATATTCCATAAATTCCCTTGGAATGTAAGGGGAAATCTAGAAGATAAGCTTTCATGGAGATAAGGAGGTATCAAGGACTTAGATACAACTAGTTGTGACTTTTCTCTGCCCTACTTGAAACGCTTCCAATTTTCCTTGTTCACCTTCAGAGTCTATGGGAACATCAATCTGTGCTGCTGAGTGCCAGGTGTCACACTGAGCTCTTCCAGCTGGTCCAGACAAAACAAATATCACCCAGCCCGTGTCCCACAGACATACTAGACCACAACCTGGAAGAAGGATGGCAGCAGCACTGTACCTGTTAGACTGATCAGCTCTGCTTCTCTGAAGAGACAGAAACCTGTATGAGACCTCTATGCTCACAGGGCTACACCATCCTCATTCTGCAGCTCATCTCTCCAGAGCTCAGTTGGACCATGAACCAAATACGACCCTGAGGTCTCCTGTTGGCTTCCAGTAAAATCCCTTCTACATATCTCCCTTAGTACAAGAGAGTTCAAAGAAGATTATATTGGTGGTGGCTTCCAAGTTGGCTGAGGAGCCAATTGATTGAGCTAATTGACTAAATTGAGGAGCTAATTGATTAAAATGCCTTACAGCCAGCTGGGCTGACACAATCAGATATTTGGCTGGTGAGCCTGTGTTGCTCTTTGTATAGCAGAATCACAAAAGGAAACCAAAGCAATCTGCAATCATGCAGTCTTGTTTTGCTAAATCTATCAACAGCTGTCATAAAAAAACCCCAAATAACCAACAAGCCAAAAGAAGTATGGAAATAGTAATGTCCTGCAGACAATAGTTGAAGAATTTCTTTTCACATCTCTAGTTTCCACAAATCATTCACTTTGGAGCATAGCCTTGTAGAAAGTTTAATTTGTTTTGCTTCACTTCAGTGATGGGAAGATGCATAAAAGCCATTGAAAACTAAATTCATCCAAATGTCTCCCATTTGGACATCTCACTGGAAACCATGACTGAATTCCAGTGCTTCACAGCTCTGGTCATGCAGGAAATATGCTGTGAATATGTAGTGTTTTGGCACATCCTTTTCACAACTCTGGTCACAAGCCAAGAGTAGGAATGGCAGAACCATACATTTTTCAGATGTTATTTCAGTCAGCTGAATGGCTTTTAATCACAGAGGGAGCTCAGGCTAGAACAGGTTCAAGTTTGCAGCAAGCTGTTCAGATTGACTTTTAGCTAAGTTTTATAGCTTCTCCCTGACAAAGCACTTGAAGAAAATTGGACATCGTGCCCAGGTAGGTCTGAAATCTGCTATAACTTCACATATAAGTTACATCCAAAGTTATATCAGGTATATAAAGAGAAGATACAAAAAGATAAGTATACTGCTTGAGCAAGACTCTATAAAGGTCTGAACTAAGATTAAGATTATAAACTAAATAAGATTAAATACTACTAAATACTGGAAAAAACGACAGGATCTGGTCAAGCCTCAGACCTGGATTTGCTCAGAAGCAATGTGCCTCAAGCAGGAACTCACTTGCACACTCAGGTCTTCCTCTGCTTACTCGTGTCCCTGGCGCTTCTTCTCCATTGTCAAAGACACACCAGCAGTTCTCTTGATCCTGGCTGCACTGCATGGGTGAGAATGCCCCGCTGTTCCCATCACACTGTGGGATGTAGCCTTTGCCAGCTTCTCGTAAACCAGCTTTAGACCTCAGCATAGTACAGAAGCTAGGACCTTTGAAGAGAGAAATTTATTGCAAGGTACAGAAGACAACAAACTACGCTAGAGACTTTAACAGCAGTGTGTTCAGCCTCTTTTATTAGAAGGAAGAAAAATTAATGATCATGAAACCATCAATTATTTCACTCATTATAGAAACGAGGAATTTTACTTCCACTAGAAAAACACATTTTTATTAAAGAGCAAATTATATGGGTTTGCATCAATAAAAGGTGAAAAACTACTGATATTTGTTTCACATTTACATCATTTTTTGTCATAAATTGGATAACATATCACTTAGATGCTGATATTTAAAATTTAAAAAAATCAAGTGAATCTTTTTAGTAAGAGTTTTTGATCAAGTTCGTTTTAAATGTAACAATATGAACATTTACATTATAAGCAGCAAAAAAAAAATCCCTTTAAAACTGGAAAAAATACCCAACCACAAACCAGCAATATTTATGGTCTCCCACAAGCAAAACAGGGACATGAGCATGCAGAACCACCCCCTGACAAGAAGATCCAGAAAGTTCAATCCAAACTTGAGACAAAGTTGGTTCTTACTGATTTTGCTCATCTGCAATTGTCAGAATAGGCTTGTAAACCTGTGTAACAAACCATTACACAACTAATTCCCCAGTGAACATGCAGTTACTTATCCCTGTTGCATGTCCTCATGGACTTCTATCATCAACCCATATATAAGAAGAAAGCAGACCTGCTGGGTCAGATCAAAGTACTATCTAACTCGCTAGCCCCTCCTGAATAATTATTTACTGATATGGATGCTCTGGGAGAAGGTTTGCCTGAAGCCAGCAGACAACTCTCCCATATTTTTTCTGGGAGATGGCAGCAGAAAATCACTGCAGAACTGAAGAAACAAGCACAGGAGCACTGCAGGCTCTTGGGCTGACTGTACTGTTCAGAAGAGCAGGGCCAATAGGGAACCTCAATTCCTGAAGAAGAGATTCTTCAACTTTTTGGACCAACCATCTTCTGTAAGACCTCAAAACTTCGCTATCTTTATTTGAAGACAATAAAAAGATATTATAGATCTAACTGCATTCCATGGAGCAGTTGTGGACCATGTAAAATGGTCTCACTGACTGCACATGGCCCAGTTCCCACAGTTCAGGATTCACTGCCTTAGGAAACTCATCCACAAGCCCAAAGAATTTTTTATGGTGGTAAGAAATGGAAGGTAAAAAAATGCCTAGAATCCTGTCCATCACTTTGTTTCACTGGTTTATTTCTGATGTTAATAAAGGATAACTATTTTGAGATACCCTTTCGATGCTGATGGTGTGCTTGTATGTGCCTTATCGCTGAGTAAATAAACTGTAAGTCCCCTGTATTTCACAGGCATCATTCTGAAAAGAAAAGTACACACGCTGCAAAGCATTAAGCATTGCCACTAGTGTCACTGGCTGTGGGTAAAGCATTACTCACACTCTGGATTGCCATCCAAATCTTTGCTGCCTCGCTGAAATACTTCTCCTGACACAGGATCTACACACCAAATATCTGTGTTGGATCTCTGTAGCACAGCGTATTCTCCTGTCTACAAAGAATCAATTATGTGTCATTGCAGAACAATGTATATCAATGCAGACATGCCAAAATGCATACCCCAAAGGTTTGTTAAAATATTTGATTCTATTTTTCCATCAATACAACATGTTGAAATGAAACACAAAATATTAAAATGCAGTCTAACTAATTTGAGATACAGACCAGGTCCTGAGAGAAGCAGTATACAGACTGAAAGCCCATTGAGATGAAGTCCTTGCTTTGGTATAATCTTGCTTTGAAATGTCTGTTCCCTGCTCATCTCAGGGTTCTCTCCTGCTCACTGCCATGTTTTGAGAGCATCACAGACCCTATTTTAAGATACCTGCATTCAACTCTCTCTCATCCTGACATTCTCTCACAGCTCAAAAAGAGCTTCCCAAATGCCAGTCAATTAAGTTGTGCCTTTTAGGCATAGTCCTACAAAACGACTAGGCAGAGCCATTCTGTAGGAGGGAAACACAGGCAGGGACAGAGCTTTCTATGCCCAGTCTTCATCTCAGAGCTATTTAAATTCTGCCTTGTGCAGGGCATTGCCCATTGTTAGCTTTGGTTTACCCTTTTATTTCAGCTTAACAGGAATGCACTAAGGAATGCTTAAGGGGCATAGACTGAAACTGTACAAGCCTTTGGCATGGTGTAAGCAAAACTGGGGAGGTTTTGTTTCTTCCTCCCTTAGCTTAAATCACCTCAAGGCAGTAGGGGATGAATAGATCAGCTGTAGAGGCACCCAGCCTTGAACCACTCTGTCTCCAGCTGGAAATTAAGGCATTGGTTCGAGATCGCTGACATGATGTCTGGCCTGTAGGAGACAAAACATACATGCATGTTAAATACAACTAGGTTCTCAAACCTAAGCTAGAGAAAGGGGCACATCCCCAGCTCCTTTGCACATCTCCATTAGGCTCTGCTACAGCATCCAGCAGGGAAGTGCTGATCGGTGTCTGATAACCACGGAATCACAGGATGGTTGATACCTCTGGAGAGATCTGGTTGAACATCTGGTCCCATCCTGCTGCTGAAACAGGGCCACCAACAGGTCTATTCTCAAATCATAGAGTCACAGAATGGTTTGGGTTGGAAGGGACTTTAAAGTCCTTAAAGCTCATCCAGTTCCAACCCCCTGCCATGGGCAGGGACACCTTCCACTAGACCAGGTTACCCAAAGCCCCGTCTAACCCGGCCTTGAACACTGACAAAGATGGGGCAGCCACAGTCTCTCTAGGAAACCTGTGCCAGTGCCCACCCTCACGGTAAAGAATTTCTTCCTCATACCTAATCTAAATCTACCTTGTTTCAGTTTGAACCCATTACCCCTTGTCCCATCACTACACTTACAATCATTCAAGCCAGAATCACACATAATGGAATTAAATGAATTAGCAAAACAAACATAAAATTCCTTTTTCTCTTCTTGCAATGGTTCAAAACCAGCATTGCTTCAAGTGTGTCTATCATTTTAGAATTGTCAATAAATATTAAAATCTGTATGAACAGGTAAAACCAAATATTTAGGAAGAAAAAAACAACTGACATTTAGGAAGTTCTGCTGAGCGTGAGACCAAGGAATCCACGACATAGTGTCCTCTCTCATCCACACACCAGCAGTGACCTGGCCAGGGAAGAAAAGCAGCTTTATTTTAGATGTCGTACTGCTTTGTTACATACTGGGAAGATTTTCATCCCCCACAGCACTATAGAAAGTGGTGAGTAAATCCAAGTCACAGTTCACTCTGCTATCCAGAACACCTGAGAGCAGTGGTGAGAATGGAAATGTAGCAGCTTTGGTAAGATTCTTTCACTGCATCTCTATCCTGCAGTGCATCATCCACAAACGTGCTGAGAGTGTGCTCTATCTCATTGTCCTGGTCATTAATGAAGGCATTAAGCAATACCAGCCCCTGAACACTACTAGCACTAAGCAACTGAATGCTGATTTTTTGAGCTCAAATATGCTGTCATTTGAGTCCCTCAATCCAGCCAATTTTCCATCCAGCTTGTAGACCGCTTCACCTCCCTTTAGTTTGGCTACAAGAATACTGGTTTTCCATCTGTTCTATTAGAATTCTGTTCAGCTTTTCTTTGTTCAAACAGGCCAGACTATCTTGTTGGCAATTATTCACCTGTGCTCTCATAGCACTGTGTTGGCTCCCAGTTCCCCAGGCCATCACACTGTGGGATGTAAGGAAGAAATCCCATCTCCGTTGCTTCCCCAGGAGAACCTTTTGAAGCAAAGTGATTCCTCCAGTAGAAATGCAAGACTGTTGAAGTAAAAGAAAGCTATTAGTGGCCAATACAAGGTATTTTCAATTCACATTTGCAAACACCTGCATGTTCCCTGTACTTCAGAAGGCAAATTAACAAACCTACAAGTACATAAAGGCTGGTAAGCATCCAGATCATATATATTCATCATGTCATACAAATAAGACAGCTGAAATCAGCCCTTGGGTTGGCAGGTTAATTACACTGATTAATTATACCTGCTGAGTTGCACCTGTTTTTAGCAAAATTACATTTGACACAGAGTGGTTTTGCACAGATTCTGGGCATTAATCCATTCAATTAAGCTCTCCTCTCTCTTTCCCCTACCTGACTGTGCAGCCAGCTGGAGAGCATAGTCGCTGCCCGATAACAGCTTTTCAGAGACCACCACCTCTGACTCGTAGGGCCGAGCAGAACGTAGGAGGTCCCTGTCTGTGAGCTGTGTTCCCTTTGCCATCAGGAAGCTCTCTCCAAAAGCAAAGTGAGAACGGTTTGATGCTAGGATGAGCTGCTCTGCCTCTTCCATAAATTTCATGGCTTCTTGCTTAACACCTTCACATATACCGGGACCTATAGGATCAAAATACATATTAATGCCTTTCATCTAAATCCAGTAAAGAGTGCTTTGATGTGAAAATTAACTGGCCTTTTAATTAGCATCTTCTATTTCCTTCTACACTCACTTTGCTTTGAATTGCATAATGAAAGTCATTTACATCACAGGGTAGTCCTGAATTTTCCATAGAACTCTTCATGCAATGTTTCTAACTTTAAAACGTCCTTTGCCATCTGGATAAGTATCTTCCACAAAAGCATTATATGTCCAAATTATAAAGTCTACACAAACTTGATATGGAACTTTATGCCTCCTTATTCCCTAAGCAGAGAGACCACTTAATTTACTCAAAATGAGCTACCTCACCTCTGGTGGCCAAAGGCAATGGAAGCATTGATTATCTTTCTGACAAGTCTCTTACTTCACAGCAATTGAAATTATTTTCTTGTTGTGGCATAAAAGCAAAGACCAGAAACTCTGCTGCTTAAATTCTGTTACTTACATGCTGGGACCTGGCTCACTTCTGCTTTTGTTCCTTGCAGCTCTTCTCCTTTGCTATCAACACACCAACAGTCACGAAGTTCAAAGTGGCTTAATGGAGCACTGAAATCAGTGTAGGGCCCTGGGTAATAGGTCAGCTGCTCATTCAGAAGCTGCCAGAATATATATGGATCCAGTAAAATGTTCTCAGATGCATAGGTCGAGTTTCCTTCCAGCATTTCAGGTGGCAGCTCGGTGAAAGAGGAATATGTGGTGAATGCTGGGAAGACATTCTGGTGCCCAGCCTCATACAAAGCTTTAACAAAAGCTGAGAAGCCTTTGGAAGAGGCCTCTTTATATCCAGTTATGATGCTCAATAGATCAGCAATGGGCAAGCTTTTGCCTTCATTGTTCTCTGCAATCCACCTCTCGTACCATTCAAAGGCTTGCTCAGGAGGACCGCTGCACTGCACTTGCCTCCAGGCACCCTCAGCATCACACTGAGGGAGGTAAACGCTGTAGGACTGAGACAGAGCACTTGGATCTGACAACAGGAGCCTCACAGCTTTTAGAAACTCCTCACCAGCTGTTACTTGGCAAGCACTTGGGCCTGAGGAAGGAAAAACATGCATAGCACGTCTTAAGAGTGCACTGAAGACATACAGTACCCCTTGTGCCCCTATAAACACTAAAACTCAGTCACTTATCCCAGTACTAACAACAACCTTTCTAGTCTGTTACTAAGAGGGGTAATGCTATCAAAGCACTCATGCTGAACCGTGGTAAGATTTCCCAAGGCATGTGAGCACTGAAAGATGCATATAAAAATATTTGAGCATATTAAGTGCCTGTAGTTCTTACTGGAGGGGACAGTTGCTTGATGCCACTAAAAGCCTTCCTGAATTTGTTCACATGCACAGGTTATTTTCAGATACACTTGGTAATCCAGTAATTACTTCTTATTCAACAGTCCCTGCAAGAGCAACAGTCTGTATAGCAGGATAATACTGATTTTATTTCTCCTTGGACCCAACCAGAATTTTCCGATTCTGTTGTCTTCTCTTCCTATTCCCTACTGGATATCGCAGCTGAATATAAAAACACCATCCCCCAAAACGCTGTAATGAGTTTGTTCTCAAAGCCTTTTCGGCCATCTCTGGAGCCAAATTGCATTTTACCACCAAGGAGCTCTACAAACCTAGAAAAACACAGGAGCTGATCTCCTTTTGAGCACCAGAGAATTACGAACCTGTGTATTTTTGATTGCACTTCAGATGGGTTGCTAGATATAAATCCCCTATCAATTCAGATCATTGTGATGAATTCCCCACTAATTTCTGCAAACTGCTACTCAAAGGAGCTCCTTCACTATGTACCAGTGTCATCTGCTGGACACTCTTGTATTCCTTCTAAAACGAGAAGCAGGCTCTTCGTTTGGTCTGTTCTCCCCATTCAAGTGCCATTTTCAGTTCACAGAAACTTGAAAGACAAAGATACCCAGCCTATCTGCTTCCTTCCTCCTTTGTATCACAGCAATAGAAGGGCAAGAAAGGGCAGTTCACAGTCTGTAAGCGAGTTGTGATGCCAACTTCATGTCTAAAGTCATTTGCAACTCACTTC
Organism: Psittacula echo; assembly: GCF_963264785.1. Lineage (NCBI taxonomy): Eukaryota > Metazoa > Chordata > Aves > Psittaciformes > Psittacidae > Psittacula > Psittacula echo. The sequence goes on along the minus strand of NC_137737.1, from coordinate 153,063,976 downwards.
TCTGCCCTGACTGCATGACATTTGTGAGAAGTTGACTGAATCCCTCTCCTGTGTTTGGGCTCCAACATCATACCAAGTTGAGGATATATTCTTGAGCTAAATGACTAAAAAAGGGTCATGGTTTAAGGCACTGAAGCTCTTCAGTTCTCAGGATGAGCCAGTGACCATGCTCAGGTGACTTGGTCCCACAAGTAAAAGGGCCTTTTCCCCCTGCATGGGCCACATTCGGTTACATAGATGCTCCAGGTTCTCATGCGCATCACAGATGTTATACACACTAGCTACGCCCTTAGGTGGAGACATACACCAATGACATGCTCATTAACAAGGCAAGACCTCAGGCTCCTCCGCTTTGAGTGTGACTACCCTATGGACTGAAAGAAGAGGGAACCATCTTTAAGACTTCAGATATCAAGGTTTACATACACTGTATTTCTCACTATTCCCCTGCAACTGTAGGGCTGACTTGCTTGTCCTGTTGTTAGGGGACGATATTGTTTGCATACATCATCCACACATATATCCAGATATAATCAGGTATGAAGAATTGGGAAATTCCAGCACAATAAAGAAGCATCTTTTAAATCCCAATCCCTGGGACTTACACTGCATCGTCTTCCCAGCTTTTCCCCTTATTCCTGGAATAGTCTTGCCATTCAAACCAACACAGAAGCAATTTGTCCCATAACACTGGAGTGGAAGAAAGTCTCCATCCTCCGTACAAGAAGGAATAAAAAGATCTGATCCCGCAGGCAGGCTTTGCTTCAAGTTTTGCAGGTTTCTCCTTTGCGTCTCACAATCAGTGGGACACCTTGGACGTTTGCCTTGAGATCTTGAGCCTGGAATTTCCTTACCTGCAGTGTCCAAACACCAGCACTCTCCTGCATAGCACTGAACTTCCTCATACCTCCCCTCCTTGGTGCATGTTGGAACAAACAGGACCCTTGGCTCCTCACTACAGTCTTCAGATCCAAGTGCTAGTTTCACTACTTCACCTAAATCTTCAGCAACACTTTTGGGGACAGAAATTGCTTGTTTAAGAAAAGTGAAGAACTCTGGTAGTTCCAAAACAGAGGAAAGGAATTTAAGCATATTCTGATTGTCCTGTAGAATTACTGTGCGGCCAAAGCTGTCTACAAGAGGTTTACTCAAAATGGAGCTCTCCTCTGATATTTCCAATGAAAATGCCTCAGCTGATTCCAGGCCTTGGCCATTATCCCGCTTTGCCACCTCTTCCTCTGGGAAAAACTGGCCAATGCTGTACTTCCCACTAGTGCCAAGTGCCCCAGTGAAGTTAAACTGAATCAAATTCTTCAAGAACCTTCCTCCAAAGAGGTTCTCTTGGAAACGCTTTGGGTTGGTGGTAAACTGCAGTGCCACTTGAGCCAGTTCCCTTGATGGGAACATCCCCGCGATGGCTTCACTAAGGGTGGTTTCTAGCCCAGGAATCTGGCTGGCATATGGGCTTTTTGCAATGGGGGATGACAATCCAGAGTCCAGAAACAGCTCCTTGAAGGAGGGAGGGCAGGGTCTTGAGAACCCAGCTAGTTTTTCTGACTGATTGTCTGGTGTAGAAAACAAATTGGGCTGACTGAAGTACCCAGCAGGGCCATAGAAGATCCTCGACAGGGCCCGTCGCCTCTCAGAGATGCACACTTGCTCTTCACCTACAAAGAGATTTAAAAGAAAATTAAATAAATTCACATTTTCATAGAATCATAGAATGGTTTGGGTTGGAAAGGACCTTAAGATCATCTAATTAAAACCCCCTGCCATGGGCAGGGATGCCTATCTCTTAACCATGTCGACCAAGGCTCTGTCCAACCCCACATTGAACTCTGCCAGGGATGGAGCATTTACCACTTCTTTGGGCAACCCGTTCCAGTACCTCACCACCTTCACAGTAAAGAACTTCTTCCTTATATCTAACCGGAACTTCTGCTGTTTAAGTTTGAACCCATCACCCCTTGTCCTATCACTACAGTCCCTGACGAAGAGTCCCTCTCCGGTATCCTTGTAGGCCCCCTTCAGATATTGGAACCTCCAAACCCTGTAAGTCTGTGGCTATCTTGCAAGCAGTCTTGTCAGAAACCACATAAAAGTGCAATTCAACTTGTCTCTAGTTCCTCAACTAGAGACACATCATGCACATGGATAAGGAAATCTGAACTGTTGTTGAATATGGTCTATAAACAAAATTCTCTCGTCAAGTCAGAAAATGAAAGGAAATATTACTTCACTGTGTCTGTGTTTTCTGCCTTTTCTATTGTTGCCCAGTGTAAATTCTCATTCCTGTTCCTATGGCTGAAAGAACAAGTAAAGTCTTTTCCAAACACTTCAACTCCCTGGTAGGATGCCTGTTTCTAATGAAAACCTCCGAGGATCCAGGTGCAATCTGTGAACCTAAGAAAGAGAAATATACTGCAAAAAAACAGGAAGGTATTTTAATCAATGCCCACTCAAGAGGAATTTATGGAGGCTTCCTACCTAGGTCTTAAGTTTCATTACAACAAGCATTCATTACAAGAGGTTTGAAAACAAATTGGTGAATTTAGCAGTAATAGAGTGCTAAGAACCAGATGGCATTTAGAAATGAGTGCTAACAGTAAAAAATACAGAGTTTCAACAAAAATAGTCAAATGCCATGGTACTGAGGATACCAACAATACCACCCATATTCTAGGCCAAGCTATGTCATAAGCATATCTGCATCCAGCCCATCTGTATGTTCACACATGGACAGCAATGGCTCTAAGTTAGGATTGAACACATCACTGAAGGAGAACATCTGAAAACATAGCTGAAGGCTCAAAAGACATCAAAAAAGACTTGGTAGATATAAAGGCACTGAGAACCAAACAGACAGGATGGCTGGGGGCACTGACTGGATCTCCAGAGCACAGCAGCAGCTTGAACCATGTGCCACGTGGTTACCTTGCCTTGTAAAGTAGGACAGTTAGAGAAGAGATGCAAAAATGTTTTGAGGACAGAAAAGCTTTTCCACTAGGAGAGACTATTCAGCTTGGACAAAATAAATAATGGTAAAGGTCTTTAAAAAATAGGACTCTTCACATCATTCAGAATAGACAACTGTTATTCAGTATTTCTCACAGTACAGGAATAAGAATAGGTCAGAAGCAGAGCACATAATTACGACCATGATATGTATTGCCAAGGGATGCTTGGAGGGATAAAAGGTTAAAGGGCATTCAGGCAAATCCCTAGAAGATGATTCCATAGGGCAGTGCTGAACACAATGACCTGGATTCAGCCTCCAGTTTGAGGCCTTGCCTGTCCTCAGAGGATATATGAAAGCTATAGGCACTTCCCATGTTTCTCACTCTTTCTCCCTAAGCATCACTGCTGTCCTTTGCCTCCCTTGGGCTCACCCACCTCATCCCCATTTATTCCACATCAGGCAATATGATAAAGCAGTCATAAATCCTGTTAATAGTAAGGATAAAAGCTGGAAATCTTAAAAGCTGCTAAAATAGATGAGCAAGTAGTCTGAGGCTCTGTGATTAGCACCTTACTCACTCCTCCTTTCGCACCCTTGTCCTGCTCCACAGTTCCTGGCTGGGGCTCAGGGTCCCTCACAGTGATTCCTTTGTAAAGGCATTTTCTTTAGGATAGGCCCCTTCTGTTTTCAGCGTTGGATCTTAGTAAAAGGGATGAAGAACATTCCTCTAGGGATCAGTAAGTTAGGGTAAGCCACAGTCTCACAAGTAGACTAATACGAAACAAATGTAGGATTATGCTGTTTAAATGTTCTCCCCTCCTACCCACTGCTGAACCAAATCAAAGCAGAGTGAGAAGGAATAAACAGAAAAGCTCTGCTGGGGTGAATTTGCTGCCAAAGGTCTGAAAAGAGGCACATCCATCTCAGGATTACCTGGTGCCTCAGGTCATGGGAGTACCCAATGTGCTACCCACACCTCCATCTCCTCCTCCTCCAGTCTTCACACTGCTGACTGTGAGAGCCAGAGATATTAAAGAGAAGTAAACCAGCAGAACTGGAGACACGCACATGGCACAGAGCTGTATGAACACAGACTGCAGCTACAGCCTCACGAGATAACCTTCTCAGGAGTCGGTCTGCAAAGCCTCTGCAGCGATGTTTCCGTGCTTACATTTCCTAAGTCCGCCAATAAAAGCTGCAAGCAGCCTCAAGTCATTGCTCTCCCCTTTCTCTCCTCCCTCAGAAAATCATCAGGAGGGCTCAGCAAAGCACATTCAAAGAGCAAACAACCCATCCCAACATATGGTGAGGCCCCGTGGAGGGCTCTCTTGCAATGTCCTTGGTGATCAGCCTCGGAGGCATGCTAACGCTTTCATTTCACAGTAAGCCTCTTCTGTGCCCAGAGCACTCTGAGTGACTTGGAGCGTGACACCCACAGTGGGCTCCTCCTTCTTTAACTGCATGGTAAGACTGGGTCTCGCAGACAGAGCATTACCTTCCCCAAAGGCAGCCCCTGTGTTAAGACCCTCTGCCCCAGCCCTCCAGCACAATCCTGAGGATTTAGGTAAACACTTCGGAGTGAAGGTTTTTAGCTTTCATCCTCCCCTCTGGCCCTTGGGCATTTCTGCTGTCATTTCCATTTTGGGCACTGATTTGATGGCGTATTCTTCTTGAAACCTCTCGAAGCCCGAACCCATACACCTCTTCTGAATTGTTTGGGTTTTTTTCACTGGATTTAGCAATTTTCATGGCTAAATATGCAGTGACAGAGATGAGAAAAAAATGCTCAGGATGAGAGATGCCTTAGAAATTCCACAGCATTCCACCAAAGGAAGGAGGCAAAACTTAAAACCACCATCACAGTTTTCCTTGTATCATCCTACATATTCTGGCTCACTACCCCAGGTCCTCGACTCAAGAGACAGATGTCACAGCTGCGAAGAAAAGCCTTGCTGTATGCAAAACTGAAGAAAGGACATACAGGAAAATTAAAGGAATGTGACATTTAATGGTTTATTAGAATGTGGTTCTTAACCCCAGGTTTGAATGGCAGGTTTTGAACACCAGAATCTGTCAGTGCTGAGAAGGGGGCTGGTCCTTTGGGTTACTTTGTACAGACACCAGGAGATGAGCTCATTTTTCCTTCTCCAAACCTCATACGTACCACAGGCAGGAGGCTGTCCTCTTCTCTTTGTGCCCTGGATCTCTTGCCCTTTGGTGTCAGCACACCAGCACTGTCCTCCCTGCTCACACTGCACTGGCGCATAGCCCCCATCAGCATCACACGATGGCACATAGATGTGCTGGTAGCGCAGGGCTGCGTACCGCTCTACTTCACACTTTGAGGGGCCTGGAAGAAAACCAGGATGTGATAAGGAGGGAATGTTTCTGAATGTTAAAATTTCAGACCCATCTCTGCTTGATCCCATTGTTTGCCTATTTGGGAGAGAAAAAAGTAGGAAACCCACTTTAATTTCCTGACTATTTTCAGTGCCAAGTATCAGCCCCAAATGCAAATTCTCCATCCTCCTCTCCTCTGGAGGGTTTGCCCCAGTGTTTTCTACTATAGATGTTCTATTCTGAAAACTAAACACAAAATAGAGCCTCAACACATTTTTCAGCCGTAGTGGCAGGCACAGTAGCATCCTCTCTTTCAGGGAGCCATGCAAGAGGCTGGGTGAGGTCTGGCCCTTAATGCAAATACACAGTGCTGGTCAGTGGAGACAGATGTGCAGCTTGGGAGACTGAGATGAAGACAAACATTGATGTTTCTGAAGAGAATGAGGCACTGCTCCTGCACAAGGATCTGCACATGACTGGGGAGATTTGGTCTAGCACCACCCAATTTCTTTATTGCTGTCCGCAGAGATCTGAAGACCCCATTCCTGTCAAACTGGCCTTAATGGCAGAGAAGCCAAAACTCCATAAAGCAAATTTTCTCCAGTACTACAACAGAAACCTTTCTTGTTTACGTGAACCTGCAGTCCTAAAGCCTAAACGTTTCTCACCTTCAAGAGCTTTCCAGCTACGCTCAGCTACCAGCGTGAGGCAGCAAGAGCACCACATCAGAGCAACCTGTTCATCAAGGAAGCCTTCCCTAACACATGTGGCTTCAGGTGGTAGTGGTAAGGCACCATAGCATCCCCCTCTGCGGCTGACAAACGTGGTCACGTCTCCATCTTGTGGCTGTTACAGCTTCATCTTTGCTGGCATCCCTAGCTACTCAGAGCTTACCCAACAGCACTGCGCAGGGAAGGGGGAAGATGCTTTCCAGATTCCCCAGAATGATCAGCTTGTCCCAGAACCAGAAAAACTTTGTGACTGTGTGGCTGCAGGATTGCATCAGTATCTACTTAATATCTCTGGTAATGCAACCCCTTAGCAAGGGCCAGGCAGCAATGTCAGAAGAATCTGGATGAGAGGATGAAGGATCACACCAGGGGGCTCAGACTCGCCCCAGCCAAGGCAACTCTCTTGGTCTCTGATGCAGGAGAAAGAAATACCACAGTGCAGAAAAACTCTCTCCCCATTTGCCTGCCCTGACCAGGAGGGAATAGACCCAGATGCTGAAGTCCAGCTTAATGCTGGCTAAGGCACTGCAAACTCTTGTGTAGCCTCCTGGGAACCAAGTCTGTTTTGCTCAATGGAAGATCCTTCCTATCTCTGGGTGTTCCAACATAAACTAGGGAGCACTTTCTAATGTTTTAATTTAATAAATAATCAGATCAGTCTCCATTATCTCAGGGCAAGTGGTATGGTCATTTCATGGGATTTCAACTAATGGGAACTGCAAGTGTATGGGAAAGTGCTGATCAGGTACAACCTGCTGGTAAGAATATACAATACACAGGTTAAAGCCAGATGCAATTCAGAGGTCTCGATTCTTGCACTGAACCAGTGATATGACATGTTTTTAGTGCAGGAGACTCCTAAAGCAGCTCTCCCAACAGCAGCTGTCACATATAAGTGCCAAAACTGCCACTTTACTTACGGAGCAGTGCTACTTACATCTGAACTTGCCCGAGGTAGCGAGCTGGACCCCCAGAAACCGCCGCTGCAGGATCCGGTACAAGCTGCTCTCTGTGAACGTGCGGGCAGGCTCCAGCACAGAGAAAACTGTGTCGTAAACCTCATCGAGCAGCAGTTCCAAGCCTGGGAAAGAGAGACTTTAGCACAGAGCCTGGTTCTAAGACAGACAGAAGTCACCTGCTTTACACCAGAGTAGCAGACCTGGAAGTCTATCAGGAAAGAGAAAACCAGACCTCTAAACAGGCCAAATATGAACCACGCAACCCACTGCTTAATGCCCAGTTGCTAGCTTTATACTTTGACATCTACCAAAACAAGCAGGAAGAACATCCCATAACTGGCACTGTGCTGTGGTTTCGTTAGGTTCAGTCTGCAGTACCGTAATTGACTGAATTTTGGAAACTGATGCTAGCAAGTAAAAGAAATTCCCAATCATTTTTGGTTGCATACCAAAATTCCCAGATGTGCAGTAGCTGTTGTAATTTGAGTAAATCTTTCGAGAAAGTTTCACCCTTGTGGGAATTAAATGTTGAAGCTCTCATCTACCATCTAAATTTTAAGCTATCATGCTCTGCATTTTCCCTTTTTTAACTTTTAAAACCACTGTATCTAATGCAGAGGAGCTGGAAGTCCTCCTCATTCCTCCTCCTTGGGTAAACCATTGATTCTTCTAAAGTGCCTCATCAATTATTAACATGCCTAAAAGTTCTCCTGAGGCTACGAGAGAAAAGGAAGGACCATCTGATGTCCCTGCCCATGGCAGGAGGGTTGGACTAGATGATCTTTAAAGGTCCCTTCCAAACCAAACCATACCATCCTATGGTTCTACCTGAGCAAGAAGAAAACAGCTCAGTCTCCAGGGCCTTTATATTCCCCTGCCTTTGTCAACTGGACTTACTGAATAGGACACAGCTTTCTAGTGTGGACATTCAGAAATCCTTATCCACCATCCCAAAAAGGACAGGATTAGCTCCCAGGCAGCACTTCCACTTGCCGTTGATTGAGGCACTGCTCCTAAGGATGGGATTTCATTAGTGAGCTCCAGCCTTTCCCATGGGCACTACACTGGTCACAGTGGTCTTACTCCTTCTGAGAATGAAACTGAAGTCCCAAAGGAATCTGAAGATTGATACTTGTTATTTGCCCTTTCCCTTGGGAATCCAAAGCCACTCAAGTTAAAGGATGAGACGCTGGAAGGTACTTACCAGTGCCTGCCAACTCCCTCCCCAGGCTGTCCGCACAGTAACAGTACCCAGAGACCTCTGGGAATGTCTCCCGCAAGGAGCTGAATGTTTGAAAAGCCCAAGGAAACCTGGAAGAGAAAGCAGCCTCCTGTCAAGAGCCTGGGGAGGGTCATCGACAGCAGCAAAGCATCATTTGTGTTTGCCTCCCAGATTTGTACAGAGAGGAAGTCAGCAGAGCACAAAGCATAACAAAAGCCTTTGGTCTCCTTGTGGCAACCAGACATGATCCAGATCGGTGTTTCAGCAGTGTAACAAGCCTCCTAAATGCCATTCTTTTAAACAAAAGCAGGACAACCTCCCTCCATGTAGATTTCTGACTCTTCCTAAGCAGGTACCCAGCATCTAACACTCATTTTCAATTTTATTCTCATGTTTGAAACCCTGCCAGACCATAAAATAGACAGAGGTTGGTTAACGTGACATGATTTAGTGGTAGACTTGGCAGTCCTGGGTAAAGGTTGGACCTGACGGTATTAGAGGTCTTTTCCAACCTAGTTAATTCTATGATTAATGTTATGACAACACCCGTTCATTAGCTCCTTCCACAAATCTGCACAGGATGGCAGAATGCCTAAGCAAACAGGTTGCTTCCTCTTCCCTGCATGCTGTGTATGCTTTCTGCACTGAATTAAGTACAAAAAATGATATAACCTCACTAATCTTTTTGATTTTCAGAGCATGGCTCAACAGATTCACGAGAAAGAGGTTTTTAAACATATTACAAGTAAGATTTGACTCTTACTTCTGGAGATCAGCGAGATGCTAGCCTCCAATAATATCCTAGGAACAACAAGAGCCAGACTTAGGAAGGAAACTTAATAGGTCAGAGTTGGAAAAAACATAATAAATGTGATCTTAACTGACAGACACTGCAGGGTTTCTCCAAGCAAACAGAAGATGAGTTTTTCTAGATTCAAAGTGCCAAGTTCCAAACCAATCCTATCATTTTACAGACGCATACCCTGTAATACGATAGGATCTGGTGTCCCAGCTGCATGTGGCTGATTTGGGAAAATCTAGCAAGTGGGAAGTGGAATTTTCTGCTCAAGGCATTTGGAGAATTACTTAAGTTTTTACCAAGGAAGGACACTTGTCAGTAACAGTAATGGTGAATTAGGCCATGATTGACCAGGAGAAAGGCTAACTTGCTTTGCTCTGCCAACTCTTGCCAGCAGAGTTGAAGATGTTACTGCTTCCTCAGCACAAAGCACAAAATGGGAATGCAGGAAGCAGCCCCTGGAAGAGGAAGGGGTTGGCAACCTCCAGTTGTTCCAGTGTTATTCCTGTCTCAGAGTTTGCACATCCCTGCGCAGTGCTACTTTGCTCTGGCACTCTCCCACATCTTCAGATTAAATGCCTACTGACTCCCTCCACTTTGGATCATCAAATCCTGCTCCACTGCTAACACTGGCATGTGAAGGACAATCAAAACGTCGTACTTCAAGACACAAAGAGACTTCTCCTAGCATTAAAACAATGCAATTTGAGATATAAATACCTAAATACCATCTTTCTATGGCCTTCTATGTACACATGGACATAAATAGTTTGGGATATTTTAACAGCTTTCTGCTCCCTTGAATTATCATGCAATGGCTAATGCCCAGTCAGGAATAAGATCTTTTTTCTTCTTAGGAGAGCAATGCTCTTTATATTCAAAGGCAGACCTCTGCACTGCTCATGTCCTTGGAGCTCATCACCTCAGCATCAACCTGGTCTACTGGTAGGTGTCCTTGCCCATGGCAGGGGGTTTGTAACTAGATGATCTTTAAGGTCCCTTCCAACCCAAACCAGTCTGCAACTCTATGAACTAGCTAAGTGAAACAGGATGCAATGAAAAACTTCTTCATGCTGCTTTCTTTCATCCTCAATGTTAAGAAGCCAAATGCATAATTACACTATGTTTTATACAGGGCAGATGTGTAGTCATATCCTGTCATTCTGGTTATTTTTGTTCCAAGTTGAGAGCACAGCTCGATAAAGTACAAACGGATACAAATTAGGCCCACAGAAACAGGAGGACAGAGCTTTTCTCACCTTAGCTGGAAAACTCACTTCCTACCACATGAGAAGTTTTCTTTTCTCAGCCTTGTTTTTAATCACAGCCCTTGAGACGAGTAGCAGTAACACGAAGTATCTCATCTATCAGATCCAGTCTAAAACAATGGCTAAAGCAAAGATGGCTACATCTAAGTTATAGATAAATTTATAGTGTATTCATGTGTTTCAACAAGAATTCTTGCACTTAAAAATACAGGGAAGTAAATAAAGGTCAGGCTGTTGACCTTTTCTTCAAACTGTGGGTCTGTGCTCTTGGCCTTCGGCAAAGACAACTCATCACTGATTTTCAGAAGCAGGTTTGCAAGTAACCCTTTCTATGTTTCACATGTGCAGCTCAAGTTACGGCTGCCTTTCCCATTGACTATTCAGAAACCAAGGGAGAAAACCAAATCATGCATAGTAGGGCAGAACCTCCAGTGAGCTGGATAAAGACACTGACGCAAGGTCTTCAGTCTGATGAAGATTAGAGCAAGACAGTAGAAAGATCCTCCTTGACTTTTGATTTGTTGATCATTCCCATCAATCTGCTACAGGGCTTCCTATATGGCTGCCCATCCAAGTAGGACCCTGGCACAGTTTGTATGAAACGAGTAACAGCACCCAAATTGCCAGGAAAATTGGGCTTCTCTTTCTTTCCAAAAGTCTTCCTTTGGGAAAGTCTTGGCTCTAATTCTCCCCCACCCCTTTCTTTTTAACATACTAATTTATTCTGGAATATTTATGAATATTTAAGGAAACAATTTGGGAAGGGAGTTAGTGCGATATGTCTAGATTTCAAACATCAGTCTGTGGAACCAAAGAAGTTTCTTTACCTGTTCTACATGAACATAAAATACAAGTTTAAATCCCTGTTCTGCTATAGGCCTTTGCTGTGGAACTCATCCCTTCGATTCTGTATCCTGGTCTCCTGTTTACGGGATGGGATAATGACATTTCATACAGGAATAATGTAAAAATAAATACTTTGATGACCTGAGATACTCAGATACAATGGTAATGCGTTAAGTCAATGCCATAATTAGGAAGGTAGACAGCTGGGAGTGGAATGATCCTGCTGTGATTAATTACCTGACATGGACAGAAGAAAATCCCAGCCTTTGTCTTTGCAGACAAATCTCCCAATGGTAGAAGAAAACCTGATCATTTAAAGCACTGCTTTCTCCTCAGCAATTGCTCTCTTAGAATTTCCACACTCCACAGGCCAACAAACCCAACAGATGGATTATTTTGCTCCTGTTGAAATAACCTCCCCTGAAGCTCTGACAAATGCGCACTGTGCGCTTGGGGCCTGGCTTTCAGGTTTGCTTAAATTAAGAAGAAAATCCTTAAACAAGCAAAACTGACATTTACAATAAAATGCCTTTGCAGCTACTGAGCCAAGTCAGAATGAGGCATTACATTTACTCCACTGCCCTCCGCTGGAGAAAAGTGTTGACTGAGAGGCCAAGATTAACAACACTTCACCAAAACAAAGTCCTCTCCCTGTGGTTCCCTTTGCCCATCCCTTACTTCTCCACCTGAGCATAATTCCCAGCTCCTCCACAGGAAAATGGCTTCTTGCTCCCATGGACAAGGATTTAATCAGTGTTTTCCAGCCCTCTACAATTACCTAAAGCCAGTCATATGCCAGCATGCCTGCTCATCACATGCTGATTCACCTTTGTGAACAACCCAGGCACTACATAAATGGGTGAGCATTTCCCATCATCATGTGGAATGTGCTCTTTGCATGTTGCCACTTGTCTGTCTGTCCATCTTTCATCTCCAATGTGGAATTATCTTTCCTACGTCATATTTACACCTGAATTCCTGTGTTCCTTGTTCACATGTCGCATGTGCCTGTCTGAAAATAACCCTGGCTATTTTTCCAAATACAGATCACAGTGTGGTATCCACTGCTGTGTTGAGGACACGCTAATTGAATCGCAGGGATGAAATCTCAGATTTCATCTTAGATTTTTCTAAATGAGAAAATTTAAGTCAGAAGAAATAGGGTTTTTTACTTGTTCCAGTGACTAATAGAAAACAGCATCATGTGCAGTCACAGAAGGGCTTCTTGGGGGAATAAAGGTGCAGTAATACAGGACTTGAAGAGGTTTGCAGAATTGCTTCCATGTTCAGAAGCCTGGATTCTTACTTGTTATAGCTATGAAGGAGGTCAAAAAACATCATGTCTGTTGTGTTGACAAACTTGCACTGGACAGGCAGAAACTCTCCATCTGCTGAACACTGCGGTGGGCTCTTCTCCCCAAACCCATGCAGAATGCGGCGGTCTCGGATCTCACAGTTCCCTGGACCTGATGGGAAACAAAGGTATTGTTTATTGGTGTTTTAACTTCCCACAAACAGCTGAACAGCCACAACGTGGCTTGGGATTAGATTCATTACATTGAATGTGGACACCTAGGTGTCTTGTATTGTCTTTATGAGGAGCAGGGAGTTGGGCTCAGTGATCCTATGAGTCACTTCCAACTTGGGATATTATCATAGAATCATAGAATGGTTTGGGTTGGAAAGGACCTTAAAATCATCTAGTTCCAACCCCCGTGCCATGGGTGGGAAATAATCTATGATTCCATGAAATAGGGATTTAAATGCCTCATTTAAGCACTTATACCTCTATAGGATCAGTGTAGACTGCAGTGTCCAAGCTCTTGACCTACCTACTACCTTTCATCCACACTAAACCTGTCAAACCTACAATCCCCACCACCTTGTTGAATACTACTTACACCGCCTTGGCTTTCCTTTCTGCCTGGTGCCATAAATCTCCATTCCTTCTGGATCCACACACCAGCACTGACCCAGCTCCGTGTCGCACTGCACCACATCAAAAGCCCCTGAATCCAGGCACTGAGGGATGTAGGAGATGCTACTGCTGTTGATGTATCGACTCACCAAGATCCTCTGCTTCTGCAGCTGGCAGAAGGATAAGCCTGTAGTGCCAGAGAGAGGCACTGTTAAAGGAAGGTATTTGCTCGGCACTGGATCATTTATTAAGACATCGTATGAACTTTCTCAGAGCTGCAAGTTCTGATTACAACAGAGTCCATCAAAGCCTGGGGCTAACCTGCCCTTGATTTCAGCAGTTCAAATGCAGATTTAAATGGTTCTTTACACAATTTGAACAAAAATAGAAGCTTGTGACTTACAAGATATGGGATATCCGCTCTGTTTGCTACCAGCTACCTCAATGCCATTCTCATCCACACACCAACAGGAAAGACCATTCCTACTGCACTGTACAGTCCTGAAGGAGATCACAAGCAACACATTTTACTTTGCTAGTGACAGAGTCCTGAGTCAGTATAGGACATTAACAAAAACATAAAGCAAGCCAAACAAGTTCAAGTACTTTAACACTGCTAATAACGGAATCAGAAAGGGCTGTGTTCCTAGTGACTTTACCTAATGGGAGTTCTTAATTCTAGTAATTGTGTGAAGGAATTGCAGGTAAGTGATTTGAAGTCAGAAGCAAGCAGGTTGGATAGAATCCAGGTTCTCAGTATTTGAGATTTACCATATACGTTGGGATATTTTCTAGGTCAAATCTAGAACGGTCAAGGCTCCCCACCATAGGCAACAATAGTAAGATAGTAGTAGAGAACATTACAGTCTGTTCCCCAACACAGACTCAGTTTTAACTCATCAACTTCTTGCATCTTCAAACAACATGCTGCTCTCTAAATCACTGCTCTTTATGGGCTTTTTAGTTCCTTTACTGCCTTTGGAAGGAAACCAAACTGTACCACTTACAACAGAGTGGAAAACATCTCAAGTCAACTTGGCTCAGCTGCACCAGCCAGCACACTGATCACAGACCAAGCGCCCATGAGCATGTGCAGGAGAGCACAGGTACACAACAACCTGCACCAAGTATTTAACATGCAAATAACGCTGCCAAGATTAACCTATTAATATTAGATTGACTTTTAAATCCAGAGATTACTTCCAGCAACACAGAATTCATTCGGGAGAAGCTGGATCTGCAACATGATTCAATGAAGTCACGTCAAGACTCCTGCACCCCTCACCACCAATGTGGAGGCTCCTCAAAACAGAGGCTAAAGCAAAGCTTTCATTAGCAACGAAAGGTGACTTTGCATAGCAGCAGAATAAGCGCAGGGATGGGTTACCTGAACTGGCCATCTTCCGAGCACTGAGGAACGTAGGCTCCTCCTTCTGAAAAAGCCTTTTCCCTCTGCAGCTCACATGGACGTAACGGTTGGGATTCTGTCTGATACTCTGAAAGCAGCAAGAAGGTAAACACGTAAGGGTGGTTTCACCACAAGCCTGTTCTTATCAAAACCCTGTTATTGCCAATGCTGCATGGTAACAGCTCCAGGCTCCTGGGTCCTCCTGGTTGTTTCCCCATTGATTGTTGTGTGCATTTCTGCATGGGGCAGCACAGGAGATACTGAACCACCTCACTCGTCTGCCCAGGTGCAGGATAAGGACATGATGGAGATGCTCATGAACCCTTTGCTCTGTTTATTACTCTCAGCTCTGTTCTGGTATGGTTATCATTTTCTGGAACCTAGGGTAATTTACTTAGAGTTTGTTGTGCCTATCACCACAAAACAGCCATAAACACACACATCACCATTAATACATCTGAGTATTTATTCCTTATTGAAGCTAAGTCAGTCACTACACCGAAGGACAGGTATTTTTTCTTAGGTCATGAAAGACCAAAACAGGATCAATGTCTAGCAGTTAGCACCAGAATAATTCATATTAGGTGCACTGCTCAATTTTTACTAGAGCAAATATCAACCACTACAGCCACCTAGCAAGCAGCCAGTCAACTCCAGTCCCTAATGCATTCAAAGTCACATTTGGATGCTGCTTCAGAGGAATGATGAAATTCAGTAGGTTCTTTTTTATAGAACGTATTAGTTGATCTGACACTTTCCCATCTTCAAAATCCAATGAACCTCATGCTCTTAATTCCACTGACTAGCTCTATAAGAACACAGCAAACAAGCAAACCCATAGCTACAGCAATTTAGACCAATGTATACTTTATCCAGTATTTGGTCTGAGCATGACCACACACAGTAATGCAAGTATGTAAGCATTCTGAATACTTCTCAGCCTCCATCAATTTGCCACTTAGGGACTTCTTTAAGCACTGAGGGCTCCTGTGCACCTAACACCTCTCAATCAGTTCTGTTCCCTTGAGTTTTCACTGTGTCCCTTAAGACCAAGCAAGAATTTTCATGGGATTTTAGGTCAGCTCACCTATAGACATGCACACATAGGATCATTTTCATCTCAAGCTCTGAGCCAGCTGCTCTGGGATGTGCGTAGATCCCTGTGTACAGTGCTACAGAGGGTCTACTAAACACATCTGAGTTAAGAGATCAACTGAGTGATTCAAATTGCTTGTTGTGCAGGACTGTCAAACTCAGACCAAAGAACTGAGGACAGCTATCAGATTATCCAGTAGGTTAAAGCCTAAATTAGATGATGGCTCGTACAAGCGGAAGATGTAATCTTAGGACCTTCACACCCCTGCAGCATCACTTTTTCTTACCCAAGGTCCTTGTCTAGCCCAGCCTGTTCTTCCAGAAAACCTTTTCCCTTTCCACCCAAAATCATCAGATAATCCTGACCATTTAAAGTCCTTATAGCCTGGTATTTAACACAAGCTCAGTCCGCACAGCACACAATAACTGGCTAAGGCTGCAGAGTACAAGATTCAAGATCATTATTACTTCATCAGAATAATACACAGAGCAGCACAAAGATCACAGGAGCACAGCCACACAAAGGAACAGAACAAGAGTACTCACCAAATATATTGGCTGCTACTATGCTAACATAGCAGCAAAGAAGGGTGCAAAATGGGATGGAGCTCATCTTGCGATGGGAGAGCTCCATCCCTCTTGTGAGCATCACAGCCCTGCACACCCTGTATAGCCTTCCCCTGCCTTTTTATAGCAGCCATCCTCGGATGGGCTCACTTATGCTCTGATGGACTGGAGACGAAATAGTGCGAGTGACGCATATGATGCTCCTGAGAAACCCACAAGAGGCCCTTCACCTGGAACAGCCCTCGAGGTGCTCCTCAGCCAGTCCTCATCCCCGCTCCAGGGAGCACTGCTGAGCCCAGTCACTGGGAGGAGATAAACAACAGCAGGCACAGGGGTGATGGGGGGGACTTAGTTAAATCTACACGTACATTGGGTCTATTGATGTGACCCTGGCTGGAGCTCCGGCTCTCATCAAAGTGCAGCCAGAGTTTGTATTGGAAGTACTCTTCTTTGTGTTTTAGAGAGCTTAGCCCGGGAGAGTGGACAGGCAAGAGCTAGGCCTCCAAACACCACAGCACTAGGAGTAAATACAACTCTCAAAGTGGTTGTTAAGTGAAAAAGAGGATGGATGCAGTGCCCCCGTCTATGAAGGGAACTGAGGGTCAGTCAATTGTATTCTGCCTTCTGGTTTTACTCTCACTTGCACCATGCCCTTTAATAGAGTCAAGTGTCCAACACGAAGCAGCTTAGCTTCTTGGGCTTCATCCTCAGGGGATGGTCTTAAGCTGACTTCCAGTGACAGCAGCACTCTCACTTGTGATTCACGGGTACTAGACAGAAACAACTCTATTGATGCTCTCTTATGGACCACATCTTGGTGCCATCAGTGATCCAAGCATCCTTCTGTGTGACCACTGAAGTGCTACAGTGTCTGATACATATAGTAAATGTTATCCCAAACAGCAGCACAAGCTTGCTTTAGCATAACTAGGCCTTATTAAAATGAGTGGGACTATGTCTGGACTTTACTTTCAAGCAACCTACTATGGCCTTGAGGAAAGCCAACAGTCTGCAGAAAGACCAAGCTGGGGAAAGATGATGAAAATGTCCAGTGTAGATGCCAGGCAAGTTTCAGAGCCATAAAGACAATAAATCATGTAATAGCACTGATCAAACAGGCATAGAAAGAAAATGAATTTCTGGATTAGCATAGCATTTGTAAGGCAACATACATGCAGAGCAAAGGAATCTGACTAAACAGAGAACAGCCAGCATCAGCACTAGTGTGGCTGCACCAGAAGGATGAAAGGTTTGACCATGACATATATTAGTGACTCAATTATGTTTCAAGAGTCTCTGGTTTGTGTCTGACCCCCACAGACATCCCAGGCCCATGGCATGGGCTCCCCAGGGTGGCAGGGTTGGTGCTGCCAGGTATGAGGATGTTTCCAAAGCACTGAAACACATACCCAGGGGATGTATGTAAGAGATACCAATTTAGCCCAATATTCTATAGTTAGTAAAATAGTGCCATTCATGTTCCTTGCGCAGCAAATGAGAAGCAAGCTCATTAAGGTAGCTATTCACTTCCCTTATACTTTGCTAGGTCATTAGTAGCTGATAACAGAGCAAGGCAGACAGAAAAAGAGAGGTACCAAAAGGCTACTATTAACAGAAAGAAGGACAAGTCCACAACATCTACATAGTGTTGATGCCCAAGATTACTTTTATTTCCTTCAGAATCTCTCAGAAAACCACCTCTGAACTATGCAGCTTGGGAAGAACAGCCAAGTCTTAAAAGTCTCTTAAAAAAACAAAGTGAGAAAGTGACTTTTGGCAATTGGCATCACTTAAACCACACCTAAATGTGCGTCAAACCAAGACGGGTATCTTGGTACATGCAAGTTCAATGGGATGCAATAGCCCGTGGACTAAAAAGAATTAAAAAAGGCACTTGTTTATGGCTGGTCAAACTAAGGAAAGCCTCGACTCATAACCTTCAGTGAAGTGACAATTGAATTGACCTTTATTTTTAGCACCTGAGAAAAGATGGACGAATACCTTCAATTAGCTCACCGGTGAAGGGGGGAAAAGGAGAAAACGTCCCCGGGGCCAACACAGCCTTAAAACAAACCTGTCTTCACACTCATTGCTGTGCTGCTGGAAATGAGGGGCTTGTTTATTGTACACACTGGCAAAAAGCCACTCAAACGAGACTGTAATTGTTGGGGCAAAGAAAAACGTCAGTGTGATGAAACACTGAAATCACAAACCTCAAAGGAGAAGCAGAGCATTCATTCATTGTTCCAGACTGGCACACACTTGCTTAGCAGAAAGGACGGTTTGTGCAGCTGCAGTTTTTACATATCCAAAAGCCCAAGGGTAAATGATTCCTGTATATGAATATACAAACACCTGTACTCACAGGCAAGTTGCTCTCGCCCAAATAAAACTTGAGCCTCAGCAGTCAACCTTAGTTTAACAGGCGGATTTAAGGGAGCCTCTTGAATGAGGCAGCAAATTGGAAGCAAAAGTGTTAAGAACTGAAAACACTGGCAAATTGTGCCTATATCAATCAGTTAACTTACTTTTAAACAATAACCTACTTTTCTCTTGTTGAATCACCAATAGTGGACAATCCTCCCCACATTTTAAGAAAACTATGTAAGAATGCTATCTAATACCATTTGTTGGGAACTTACTACACATACGTAGAGGTGAACTACATTTTATACTTGGTACAGTTCTTCCTAACCATGAGCCATTAGTCTCAATCTTCTTTGACTGATTTTGGCACAAATAATAGTGACAGGAACTTGCCATCTCTGATTAGGTTTTAAGAAGTCCTCATGCAATACAAAATTGAAAGATGATCATAGAATCATACAATAGTTAGGGAAAAAGCAGAGCCCCAGCAGATAATGCAAGTTTCAGTCACTTCAGACATGACACGTTCTTCAGATTCAAAGATCGATGGGGAAGTTACAGTAACTTCTACACTAAACTTGGCCAGGTCAGAAAAGCGGGCAGAGGACTTCACAGTGGTTTGTGTTTCAATAAACCAGCTGGCAAAGCGCCTTTGGTGACCACAGAACCTAAAGAAGCCCATGTAAGAACGTTTGAATTTGCCTTTTGTCCCTGCAGAAATGAACCATTTCTAGGAGAGGTAAATGACTTTTCTCTTACTTGTCCATTGAAGACCATACAGCCTCTGGGATGCAGATTGTTTTGCAACCCCAAACAGAAGCCAGATCTGCAAGCCACAATGGCACGAAGGGCAGATGTGCACACTGGATCAGTTCAGTGTTTGACAAAAGCAAGCTAACACACTGAGGAAAGACACCGCCAGTCACACAAGGACAGCAATAGGGTGCCAGGCTTCTGGTGTTGGTAGGACAAAACCACTTCTGGTCTTTTTGATAATGCAATACTTCACCTTCTCCAAACTGAAGGCAACAGCGTACAGCCAATGGAGTCAGAGAGCAAGTTCAAGGGCAAACACAACTTCTTGTGCTGTGCTACCTGATGCTGAAATGAGTGAACAAAAGACAGATGAAGCCCATGGAGCACAGACCTGTCAGCAACTGATAAAACTGATGGTCTTTATGAGGATTTTGGTGAAGGAAACCTCAGTTTAGCAGAAGTGAAAGATACATTAAGGGAAAGGCCTATTTGTAAAGATCTTCCATAATCAGATGCTTTTACAGATGCTGACACTGTATTTCTACTGAAGAACAGACACTGGACAGATGTTTGGTCTGACTCGGGAAACCTCTTCTTTAACAAGCCTGCTAACTAGAAAGAAGTGCTTCAGTGTATTACTCCAAGATCTGCATTTAGCCTTGTATCTTTAATGTGAGAGACATCTCTGAGACTGACCCTGCAATAATGATAAAACTATCTGTTTCAGAGTTAAAATTTTGTTTGAGTTTACATGTTTATATTATATCCATTATATTACATGATGCTATCTATTTTTGCTGTGAACATAATTCCTCTGCATTAGTAAACTCGTTCAGCTTCTATCCAGTTTCATTCATCTGCTGCTCATGAAATGAAAATGAACATGAAAATGAATGCTTATGAAAATGAACATGAGCCGGCTGCAGTGTGCGCTCGCAGCCCAGAAAGCCAACCGTATCCTGGGCTGCATCAAAAGGAGCATGACCAGCAGGTCGAGGGAAGTGATCCTGCCCCTCTACTCTGCTCTCGTGAGACCTCACTTGGAGTATTGTGTGCAGTTCTGGTGTCCTCAACATAAAAAGGACATGGAACTGTTGGAACAAGTCCAGAGGAGGGCCACGAGGATGATCAGGGGACTGGAGCACCTCCCGTATGGAGACAGGCTGAGAAAGTTGGGGCTGTTCAGCCTGGAGAAGAGAAGGCTGCGTGGAGACCTCAGAGCAGCCTTCCAGTATCTGAAGGTGGCCTACAAGGATGCTGGGGATGGACTCTTCATGAGGGACTGTAGTGACAGGACAAGGGGTAACGGGTTCAAACTTAAACAGAGGAAGTTTAGATTGGATATAAGGAAGAAATTCTTTACTGACAGGGTGGTGAGGCACTGGAATGGGTTGCCCAGGGAAATTGTGAATGCTCCATCCTTGGCGGTGTTCAAGGCCAGGTTGGATGAGGCCTTGGGTGACATGGTTTAGTGTGGGGTGTCCCTGCCCATGGCGGGGGCGTTGGAACTGGATGATCTTAAGGTCCTTTCCAACCCTAACTATTCTATGATTCTATGATTCATGGTTTACACCCTGGATGGCAGGATGCCCACAAGAACTTTCTTAGCATTGCTTGCTTATTTGTTTTCTCCTACAGCAGAGTCCTGAACAACAGCTTGTGGGCAGTATTAAAGTAAATCAATTCAAAGCAAACTGAAGTTATTTTGTAAAGACATTGCGCAAAGGCACAAAACCAGAAACACCCTTAGAAGGCACATGTCTGCCCACTAGGTGAGATGCCACCACTGTGAATCACAGAACCATAGAATGGTTTGGGTTAGAAGAGACCTTCAAGATCATCTGGTTCCAACCCCCTGCCACGGTCAGGGACACCTTCCACTAGACCAGGTTGCTCCAGGCCCTGTCCAACCTGGCCTTGAAAGACATCATCTTTTAACAACTGAGTGCATTCCAGAACTCAAACCCTGACTGAAACTGTTAAACACCAAAGCAGTTCAGGAAGAGAAAAATCTTCCAATTACTTTGCCACACAGTGCGTGAGTACTGCAGATAATTTACTGACTGCGTAATTTGCTTACAGGCTGAAATACAACTGAAGATTCCCCAAAGCTTTCCAATGTATACAAATACATATCAGCTGCACACAACTTAGCGACTAGAGGCTAAAAACGAAACTGAAGATTCCCTGATGTTTTAAGACACATACAAGCACTCACCAGCTCACCAAAACAGAAGTCCACTGAATGGGAGCCCAGGCACGTAACAATCTCAACAGACCTTTATTGTGAGTATTAGAATGCAGTCAACATTATTGCTATTGTAAAAAACAAATCACAGGAGAAAGTATTTTGCTTCTCTCACAGAAGATATAATAATAGTGCACTGCTGCCTCTCTCAGAGTGTTTAGTGACAATACACTGACACGTGGCTACAGCTGAACAGAGGCGTTAAAGAAGGGAAGGCTGCTGTTGGATGCAAACAGCAATTGAATTAGCTCTAATTACTCAATCCAATAGAATAAGGCTGGCTCATCTACCATTTACACACAGGCCCAGTGTGTATGGAAAGGTAAATTCACTCCTGAATGGTTTTCCATGGAGTTCCTTTTCTCCATGTGGTCTCCAATTTTTCATTTGGGCTGCTCAGGTTGGTGCAGAATGGCTGCCAAATGCACAACCTGCTCTTTGTGCAGTGTATTTTCACCATCATTACATACTTCATACTCATTTTCCATATATAAACTGATATACACATAGTGTATAATACTTATTGCTAAAGACAGACCCCCCCACACCCAGTGCCCAGGACATAACACAGTATAATAAAAGTCATTACTGAAGCATTTCAAACATCCTCTGTAAAATGATCACCTAAAGCCATACACACTCAGTACAACAGGGTCAGCTCATAAAATGTGAGAATAGCAATGGGCATTTCCAAGGGATTAATCCTCTGGCCTTAATAAGCACTCCAAAATTAAGGTGCATGTACTATAATACTTCTAAGCAGTAAAACCTACAGTTCCAGTGTCGTAAACCAGCATGGCAAAGATGGGTTCTGACTGCAACAGAATGGCATCATTGCATTCACCTCCTTTACACATCAGCACCTCCACAGAACCACCACAGGACAAAGTAGTCCAGCCAGCCTCACTGCACACTTCTTGCTATGAAGCCCCTGTTTGCAGAGTCCTTCTCACCCCTTACTTTTGTTGTTGGTATTTATATGAAGTTCCAGTTCAGTTCAGGATCTGCTTTGTGGCTGTTGAAGTTTCATCAAAGAAAATAGTTGTAGTTTCCCTTCAAATACAAACGAAAAATGTTCCGGTTTGCAAGCACCAACATACTTTCCTAATTTTACTGCGGTTTGAGTGACTCCTTCACATCCCTACCTTCAGTTTGGTAAGGAGTACTGGAGCCCAGCAGTGCCAAAGGAAATTTGCTGTCATAGTCATTCAAGTCCAGTTAAGTCAGAAGCCAGATTGGAGCAGAAAGAGATCAGGAGTCTCCTACTAAAGGGAAGCAGCAAGAACATCCGAACATTTGATTGTGGCACACACACTTCAACTGTACCCAACTCATAGCACACACCGAAGGCTAAGGCCAGAAGAACAGAGGAGACCTTCCTCTAGGAGTGCTTCCCACAGCAGCCATAAAGAACTGGGCACAAGAACAGAGGAGTGAAACCCTCCAGGCATCACAGAAGAAGCCAGTGCTGAAAGCTGGAGAACAAAAGGAAAAACAGATGCAAGATGCAGAACAGATGAGGAGCACATGGGGAAGCTCAGAGACAAAATTGAGACAGGTGGATGTCAGCCATACAAGACTGCACCCATGGAAGAACCGTTTCAGTTCTTTGCCACCCAGCACATACTTGAAATCTGTCAGAAAGCTGCAACCCATCTTCAACTATTCAAAGAGGACAACAGGCTTCTACCACTGCAAATTACTCTACAGCGAACAAAGACCTATGCATCTAAGGCCAGAATACCGAAGTACGGGCACTACTCAACCTACAGCTACCCAAAAGGGTCAGCAGGAAGCATCTTCCAACCCATTCCCTGCCATATGACTTGAAGTATCTCCCATTTTGTAGCTGAAACATAGGCAGCCCATCCAATCATGTCACCAAGACTGCATTTATGACTGGGATACTGATGTCCTACTGCCATCACTGCAACTGAAAATGCAGAATTCCTACGTAGATGCCCACAGTAAAGTCAGAGGAAGGCAGCTTTGAAACAAATCACCCTGATACCACCATGAATAAAAACCCTCAGGCAAAAAGCTGGGCATTTAAAGGCTCCACAAGATTGCCATTTAGCCCTGTGAAATCACAAGAGGCTTCTGTACAATGGCATTTCCCTTTTATTTATTGCTATAAAGAACTTATAGTAGGTTAAAAGAAGGCTGCAAATTTATAATTGTTACCCTTCTGCATACATGTATCAAAACCACTCCTCACACTGCCATATACTATTTCTCCAAGTGGGTCTGCCTCCATTATATAGCACAAGTGATTGCAATTTGGACTCCAGTAAATGATGTTGCAAATACACTGTGTGTAGATCCCTGGCTTATTTACAGAGGAAGACAGAAAACGATGCCTACAGGAAGAAGATTCTTGATAAGGCTGACTGGAAGCGATACTGGTCTGAACCAGGTCACATCAGGTTTGACTGGCACACGAGCAAAGCAATCAACTGTAGGTTCCATTCTGTGCAAAACACTTAGCATTTGTATGGCACTTGACTTGTAAGTGTTCGAAGAAAATACTTCAAAAGCATCCCAAACCTTCGAATACTTGAGAATCTGGAGCCAAAACTAACGTTCACATGGCAGAGACTAACATCACAGTTTGAGAAAGCAAACTCAGATGTCTGCGAAGCATTCAAGCAATACATGATGTATCACAGCACGGTCCAAAAGGACACCGAGATTGTGCCTCAGAAGATATGAATGCTTGCAGGGATCCTTCTAATATGTGACTACATAAGAAATTAAGATAAAAGAAGTACTGGGCAGATTGCTTGTTCTTGTAAGCACAGTCCATCCCGATAAGGCAGGATCCTGAGGGCTCATGTAAATTCAAAGACCATTACAAATACAAACAGAAGGCAAATTAAAGCTTGCAGCAAACTTTTAACTTTAACCTTATTATTTCCTTTTCAGGATACCATTCCTTCATTTCTGCACTAAGAACGCAACCTCCATCCTCCCATTTGGAATCTCCGGGTCCACCTCCTCCTTCAGTAACATTTACAATTATATTACATCACACACATTGCATAATGTTGCTACAGTGTATGCTCTATAGATTCTGTAAATACACTCCACTTTGTTTCAAAGTAATTCATCTGGATTTACACTTCTCTTACACAGTACCACATTCAAGGTTATGCAGCAAGTGAATAATATAGAAGTCTCACATATCCCAAAGCAAGTAGGTCACTCAACTACTCATATTGTTTGAAGCAGTTATTTAAGCATCCAAGTACATAACAGAGTATTTCATTTATTAACAGTTGCTATAAAAATGTCAACAGCTCCTCAGCTCTTGTGTTCTTTCTGCATTATGAAGTTGCCAATCATTCCATAATTAACTTCCATGTTACCATGCGGCTCTGCAATGTCTCCTACAAGCTTGATGCGGCAAGACTTTTCAAATAGCAACCACCCTGTAACAGAGGTTTGCATTTTGCTTTGGACATCAATAGTGATAACTCACTGCAGATAAGACAGACAAACAGGAAACGTTGGGGTAGGTTTAGTTTAGCAATGAACCAGCCGTGCTGCTTGCTTCCTCAATAATGGTCCTATCATAAAAGTTCAATGCACTGGCTGCAAAGTCTTTCCCAGATAATCCATCTTTGGCACATATTTCAATGTTATGCATCCTCAAAAGGTATTCCAAGATTTTTTTTGATGGTCTGTACATTAGAACAATCATTCCATTTGTATGCAGATCAGGAAGAACAGTGGAAAATGGAGAGTATGCAGAATAGTTTTAATAAACAGTTTTACATACAGTACCTTACATATAGAACAGTGTGTTTGCAAATTTAAATAGTTTTTTGAATGTACAGTGGCTTGTACTCTTTATCAAAAGGTAAATTCAAGTTTACTGTCTATCGGTTCTAAAATGCATTTATACAGATAACTAGAACTGATAAACAGACGTGAGGCATAAAATGTTCAAGTATCTTAATGTCACCAGTTAAATAGCCTCCTTTTAACAGTCTATTTTACAAATTTCAAAAGCTGTACATACATTATTTTCATTTTTAGAAACTGCTTGTTAAAAGGTAACATTTCCTGTTAACCACCAGTTCTTAGAGCCTATTGTAACAAAACTAGACATGTGCAGATATAAATGTAGAGAGTATGTATATATGTACATGTGTAGCTATACACATATACATACACATACAAATGTGTGTGTAGCACTGGGTACAGCGGCAACTTAGAAGCACAGAGGAAGTCCTGGGCTCAAAATCCAGCAAGAGCTAACAGAGCAAGTAGGTTGCCTTTGGTTTCATGACATTTCATTCACTGAAGCTGAAAGGTTTCATTTCGTGACATTTATTCTAGTGGTTTAGCATATTCCTAGCCACAGCCAGATTTGCTGCTCTTGTCATTCCTCATCCCAGCTGAGGATGGTAAAGTTTCAGAGGGCCAACACCAGAACAGAGCTTACCCAGGACGAAAACTGTACCTCGAACCCTGAACACTGCAATAGAACATAAAAAACCATAAACTAGATACAATTTTGGATGGATTGCTGGCACCGAATAGGACTTTGGAAAAAACCTTCATGTAAGTCATAACCAAATTCTCATCCCAGTGGTTTTAAGTATTATTTGGCACATCTGACCACTATTTGCCACTTATGTTTGAAAGGAGCCTAAGGGTGCTGTACTAAGGATTCCTATTTAAAAAAATAGTTTAAAAAGGAGACCATGATAAGTAGTTTCTTTCAAAAAAATCAAAGTTAACATGTTTGCTTTCCTGAACATTCATGAGAGAAGGAAATAATCTAAAAACTTCCCTTGTAGAGAGGATACAGATCTCTCTGTGTCTGCCTTTCACTAGCAAGACAAAAGGAATTCATTAAAAAAGCAGTTCCCAAGAATATCTAGTCAGCTGGATTCTGCTAAGTTAGATTTTTTTGCCAAAGGTTTCCAAACAGTAGTGTTGTTCTTCACCGAGTTTTTGTTTGCCGAACTTCCTTGGGGGGGGGGGGGGGGGGGGGGTGATTTTCTTGTTTATCATGTTCAAATCATATCAGCATTTTTAGGTATGAAATATATTACATTTTGAAGTTTGGACATTGCATATTCAGATTTCCAATACAAGAGATTCCTTACTCTAAATTCCCCTCTCTAAAGCTTCAGGCTACTTATCAGCAAAGAACCAGATAATGCTCAGCTTTTTGCTGACTTCCTGTCAGTCTTGTGGCTAGTAAGAAAATTCACCGTAAAGATCCTATTTTTATTTCTTTATTCTTCCTTTTGTCATACAGAGCAAAGTGTCGCTATTTGCTGTACTTTCCCCATGTCAATTAAGAGCTGTTTGATCCGTCGCTTGAGCTGAGGCAATCTTGCCAGAGGATCTGGTGGTTCCAGTTCTCCAGTGAAATCAAGCCAGCTTTCTAAAACTACAGAAGGAAAAGAAGAAGATCAGAATAAGTCTTCAAAAAACAGCTTTCATACAAATTAAACTTCTCTTTCTTACTCTGTCTCTTGTAAGAAGGGAAAATATACTGAGGCTGTGATTTTTGCTTAAAAGAAGGTATCAGATACAAGGAAGAAGTTCTTCACTGTGAGGGTGGTGAGGCACTGGCACAGGTTGCCCACAGAAGCTGTGGCTGCCCCATCCCTGACAGTGTTCAAGGCCAGGTTGGATGGGGTTTGGAGCAACCTGGTCTAGTGGAAGGTGTCCTTGCCCATGGCAGGGGTTTGGAACTGGATGAGCTTTAAGGTCCCTTCCCACACAAACAATTCCATGAAACACCAACTAATTCCAACACTTCACTTGAACACTCCAAACGTATCTTCTGATTTGATTGTTACTACAAAAAGGTACTAGGAGCAAATTATACTTGTAGCTAACAATCTATGATTCACACACATAAAAGAAACCTCAGTTCATAATGATCTAGCTATGACAGTTCTGCAACAGAAAACACAATCCTTAAACACAAGGCTTCTGTCACTTTAACAGGCTCCTGTTTACAAGGTCCAGATTACAGAATGGTTTTCCAATCTTCAACAAATGATTTCAAGGAATTTCTATGCTTGTAGAGACAGAAGGGAAAAGGTCAGCCCTCTTAGCTTAGAAATACTGCCTAGTATTAGCAGGAATACTGAAAGTAAAACTGTAGATAGAAATAAGACAATTTTATTTATCAAAAGATAATTAAGGACTCCTATGAGTAGACTAAAAGCTTGCCTCATTCTTAATTCTATGACTGGTGAGTAAACTGTAATGTAAATGGTGCTGCAATATTTACTCCTGTGCTACAATTCCACAGAAGGTTTTTCATGAAGCCTGATTTGTCTTACTGATATATAGCAAAGCAAAGCTGAAGGCAGAATGAACACACCTCTATCCCTAAATATTGTCAATTGCTAGAACAATCAGGCCAAAACCAAACCAGGCGTAGAAAAATCCATCAACTTTAGCATCTATATCTGGATAAAGATTAGAAAAGTTATCTCAGCTTCTTGAATTCTATCTAATATCACAAACTTAAGCTAAACTTTCAGGGGTTCTAAGTGCTTAAGCTACTTTATTGGGCATTCAAAACTTGTGGAAGGCTGTGTGGCTGCAGGCTCTGATTATCATTTTGGTACCCAAATTTGAACGCAATACTTAAAAATCCATCCTCAGTGCCTCAGATCACACAACACAGTGGCTATCAAAAAGATGCTGTCACAGGTGTATTAACAAGTATCTAGCAAGGCAGTTACCATCAACTTCTTTTTCAATCAGGTCCATTCTGCTGGTGACTTCATTCTGTACATTCTCGATATGGGTAAGGAGATTTAGCTGCCATTGAAGATGTGTGTCCACTTGTTCTTCTGAGCCTTTTCTTTCATTACAAACAAATACAGTGTTTCCTTCAGCAGAATTCTTCTTCATAGGAGCAACAGAAAGAAAAAAATTGCCATTTAAGAAGGTTTGGTTTATGTTCGCTTTGCTTTCAGGTGTTGATTTGAACACTTGTCACACAACAAACTATGCTGGTTTAGAATTGTACTTCTGTCTACTTGACAAAAAGCATAGTCAAAAAGCCATGTACCATGATACAGCAATAGACTAAACCAAACAAAATGCAAATTCCATACAAAGGAGTACATATAGCACTGGAGGAGCAAGGCAAGAGGTAAAGTTTACCAGCTTAAGCACTTTAATACAGCAAGACAGACTGCATTTCTGTGCTTTTTTTATATAAAGCATGAGTTAAATAATGAAATCTAAATTGAACCGGTTCACCAAAAATATGCAAAACCCTAAGGTTTGTTTCTAGAGAAAGAAGAAAAATATGCCTAAAATGCATTAATATCCAAGATGGCAAAAGTCACTATTTTGCTGGCCATTCTATTTGTTGATTAAGACAAAAGACTTCTCTTCCTACCATTGCTATGGTTCCATGTAAGTTGCAAGCACAAGTCTGGGTCAGAACTGAAAACGCCTGGGGTTAGTTACAAGGGCAATAATACGCAGAGTTATGCAAACAGAGTCTCTGAGGAAGATTAACTGCTCTTAATTAATTAGCATCCTTATAGCAAGTTCCTCATCTTTCTGTATTTGGCATTTCAGCTAATGAAAACGACCAAAGGAAATATACCAGATTTAATGAGTTTAAATGTTCAGTATCTCCCTTAATTAGCAGGATTCACAGTTTCCATTTTCTATCTACTGTGATTTCAGAGCTGATGTTTTTTCACTATTTACGATTCTATTTTAGGAACCAGAATGCTGGCTATGTGTGCTCACAACGTCGGTTCATGGCAAATGCCAGAATAAGAAGTTTATTTTACTGTATTAATACACTTCTCTGATAAAGTGCTCAGCTAATTTCTTTTTCCACACCTCATAACAACACACTTAACACCATTTTATTCTTAAAACATTTCTTCTTTCTGTCAATAATAGGAAGAGTGAGAAAAGAGGGGAAGAAGAAAATAGGGACTGATAGATTTTATGTTAGTTATTAAGAAAAAAAACCAAAACCCATCAAAAAGATTTTTAAAATCTCCTAGAAAAAAAAAACAAAACCAGGTCAAACTTGGGCCAATGCTGGCAGCTTTATAAGAAAATCTGGAGGATTTTCTCATAGTACTGGAGGACAAGTACTGTCAAAACTCAAAACATGCATTAAAGGAGTTAAAGTTGTCTATCACAGAGATTTGAAAAGTCATATGAAGACTAAATTCTACAACCTTTCCAGTAAAAATCTTTCTTCTCTCAAGACATCAGGTTTGCCCCCACAATGTCTTCACTATTCAAACTGTTAATAATCTTACAAAGGGTAATTCCAACATAAATAACAGATGCCCTACTTCTTACAACATTCAGACCCTTCCTAAAAGCATAAGAAGCGAATGCCAATTTTCCAGTGCTGTATGAGGACCCAAGTGCATCATTCTAAAACCAAGATCATAGAATAGTTAGGGTTGGAAAGGACCTTAAGATCATCCAGTTCCAACCCCCCTGCCATGGGCAGGGACACCTCACACTAAACTATATCATCTGGTTCGGTGAATCTTTTAGATGCCCACTGCACTGTTGAAGAAAATCTTAAAGCTAAGTAACATCTAAATAACATCATAAAAGATTCCACACACACACCCCACACCCCCCCTTTTAATGACCTCTGTATTTATTCAAACGGCTAGTAAATGCTCCTTGAGAAAAGCAACAAAATCACAAGGTCAAATAGGTCCTCCTCTAAAGATCAGTGTAGGCAATCAGAGGTGGTGGCAGGGCTAGTAAGAGAAGCAGAATACAGGATCCAGCTTGTGAAGAAAGAAAGAAATGTGAGGTTCAGATGGGGAAGGCTCATTCTTTCAGAAGCAAGAACAAGGAAACAAAGTGTAATTTTAAGTGAGGAGCAGTCCAAAAAGGAACTTGATAATAGTCAATCTGAACACTGTTTATACAAGAGGATATGTAGCAGAACTGTAGATTAGGTTAGGACAAAACAGTATCAAACAGCAGAACATTTAAGACTTTGCAGGATGCTAGAAGGAGGAACCAAAGCCCCTACACCAAAACTTTGACAGGGAGAGGTGAAGAAGGCACCTTACAGAGAACTTATTTCATGTAAAAAAATGGCACTTCAATCTCAGTGTCCTCTTGGTTTTAAGGTATGTACAAGCAGGTTTATGCAAAAACCAAGGAGTGCTTTTAAATAGATAATAACTCTAGACAGAAAGCCTCATTTCAGGTATCAAGGCTGACTACTGACAACAAGGAGAACTAAGAAAAGAATACTCTGATACTACCCAAAAACAGGTCTCCTCTTGGTTTATAACAGAGAGCACACACCTTTTTAGATATCTGCTTTAGTCTCTGAAGAAAACATTAGTTTTGCTTCACTGCTCACATATATTTACTTTTAATTCTAGATGAATTGATACTATTTATAATGACAATTTAAGCTACTGTTGGAAGGGAAGTCTATTTCACACTGCTGCAAGTCACCTTACTATACAAACTATAATCATGCAATTTAGCATACAAAATTATTCCTATCTAGAATAAGCCAAAATTTCCCATTCAGACTACATAACTTACCCGCCACATTTCAAATTAAGAGACATGTCTTACTCATTTCTTCCACACCAGAAATTATACTTCAAAAGGAGAATAAGTTGGGTGATTTATTCTCACACAGTTGGCATTGCAGAAAACAGAAAGGATTGCTTCACTTTGGGTTTTTGCTCAAAGAGAACTCTTCACTAGAACCAGACTAACAAGTTTCAGACCTTTTTGATTCAGCAATGGATTTAAACCATTAATGCAACCTGAGATGTTTAAATAGCCAAATACAATCCTGACTAAAAACCTGTGAAATGTTTAAGAAATACACAATATAAAAGGCTCAAAAGAAGGTACACAAAGTGAAATTTGTTCGTCACTCCTTGTGGACATAACTGTAGATAGTGTTGTTATTAAAAGAATACAGTACAATAATAATAAAAGTCGTAGTTTAACAAACAACAGGAGCCCAAAATACAGAAAGCAGAATTGAGAAGGAAAAAAGAAGCCTGTTCCATTTCCCTCACCTTGCAAAAACCACGTAAGTTCTGTTCCAAGATCCTGCATTTTAAGCATAGGAGTTCCACACCACTCCCCACAACCAGTGAATTGAGTATAAACAGTTTTAACATAGGCAATACTTTAACCATATTTCACATTTCATTCACCAGCTGAAATGGGTATACTTCACCTGAAACTATTCCCGTGATCCAGCTTTCTGCTTTTAATGATTTCTGCTGACTTACTTGACAGAATATGTTGACTTCTGGCAATTAAAGTTTCTAAATACTTGTACGTGCTTGAGTTTTATCACCTTGAGCATATTTTTCCAACTAAGAAACTTCCCAGAGGAAGAATGATACTTACCTGCTCATGCATGCCACCATCTTTAAAAGAATATTGTAAACAGTTTTTATTCTCTGTGTGAAATTCCTGATCTTCATCAAAACTACTTGTATCTTCATCATCTGAGCTCATAGGGTCAGCGACTGCTTTGCAGTCTTGACTAAAACTCTGCGGTTTTTGGTAACTGTGCTCACTTGTGATGTACGTTTCTTCCATCTTCTGGGGTATACTGGGTGGCTCCTTATGGTTTTGACTGCGACATGTCCTTTCAGTTGGATTAACAGCATCTGGCAAAGTCACCGATTTTTTCTCTACCCCAACAGTTATTTGCTCTTGTTCTTTTCGTGTCCCTGAATAAGCCCAGAGATGAAGGTCTGGGTGATGCTTATTTCTGGAACAAAGGGGAGGAAAAAAGGCAAATTATAGAGAATGAACTATTAAGTGTCCGCTTCTGCTAAAAGATCACAGCTATCGGTAAGCACCATTATCAAACATGTAGGTATTCCTAGGTCACTTATCAATTTAGAATAAATCCAGAATGTCTCTTTAACACCAAATTGACTATTAAAAAATAGTAATTAAAAACATCACTAATAATCCTAATACACCGTGCTGAACACAACTCTCACTCAAGCTGAGGGTACTCTACATCTTGCACTTAAAGTACCTAAACTATTACACAAGAAAGAACTTTAATGTGAGAGCTTATTACATATGGAATAATGGTAGTCTCTGCTACCTAAATGCATAAAGATAGACAATAAACCCTGCACTGATACTTACTTTAATATCCCAATCTTCAGTTGCAGTCCATGCAATATTTCAGTTACACCATATACATCTGCCAGTAGGTGATGCGTTGACACGATCTTTTTGGCATTAAGATGAGAGTAGTTCTCTTTCAGAAATGATAATCCACACATGTGTCCATTGTTTAGCCACTCTTTATCATAAAGATATTTGGCACTCCACCTCTGACCTGGGGTAAGCAAGAAACAAATTGAGGGCCATCTAAAGCCACAGCAGAACTAGTCTTAAATAACTAGAGTGCTATAATTACATGCTTTACTCTCCTAAACGTCTCCTAACATACATGAAAGAATGATTCAAGATGTTGTTATTAATACATTAAAATTCAGTTTCCATGGATTAAGAGGAAGCTCTTTAAATCTTATAAAACCAAAAAATAAACCTGAAATCTTAAGTCCTCTCTAAATGGCATTCGAAAATAAAATCTCATCACCTCTCCAATCAAAGTACAGGATGCCAAGAGCTGTGCTAAGAGCAATCTAACTCACAAAAAAAATGGTTTAAATTGGCATTTTATTTATCTAACTACTGCAACTGACTTTAAAAAAAAAAAAAAAAGAAAACTAAGTTACCAAGAAAATGTTAAGAGAGCAGATTTTATATGGACATATCCAAAACAGAAAGTTTCTTTCAATACTGAAATCATTATCTACCTATTAGAAGCCAGGAGAAGGCTGCATGAAAAGCAGACATTTCAAAGTTATCCGCCAGCACTGGTCTTGCATTTTACTTTGAGGTGCCTTTTTACCAGACCCTACTAGACAGGGTATTGATGTAAGTGCACCTCTTGGTCTCCCATGCTATGGCAACATCCGTAGTCTTAACCCAACAGGCATCAATGAGTATTTAGCCACTGCTTCTATAGTAACTTAGTAGCCATTTAAAAAACCAAAACCAGCAAAACCAAAAAACCAAAACTCAAGATGTATAATGCTAACTATTCCAATGCTATTGTTTACAATGAGCAACCCTGACAGAGTGACTGCAAAATGGTACACTCAATTTCATTTCAGACTATCATCATACAGAGAACAAAGAATGGGTTGACGGAAGCCCTTCATACCTTTCAGGAGAATACCCTGTCTATCTCCTTTCTGCCCATTATCCCAATACACTTTAAAATACTGACATTGTGAATGACCTTTTTCTCCTGACATAGAAAGAAAAGAAGTAATGGTTAGGAAGGGAGAGAAGATAAAAATTAGGGATGCAGTTTCTGCATAGCAGGGGATAACGAAGTACCTAGTACAGCGCAGGGAAAGAACACAAGACAAATTAGTTGGTTTTAATAAGAAAAAGCTTGACTGCTCAAAGAGTACACCACACACAACTATCAAACAACACTCTACACCATTCTTTTAGATTCAGACTGGGGCAAATGGAAAAGTCACATCTTTCCAGCTCTATTTTCTCAATTTTCATCTCAGAAATGACGAATCAGAACTGTGCTATTTTACACTCTGCAAACAGCTTTCAGATTTCATTTCCTAAATTCAGAACAAAAGTAAATTTTGGAATGTAGTCTCGCTGCCCTTTAGAGACATCTGGACTGTTGGATGTTTCACCAGAAGACACAAATGTGCATTTGTATCAATTGGAAGAAAGTTATTAGTATTCTGCCTGACAAATTGCACTCTTTTTCTCCAAGTAACTGTTAGGAAAAATGGGTTTATGGACAACATAATTCTAAACCAGAATCTCCCTAATCAAATGTAATCAGTTTAGAAGTAAACAGACTTTCCCTAATTCTTACCAAACTTACCCTAACAACCTTCAAGATGTGCTGCTTGTGCACTAGCATTTACCATTAAAAGTGCTAGATTTTCTCGTATTTTATATATTCTTTCCATGTTTCACTTTCCCATTTCAGTTCCACACCTTTACATAATACTGGACAAATGCAAACATATAAAATTGCAATTAACATTAAATGGCATCCTCAGCATAGCTGAGTGTACCATGGGAATTGGTCCTCTCTAAAGGGATATGTAAATGAACGGATGTGATTCCAAGTATAGGCAAACGGAGTGCTGAACAAGAATGATTTGTTTAAAAAAGGCTTTTCAGACTACACCAACATGAGAAAGCACTAATGTTAAGGAGCAATTAAGTTTCAAGAAGTAAAGCGATGGCAATTGAGATCATGAATAAGATGTAGCATAGCTGCACAAGATGCTACTAACAGGAAAGTATGTTTCTGGTCAGAGTCAAACTTAGAATCACTTGCCCCACGAAAATATGACAGATAACACAAAACAGACAAAGCTTTAGCAGTTTAAGCAATGCACAATATCTCTGCTTAAAAATCCCAAGCACAGAGCTGCAGATAAAGGTGGTTTGCTCGTACCTGGTGGATCTCTGCAGATATAACAGATGTACTGCTCTGGAATGCTGTCCTCCAACAGTCCCATGCATACACTGTGCTGCCAACACAAGCATTCTTCACACTGCCATCAGGAACAAAACAAAAACAAAAGCAGAAACTAAAACTGAGATAAGGAGATTCAAAAATCAGAAGCTAATTCTTGTGGTCAAAATGCAGAGAACAGCAGTTTAACTTAAATAGCCGGTTTGAGTAAGATTATTTTAGTTGGGCAATTTGTGTTTGGGTATGCAAAGAAAAAAGAGCTCTAGTTCTGAAAGTTACCTCAACCACAACTTTCAGACTGGGGTGGGGGGGAAAACCAAACCATAGAAAAAGTCAAAGATATAATATTTAATAATATTTTATTACAAAATCCAGTATTTTAGCACCTAAATATTTAGTACTGAAACATAAAACAGGAGTATAATATTACAGTAAAGTAGAAAGATAATGTAATACATTACAGCATAACAGTGAAAAGTAGAAAACTCTTCAGTTTAAATATTTATATTTACAAAGCATCTCTCCAGTGCGCTAGAAAGATGTGTTTTTAATATCGCACCAATGGAAAATCTAAAAGAAAAAGAAAATGGAGAGAAAATGAAAGAGGAGAAACAAGAGAACAGGAGAGCAAAATAGAAGTGGTAAGACATGAGGGCCTAGAAACAGCAAATTGGTTGCTCTCAGTGAGACAAGGTATAAAGAGGAAAAAAATCAGGCTGTCACTTGGACTCCAGAAATGGGCAGGAAACTCCCATTTAAAAATACATTTCAGTTTCTTAACTCAGTGTTTGCCTGTGTCCTAAACATCTGCTGGTTCACTTCTGAAAGTCTCTCCTCTTTGCTTTGCCATGCTTTTGAGTAGTCAAAACACCAAAGTCACCTTTCCTCTTGTTATACTGCAATGGCTACAGTTTCCCCCCCTCTCTCCACAGGTTTCTACACCACTCTATTTTTCCACATTATGACCATGCCTGAACTCCCGCTTAGTTCCTCCAACACAGCACTGAATTTCAGTGTGTTCCCAGGGACAGTCTTTGTGTCCTTCATTTTCAACTCCTGTCATTTCCAAATGACTTTAAGTCCATTAACATAGGACAGGACAGCCATCCTTGCCTCTTTCAAATCTCAACTAAAAAGGCTCCATATTTTCAACAGAAACTGTACCACATGAATAGCTGAATACAAACCTGATTTTTGAGTGAGGGGAAAAACCCACAAGAAGGTTCATGGCTTTTTTAAAGTTACTGACAACCAAGGTCTTCCTCACTGTTGGCTGCATCTGATCTAATTGCTGTATTATGAATTCCTTGAGACAAAGACTTTAAATTATTCATTACTAGATGGGAAATGCTCCCCTCATTGGAGTACAAATCAAAAAGCAGCAGGATTTATAATCCATCAGCACCTGAAAGCTGTGCAGACACCGTATGCTCTTCTTTCCATTTTTCTATACCAAGCAAGATGAAATTCTTAGTGGTTTCTAAAATCAGCTAGTTATTCTAGTTTGAGAAGTGCTATTCTGAAGATGAAGCATGCAAATCATGCACACAAAGGTACTGATAACATTAATGTCTGTACAGCAGAGGTCTTGCATACAGCTGAGATATATTTACAGTGAGCAGAGTTATTTCTACAACTGGTATTGCAAAGCACAAAGGCCAAGCCAGAAGAGCTTGTATAACTGGGATGTTCTGAGGACCAAAGCCATGATTTTTGTGCAGGAAAGGAGATTTTATTCCAAATTTACTAACTGGCTATAAAGAAAAAAAGTTACCTTTTCTTACAAACTTGTTCTACATATAAAAGTCTTAGAGAAAATCCATCCTAGAGTAACAGTTTTGCTTACACCAAATAGAGTAATGCCAAATGCAGACTGCACAAATATTGTTATTGTTCACTTCTATTTACAGCTCTCTACATAACTTGAGTTTCCAACACACAAAAAGACACCTTCACAAGCAAGACATTCATACAGAAAATATACCCCTAAATTTCTTTACCTGAATCATAAAGCCATTTTCTTCATCCAGTTCACAAATGCATCTAACAATTTCATTTAGAGCATCATCTTCATCCTGAGACTCTTCAAAGTTAGTTGAATCAAAATCCTGATTGTATTCATCACCACTAAGTAACAAACTCTCTGTAGAGGAATCATCCAAGAACTCCATATCTGAAAGGTCTAGTAAAAATAAATAGATGTGAACTGTGGGTGCAGAGACACAATAGCTTACAGAAATATAGGGGGAGTCAGAAGAAAATCTTAACCTTCATATAGTAAAATGCTAGCATACTGCATTTCTTGATGAATTCTGCAAAATACCTTTAACGTGATCTCCTCAGAAACAGAGTAACAACTCTTAACCAAAGCAAGTACAATGAAGAACAGCTTGAGGAGTGTAAGAATTCTAATTTAAATAGATGAAGTATAAATCAATTACCATATTTATAGCTCCAATCCCAAAGGTAGACCAAATTACTGCCTTTAAAAAAAAATCTCTTTCTTAAATTATTAAACCTACAGATTGAAAGCTGCTGTTCAGCCAACCTACTTTCTCCACTAAGGTCAACAGATAAGATAGCTCTTGGATACTGGTATGATGTATTCTTCTCTGAGAACATACTGCGCAGAGTCAGAGAGCTCCCCGAGGACCGTGTTAATGGAGAGGAGCACCTGTCCAAGAACTCAACAGAGCTATCTTCATAATCTGAATAATCTGAAAAGGAAATAAGTTGCTGTTACAAAGGTAAAGTTTATGGCAAATGGAAAAATATTAAGTACATATTAATTATATAATATATATTATTAATTTCATATAAGCATATATAATTTCCATTAAATTCAGAAGTAGCGGATACCAACATTGAGGTATTAGGATGATGAAACTGTAAATATGAAATGTAAAAGCTCTTCATAACATTTTATTTAAAAAAAATCTAGCATGAAACAATGAAGTTTAACAGCTAAGCCAAGCATTACCCATTTAACTTTCCCCAGCCCCCATCTCTGAATGCACAGAGCCCCATCCAACCTGGCCTTGAACTTCTCTCGGCAGCATGTCCAAATGCCTCACCACCCTCACAGTAAAGAGCAAAGAGCTTCTTCCTAATATCTAACCTAAATCTACCCTCTTTCCATTTAAAGCTGTTATCGCTACATTCCCTGACTGATAAACAATCCATCCCCATCCTTGCTGTAGGACCCCTTTAGATATTGGAAGGCTGCTACAAGGTCTTCCCAGGGCCTTCTCTTTTCCAGGCTAAACAGCTTCTCAGCCTGTCCTCACAAGGAAGCTGCTCCAGCCCCTGGTCATCTTTGTTGCCCTCCTCTGGACCCACTTGAGCAGGTCCATGTCTGTCTTATGCTCTATTTACTCCTCTTGGAACTTACTACTTTGAATATCAGTGAGTAATCATATTTCTACACTTTCATCCGAAAAGTGGATGATAATACCTGTACCTAGAGTTTTCTTGCAATGGGTTCCACAATACGCTTCTCTCCTAAATACTTTACATAAATCCACTCTTCACATTTACTTTCTCCTGTCAAAAACAAATTATCTACCACATTTTCCTAAGTATATCCACTGTAACGGAGTCAAGTCAATGACTACTTGTAGCAGTTGACTACTTCATGTTGTATCGCTGTCAACCTCACTGTAACAAAGAATAAAATGCTCATGTTTTACTTGCACTGCTTTCTGCATCTGGATTTATGACTGCTACTTGTTGGGCATTGGAAGGTATATAGTTTTCTCCTGATATTTATAAGCATTGGATATGGCCCCTAGAAGTTGGAACTTAGTCAGGGTACCTCTGCCAAGCTTCTGTTTCAAGAAAAGTTGGCAAAAAGTCCTCAACAACATAAAACCAAAGCAAATACTTGGCATGAGAACACAGCTCTGATGTCAATTTACAAGAGATACTCTAATTGAATCAGTTTGGATGAATAGGGTTTGCAGAACCCAGTGCATATCAGAGCTGTAAGGAACCAGAGAACCAACTGCTACCCAGATAACACAAGGCCTTAGGCTCCCTGATCTTAAGCACTTTGTGGAATGGCCAAGTATCACATGCTCAGATGAGAGCTGTCAGTCCAACCAATTCCTCCCAAACTTTCCAAATTGGGCACTACATCAGCCTTTTCTGACAATTCACCTGAATTCCAGTATTCAACACCAAAGATGACAGGTAACTTCTCTATTTACTTCTTTCTTTGGAAATACGTGAAACAGAACGCCCAGGGAAACACCATGTTCAAGTTTCCCTACTACAAAATATACTTTCATAGTTGTGACCTCATTTCAAATCTGCCGTTTAACTTGTTACCTTTTAAAACCACTCCACTCAAAAGATCTTTTTTCCAACGCTTCATCATTACTTTGCTTATTTTTATGCAAGCTCTTTTTTAAACACTTTTACACGAACACTCAGTGTCATAAACTCAAAGAACAGAGGACCTTTAAAACATTTTTCTCACTCTTATCAAACTGCATTGAGACTGCTGTCAGGGATACTGCTGTACACAACGTGTTGGCACATTACTTTTGAACATCTTTCTAAACATGGAAGCTGTGGAGAGCATTAACTCACTCTCCTGAGTTTTAATAATCACAGATGAAGCAGACAGGACTGCTTCAGGTCTTGGGGTCTTTGTTTTATCTTTGGCTCTTGTATACCTAGCATTTACCAGTATCTTCTTGAAAATATTTAGATGCCTGCCCAGTGCAAGTGCTCAGAGCCCCATTCAACCTGGCCTTCAGTGTCTCCAGGGATGGCACATCCACCACCTCTCTGGGCAACCTGTGCCAGTATTTCACCACCCTCAAAATTACTGCAGTTCATATTCAAACACTACATGATTTGGGAACATTTTTTGTGTTATAGCACAAATTTTGGACAGAAAAGTGCATAACCAGTCTAAGATCCACAAGGCATCTTTAAAAGTCTGTGGTCAGAAGCTCCTTTTAATTCACAGGGGGTTTCCACATGCTCTTGAGGAAAAGGTTGCTGGAAAGCCTTTGTATGACAGGATTTAAAGTTTCACCTTCTCAAGACAAAAAGACAGAATGAGTCTGCATTTGGCCATGCTGTTATTTTCATTGCCATAATGTTGTAACGAAGACTGTACTGGATGCTAAAAAATGTAAACCAAGGAACCTGTATTGTGATCTTATGGGAGATTAAAAGAACCAGATGATGTGGAAAAGGGGAAGAAATACAAAGAAACAGTAAAACTGTGCTGGTCAGCAGGATAGTTACCTTTTTATTACAAAAGACAGAACATTATCCAATTTTTCCATGGAAATCATGCCAAGGAGAGTTACAGAAGGGATGGAGCTAAAACTTGAAACCATACTTACAGGAATACTCTCAAACAAGCAGAAAAAAAGGCAGAGAGTTGTTTCAAAGGGGTTTTGGTTTGCTAAAAAAGTACAAGGTACCTAAAGCCTCATATCTAAAAACCAGATTATTTTTGTCCTTCTGGGCAATGGAAATAACAGAGGAAAGAAATAGATGAGTGACATGGTCAAAGAGTCAAAATAAGGAAAGTGAGACGAAGACAAGTGGAATCACCACTTCTCAAGATCACAGACAAGGTTGTTGCAACAGAGACACCAACCTCAGCAGTTAAGGATTAACTGTTAAGAAGCGGCTGAATTTTATACAATAAACCACTAAAATTCAGCAAGACAGACACTAGAATAATTTTAATGTCCAAACAAAATAGGCAGGATGCATATACAGAGCTTCAAATGAAGAATTTAAAGAGACGAGAAGAGCAAGCACATCTTTTGAAGGAAGAAAAACCATCTATGAAATATCTACATCTATCACATAAAGACAGGCTAAAAGCACAAAAAAGAGGTGACAGACATCAGTGTCCTTCCAACATTTAAAGTCACAACTTATTCTTGGAATTTCTAAAATATGACATTCACAGTCTTTAGAAACAAACTTTAATACCTAATGCCAGAACCACATCCAGTGGTTTTGCTTATTTAGGAAAAGAAAAAGTAAATTGAACTCACCATGCTGTTTAGATTTCTTCTTTTTTTTCTTCTTCTTTTTCTGCTTTGATTTATGATCTTTCTCCTTTTTCTCTTTTTTCTCCTTTTCCTTTTCTTTCTTTTTACCTGAAATAGAAATGTAATGTTTTAACACAGCAATACCATTCCACATTACTTGCTTCATTTGGTTTAACCTAAACACAACATCCAAAATCAAGTCTTCCAGCTGCTTAGTCTGATCAGAATGATTCAGTTAATTTACTTGATATCCTGGGCATGTCTCATTAATTGCTGGTAGAATGGGTCAAAGGAATCTCTCTCAATGAATAGCAGTTTACCATTTTAAGTACTTCCAATATGAAGTATCATAGCAGAAGACATAGCAAAGCACGTAATTAAGTGACATTATTTAAGTAGCTTATAACATTTGTTTTACTTACAGCTTATAACAAAAAGGCTTGGGCAAGAGAGAAAGCTTTCAAAAGAACAAAATCCCAAACTAAAAAGATAACGTCATCTGAAAAACACATATTAGGCCTCTTCCCTTTCTACAGGAAATTTCAGTATCACAAATCTGCTGATGCTGTCAGCACCTTCTACTGCATAGCAACATGCTCATAGAAAATTGATTCTGACTGAAATTCATGATACATTTTCTACACCACTTCTACCCACTGTTGGTATACGCATGAGGACAAGTAATTTGTCTCAGAAACATGTCATTTATCCTGTTAATTTTTCCCAGACAAACATCCTACAGCATTTTCACTCCATCATCATTTTCTAAGTAATCAGCAGTGAGATAAATAAGGAGGAAATCAACTTGTTACAGAAAATAAATCCTTAACGTCAGTATTTAAGGATCTCCTGCACACAAATTTGAGTCATTTTATCTTCTAAGGAAATACAGAATCAGAACTGTTACCTTGCGGAAAAAACAAGGGGAAAATGACTCATGAGTTCTTGTCCATCTCTAATAATTTTTCCTATTTTTCCAAACACAGGATAAAACCAAGACCTTCTTAATTTATATTTTCTTTCAAGAATTGCCAAAAGTTTTGCTACTAACATCGAACTGTTTTCTCCTCTTCCACCTCCATCCCAACTGATCAGTATAAGGAAATAAAGGCAGTTATCACTTATGTAAATAAAAAGTCTTGGGTTTTTTTCCCCAGGTCTCTCATAGGTCCTTCCAAACCCTTGTTATGGGCACTTTGATGTTCTCTTCTACTATAAACTTGTCATATATACAAAACTTGGTTTTAAGACCTAAACAATAGAAGTGCAGCTGGGCCTAGGAAATATTTGATGCTTTTACATTTGCTCTTCACAAACATCAAGTGTTAAGAGAGTTTTTCTTTTTTCCTAATAATATTATTGCTCCGTACGTACCATATGTTGAACAACTCTTCTCTTCCAGTTTCCCTTTTCTCTCCATTCTCACAGCACCTGCCAATTGAAGAATATATGACATAAGTGCAATGTCTGGCTGATGACCCGCTTTCTTGTACAAATCATATAGATCATAAAAAGCCCTAATGGTACATAAGAAGAAACATACAAACAATATTTTTCATGCCACTTTAGAATTATTTTTATTGTCTAAAGCACTGGAAACAAAAAGTATTGTAGTTTACCAACTTCTGAATGCTTGTCCTTCTCAATCACGTTCTTTAATATTTGCTCCTTCAGACTCTCAAAACTTTTCTCCTTTATGGGCACAGAGCACTGTATCTCTGTCCCTTCAGAGCTCACTGATGTGGAAGACCTCTTTTTTTTACTATTCCCTTTGGGTAACTTTAGACTATTGGTTAAAGGCATTTCCAGATGCAAGGCATGTACATGGGACGAGGGTGCTGAAAACAAGAAGACAGATTTACTAGGCATTCCATAAGGATTGCAGCCAGGTCACTGGCTGGGTCAGATCACTGCAATTTCAAGTATCGGTAATAATATCATCACACTCAATATATAATTACTGCACATGAATGCCTAGGTCTTAGTCTTACATACAAGAAAATACATGCCACAGAAGGTTTCTCTGGTTTGGAATTTGCACTCACTTTTAAACTACTTGCACTGCTTAAAGTGTCCTTTTGCTGCTACATTTAAGCCTTTTTGTTTCCTTTTTATTTCACTGTAACATAAATCCACATCAACAGGGTTACAGGTGCTGACGCCGTCAGTATCTTTTAAGTTAACATTCCATGAAATGAACAGTGAAACTAAGCTCTGGTACATTTTTAGTGCTATAAGATTTACATTTCCACTTACTGAAACTTTCATTCATTTAAATCATTCACTGTCTTTCATGTAGGTATTTAATCCATTTGAATTATATGCAAAATGCTGTGGTGATTAGTCAGAATCCAGTATCACACACTGACAATTCATATCTTGCACTATTCAGAAAAGCTCAGTCAGTGAAATATTTAGTTGTTTTTAAATCTTTATAAGATGCAAATTAGGAAATAACATGGCAAGACAAAACTCAAATTATAACTTCATTGATAACATTTATAACCAAGTAGGACAATGAAATTGTCAAATAATTAAACTAGAAGAAGAGTTATTTATAAATAACAACATTACTGAGGTCATTCAAGACTCTATTATTGTGTTCA
The DNA here is from genome assembly GCF_963264785.1 of Psittacula echo. NCBI lineage: Eukaryota > Metazoa > Chordata > Aves > Psittaciformes > Psittacidae > Psittacula > Psittacula echo. The sequence goes on along the minus strand of NC_137737.1, from coordinate 153,020,312 downwards.
TCAATATTCTGAGCACTTCAAGTTTCATTGAAATGTAAACTTCATCAGATCATTGAGATCATTGACCATCACATTTCAGGCCCATGCCAAGGACATACTGTACAAAAATGCAGCTCTGCAGACTCATAAGGGGCTCAGGGTTTTGAATGCCAGCTGTAAACACTGGGAGGCGTCAGTCACCTTTTGCGTCTCTCAACCTATAAGCCCAGCAAAAGTATCTGCACGCAAAAAACCCCTTGTAGGTTAAAGAACTTAACCAAAAAAGACATGTCCTGACAAATAGCTACTAGCAGTCAAGATATGAAAAAAGACAAAATATGAACCTGATCTGGAATGGGTTCCTTGAGCTTCCCCTTCTTTCCCCTTTTTAAAAAAATATTCAATAATAAAACAACAAAAAGCATTTAAATAAGCACTCCTAAGGTAATTTAGTAAATTCATCAGTCAGAAAAGGATTTGGGGGGAAAAGGCAAGAACATCTCAAGAGCTGTTCTGACAGCAGCCTTCCAGGCTTGGACAGACCAACTCAATTCTGCTACGATACAACATACAAGCTACAGGAAACTTATTCCATCTCCTAGTCAGCCATCTCAGGAAAACAGTCAAAATGCCACAGAGAGAATGCAGGAGCAGCAAGAGCAATGGAAAGTAGTACCTCACCTACCACACCACAGAGCACTTTTAAATGCTAGATGTGCCCAGCTGCAAGATACAAGACACCACCATGCTAGGCAACCCAGCCAGCAGCCAGAAGCAGCTGCTCAGTTCCATGTGCTGGCTTCTAACATGAGCCATAAGCTGCATGACCACAGCTGAGGCTACAGAAGCCTTTCCACTACCTCAAATCAACCACCCCACCTAAGACCGTAATCTTTCAGGACTGGTTTCCTATTCAGGCTCTTGCCTTTGCCTGTATTTCAAGTGGACTTAGCTTGATGGGATACTTATCACTGACACAAAACACTATCCCAATTATGCCTTTCTTGGGTTTCCTAATTAACATTTGTCTCTGTTACAGGAACGAACTGCTTTGCCATCTGTGGAGCAGCGAGTATATTTTAGCACCTCAGTAAAAGAAGAGTGACATTTCTTCACATCATCATGCTATCAACGTCTTGTCTTGCTCCTAAAAGGAGCACAAAAGGATCGCCCAAATGCACATAATTTGGGTAGGTCACTGCCATATTGATGAAAAGATGTGAGAATACTCCATCCAAACTATCTCAAGGAAAATATAGTCTCAGTATTAGATGAATCAGTATTTAAACTTCATTATTCAGACGAAATCCTGACCTCGGATATTCAAACATGCTCTGACAGCCACAACACAAGAAACTTCAGTATCTCAGTTTTCAACACAAGCACATCTGACAAAGTAATCAGCTAGGAACTAAATAACTATTTGAGGGAATATTTATGATCGGCAGAAATCTGCTACAGTCACACAAATATCCACCTCAATGACAGAGCTCACCAGACCGCCTTTCTATAGTAACCTGAAAAGAGAAGTCACTATGATGCCTGCATACACTGCAGTGTTATTCTTTGCTTTTACTTTTATGAATCAGAAATCATTCTAGACTGAGAATCTCAAATTGTCAGATCCTAAATAAAGTGTTAAGACTTGCAAAGTCTGGCTTTCAATCACTGTGCCTTACAAGTAACCACAAAATTACACAAAGCAGACAATCACAGTCTTAAAGGCAAGTAGCAAATACAGCAAGAAGAATATCAGTTTATAAAAGATTTCCTGTATGGCGTTATTACCATATTTTTACTGTTACTTTTAATTGCAATTTTATTCCTTTTGGAGGAGTCAAGTCAGCCATCTCCCACACAGTGAAGCGTGGGAGCTCTGCAATTAACACTCGGCGGCAGAGAGAAAGATGCTTAGAGATTAGACTTGATAAACTACTAATTATGTCTAATTATGTTCTAATATCAATTTTATCACTGGAAGACTGATATCAGATTGAAACTGAACGCAAACCACAGCACTTTCCAGCCCGGTTTATGACACTTTCCTGGTGCTACCTCTCCTGGTCTGGCATGGTGAAGCGACACAAGGCTAAAGCACAAGCACAGCACAGGACACGGTGCTACAAGCGCAGCAGCACAGATAGGCTCTCAATAGGACTGCTTATTTCAGTTCAGCAAATTAAACTGTACCAATGTGAAGTGACTTATTCTGCTGCATGTTAGTCTGCTCCACGGCTTTTGATGCTTCAACTTTCCTATTAACAGACATATCAAAATCTGCATTAACATGGAACTGAAATCATAACCTGACCATCACAATTCATGGTTCTGTCATGATTAATTTTGTGGTTTGAATTCCCAGTACGTAGGATGAACTTTATATCTGAACTAACTTAAAATACGTACACAGGTTAATACCAGATCCTGCACAAAACAATATCTTTAGGAAGGGTAAGAACATGGAAAGTTCTCCCTTGCCTTCAGCTAACTACCCAAAGAATCAGCTGGGAACTTCAGGATGGAGGTTAGAATGGCAGATATTCAAATCAGGGAGCAAAGCTCAATATACTCAATGGGTATTTGGGGTAAACAAATGGCTCTAAAGTAACAACAGCTTTAGTTCACAAGACTCTAGATACCTCTTAAAAGCAGGGTAACCAAGAACACTGTCAAGAGTTTACTAAAGAGCGACTGATCTCGCTTACTGACAATTTTGTTCAACAGCCATTTTTGTTCCTGCTGCAGTGAACTTATCCAAGAAATTATGTAAAAATATACATTCCCTTCTTTTAGTGTAAATGCAAATTTCTCTCATATAGTTAACCTAATGTTACCCTACCAGTAAAATCATCCAAACTGAGCTAGAACAGGAAGAGCTAATAATAGTTATATTGGTAAATGTAACTTATTTTCCTTTTAACTTCAATTCTAAAACCCAGATTGCTTGTTGAAATTATGTTTGCTCAATACATAATAGTTAAACACAAATGGTGTAAAGTTACAGAAACGAAGAAAGATTATCACAAATTTAAAGAGAATTACTACGACAGAAAGATCTGAACTTCATGAAGTTAGAACTGGATAACTGCAGTGTTCTGTGTGTATTTCCCACTGACTGTGAATTGAAACACTATGAAAAGCTAAGTGACAGAAAGGACAGTTTGACAAATGAAAGCAAGGACTCTTAGCTATGTGTGGACAGTATCAGTTGATCCCAAGTAAGCCAATACAGCAGTGTAGGCAAAGCAGTATCACTGTTCAATAATTAGCTGGTAGTGTACCAGTGCCTACCAACATGCACAGCACTCCCAGGTAGCCTGTGAACTGAAGGAATTGATCAGTGTTGCCTTCACAAAATGACAAGTTGTTCATTTTGAGCAATGATTTTGAGATCTATGTGTTAATGAGCTGCCATTTATGCTCCTGCACTTCGGTGCACCTCATCCCTCCACTCTGGAAACAAGAAGTTAGTATCTTTTGAATTAAAAAGTCATTGAAATACATCATTTTCAACAACATAAAATTATTTGTTCAACTGACGCAACTGATAGCCTCCATTAGAAATCTAAACTTCCAAATCCACAAACTGCATCTCTAGGTCTAAAACACTATGGCTCTTTTACAGAAGGGTCAGTGAGCACACACAGGTTGTTCCAGTCTATATACTTCTGTTACCTCCCTAATTTCTGAACACAGCTACAGTTATCTACTTCAATGATTATGAAGACATCAAGTCCAATGTAAGTGCACATAGCAAATTCCATTGTGTTGTCAAAAGCAGACCTATCCAGACTGTCAATAAAATCCAAACAGCAGAAATGTCGTAAAGAGACTTTAAATAGTTTGTTCAGACTTTTAAAAAGCAGTTGCAGAACAGTCTGGATTTTACAGAGTTCTCAAATTATAACAGCTAGAGTCACAGTGCTTGACTAAATAATGCAATATATTAAATTACACTTAGGCAGGCAAATATTCCTGCTTAATGCAAGTTAACTTTTCTCAGCAATTTCAAGCATTAACGGGAATGAGAAAGAAAAGCACCTATTGGGCATCTCTCCTTTATATATTAGCTTGCCATTGTTTAAACATTGTTTCATTAGAAAAGTAGTTATAGAGTGGATTCTATCCATTCTCTTGAAACATGTAAGGATTTGGTGTAATTATGTGTGCTTAAGTAACATGACTCGAGAATTTTTGCTATGTCAAAAGCAGAAAGATGCCTTCTAAAGCAGATAACACAAGGAAAGCTATTTAAAAGTGTAAAGTAACTCCAGAGGTCTCAAACATGGACTTAAAAGTTACATTTTAGTTTTTCTTCCTATAAGATGACTATGAGACAAATGAGTTTCACCAGAGTTAAAAGACTGAGATGAACCCAAAAGACACAGGAACTTTAGTTAGAGTCCTACAGGCACTACTGACAGAGGCAGCTAGCTCCAAAACTGAATGATCTAGTGGTGGACGAGGCAGTCCTGGGGTAACAGTTCCACTTGATGATCTTGAAGGTCTTTTCCAACCTAGCTGATTCTATGAAATCTCTGAATTTAAGATACCAAACTGCTTACATTTGTCTTCCAGCCCACAAAGCTTCTATCACTCAAGTGGATGCTGGGCTGCATCCTTCTGAAAACTGTTAAGATTTGGACAAGAAGTCGGTATGAAAGCTCAAGACAGAGTTAGATAGACTGCATGGAGGAAAACTGTAATATGTGAAAATTAGGAACAAAACAGATCTGTCTGGATGGCAAGAACTCAGAAGACAAAAGGTAGTTGGCAAATCAGTTCTCTGAGAGCTCTTAAAATTACGTAGATTCCAAAAAGCTCCACTAAGCAGTATAAACTGTATTTGCCAGCATAGATTGCAAGTGCTTCCATCTTCCCATTCTGGGGTTAAATAATAATACCAGATAGTTTTGTTAGGGAGTGGTTTCCTCTGACACAGTGTGTGGACACATGAAATGCTTCAGAGTCATAAATAAAGGTGGCTATAACTGAAACATATTATTTCTTTAATTAAAAATTCAGCTGTGGCCAAGACCAAGACCCAGCTCAACAAATAAACAGGTGCAAGTGTACTCATAGATGCTGGGTTTAGAACCAGCTCCCTCAGACTACAAGCCAGTCCCATGATGGAAGCAGGCATCAAAATAAATACCTGTCAGCATTACCAACTCCACACTAAATAATCCAGAAAACAGAAAAGGTAGAAGTTAAATTCCTAGTAACTGAAATCAGTTCTAATAAACAAGAAACAGATGGTAGTTGGATGCCGTTAGTTTCTTTTACAGTCGCGCTCTAGGAGCGGGCAAACATACATCTCTCAGAAGCACTTCTCTTAGAGGCACAAGACACAGTAATTTCCCCAGGAATGTGCAATTCTACTGCTATACAATGTATCAAAGGCAAATGAAGATTGTCACACAGTTTCATTTGAGAAATTAAGTAATTTTTTCTTAAAAGCTTAACTGGAATCTCATTAGAAATTCCCATTGCCCTTATTTTGACAAATTAGTTAGAGAGATTAATAGATTTTTCTTGAGAGAGAAAGGATAATTACAATCATCCATTTTAATCTACGCAATATCGATCCAAGAATCCTACCCAGCTTTTGCTACACCAGGTTAAATAGCTTTGCTACAACTCAGTAGCTATTTCACTTCTGAGCCCTATTTTTTGAAGTGAAGCAATCACCTTAACACTGTCAGTGTGAGCAGACACCCAAGCAGGGGCTATACATACTAAACGGCGTGCTTCACTGCCCTAGTGAGCACTGCAGCTTAATGCAAAGCTGTTATTCCACCCCAGAACAAGACTAAGTTATAGTTTGAGTGCCATAATCACATATTTCAAGGTAATGTTGTCGTTCCTTACCACTGATCATATTAACCAAAACCTTCCTCAGCAAGGTACAATAATGGGATTTTTTTCTCCTCTTACTTTATTGAGCTATTTTATTTAAATGCAAAATCACAACAACAACAACAAAAAAACAGGGCTTATGAGAGAATTCTTCCTTGGAAGCCAATTAAAAATGGTGTAATACTCACCCACATAAAAAAAGACTTACTTATGGAAAAAGTATAAGACATCTAACATATACTGGATGAAAACAACCCACTTTTAGGGCCTGCAAACCACTTTATCAACCCCCCCCCCAAATCTCTTTATTGCCTCTATCCACGTGATTCACTTAAACCACAGTAGCGAGGAAACTGGTACAAAGTGAGAGGCAGCACAGAGTTCCAGTTCTGGGCCCTATGCTGACTCTGTGAGGGTGAAGCAAAACTACATACATAATTTTTAGGGTATTTTTCATAAATATTTTCAAGTAACATTTCACAGCAAGCAAATAACAAAATATCCACTGTAAACAGAAGCAAAGGTAGAGGAATGCTGGTAGTCTTTGAAAATACTACGAAGTTTTAAAGGTGAAGCCAGAGAAATGAGTACATCTCGATTTACTGTATGTTAGTATGTTAGTAACTTCACAAGTTATTTTTACAAGTTTTAACAAAATCAAATCTTTTCTAAATAAATACTGCTCTTTCTATTCCATAAACTCAGACCCTCCTTAAAGTGTGTTAGAAAAAGTGCTAGTGCAGCTCAAAGCCAGTGGAAGATGAATATGCAGACGGAGAGACCCCAGGAAGAGTTGCTGCCTTGCACGTTTTAACCCTAGAACTATACACCTAACTGGTTGTATACTGAATCTCTTTACCTGACGCTGTTGTAGCTACTCTTCCATCAGTTACTGCTTTGGAAGAAAGATATGTAATCATCTGAATATCTTCCTTGTCTTTACTGGGATATTCATTACGGAAAGTGGATTCTGTGGATAATGGTGCTGTAACTTCCGAACTACGGCTTAAATCAAGAGGGAGACATGGTCCACGCTTCTCAAGTGACATATGAGCAACATCAGGTACTACACAAAAGAAAAAATGTAGTATTAAAAAAGATACATAGGTCCAACAAACAACAGTTTGGATTGCAGCGTTACATAACATAGGAACAGCATTCAGCTTTAGCTACGGTAAGTCAAAATATCCCATTAGATGAAAACCGTGAAAGGTCTCATTTTTATGATTCTATTTCTCTTGGGCAGTTCTTTATTAGATTAAGATACATTACCCTCCAATTTTGATGACTGTTGGTTTTGACCACTGATGGAGAACACTTTTCCATCAGTAACTGAAGAGGGAGAAGAAACTTTTTCTACAGAATCATCAGGCAAGGAGCAAGTGGCTAAACGTTGTGATCTTCTTCTCCGTTGGCTATGTTTGTAGGATCTAGGGGAATTCACTGGCTGTGATGGACCTAAAAAGAGATCTTTCAATGTTCATGAAGCAGAGAGATATACCATAATCTTACCGCAGTATCTGAGATCTAAAGATGGGGAGTGCTTTAAATAGCTCTTATTTGCAAAGCTGGTAATCACAGCAGAACTGGCAAAAGTAATTAAAAGACTGTGAGTACCAGGAGCAAAAAAGAGAGTTATGCTCAAGACATGAGTCTGCTTTTTTGCTTATTATACATTATTAGGGCACCTACTTCCCCACTGATAAAGGCTGTTGGTTTACAACAAGCAACCCCCCATATAACCCAGGAGATCAGGCTACTTATAATGGAAGGGGGCAATAGGATTTAACAGTAAACAGAACATATGATCACAGTTAAGGATCTAAAAAGTCATGGATAGTGTTAATATACAACTTAATAAAAATAATCAAAAGCAGTGGTTAATTTTATATCCCACCTCCTGTCTACTTCTAACCTGATATCAATACCCCAACTATATGTCAAGCGCACACTGCCAACGCATGGCACAGTGAGAAGGGTCAAGAACCTTGTACTTAAAAATAAAGCAGGAAAGAAGGATTGATATAGGTTAATATAGGCCTGATTCATTAAAAACAAAACACCCACACTCCCCTACACCTCTCCAATTTCACAAACTTTTGCCTTATTAAAGCATTTAAGTCATTATTCCACTGTAAATCATTGTTCTCTCATTTTCTTAAGCAGTTTTTGGAGTCCAAGATGTACAGATTTAAAAATAAAGACACAGCAAAACTGAATTTCCTTTAGAGATTGTAAAGACTCAGAAGCAAACGACTAAAAGACAGCACTAACAAGGTCTAAGCTATTAATTAACTAAGTTTTAAATTAGCTGATTTTTAAACTATTGCTACAGAGAAGCCTAACCTAATCCAAAATATGAACATGCTCAAGGAAAACTACTTACCATTGGTTTAGGGATGGGGAGGGAAGCTGTATACAAGAAAGATCTATGGGGACAAAATATATCTATACCACTGCATCCTGAATAAGTAAAGACGGCTAAATTTGCACCCCTCCCACTCCCATTCGTTTCAAGCTATATGTGAGAAAAAATTAAAAGAAACTTCTCTCTTAAGAAAAAATATCGTAACAAGGTTGAGGGGAAACAAATGATGCAGGATTAATTTTCCGTCCTCAAACACTATTCTAAAAGTGAAACAAAAATGTAGCTTTCGACTTAGTGGAACCCACATTTAGTTTTTCATTCTTGGACTCATCATTTAATGTTCTTCAGGGTAGAAGGAGCCTGACCCTAATTAAGCAACACTAAAAACCTACTGTGATCTCAAAAAAGAAACAGGAATAGTTTAATATTGCCAAAAAATAGCCTATTCAAGGATGCAGCATAAACCTGTCCCTGTTCTGCTGATAACCAGTACTTTGGTACTTTGCAGATAATCACACGTGGTAAGAAGCTGGACACCCATGGTATTTTTCTGAGACAAAGAAACCCCACCACAGATCTTGAACCCATCTTCTCTTACACATATTTGGAGGAATTATCACCTAAGGTGAAGCACACCACAGCCAACAGCACATTCAGCCTGCTGAAGGCAGGATTTCTCAGAGGAGGAAAGGTCCACAACCAAGGTGTACGTCTTTTCTTTTTAATGAATCAGGCCCCTTCAGAAGGGAGGGTTGATTTTTCCTCTATCACTGTTAATACTAACGTGGAGATTTAAGAGGGAGAGAAAGCCAAACATGAAAAGCCACGACTATAAATGTATTATTTAAATGTCTTATTTCCGGTAGAGTAATTCAGACACCTTATTATGTGACTTGACTTTTAAATTACTGAGCTACCCCTAATTCTCCCACTTGGCCCTTTAATTTAAAGCAGATTCATTTTTAAAAGCAATAGCCATTTACAACCAAAAGAAAAGTCTGTAGATCTCTTATAAGTAGTTACGGTATGGTTTTTAAAATGTCTGTGCTCACTAGTTTTATTTATCACAGCAGAAGGAAGCTGAGAGACCAGCGTCAAATCCTCGACTTGTATTAATTCTGGGGAAAGTGGTGATTTAGGGGGCTTTATACACCCAGAAGAATCTCCAGATTCTTGTTTGCATTTCTTGCTGCGAGCCTTTCCTGAAGACAAAGTTGAGGATAACAGTGCAGGTTTCTGAATGCTGGCAGAACTGCTAATATCAGCTTCATTTTTTTTCTGACTTTGTGGTTTAGGTGAAATCTCCTGAATAAATAATAAAAAATTGATACTTTTATTTCAGTTTCTTCGCTGTAGTTCTTGTATTCTATTTTGATCTTTTTAAAAGCAACTTTAGTATTCAAAACACATTTTAAAGCAACACTATTTTCAGTACAAATGAAAGCTGTTTAAAATGCATCACATTAAACTCTCGCTTGTAAAGGAGCACTATCAAGTATTTTCAGTATTCAGAACACCCTCACTTCTTACTATTTCTAATACCTGCAAAAAAGTCTGAAATCAAACGTTTTTCCTCTACTCCCACTTTAAAAATTCAACAAGGACTTCTTAGTTTCTGTCTCCTTCATATTCGGCAGACCAGGACTGCCAGTGCTGCCTCAAAATGCAACTTAGAGAACACTTGGTTACAAGTGTACAAGTACACTGATGTACAATCACAGAGTATCTCGAGTTGGAAGGGACCCACAAGGATCAGAGTCCAACTCCTTGCTCCTCACAAGACTACCTAAAACTAAACCATATGACTGAAAGCATTGTCCGCATACTTCTTGAACTGCATCAGGCTTTTGCACTGCTATGAGCAAGCAATCCTCGTTCAGAGGACTGCAGTTCTCAAAGCAGATGCCAAGACAAAAAGTTCCTCAGGAAAACTAAACACAGATGTAATTTTTAGAGCAGAACCTGAAAAAGTTGATAATGCTCCTTAAGGAATAGCTGAAAACAATAAAAAGTTTCCAAATACTGAACACACTCTCACACAACCCCTTTCAGTGCTGGGAGTCTGGATTTCACCACAGTATACGTTTGTGCAAACACAGGAAGAAATCACAACTTCTAGCACCATAGGGTTAAATAGATTGCTAACTGTTGGGGAAAAATGAGCAGATGAAGAGTTAAAACAGTGTCTGAAGGGGGGGGGGGGGGAAGAGACAAAAACCAACATATAATGCAGCTTTCCAATTTCATCAATTTTCATCCTTCTTAACACACGTACTGAAGTATTATTTCAGACAACTAGCATGCATTGACAGACATTAGCATTATAGATTTTTAACTGCATGTTCTTCCTACTTGACTGAATAAACTGTGCATTTATTACAACCTGCCCAATAATGGCAAACTACAATATCTGAACATAGTTTCTTAAACCTTTGTTTAACTTTCTTGCCCCAGTTACACCACACAGCACTGTACCATCTAATAAAACCAGAACCAAGTGGAAAGACCAAAGTAGAAAGATACTTCTAGAATGTGTGCACCACTTTATCCAAACTAAAAAGCCACACTGATGGTTTGAGGGTATTATTGGGTTTTGCTATAAATCACAGTTTTATTTTCCACTGGAACTTTCCATGTTCCAATGGAGAAGAAAAAAATAAATGAAAAAAGGCAAAACAAAAAACCACAAGTGCACATTCTACGTCTGCAAAAGGGCACCCCTGAATGCTGCATGAGTAGCTTGCTGGTAGTATCATGTAAAGATCCGGTGCAAAACATCCCATTCAGCAGGCATCAGTTCTACCTTGAATAACTCAATTACACATGGACTAAATGCAGTTTATTCCATGAACTGTAGAGAATACCTACGCTGGTTATGACAGGTATTACCAGAAATTAATTAGAGTCGTAACTTGTAAATAAACAATTTTATTGGTCATCTTCACAGATGTGAAAGACATTACTACAGCATCCATTACTTTCAAATTACAAAGTTATTTAAACAAGATTAAAAAAATTAAATTAATATTTTGATAAGGTGCTTAACCTCTTAACAGGACAACTTAACATTAAAAACCTTAATGAAGTAATGTTACTCATCTAACCAGGTCTCGGTCAAAAGGAAATATAACATGACATACCCTAATACAGTTAAATAAACTACTGTATCTGCAACTAATCGTCTGAGGTTTTGGGTTTAAGACAACTGTAAACTAAAAAGATATAAATAGAAACAAAATAAACTTCCATCAACAAAGTCAGTTTTCGGCTATTGGCCTGAATACTTCTACCATGTTCTGTATGGCAGTATTAAAAAACCCTACAAGATATTTTACCCATTCAATTTTATAGCAGTGGCAGACAAAACCTCTAAGGAATGTCAGCTTTGCTACTGGAAAACCTTTTGGGAAGGTTTTAACTCGGCCATTTTAATTGGAGTTTGGGAGGAACTTAGTGAAAAAAGCTTCAAGCTCAAAAATTCTCCTCCCCACAGTTAATCACGTAAATGTTTGTGAGGTTTCTGGTTTTAGTTGGAAGCGAAGGAATAGGACAATTTGGGATTTTCGATGCCTCTTTAAAGGAGCTTCCTAAGTATTTCCAAAAATGAGGTTTTTCAGACCATTAGCATGTAAACAATCACAGAGACATCTTTTGTATATCTAATCAATAAAACAGAAACAGCCGAGTTACTAAGTCTAAGAAGTAACAAAAAGTGTTTAGTAAATATGCACTGTAGTTTATACTGTTGCATACACAGTCTATGTAAACCACAAAGTCCCATTCACCACAATGGGATTCTGCATGGTAAGATTTACATTGTAATGATTCTTCCAAAAACAACATGCTGTAAGCCATTTCACAGTTTTTTGCACATTGAAAATATCACACACAGTAGCAATAAAAATCATAGCATCTTTAATATGCAAAAATTTGAGAAATGGAATGTCATGTCAATACATTGTAAACCTTTATGCAAAATATCAGTCAATGCATTGACACCGTAGTGGCTCAGTTTGCCGTTACAGTGACAGCATTAAAAACAGAAAACCATGTTCCATTGACAAGACTCGCATCCAATGCAGTGCCAATGGACAAAACCACAGCAATGCAATTATATATCAGCTCTAAAGAACCAGTACAACCAAAATAGCAAATAAAGGTTGGGGTAGGGACTGTTTATAGAGTGTGTCGGGGCTTAAGAACAGAAGTGCTCTTTTAAGAATTGCGGGCAGCGAGGCTGGTTTATTCACATGCTGCTGTTAAAGAAGAATGAAAATGAATACAAAAAAGCTGTATTAAAACTACATTAAGGCTCTGATTTAAATCACTGGAAAACAAAGATGTCCTGAATCAAGACTACTTGTTCATCCTTAGCTTGCTTTACCATGCTTAGGCATTCAGCCCTTTTAATATGCAAGATAATGCACAACTCGGAGTCAAGCAATGCCTGAACACAACGGAATAAGCCAAAGATAAAATGGCAGCCTTCAGGCCCTGCAAATATGCAGGTTTAGAAATCAGACCCTTAACATTATTTAAAAGTTTCTTTTTTGTATTTATTAAAATACACACCCTTGCAAAATGTATGGCTCATTGAGCAGTTTGTAAAACACATACAAGCCTACAACACCAAATTCTTACAATAGAAAAGAAACTTCTTTTAAAAGAAGTCCTATATGATGTCAAAAACCCTGTTGCAAACACAAGCTTAATTTGTGTAAGGGCCTTTTCCTAAGCCAGTTGTGGCTCCAGCTATAAAACTGGACCATGGGACACTGGTCTCCTCACATTTGTTGCATGGAGACTTCATTTTTCTCTGTTTCCTGGGGTTTTTTTAAGGCCAAGTTGGACTAGAGCCTTGGGTGACGTGGTCTAGTGTGAGGTATCCCTGCCCATGGCAGGGGGGTTGGAACTGGATGATCTTAAGGTCCTTTCCAACCCAAACCATTCTACGATTCTATGATTCTCTAAGTTTTCTAACACAAAAGCTCATTATTGAAATACAACACTGTGTTTAGAGACAACTAAATTCCGTACTTCTGGCTCTGCCAGAAATGTAAACATAAGATCAATTTTCAGTTCCCTGTTATACCTGAAGGGGTAAATTTTAATGTTGTAGGTACTACATCTCCATGGCACACTCCAGTGGGAACTTTGCAAAAGAATCAAACTCTACCATTTCATACCTGCTCCAGGACTGGAGCTGTTTCTTTGTTGCCTTCCTTTTTTTCAGCACCATCCGCAACAACAGCTTTGGATGCCAATAAACCTTAGGAGAGAAGTTGCAAAGATTTACAGTTAGAAGCAGCTTGCAACAAGAATCTGTGGAAAACAAAGCAAAACCGATGAGACAAGAAATATGAACTGCTTATATCTACAACATAATTCCCTCTGAAACAGCTCCACATAAAACTGAACATTTTAAATGAGAAGAAACAGAAAGGTGAAGGTCATTCCCATGATGGTGTCCTTTCACAAGAGGCACTTCTCTGGCATTTCCATTGAAAAGATGAAAATCAAATCATAAATTGCAAAATAATGCCTCACCACCATTCTACAGCCCAAGCACTTGGGCTTTTAAACCAAGACTATGATATGTAAGTAAGTTTTGAGGGATTCAAATTATTTACAAGACTTTGCTATCTCTCCCCTTTCTGGTCTTTAAGAAATTCCCATCACAAGTTGTATTACTACTTCTTAACACATACAGACCTTTCTTAGACAAAATGTAACAAAGGTTTTAATTTTTGAATTAACATTGTCAGCAGTGGAGCTCCCCAATTACCTCAATAATGACACTGTATTGGGAGCAAATACATCAGAATCCATCACTTCATTAATGGGCTCATACTATTTCACTGTTACTACAAGAGGAAATAAATCTATAAAGGACTAGACAACATAAACTCAAGAAAGTTTGTTGCTGTCTAAGAGTATAACAATAGCTTCAGCTCTACTTCACACCATAACTTCAATTACATAAGTATGAAGAGAAAGAAAAAGTTCTGTGCCATAAGACAAAGCAGAACTGATAAAACCTGAAAAACACAAATCTGAATAAAAGCTACTCTTTAATCCCTGAGAATGTCAATGTTGGAGGTGGAGAGTTTAAGTTCTCAAAAATAACTTGAACTGACAAATCCATGAGAAATTCCTATTGCTTTTCATGAAAAATTAGGTACGCTCAAAATTAATTTACAGTGCACAATACCCATGGAATTATAGATTAGTGAAGCCTGGGCTCTTGGGAAGCATGTAGGACATTAAAAACAAACATGCACACAAACGCTGTGGTATTTTGTTAGAGAGCTCTCACATTTCAGCATTCCACAATAAATAATAGGTGCTTTGTTTCATTTATTCTTTACCTTAGATTAAGTTATACTCAGTTTACTGGGAAGTAGTCATGTTTTAAATAAAACTTTTCAGAACACTATGCCCATAAAAAAAGATGTAAACTAACTGATTTCACAGCTAAACAGGTTAAATGAAAAGCAGAAGCTTACTTAGCCCTATTACACTAATATGAATAAAATTATCAGGTAAGATATGAATTCTGCATTAGGCTCCCTAAAACATATAGGTTTTATGGACCTAAATAAACATCTGTGACTCAAATAATCCAGTTTAAATCAAGCTGCAAAATTAGCAATGTTCTTCATATTGACAATCCAGCATCTACAATAAAAAGGATGAATTAATTTTTTCAAACTTAAGTGAAGCAGAGTTTTAAATACTAAACAACAAATTACAGTCCATAAGGCAGCTTTTGTAGTTCTACAAACCACAGGCTGCCCAGAGCAGCTGTGGCTGCATCATCCCTGGCAGTGTTCAAGGCCAGAACGGACGGGGCTTAAAGCAACCCAGTCTAGTGGAAGGTGTCCCTGCCCATGGCAGGGGGTTCGAACTGGATGAGCATTAAGGTCTCTTCCAACCAAAACCATTCTATGATTTTATGATTATCATTTCTAGCTTGATTTCCACTGCACAGAAAGTAAAGCCATGAAATGAACCTACATTCTGTCAAACCTGTGAACACATAACCCTTCTTATTTCCTTGTTTTCTACCCCATTAGGTACCTTTCTAACCAATCACCATGCCTGTAGAAAGACAAAACAATTCCATAATCTCCTACAGCAGCAGGACTACAGGTTCACCATCCTCTGTCAGTAACAAATAAAGAACATGAGGTGGCATAGTGAACTAGAAGTGTTTTGTTCTGTAAGCTTGCTGCAGATGTTAGCTTTTAGGTATCAATACTGCAGCAGGAGATGATGAAGCAAGCATTCCAACAGACGCAAATATACTGTGAACACATGCTTAGCAGGTGACATCCTTCACCTCTGGGAAATATAATTTCCCTCCGTGACAGTAGCAGAAGAAAAAGAAGCAAAGGAAGGAAATGGTGAGCAAAGAGCACCAGATGCAGCTGTGTCACTTGTGGCAGACAAGAAGAGCCTTCTGCAACAATTACTGAACGTTGAATTGAAATCCAGAAAGCAGTACCCTTCAGACAGCCTATTGCTCTATTTCCCCAATACAGCCATAAGACACTTGGTAAATGAATGTTTTCCTAACAGCTACAATGCTTTATCACTCTTTGGTAGCCATTCTGATGGGTACACCAGCATGAATCCCAACCCTCCCTCAAATCTGAAAGGTCATGCCAGAGACACAAATGACAATTTACAAGTAGTTCAAAGGGTAAGAAATTCGCATGTAGCAAGGGAAAGTTTGATCATCAGCAGTTACATTTGCAAAACACTATATGCAACAATAAAAACAACTACTATGGTGCAAGTTGCAAAAGTGCTATTTTGAGAATAGTTAAGCAAAGTAACTGCCAAGCATGACAAATTTCATCTTGCAATTAGAAGGATTAAGTCACTTTCACTGAAAGTTAACATATTGTCTGCTAGTGGAACATGATTTCATAGATACATAGACACGCTGTTTTTAGAATGGCTGCAAGATTATGTTTACTGACTATGAAGCGCAGTCTACATGAGCCTGTCTGACTGCTATGATTCTCATAAAGCTCCTTAGGAAGGAAGAATCTATCCACAAGCACATATAAATATCATTTCTAGGGCCACAGGTATTTCAGCTGGTTTAGGTATCTTCTGCTACTACCTGCTAAAGAAATTAATAGGGATATATATATATGAATGTACACACACTAGTAATACATATTTGCAATCTTACACCTCTACTGCTCATGGCAGCAATTAAATTGAGACTTAACTGAGGTTGTATGCAGTATGGGCAAAGGAGGGTAGCAATGAGGCTGATTAATCAGACATCTGTTAACTAAACTTGGTACTAAATAAGAAGCCTTCCAGGAAAGAAAATCCTGGTGGCAGAAGACTGTCTTTTCTGAAAGCTGCTTCCTTCATACCATATTCATACTAGCCCATTTCATTTGTTTTCTCCTTTAGACTGAAGAACTGATTGAGACACTGAAACAGAACCACACTCATAAGAGAACTAAGAGTCCTCCACTGCTGATTGATGAAAGGTTGGACGAGCCAAAACAAATCTGAGAAACTCATGACACAGTTTACTAATTGGGGGGGGGGGTACCTTATAGAAATAAAACTTTTTCTGTGAATGACAATACCCTATCTACTACAATAAACAAACAAACAAACAAACCTTCTCCTCTCACCTGCAGCACAGAAGTTTGCCAGACTTCACACAAAATTGTAGTTACTAGATTAATGAGAGGGATGCACTTGTATCTTGCCATCTGTCCAAAGGCCCCTCTGTTACAGGGGGGGACTTCACAACTTTTCTCCACTCATCTTTTGAAATGCATCTGATACTTTCCCAGCACAGGTGCAAACACATTGCCTTATCCTAAACAGTGACAGGATCAATGCTGACAGCACAATTTGCTTACTGGGAGGCATGGGGGAGGAGGGATACAAACTGAAATAGATTTTTCACTGCTAAGTAAATTTCTATTGATTTTTGGAATAAAATGCAATTATCTATTATTCCATTTCCTGTTACATAAACTGTATTCAATAGGTGTATACTTGTTTTTCATTAACACCTTTGACTAATAAACATAGAGAATGAATGCCTTAAGACACTGAAAAAAATTTTCAGATCTCCATTGCTTCAATTTGTAGCTAGGCTTGTACACTTTTAAAAGACAAACTGTAAACTCTTTCCAGCAACAGTTTTACTTTATGACAAACTGACAAAACATTTAGTTTTTCCACAGCCAACAAAAGCTTTACAGTGGTTACTCCTGTTAAGGAGTTGGACAAACCCCAAAGTCACCCTAAAGTGGAGAAAGTTGTGCAGCTGGAGTTAAAACCTACTCAAGAAATCCATCAGTTCAGGATGGCAACCTTCCTAAGAAACTAAAACAACCAAATCAAGTCTGAGACCATTCTCTGAAATCATGAACTATGTAGATTTTATTACTCTTTATATCTTCCTTTTAAATTCCTAACAAGACTGTAGTGAATATCTGCCTCATGAACATACTTTTATCAATCTACTTCACTACCTTAGACATAAACATGTATATTTCACTGCATTAAAAAGGAAAAAAGTCAACAAGAAAAGAAGTATTTTACCAGTGATCTTGTTAAGACGAGCTCTTTTTGCCTGAAATGAGTTGCCTAAATTACTTTTCCTCTTGTGCGATAACGTGCTCTCTGCCTGCACAAAGGCCATCTTTGGAACATCCACTACAGGAAATCCTACTATTAAACAGAAGAGAAATCTAATAAACTCACATTTCATAAATACATAACAACACCCACAATACTTTAATATTTCAGAACTGCTATTTGAAAATTGCTGTGAAGAAACTTTAAAACTATTAAAAATGATAATTACACAATGTTAAGATTTAGTATTACACAATGAAGCATTAGATGCAGACTACCTCAAAAATGCAATTTTTACTCAATAGAATGAGAAATCAGTATTAAAGATTATTAAAATGAACAAATCCTAATCAACCCAGAAATAGTTTCAAACATCTCTGAGTATGTATACATCATCCATATTGGTTTTAGATTTTCTTCTTAGAACAAGATCAGGGATTATCTTACAGGTAAAAGAAGATGCAGGAACATGAACCAAAGTGTACAACAAAGTCATTTAAAAACCTCTAAGTTCTGCTTTTGTTAGAGCTAGTAAGATTTTGCACAAGGAGTAAATGATGACCAAACTAGATTTACCTGACAAAAATTGTTTCTGAGCTGATTATTATGTATCATAAAGTTATCATAACAGCAAATGAGACATTTTCCTCAAGAAATACTAGTTATGACTTAACCGCAAAATTAACAACAGGAACTCGACTTCAATATTACAGATAAGCCTACTTTTATCTTTTACAGAATTTGTTTTTACCAAATGTATCACTAGATGTAGGCTCCTCTTCCTTTTTTTGGACTTCCTGCATGATTGTAGAAGTTGAGGTTTCTTCCTTTTTTGAAGGAACTTTTAGCCATTTTCTGTCCTCTTTATCTTTATTGCTGTTTGCGCTGGTTCTAGGTTTACTTCCTGCTTTGTTCTTGGCTGCTGCTGCAGCAGCAGCTTTGACCAAAGCTATCCAATCCTCCAAAAAGGAAAAAATGGTAAGTAAGTGTTAAAAAGTGCCTGAGATTCAAATAGAAAATACTTATAAACCCAGTGACACTTCATCTAGAAAAGTTCAAGAGCAGTTGAATTCCTTTTTATGGCTACTACTCAAACAGTGGCGAAATGAGCTTCCTACATTGTCTAAATAAACTTGAAGTATTATCAGTATGCCACATGGATAAAAAGCAAAAAGAAAACACCTTCAAAAAACCATTACGTATAGAATTCTGACTGCACATGTTCCCTGCTATCTATTTTCATGTGTCATGGCTGCAGAAACCCAGGAGCTCCCAAACCCAGAACACTGACTTTGTTCTTACCCTTCTGGCTGTGAAATACACCAATTCCATTGTTGCTCAAATTTAACTATTATTCAAAACTACCATCAACTCAAAGCATGGTCCAGCAGAGTTCTTCCTGAATTAAACTGATAAAGCAGGGTAACTCGAATTAAATTGGATCTGCACTTCTAGAGTAAGTAACTAACAGGTACCACTCTTTTTGTGTACATATTACAACTTTCATTGACCAACTTCAATACAGTGCTCTATAATATGACTGAATTTCACAATCCACATTGAAAGTAATAAAAGTGCCATTTTGAACAATGGCTTATTTGACCATACAGAAATGTTCAAGGAGTAAACAACAGAATATACAGCCCAAATTAATTTACTTCTTGGCATGTAGATGAAGCTTAGCCACCTGACAAGTCAGAGGGATCCAAATACTCCCCTAAGGCTGAGCCAATTTTCACTAGAGTTATCAGACTCTTGCCTTATGTCTCCTGAGCGTCAGGGATCAATGTGATGGCAAAAATTTAAACTTGATCCTTTTTACCAAAGTAATTCTCCAGATTTTCTATGACATCAAGGTACAGAATTTTTCCATGGAGAAGTTACGTGTGGTATAAAAACCAAGAGTAATGCTCGTCCTCCACCAGTAAGAATTAAGCATCCGAGTGGTTTTAATGATACTTAATTTACCACTTGGCAATTTGGCTACAAGAGCATTTGGAGATTTGTATTACCACATATAAAAGAAGGTTTCATAAAGACAATTTTTGCTTAGCTTCACATGTGCACTTTATAAATAGTTGGGGTATTTTCCAACTGTAGACAGGCTGTATTTTATGCTGGACTTTCCTTGTTGTTATGTTATCATATGAGGTACCTAAAGGATCTTGGTTTTATAAATCTTGTTTCAACACAACTCTGTCCCACTCATTACATATTGTAAGTCTCCCTAAATCTGTTCTACTGAGGGTTTGTTTACCTTCTTTGATGTGTAAGAAAAGCATAACACAAAATACAAAGCATTACTTTTCCTTGTTTTATGCTTTTCCTTTCCCATAGCTCAATGCTTTTAAATCACTGCTTTACATAGGTTATGCTTCTACTTTGCATCAAGCTATGTACTTAGGAACACCAACAGCTTTGGCTCCTCTAAGATCAAGTGGTTTGTGTCCAAACCATCCATGCAAGATGCATATGCTCAGTCTAGCTAGCAGCAGCAAAGTTTGGAAGTGCTGTGGCAATCCTTACACAACTGGCAACCATCAAGGTCATTTAGTAACATGCCAGTCACAAAGAGCATGTTTAACTGCCAGCTGCATAGTCAACCAGAAATACACATACCTGGTTTTGGCCAGCCAAAACAAGCACACACGTTAGCTCCAGTCCATCCAGAGCCTTGTCCATCCAGCAGGACAAAAAAAAAAGGATTAAGCTATTTGTGCTGGTGAGGAGTTAGGAACACCTGAGAGAAGTCTTACACTGCACCCTGGCCAAGGGATGAAAAGGATCAGTACGGCTGGAGCTTGATCGTATAATAAAAGTGGGAAGCAAAAGGAAGTGCAGCCTGCATCAAAACACCATTTTTATTTTCAGTCAAGCTAAGCACCCTTAAGTCAGAAGCTTTCAGAAGACATGAAGCTTCAAGGAGCACACTTAACTAAGCATCCTGTTCCAAGAGTAGCTGTTCTGGTACAACATGAAGTGGGGTTTTTTTGTTTGCATTGTATTTCATTGTTTGGATATTTTCCTTAAGACATGGAGCTTACAAAGGGCAGCAAGACACAAAACAATGAAGCAAACCAAGGTTAAACATCCAGAAGCCAGAGCAGTGAGACATTAATTACGGTGATAGTTATACTTTTTTCTGGATTAACATATAAATTTAAAGTCAGAGAAGAGAACCTTGAGCTGGGGATGGACAAGATTATCTCAAGAGGTCCCTTCCAACCTCAACAACTCTGTGATTCTGAATTGGCTGGAAAGTCTGTGGGTCCACTTTTATTCTGGCTCCAGAGTGAACACATTCATTACAGTGACACAGGTAATTCCTGGTTTTCAGCCTTGAACTCCTGCTAACTGCTCACCTGCACAGCTCCTGATGTGCCAGAACTATTCAGCACCTAAGATACTAAAGGTGACTGTATTTCTTTTGAAGAGCACAGGAACTTGTCCTTCAAAAAGATGTTTGTGTCTTTTTCAGAATTTTTAGAAAGAAACAAAAAATGAGGAAATAACAGTGGGAGCCTAAAGCACAATGAATTCACAAACCTGTCTCAGTCACTAAGATACCTACTCTGTCAACCACAACAGCAGGACACTAAATATCACAGATATCACAGAAACCAGTTGCAAATCCGTAGTAGCAGGACTTTTCCCCAAAGCATTCAGTATACACAAAGCCAAGGGCCCAAATATGAACACATTAGAAATTAAGTAAAATAAATATCGTCCTAAGAGAAGTTTTCCCTACTCTTCCCTCACCCTCTGACATTGTTCCTCTATTGGCAGAGGTTTTGTAACTCCACACTAGTTACTCTGCACCATCCAGCCTGATTTCCCACTTCCCACAGGACTTCACTCCAGTGAATTTCTCATTTACATATACCATAAAAATATAAATGCACATTTCCTTTTTTATTCTCACTAAAGGTCACCTTTCAAGGAAGCTGAGAAAATTGACAGGAGAGAAGTTAGGGGACACTGTAGTTAGAAGACAAAACATTATCACTACTGAGGAAAGCTGTCATTTTGCTTATTAGATTCACTAAATCAAAGCACAGGAAATTGCATGATCAAGAAAGACGTTAGTAGAAATTACCCACAGCCTTACACATCCATTGGCTAAAACACTTGTATTTTAAAACATTCCTTTGCATAACCTTAAACCTACAACAGTAGGAAGGCAAAACCAGAATAATTTCTAAAGTCCAACCCTTATACCAATAGCAGAATGCGCACACACACTCTTCACCTGCCTACAACCACCACCTTTGTGCTTCTCTACAGTACTAAAGATTCAGCTGGTTTCCCTCTCCTGACACAACTCCCAGCTCCCACACACTCATACATACACACATATAAAATATCATCAATCTATTGACCGGCTGATTCCACAGCAAGCCTGGATTCCTCACCTTCACCTTCCAATTCTAAACAGTCTGCCCCACCTACATCTTGGCTCACATTGTCTCCTGTCACATCTTCTTGTTTTCCTCTGTTCCAATCGCATATCCATGCTTTTTCCTCAGCTTCCTCTTCCTGTGTGCCAAGTCCCCTCCCTCTCCTTCAAAACCCTCCTCAAAACTCACTTCTTTTGGTTCGATTTCCGTCACTAATCTCAGCTCCGGCGCTATCTGCTCCCTCTCGCGCGCCTAATTACATCGAAGATAAAACAAAAAACATGAAACAGAAAAAGTAAGTTATCCAAATACTTCACATGTGCTCTCACAAGGGCAGTCTCAATATCCCCATCTTTTATTTTCTCTCTCTACATTAGCCACGTTTATGTGCGATTTCAATGACTTTGCGCTTATCTGCACAGCAACTTAACCTATAGTCTTATTGCATTGAATTACACAGATTTTCCAGGCTTTAATCCATCCTCACAGCTGAGTCTTAATAAAACACACTTCTGCTGAAACTCAAAAATAGTTTTGAGTGTTACAGTGTTTACAGTCTTTTCCTTTAAGACACGCTAAGCTCAAAGCATGAACTAGTCTATATCTCTCCATGTAATTCAAATTCTGCATGCTTAGCACACACCTTCCAAACAGATCTTACATGTTAAATTTGCTAATGCGCTAGAACTTGAAGTGCCTTAAGCTTACACTCATCTCTTGAGATGTATTTTTTCCCCCTTTAGAAATAGACAAAAAACCCAAGTCATAGGTTTAATGAAGTGTTGGATCTGCCAACTTCACTATTTTGCAAATCAAGTACAGTCTTGGCATCTTTGTAAGCTTTAAATGATTTTTAGTAAATGTCCTTAAAAATAAATAATGTAAAAAAGCAACAACAGCCATTTGAGTTCTACTCTTAGACAAAGCTCAGTTTCAAATAACTGATTTTCCAACCAAATCTTAAGATATTTATTGGAACTAGATGATCTTTAAGGTCCCTTCCAACCCATTCCATGATTCTATGATTATGTTTTTATTCTTAAATACCACAGAAGCATCTTTAAAAACAAACTTTTACCATAGCATAATGACGTATGAAATGCTGCAGAAAAAAAAATAGCTTTGCCTTTGAAAGCTACAGAACTTCATGCCTATCCCTAATTTTGCAAAAATCAATCTCAGAAAGGGCAAATTTGGCCCCCTTGTTCTTTCTCAAGACTTCATTGAAGCCCCTGCATTCAGTCCCTGAGATGCACGAGACTGACACCCTAACTTTCAATAACGAGAACAATTAGAGCAGATGAGCTGGGCTGCCACCAAGCATGTCTGGACATCAAAACAGTTGCTAAGAAATGGATTTACTATTTATTTTAAAGCTGAAAATGCCTGTGGCCTAAGAGTAGTAACTCAAGATTAGACACAACATAGCTTCCTATAAAAAGCACAGGACAGAGTAAGGGACTTCTCTACGTTGTCACAGAAGGGCTATTTCAGTTCAGTCACAACCACATGAACGAAGTTTTCCTTTTTATGAAGGAAAATTGAATACTCTAGCTTCCCATCTTACTGTCATACTAAAAGTATTGTTAAAATATTATATACTGGTTCAACAGTTATTGTAAGACTGCAGCAAGAAGCCAGTGTTAGTGTGACTATGGATTTCAGTTTAATCTTAGTCTTCAATGCTGTTTTCCTTTGCAAGTGAAGATATTCCTAGTGACTAAATCATGTATTCTACTTCACAGACTCCCTCAGCTGCTACTCAGCATCTCTTCTTTAAGAAACTGGACATTATCAGAAATAAAGAAATATTTAACTGTCTGAATCCCCAAAAGTTCTGATAAAAGGGAGAAAACCCCCACAGAACAGTCATGTCAGCAAGAACATGCGAGCAAAAAGCTACCATGGTAGCAAACAAAAGAGATGGGGTGGAGAAGAAAAAATAGTAATAATCAGCAGCACAGACTACTGACTAGCTGAACCTTTTTACTGGAAGGGCACCAGAGAAAAAAGTCTCTGGATGCCCCTGGTTTTGTGAACTCTGCAAGACAAAACTCTGGGAACAGATTAGTTGGCAGTGGAGTGTACGGCAGCCAGGCATTTCAGATAGAGGCAAGACTACTTGAGCAGCACAATCTGGGGCATCATCCATAAAACTGGTGAAGCAAGGCAGTGCAGGACCTAGAATAAAGACTGTAATCTAAAACTAGTTGTGCTAGATGACATTTTATCTACCTCGAGATATTAAAGAAAAAGAAGCTATATAAAACCTAAAAAAGAGATATCTAAATTATTCTTACCTGTCCTTTTGCATCCTCTGGCATAGATTTGATATGCATCCTCTTAAGACATCGAATAACACCATCATAGAACTGTACTGTGAAGGTTCCTAGAAAAGGAGTGATGTAATCATTATGAGTAGTTAAGAAACAAAACACACCTTGTTACTATGAAAGCTTTAGCAAAATATTTTGTAGGCTGGATGAACAAAGTAACCAAGTTACCTATAGTCAGGATACAGAATTTAAAGAAAAAAATAAAACTCAATGAAACCCTGTTCTTATATTGTTACTCTTTATCCAATTGGACAATTTCAAGCATGTTTTAGCTACTGTGTCACTTTTTCTTGTAACTCATTGAAAGAATTACGTCATATTTAAGTTGCCACAACAGGAAACCAAGTCAATTTACAATCAAATCCTCATTTAAACTATAGTAAAAACTTCTACTAATGTTCACTAGAAATATCACCCCATGTGAAGTATTGCATCTACAGCATTAACCGTTATTTCCCCGTTTCCATTGTTTTTCGTCAATAAACAGAACTTTAGAGACCTACTGTTCCTAAAACAATGATGAACTTTTAAATATAACATTATTATATAACAAATATACAATATAATTAATACATAATATGTAGTGTGATATACAATATAGATCATATATAATATACAAAGTATTATACTGATTTATTTACTATGTATTATTAAATCAACAACAGCACAAAAACATTGGTAACATTGTGCACAGGACTTTATTCTCATCACTGAACAAACATAAAGCATTTTTTCTTCCAGAAGGAATTCCCAATTTTCTAATTTTACACAGATAAAAGACAAACCTCTAACTCAACTGCATAGAACAGAAACATTTTCACTGAATATTGAGGCAGTGAGGAAAACTTTATATGCATGTCACATAAGCAGACTACAGCTACAGCATAACATATGCAAAGACTCCTTACATGCACAAATACATACCCTCTTTATTAATTGCTTCAATCTTTGCAGGGTAGTATCGACAGTCTGTCCAACGAGCTAGTACTTCTTCTCCAGGTTTAAAATCCTATTTTATACAAAGTCAGTCATTAATATTTCTAGGAAAAATATCTAAAATATTAAAATAATTAAACATTATGGGATAGATTTTATGTGAGAAAACAGGTAGGACAGTTTACAAAAAATGAGTCAAAGACTAAATAAATGTGCCACTTACAACAAATTCTTCATCATCTTTTAGCCCTTCTTTCCTTAATGCTGGTCTCTCCAAGGGTCGCAACCTATTGCTGTCCCAGTAAATCCACTCATCGTAGCGATGACTCCACCGTTCAAAATGGACCAACATCTTCCCCTCTTCATAATCTATCTTCTCAATACGAGATGGATACCTTGAATAATAAAATTAAACTGGTAAATCTCAAATATTTTCTAAAGATTCCTACTTTTTTTGCATACAACAGTGCTTCCATGACATTTCAGAAACCCATACGAACACCTTGGACTGAGGGATTTCCAAGTCTCAAAAAGAGGAAGTTACCAAATTGGTGGTAGGATACCATTTAGTTTGAGAGCTATCTATACACACCAGTCATCAGCTTCATCCTAGTGAGATGACCACACATTTAAAAATGACCACAAATTTAAACCTCAAACTCCCAGACCAAAACTGCCTGAAACTGGCATTAGAAGTTTGTGCTTATCAGTTTTAAAAACTGTGTTTGTCTAAAGCAAAATCCTGTAAGAGTTTGTCCTTGCTTGGGGGTGGAAAGAGTATTAAATGGTTTATAATAGTAGCAAAACATTCATTACTTTACCATCAATTCTAGACAAATCCAACCAAGTAATCAAACCCAGAATGTTCAACAGAACATTCTTAATCTAAGCCACTTTCTAATTTATAGATCAGCTTCCATGATTTCACTGCCATTCAATCCTGTTCATATTAACTATTTTTTAGCAGACATTAACTCCACATGCACCAAAATAAGCATGTCAGTCTTACCTAACACATGGATTCTACTTTCAGCCAACACTGTCTGTGCTCAGCAGAACTAATCAGGAATGAGCTGCAACCAGTACAAGTCTTAGGCATCTAATTTTGAGTGTAGAACAGATATAGATTTGGAATCATAAAGGTTAAGATTATATCTGTATGGGAAAAAAAGCAAACTTCTCTAACTTCAGCAATTGTTATTATTCAGTCTCAGTATTTCTGTTTCCCCAAAGTGATGTAAATCACAAAACTGCAGTAGGGGAGCAAGGCACAAACTGGTTCTGTCACACAACTTACTTCACCAATATTATTAGATCTCATTATTTCCACTGTACGAAATGCAGAGAATTGGAATGAGGGAGAATTCAGCTCCTGCTGCCCTTCAAAGTATTTAAATGGATTCAAAAGTACAAAGACTCTCCTAAAAGAAAAAGTTAAGTAGACGATTCAACTTTCTCCAGTTTGTATTAGTGATGGTCTCAAGTTAAAACATGTATTGAAAAGAAAGACCACAGGGAAGGGACACTTGTCTTTCATTAAGAGGCAACTTGTTTTTCTAACAAAGTGCTACTGTGGAGCAATAATAAGAGAGCAGAGCTTGAGCACCCAAATTCCAGTTCTACTGCAAATTCCAGCAGCTAGAAACTGCCATATGCAGGAATGCTCTCAATATTTTCAATTTTTAATACTTCCTCTCCAAACCACTGACGCTGCTGATAAAGGGGTCCTGGACACTCTGTTCTGATTAAAATACAAGTTCTCAGCAAGTACAGGCTTTCCTTATTTCCTGGTGTCTAGAACAGGGCATTAAAACAAAAGATGTCAATGTCAATTTGCTCCTTCATTTCTCCAGCCATACTTCTTCAGCTGCAGTGATGCATACAGCTTCCCAACACTTAAATATCTGAGCTGGGCTTAAGTGAGAAAAACTCTGGTTTTCTAGGTTACTTCTGCAACTACTTCAGCCACAATTCACTCTCACATCAGAACGTACATACAGTCCAACCTCTTGCTGGGTTTCGCTCATCCATACATTCCAGAAACACAAAATACCTTCATGGCCATTCTTTCAAGTTCCCAGCTTCTCACTAAACTTCAAAATAAAGTCTTAGTCTCAAATTGCAGACTGTCATTTGCCACCCTACTAACAAAACCTTTTTCAGGATAAGACTACTCCACGGGACTTCTGTTAGAGGAGCAACAAGATCAACCCCCATTCCTTTCTTACTGCAGTTGGAAATTTCAGGTTTATCACATGCCAGATGGGTCGTGATGCAAAACGACACTGATTTTACTAAATTGAGGAACCACTGACCAAAAGATAAAATTCTCATTTTCCTACACGTCTACCAATGCAAACACTCTGTTCCCATTATGGTGCTACATTTTTATTGCTGTTACGGCTGGTAGCTTTCACCGGGCATCACCAGCAAAGTTACCTACTATTCCTGCGTGTAGAAGACAATAGAAGAGATAAACTGGCAAATTATCGTACAATGGCCTGGAAAGAGAAAACTGACTAAGAGGGGGGGAATAACATATAAAGTATAGTAAACATCTATAGGTTAGAGACACATATACATAAAAATGGAAATTAAGCAAAATCCAGCAAGCAAAGAATGAAAACACTAACATATATAGGGAAAAAAAAAACAAAAGAAGCAAAGCCAGCATCAGTTAAAATTAAAAGTCATACAAAATATTAAGTCTCACGAGGAATCACTCAATAAAGGAACTGCAACACCAGATACTTATTGGCTAATTTCTCTATGATAAATTACAATTTCTGCTCTCAAAGTCTTCTTAAAATATCATTATCAGCTCTAAATCTAAGTCCGTTATATTGGTTTTGGACAGTTAAAGCTTATAATAATCATATCATCACATAATAGCTTTATTCTAATAATTTGTTTCTTCAATGTATATTTAAGACAATGGTTGCAAGATGAATAGAGCCAAAACCTACATTCAGCTTGGAGATGGAAGATGTAACAAATCTCTGAACCAACCAAGCTATATACGATTGGTTATTAGGCAACCCAAAAATAACTTTATATGGATTTACTAACAAGCTACTACCCTCAATATCCACTAAATTTAGCCACACAATGTGCCACAAATATGTGTAAACAGTAATATTTCACAATACTGATCCCACAGTGGAAAAAGAGCAGAGCATACATATTGCAGAATTTACTATTGCAAATATCACACTGCACAGAAACATTTTTCTGGTGTTAGTTTGAGCTTGGACTGAATATAATCCATTCCATATACTGCAAAGTTATACAAATATTTCAAAGGCAAGTATGCATTTTCTGATAATAAAAGAGAAAATGGCAACGTTTTTTTATAACCTGACTTTTTAAACAATTCTAGGGACAGTGAACACAGGAAAGCTTTCACTGTGGCTAAAAGCAATGTTTAAGCCTATTGGGTACAGAGAAGATGAATATGAAGATGGTTACAGTTCATACACATGAGAAATCTGATGTAGAAGTCCCTTCCATGGCAAAGCTGCAAGTAGGCAGTATGAAGAAGTACCAGAAAGGGGAATACAAACTTCACTCTCTACAGCACCAAAGGGTAATGGTGTCTAGGGTCCAAACAACCTTCCAGTCAGGTTAACTCTCCCCATTCACACCCAACAAGTATGCCACACTGAAGGATCAGAATGGGTTTAGTATACAAACAGATTTACCAACATTTGTTCAGTCAAAAGCAGAAAAATATACTCTATAAAACTGAGGAAAAAGTCTTTAATTTTCACAGGAAAAAACCTAAACCACACCACCAAACTCCTGTTCAATACTGACAGTGTTCTTTTTGTGGGAAGAAGCAATAACCTGAACATTTTAGGTGTGTTTTTTTAAAAGCCTGCTGGAAATAATAATCCCAAAGTCTCATCCAAATTTCAGGGAGTTCTCTTCTTGTTTTTTCAAAAGAAAACAGGAAAGCTATTGTTAGCTGATGGTATCTGCCCAGCTTACGTATAGCATGCTCTCCATGCTCAGGTTCCAGCGATTCCAACCCATAAGAATTATTCAACATTTCTGTAAAGCTGCAAAGTTTAACATGGCTTACAAAAAGTACACCATGAAGCATTGGTCAGACAACAATAATGCTCCAATGTTCATCTAGGAAAAAATAATGGGAAGCTTCCAAGCTTCTGAAAGTGTAAAAAAGAAAACACCGTTTTCTCCTCCAATGCACTCAACACGTTACTGGCCACATGGATGGCTTTTTTTATTCTTACATCATCACCCTTTTGATCCTTCAAAAGTGACCAAAAAGTAGTGAATTGTTCTGTGAGATGGGACAAGTTATGTCAAACTGTAAAAATGGATGTAAAAATGTTACTAAATTTACCCCAAGTCTTCACCTACAAAGTCTGAAAACAGACATGTACTTCCTGCCTTCACAATAATGGTATAAAAAGTCTTTCCTTCTACCTTGTAAGGGATATAAAACCAAACACCCTCCATTCTGACTCCTCCACAAACAGCCTTCAGACATCTGCAAAATCTGTAAGCCCCTATTTCTAACTCATTTTTAATTATACATATTGTAATGTATCAACATAAAGCAGTCTTTATAGTCCTTTCCAATATTTGACTGTCAGGTAACCCAATCAACTGAAATCCAAAGCAAGGACTGTACAAAGAAAGATTTCCCAAAGTCTTTCAGGTAAAAAAAAGAGCTTCTTCCATACTTAAAATAATTAAAATAATCTATCCAAATAATCAAATATACTAAGTCAAACAGCTGTTATTCTGATAACTAACGTATTTTAGTAAGCTGTTTCCATTCCAGAACTGCACAAAGGACCATGCCTCTCTACTTCCTTCATTACCTAACTTAAAAGTTCAGATCAAGCAGATTAACAAAGACTATGGGCTCAGAAAAACTGATAGGGTTGTTTTTTTCAAAGCAATACCTAGCACTTATGGAACAGTCAGTAGACAGCCAGAGCCACAAAAGATAGGGGGAAAAAAGGGAAGAGAAGCTTATTTAAATATAGCAACTTTGCAGAGGCTGTGTCCTGCTTGTGGGAGCTAACAGCTTAAAAACCAGTCTTCCACATGGGCACCTACTTGCAGACATCTGCAGTTTCACTGCTGCTTCATCTGTCAGAGGCATGGGGGGCTGTGTGTGCACATGTATTAGTTTTTGGATGAGATCATAGGATAATTCAAGTTGGAAGGGACCTCAGAAAGCCTTCTACCAAAAAAGTCCAACCTCCCACTCAAAGCAGAATCAGCCAAAGGGATCAGACCAGGTTTCCCAGAGTTTTAGCCAGCCCAGTCTGGAAAACCTCCAATGCTGGAGACTCTACAAACTCTATGGGCAAGCAGATCCACTGCTTGACTGTCCCATAGGGAAATGATTCACCTTGTACCCAGCCTGAATTGATTGTTTTCACTTGTGCCAGTTTTCTCTTGCCCTTCAACTGCACACTACTGTGGAGAGCTTGGCTAAGCGCCCTTGATGACATCCTTTTAAGTATTGGAAGGCTGGTACTGAGTCTCCTGTAGCCTTCTCCAAGCTAAAGAAGTCCAGTTTCCTCACCCTTTCATCACTGGTCTTACATACCAGGCCCTGATCATCTCATATATATTTAATAGGTTTCTATTACCAGTCAATCCCATCTCATTCACTAACTACTGCCAGATGATCCTGGGTTTGATTAGAGCTGCATTTCATAGTTTGCTTTACTGAACTTCAATTCATGGTTTGGGTTGGAAGGGACCTTAAAGCTCATCCAGTTCCAACCCCCTGCCATGGGCAGGGACACCTTCCACTAGACCAGGTTGCTCCAAGCCCTGTTCACTCTGGCCTTGAACACTGCCAGGGATGGGGCAGCCACAGCTATTCTGGGCACCCTGTGCCAGCGCTTCAGCACCCTCACAGTAAATAAGTTCTTCCTTGAATCTAATCTAAATCTCCCCTCCTACAATTTAAAGCCATTTCCCTTTGTCCTATCACTACATGCCCTTGTCGAAAAGTCCCTCCCCAGATTTCTTGTAGGCCTCTTTAGGTACCAGAAGACTGCTATAAGGTCTCCTCAGTCTTTTCTCCCTCCGGCTGAACAAGTCCAGGTCTCTAGCCTGTCTCCATAACACAGACGCTCCAGCTCTCCGATCATCTTGGTGGCCTCCTCTGGACTTGCTCCAACAGGTCGAAGTCCTTTCTATGTTCCAGAGCTGAAAGCAGTATTCCATGTGGGGTCTCACAAGAGCAATGGGACAGAATCACCTCCTCAACCTGCTGGTCACACTCCTTTGACATAGCCCAGAACACAGCTCATTTCCGGATCGTGAGCACACACTGCCGCCTCATGCTGAGCTTTTCACTGACCAATACCCCCAAGTCCTTCTCCTCAGGGCTACTCCCTATCTAGTCTCTGCACAGCCTGTAGTTGTCAGGGCTTGGGATTTCCCTGACCCAAGTGTAGGACATTGCACTTCGCTTTGCTGAACTTCATGAGGTTGGCATTGGCCACCTCGCAAGCCTGTCAAGGTCCCTCCGGATGGCATCCCTTCCCTCTAGCATATCAACTGAACCACAGCTTGGTGTCATCAGCAAACTTGCTGAGGGTGCATCAATCACGCTGTCCATGTCACTGACAAAGATGTTGAACATCAACCCCTGGAGAACACCAGACATCACTGGTCACCTGGACATTGAGCCACTGAACACAACTCTTTCAGTTCATCCATCCAACCAATTCTTTATGCACCAAGAGGTCCATCTGTCAAATCCACGTCTCTCCAGCTTAGAGACAAGATGTTGTGCAGGACAGTGCCAAATGCTTCCAACAAGTAGAGCTAGATGACATCAGTCACAATAACAAGTGATTTCATTGTGCAAGATGATCCCCGCCCCCCACAGCAGCACTCTGGTGCACTTGATAAAGAAGAGAGAGGCTGCAGTTACGTCCATAATAAAGCTTACGAACAGCCTGTCTTTGCTGATCAGTTTGACCAGGCTTTCTTCTGCTCAGTAACTGCTCCTGCCAAATGACACCAGTGACCCAAACACTGCCTGAAAGAAACTACCTCATTTAAGATTACAGGGGTTTTAAGCAATAAATAGTCAAGGCACACAATACCCCCTCCAAAGTTCCAGAATTCAAATGGAACACTGGATTCCCTGAGGTGAATTTCAGCAAGTACTGCACAGATAAAAATTTAAGGCCTGCAGAAGTGCCTCAGAAAGCAAAAATAGACTTTATTACACTGTTTCCCATCCTCTAGAAGCTTTTCTTGATTAACATTTTAACTGGTCATGAACACTTTACATGACAGCAGGCTTTCAGAAAAATGAAGGACAAAAAATAAACCACTTTCAAGTGTTATTTTTCAGCAAGTGTTCTCAATTTGTCACTCACAGAAAGACTGAGCTAAGCAATACTACTGCTCTTCAACTGTGGTTTTGTTAAGAAATATAAAGAGATTTCATGTGAGTTCAGCAACTTTATTTTCTTTGAAGTATGTATTTCTGCATGCAGATGAAGGGAATGCATACTGTTGAGATATAGAAAGAGTTTAAAAAACATTCACCACCCCCCTATGCAACAGAAGGCTAAGAAAACAAATCACATGGACTATTATTCCAGCCCATGTCACCCTAATAACAACACAACAGTGGGCTTTCTCTCACAATTTCTTTGGTTACACACATGAATATGACTTCATTTGAAATAATCTTGGTTTCAGTGTTGCTGTAACTGCAAGATTGTAATATTAACTTTATGTATATGGCACCAACAGAAGTTTCGACACACATAAACCTGACCTGTTCTTCCTGATGGTGCGGACGAAGAATCAGTTCCTGGAAAGCAGAGGATAAATTCTGTTCTGCCTGAAAATACCAAGTAACTCAGCTGCAGAGCTTAAGATAGGGCCATGACCAGGCCAAACCTAGACAAGCACTGCCGAACTGACACCCAACCCTTAAGGCTGGGCAGACTTGATACAAACTACACGCTAGGTATTCAGTGATGGTTTTTGGATACAATTAAGCCAAAGTTATTTTTACATATTAACTTGCGTTATTTAGCTACTTTAACCAGTTATCTCTATTCTCAAAAGTTGCTGTTAAAAGTTCTGTTAAAATGATTTTAATTTTATAGCACTATTCAGCTAATTTCATGATTCTGGCATTCAGTTATAGAATGGGTATGCTGAAAACCCATTCTACAGCAACAGGTCAGAACAAGAACTGTTCTGTAAACCACATTTTCCTTTAGAGACCATTTATTAAAACAAACACTTTTGCTGTAATTAACATCACAGCTCTCCTGATAAAAAGTTTAACCCACTTTTTATACAGAGCATGTAACTACTGGAGTAAACATGTAAATAATACACAGACTCCTCTATCACGTAGCTTGGGAGTTGGCAGGGTCAGGTATTTACATGAACATACATCTCCAGGAATGCAACTGAAAAGCAGGTACAGGCCTCTACATTTCCTAGCCCTAATTAATCAGAGAGCAGCTAAGACAACACTTCTGGGTAGGAGCATCAACTTCCTGTCATCTACTTAAAACCAGGGATTCTTCAAACTGAAATAGCACGGCCAGCACACATCATGACATCAGCCCACTTACATTAATAACATTTGGACTAACAATGTATTTCAAGCTAACAGCTCCTTTCACAACACACATGCTGTGTAACATGGTCCTTGTGCCCAAATTTCCATTTTATAGTCTTGACTCCTACTCAAGATATGACTGGGAGATTCCAGAGACACTATCTGAAGCACTTTGTTACCCCAACTGTTTGATGCAAACACAATCGTACTTGCCTAGTCCATGAATTCCAGTTAAGGATGTTTTCCTTTGTTAACATCAGTTTGTGAACTTATGGAACTAGATGATCTTTAAGGTCCCTTTCACCTCAAACCTCTCTATGATTTGAAGTTCGATAACCAAATACAAAGCACATTCATGCGCACACCTTTAAACTACACCAAAGTCTTTAGTCACAGAAGTTTACCACATTAACACACCCATCATCTCACACATGACACCACATTCCACGTCACTTTAGACATGGTCTTTGCTTACCACAGTTGCACAAGCAACTAAAAGCAAACAAAGGAAAACCCACAGCAAAGTTTAGTTTGGTTTCTGAAGAGAGAATTTTTCCTAAAAGCCAACAGGTTTAACAGACTTCTGTGGAAATTCATAAAGCCCACATGTGAAGCAGCCAGTTAAAAGCTGCACAAGGTCTCATAACTCGACACCAAAACATATGATATAGACAGAACAATTATGCTCTTAGCACATACTGAACAAGGCCTTCCATACCATTTCTGTAAATAGTCCAGTGCCTCCAAGCGAGCACCAATCTCAAATGTGATTCCAGGACGATTGGGAGGCTTCTTACTCATCTTGAGGTTTTCTTTTTCACTACCTTTGGAGAAAAAAAGAAGAAAAGTCATATCAGAACCTGTAACACTGCCTAGAGCATGTCACTGACAGCAAATACATTCCAGTGGGTGGAAAAAGATGTGGCATTTCTATCCCAACTTTCCATTAAGTTTTCAGAAGTACAGTCAAGGCCCTATGAAGCCATAAAACCCAAAAGTCATGCATTTTCAGTCAGACTTATTTTTCTTCGAAAAAACCCAAAACAGTCACCAACTTTAAGTAAAAACTAGAACTAAAATTGGTGTTCATTTTTGGAGCTGTACTACACTGTAAGAACAGGGCACCTTTTTGTAGCATAATGTTAAGAACTATCTAGAGTCCGGGTGCAGTCTCTCCTCTGCTGTGGAAAAGGTCAAAACCAAGAAGAACTTACCTTACCAACAATGGAAATTTAAATATAGCCTAAAGGACAAGTAAGATGAAATTAACGAAAACAAGCAAAGAAAAAAACCCTTTCTATACACTCTCAATTCATAGTTAACACTAAGGAAGTTTCACGAGCGCCTTTTAACGCCTTTCATTAATGCAGTCACTATCAAACAAATCACCTCTCTGCCCGACTGCCACCACTATGACCGTGACAAGCCGGTGTCCCACCAAGGCACGGACCGCCGGGACCGCAGGCACTGCCGCACGCCGGCTGACGACCGAAGGTGCCGAGCGGCGGGACCGGACCGCGCGCACCCGGACCCCGGCCCTCAGGCGGGGCTCCGCTGACAGCGCCGGCAGCGCGCCCGGGGGCAGCTGCCTGGGCGGCGGTGCCCGGCCCGGGGAAGCCCAGGCCCGAGCGCGGAGCACACAAAGGGTCCGCCCCAGCGGGGCCGGGAGGAGGGCCGGCGGGGGCTGCGAGCTCCAGCGGGCCCAGGGGAAGACGCGGGCAAGGCCCAGCGTGGAGAGGGCCGCGGGCGCCGCCCCGCCAGGCCCAGACACCGTGAGGGGGGCGCCGGAGCCCCGCGGTCGCGCCGGGCCCGCCCGGAGGGGGCCATGGCGCGGGGCCGCCCGCCCAGCGCCGCGCTCCTTACCGCCTCCTGCGAGTCGCACGGCAGCGGCGGGGCCTGCGGCGGGCCCGGTGCGGAGCCCGCTGGTCCCGCTCGGCGCGGCGCGGGGTGTCCGGCGCCCTCACAGCCCCATCCTCCCCGCGCCCCGCCGCCGCGTCACCACCCCGCGACAAGCCCGCGAGGCGCGGCCCGGCGCCGCCATGACACCGCCCCCGCCACGTGACTGCGGAGCCGCCGCCGCCGCGTGACCTGGGGGCGGGGGTAGAGAGCGAAGTGAGGGAGACAAAGAGAGGTGGTGGCGAGGGGTGATTGACAGGCATTGATAGCCGTTGAGTGACAGCCAGTGATAGCTATTGAGTGATAGCCATTGAATGATAGCCATTGACAGCCCAGCCATTGACAGCCATTGATAGCTATTGATTGATAGCCATTGAATGATAGCCCAGCTATTGATAGCCATTGATTGACATGCCGGACATTGACAGCCATTGATTGATAGCCCAGCCATTGATAGCCATTGACTGACAGCCATTCATAGCCATTGATTGACAGCCCGGCCATTGACAGCCCAGCCATTGATTTATAGCCCGGCCATTGACAGCCCAGCCATTGATTTACAGCTTGGCCATCGACAGCCCAACCATTGACAGCCTGGGCACCATCCCTGAGCCTGCCACAGGTGCAGAGCAATGGCTTCTCCTCACCTCCCTCCTGTGCCCATGACACCGCCTTTACCTTGACCCAAAAGGGAATTTCCCCCTTTTCTACATACAATCATAGAATCACAGAATGGTTTGGGTTGGAAGGGACCTTAAAGCTCATCCAGTTCCAACCCCCTGTCACAGGCAGGGACACCTTCCGCTAGAGCAGTTTGCTCCACGCCCCATCCAACCTGGCCTTGAGCACTGCCAAGGGTGGAGCAATCACCACTTCTCTGGGCCACCTGTGCCAGTGCCTCAGCACCCTCATTATAAATAGCTTCCTTATATCTAACCTGAACTTCTCCTGTTGCGGTTTGAACCCATCACCCCTTCTCCTATCACTACAGTCCCTAATGAAGAGTCCCTCCCCAGCATCCTTGTAGGCACCCTTCAGATACTGGAAGGCTGCTCTGAGGTCTCCACGCAGCCTTCTCTTCTCCAGGCTGAACAGCCCCAACTTTCTCAGCCTGTCTCCATACGGGAGGTGCTCCAGTCCCCTGATCATCCTCGTGGCCCTTCTCTATTCTTCTCAGTCTGCGGCTAGAGATAGCGATGGGTTTGGTTGGGGTGTGCTTGGCTGTATTTATACCTAGTGCAGCTGTTGAGCTGGTGTGTACTGCTGCTGGTCCCAGTGCTGAGTGACTTCATAGAATGATGGAATAGTTTGGGTTGGAAGGGACCTCAAATCTCATCCAGTTCCAATCCCCTGCCATGGGCAGGGACACCTTCCACTAGACCAGGTTGCTCAAAGCTTACTCCCTTTCTTACTGCACATTGAGCTCCAGGGCTTCTTAATGGCTGCTGTCAGCTTTTGCTGCCTGCTGTGCTGCTTATCGCTGTGGTTTGCTTTGCCTGGGAGATGTCTGATAAAAGCAGTGGCCTGCAGCCAAGTCTGGCATTTGGCCCTGCATTGCTGTCATCTCAGCACTACAGGAACCATCTCATGGGGACCTTCCTCCTCTTCTCCAGGATAGATGGTTCGAACCTTGTTGCAATGGCAAAATCAGCATCATCACATCCCCACGGATGTGATCACTAAGATAACAGCCAAGTTTCCACCAGCTAACAAAAAAGCTTTCCTAGGCATAGTGGGTTTCTGGAGACTGCAGATCCTGGGTCACAGTCAGCTTGTGAGTCCTCTCCATTGAGTGATCTGAAAGAAGAACTTTGTCAAGTGGGTTGAGTTTGCGTGGCAAGGTTTTGGTGGTGGGGGGATACAGGGAAAGCATCTGTTAGAAGCTGCCAGAAGCTTCCCCCACATGCAGTGGAGCCAATTCCAGCTAGCTCCAAGATGGACTTGCCACTGGCCAAGGCTGAGCCCTTCAGGGATGGTGGTAGCGCCTGTAAGTCAACAGATTTAAGAAGGGGGGAGAGGGAACCACTATGCAAATTGAAACAAGGAGGCACAATGTAATCAGTCCTAAGTAACGTTAAGTTTGATGGCTTTGTAATGGAAAATAACTGCAGTGCTTGAAGGTAGTTGACATAATTTTAGGTCCTTAGGACCT
This sequence comes from Psittacula echo, assembly GCF_963264785.1. Lineage (NCBI taxonomy): Eukaryota > Metazoa > Chordata > Aves > Psittaciformes > Psittacidae > Psittacula > Psittacula echo. The sequence goes on along the minus strand of NC_137737.1, from coordinate 152,982,157 downwards.
TAGTACAAAAAGTGCAAGAAAAGCAGAATAGGAAAACAGGACCTGGGGATGGGGAGTATCCGGACTAGCAGATGTCCAGGCTGGGAGCAGTTAAACTAACTGATAAGTAGAAGGACAGGATGGTTGCTATGTCTGTAATGTTAATTAAGCTGGTGCTTCAAAGACTGCCAGAAGTTATGAAGATTGTTGGGAGAAGTAAACGACCCTTAAAGACCACCATCACATTTCTGTATGTGTGAGAAACTTTCGGGAAAATGATATAATCCATGTGTAGCCTCATGAATATGTATGTATGCCCAGTGACTATATAAGAATGGCCTGTAAAGCAATACGTTAGGAGGAGCTATCCCCCGTGTCTCCCGGCGCCGCGCCACAATAAAGAATACCTGCTTGTCAGCTTGAAACTCTATTGGCGAGTTTGTTCCTTGAGTTTTCTCCGAATCAAAATGCAGCCAGAAAGAGTAAGGATACGTGAGAGGAACAGCTCTGAAGGCACCAGGGTCAATGCAGGAGGGAGGAGATATTCGGGCACTGGAGCAGAGATTCCCCTGCAGCCGGTGATGCAGACCATGCTGAGGCAGGCTCTGCCCTGCAGTGCATGGAGGTCCGTGATGGGGCAGATATCCACCAGTGTTGTGGCTATTGGTGAACAGCATTTGCAGAGCATCAAGGCTTGCTTTTTGTTATCATTCTGCCCCCCGAGCAAGTAGGCTGGGGGTGAGCAAGAAACTAGATGGGGGCACAGCAGAGAGAGTTGACCCAAATTGTCCAAAGGGATATTCCGTGTCATAAAACATCAACCTGGGCAAGAAAACCTGGAGCAGAGGAGGACGAATAGTGGGGATTTTGTCTTCCAAGGTGACCATTGCTGGGAGATTGGCTGAGAATGGGTCTGCTGGTGGAAGGTGGTGAGTGATTGCCTTTGCCTTGCCTGGGGATTTGGGGGTTGGGTTGTTTGGTTTAGGGTTTGTTTGGGGTTTGGGTGGGTTTTTTGCCTTCCCTCACCTATTAAACTGTCCTTATCTGTGTCTACATTCTCATTCTCACTTTTGTTCTATTCTCTCCCTCATCCCCCTGCAGGGGAGTGAGCCAATAGCTATATGGGAGTTTGGCTGCTCTCCGAGGTCAACCCATCCGCTGTGGTTAGTCCCTGCGAGGCTGCCTCCCACTTGAAGAGTCTTTATAGGGAACCTGTGCAGTGGGATATTTTAGAGTATAGATCTGCTACGGATCTTTTTATTCCTCCTTTGATTTTTCCCTATTCCCATTTTCTGGATGACGGTAGCAAGCAGGAAAGACTGAAGGAAGAAAGAGGCTTGAAGAAAAACAAACGATGCAAGAAAAAATAAAAGCAAAAAATAACCCACATTTTTATCTTTTTTAGTACAAAGTTGCCAATTGTATTCAATTGAAGTCTTCAGCTTTTTCTACCCTGAGCATCGTTTTGTTTAGAGGGTTTGTTCTAGTATAGTGAGAGCTGTTGTGTTGGCAATGAGACCTCACAGGGTTGCAATGAATGCACAGCATCAGGATGCTATTGGAGAAGTGAAGCTGCTTCTGTTCAAGGAGAGGGAGATGGGGGCGAGATAAAAGAGGCAGCGAGGATGAGGCCAGGTATGTGTGGGTTGAGTCATGCTCAGCTGCATGCTGAAGGCTGGCTGTGCAATGAGAAGGGCTCAGAGCAGTGTGTGACACCTTGAGCATCGCCTCACTGCTGAGGCCATCAGGAAAGGGAGGCAGAGCTGACAGCAGACTGCAGAGGTGCTGCAAATCCCAAGCGATGGTAATCAGGGCTGAAAGCCCATCTGCACTGCCACAAAGGAGCACAGAGAGACAACAGCAGGAGAGGAAGCCCAAATAACACCCTGACCCATGGCTCCCAGGAGCCATCAGCCCATCAGAGGCCCATTTCCTCAAGCTCAGAGGAGGACAGGGGCACAATGACAGATGGGAACACAAGTTAAGGATTCAGAAGAAGGGATACCCCAATGCAGGGTGCTATGTGTGACTCCTACCACGCTGCCTTTAGAACAGCATTGCATGTCTGCCTTCCATTCTCCTTGTCTCCACTTCTGCCTTACTTCAAGCTTGACACAGAAATAGAGGTCTCATCACATTATCCCAACCTGTTATGTTAAAATGCGCATCTGGGAAGAGCAACCGTGTCGACCTGTCCTTACTCTCCTTCAGAAACCAGAACATCACCAGGCAGAGCTGCAGCAAAAGAGCTTTCATTACTTCTGCTCCTCACAAAATCTGGTGCTTAATCTTGTCACGAAGCATGCCTTTAGCATTGCAAATATCGTACAGACCATAAATTGGAGACCAAACTGGATAGGAGGCTTTATCTTGCCAGTCAGTGACTCACAAAGACTTGGAGGGGGAAGAGAGTATTTCATAATCAGCTGAGCATGAGCTCATGATGTGCTGTTGATGCTGAAAAGAGTAATGCAGTCTCTGCAAAGCACATGCACATGGAAATACTGAGTAGGAGTAGAGAGGTGACATTATCTCTGCACTTGGCACCAGGACGTTGCTATTAAAATAACTTACTCTTCGGAAAAGCCATCCAAAAACTGGAAAGATTCAGGAAAGATCTGGGAGAATGACCAAACACCTGGGAAAAAAAGACACCATGGTTAGAGACATCAGTTTGTTTATTTTGCCATGTATTTTTTCTTGTGGGTTAGTCCATAAAAAACCACTGTGAATGTCAGATATTGCAGTCATGAGGTGACACTCAACAGAATAAAACTTCATCATTGTTTTTTAGTAGGAAGATATATTTAAAGGGACTTCTCGTGCTTGTAGTTAAATGGTGCCTACACAGTCTCAACCTAGCAAACATGCAGCAGCACTTCTACCCCTCTCTATCTGCCAGTCTAGATACTTGGTCACAGCCTGGCTCTGCTCTGTCGTCATCTGTCCTTGGTCCATGTTGACACCCTGTTTGGCATGAGTTCCTATGTCCCCTGCAGTTTCTCTGCCTTTCTTTTTCTTCCATCCCAGAAACTCCCTGCTCTCCAGAAATTCCCTCCTCCTTCTCTGTAGATTTCCACTATCTCACCAAACACTTCTTTCCATTTTAGAGCCCAAAATTTTCCAGATGCTGGGAATTACCCTAAAGTGGCTGAGTTCTGAAGCATCTGGTGTTGTAGGGGAAAAGAAAGTAGCTAGCACTCATTGCCATGGACACCAAACAAAACAGTAACCCAACGTGTTTGAGACACCAACCTCCATCTCTTCCAGTTTTAAAAGACACCGAAGCTGGACCTTTTTTACTCTATTGCTCACTGCTTCTTTGCAGAATGCCTTTAGCTCAATAAATAGTTTCTCTTGGAGAGCTGGCTGTTTGCTGACAGGTATTGCAGCCACAGCTCTGTCTTTCACTGCATGCTGGAGAGGTGACATGAAGCTATAAACCAGACATAAGGTTCCCTACTAGCAGCATTGTAAGGATGAAGTACGGTAAGATGAGGATGCCAGATGGGTAATGAAATTTGCATTTATACAGGTAGCTCCAACATTAGTGAAAGAGTCCCAAATGCATAGAAAGAAAGAGAAGACAGAGCGAACACTGAGTGTTGATGGAGGCTAAAGGAAATCCTGGGAGGCAGGTGAAGTTATTGCTTACCAGAGTGGTACCTCCTGGTGCTCTGCATGGCTGGAAGGGAGCAGCTGCCTGTTCTGGATGAAGACAGCTTTGCTGTGCCGTCGTACAGCCTGGTTAAACCACTTTCCATGTATCCATTTATATCTTGGGGACATACTCAACATTCCCTGTGCTGTGAATATTGTTTTGCAAAGAATGTTAGACCTCTTGAGATTAATTGTGCTTTTGCCTCGGAAACAGTACTGTGCAATGTGTTGCCTACTTCTGCCTTACATATTGCAGCCATATGTCTTGGATTGTGTTTTGTGTCTGGGGGAGGTTCTGTAGACTGGGACACATCAGTAAATATTATATGGCAGTTTCTCTTAAAGCCGTGATGAGAACAATATTGAACAAAAGCTGTGCTAATACCTGCTCTGATTGTGCACTCATTTCCTAGATTATTACCTTGTGAGATTGAAATTCAGCATATACTTTATGGTGAATCAACTCACAAACACATCCCAGTGGTAAGCTTTTCATGGTCTGCCATGAGATCAGTCCTCAAGGTGGGTCAGGGAAAAGGACAGAAGGAATGTCCTGCCAAGACAATGACTGTGCTGGAGTCACTGACATTTGGCAGCAGGATGTTTATCATCGTCATAATGATATTGGGGAGTACTGTAAGAGGAAAGGAGAAACTAATAGACAAATCACTGCAACCCAGGCAGTCTAGCAAGGACAGTTTTGGAGTCAGGTTGCCAATATGAATGCGTAGAGAGAATTTTCAACTTGGGCGAACAGAACTCCAAAACTCACATCTGTCCAACCTGGTTGGAGTCCAGGAGTGAGAATGAACAAATATACATCACATCTACCAACAGGCAATACTGTTCACTTGGTAAAACTAATGTGATATATTCCTGTCTGTGGTCCTGTGAAAACTGGGGCTGAAGGATGGTAATCAAGTAAGACATTAGCCCTCAGTGTCCACCCCTGACTGTAAAATGCTTGCAAATCATGTGCTTATGGGAGGAGTTCTTGATATTTGGCCATTAGGTCTGTGCTGGCATCACATGGGCAGGTTCCTGGAAGGCTATCACACTTCTGGTCTCTGTCCTCAACTGCCTTGTAGGCCACATTCAAATCCTTGATCTTTATGCAGTGCTGGATAGCATCCAAGCTATAAAACCACTCTGCCTCTAGTGTATCATGATCCTCCACTGGATATCAAGGCTGCCTGTGCCTTTTCCTTTCCCCTAGCAGTTGAATTAGGCCAGGACATCAGTTTGAATCCAGCTGGAAATACGACAAGTAAAAATGCACAGGCATAGCTGGAAATACTGCAGACAGTTCCAGAAAAGCCTGTGGATTCTCAGTACAAGCATCACAAATCTGGACTTCACTTAAAAGCAGAAGGGAACTCAGTTACTGTCTGACTAGAGTGGTTATTTACATACAAATGCAGACACAACTGATAAGGGTGCTGTGTAAAACAGCAGGGAAGACAGGCGCTTTAAAGAACCTTATTAGAGTATCATTGTCAGTTGTTGTCCTCATTTATGCATCAATCAGTATGATATATTATAGAAATTACCATGACAGTAGTATCATCAGTATCTTGCCATTGTCTCAGGAACCAGTGGTACCAACACCTTCTCAACTGTAGATTTTCAGTATATACAATTGTTGTGTTAAGAGAATAGAAATTTGGCAGAAAATAACCCCCCTTGCATTCCACTCACTCCTCAGGGATCAGAGGGGCTGGGTGCAGCTGGGCTTAATTCCTGATTATAACCAGTTCAACACCGTACATCCAGTTGTGTTCAATAAGAACTTTTACGATTACCAATTCACAAATAGTGTAGTTTATTGGAGCAATAGATTATACAGATTCCGAAAACAGATTGGGAATTGCCCTTGATAAATTCACTGACTGCATTAACACTATAATCCAAAGCTACCCAACGATTAATGGGGCTCATATGGTTAATTCATTAAGCTTACTTCCAGCCAGGTATCATCCAACATAGTCAAAGAGGTTTTGGGGAGGAGAGAGAAGGCCATCCACTTGTCTGTGAAGTGAGGTCATATTCTCATTCTGTGCCATGGAGGAGTTCAAATGCCAAATGCATACTTTTGAGAACAGTGGAAATGAGACTGCAGTCAAACTACCTGTTGCTGCCCTAACAGATGGGGACGGGGGGGCAGCCACTTTCTCACTGGTGAATTTTTTATGTGTAAATGAGGGATAACAAGAGTTTCAATGACATTCAGTGAGACTGCTCAAGGGCTGTGGGTCTTGTGCAACAGAACTGTGAAACAATAGCATCACTCCCTCTTTCACCCTGTTGAGGCAAGCATTAAGGGTCATCTGGTCTCCCTTTGCCTGATAACTAATCACCCCTTCAGCAGCTGATCACCCCTCTCAGGGTGTTGTAACTACCAGGACTCCTTAATCCCTTCACCGATTATCTCACAGTCTCAGGCCTCATTCTTACAACAGTATATATAAAGCATACTATGATCCTTTAGAATTATATGTTGACCAAAAGCCTTCGCTGCATATCAGTACAAGACCTTCCACCGCTGGTCCATGCAGCTCACAGAAGCCATCCAGCGTCTCAGCTGTGCTGATCAGCAGTACATCACCACCTCCAGAGGAACACTGATTTCCATTTGGGACTCCTGTAACAAGGAAACTCCCAGCCAAATGTTCAGAACTTATGTGTCGACCTGAGCACCTTGGTGCTACCCCAAAGCTGTGTGTTGTCTAGGTGGCCCATCCAGCTGTCAGCCACCAAGGTGCTGCTATGCAGGTGATCCATCCAGCATTAGTTGTAGTGACACAGAAGACAAGGAATGTGAGCAAACACATCTGCACCATGTCTTTTATGGGTACTTCCTACATTTTCCTCATTGTGCTGGGTTTGGACATGCCCTTTTATGCCCTTTAGAGCTTAAAGAGATCAGTCTCTGTTAAACAGATACTGTTCAACCTGGTTTAGTCCCTGTCATTTCCTTCTCAGTCTGGATGTAGATTTGTGCTGGAAGCTTGATGACCTGCAGGCCTAGGCCCCATGAACACATGCCATACATACCATGTTTCCACTGCCACCTCAAATCCCATTCCCACTCATTCTCCATTCAGACCAGTGATCGGTGGATTAAAGTTTCTATTCTCCTCAAATAAGATGCTACTAGAGCACAGTAAGCCAACAGCTGGCTCTGTCCTGATGCTTCCAGTCGCTGCAGGTACAGCAGAGTGCTAATTCACGATCTTTTGTAGTCCTTAATATAAATAAGTCAGCCAGCTTTTAGCATAGATGTGTTTGTTGCTTTTCTTAGTGTTCCTGTCTTCTTGTTCAGTAACAGTCAGATCTTGTGAGGAAGTGTACCAAGGACTCTAATGAGGATCTACTCAAGGTCTGTTAGGGACCTTGATTAAATTCCACCTTGACAGATGGATTTGAATATTATCCTCTTCCTTTTGTTTTCTTTCTATGATAAAATAGTTTTTAAAGGAGCAGTATTTAGGGATGCAAGGTGGGGGAGCTGCAGATTCCAATGGAAGCACCTCTTTTCCCCCTGTGTGCTTTTCCACTGCTCTTATGTGACATTGTACAAAATTCCTGTCAAGCAAATTCCCATGTCTACATCAAGTTACAGACAAAACAAATTTCCTTCCGACACCATATAAGGAAAGAGCAAGGAGATGCAACACAGACAGGTCATGGCTTTGCACAGAGAAGTATTGTGCATCCAGATTTGCTTGATTTAGAACCTTTCTAAACACTTTTTGTCTATCTGGACTGTGTATGTAGCTGACATAGCACTATTGCAGGTAAGCTTTTGTTGACATCCAAGCAGTGTGGATCTATCAGCAAGCTCAGGGCTGAATCCAAGCTTTACAAGTCTGTGCATTGTACTCCACCATGCGAAACAGAAATAACCTTTGTTGCCTGTATGCAGGAGCAATTAACCTAAAACAGTGAACTTGGAAAAGAAATCTAGCCCGAGGTCTCTGATAGGGTGAAGTGGGATTTCCATCTGATAACATCAAAAAGTAATTTGCTCCTCTTTTAAAGCAAATTAATCTTTGTTCATACAGCTGACCTGATAAGGTTATTAAAATCATAGATCATAGAATCATAGAATAGTTAGGGTTGGAAAGGGCCTTAAGATCATCCAGTTCCAACCCCCTGCCATGGGCAGGGACACCCCACACTAAACCATGTCACCCAAGGCCTCATCCAACCTGGCCTTGAACACCGCCAGGGATGGAGCATTCACAACTTCCCTGGGCAACCCATTCCAGTGCCTCACCACCCTCACAGTAAAGAATTTCTTCCTTACATCCAATCTAAACTTCCCCTGTTTAAGTTTGAACCCGTTACCCCTTGTCCTGTCACTACAGTCCCTGATGAAGGGTCCCTCCCCAGCGTCCCTGTAGGCCCCCTTCAGATACTGGAAGGCTGCTCTGAGGTCTCCACGCAGCCTTCTCTTCTCCAGGCTGAACAGCCCCAGCTTTCTCAGCCTCTCTTCATACGGGAGGTGCTCCAGTCCCTGATCATCCTCGTGGCCTCCTCTGCACTTGTTCCAACAGTTCCATGTCCTCCTTATGTTGAGGACACCAGAACTGCACACAATACTCCAAGTGAGGTCTCCCAAGAGCAGAGTAGAGGGGCAGGATCACCTCCTTCGACCTGCTGGTCACACTCCTCTTGATGCAGCCCAGGATACGGTTGGCTTTCTGGGCTGCGAGCGCACACTGAAGCCGGCTCATGTTCATTTTCTCATCGACCAACACCCCCAAGTCCTTCTCTGCAGGGCTGCTCTGAATCTCTTCTCTGCCCAACCTGTAGCCGTGCCTGGGATTGCTCCAACCCAGGTGTAGGACCTTGCACTTGGCATGGTTAAACTTCATCAGGTTGGCTTCAGCCCACCTCACAAGCATGTCAAATTCCCTCTGGATGGCATCCCTTCCCTCCGGCGTATCAACCGAACCACACAGCTTGGTGTCATCGGCAAACTTGCTGAGGGCGCACTCAATCCCACTGTCCATGTCACCGACAAAGATGTTGAACAAGACCGGTCCCAACACCAATCCCTGAGGGACACCACTCGTTACCGGTCTCCAGCCGGACATCGAGCCATTGACCACAGCTCTTTGTGTGCGGCCATCCAGCCAGTTCTTTATCCACCGAGTGGTCCACCCATCAAATGGGTGATGCATCCATTCCGTAAACTGCAGTGAAAAACTAAGCTTATGCAGGATCAGGCTTCTCTTAACATTGAAATAAAATGTCTGGATTTGTGAGGACTTTTTTTTAATAGCCAGGGTACCTCAAACATTACTAAGTGCTTCTCCTGCGTAAAGGGATGCCCTTAGCTTAAAATCCTATCATTCACAAGGGTGAATTAAAATGAATCTTGGTTTTCCCTGCAGCAAGATTGCAGGCAGGGGAGTTTCGTAGACCTTCAGTTTGACCCTGTGTGGCTGCTCTGAAGTTCTCATTATCTGCCCTTCCCCTGCTGTTTTTTTAATGTTTCAATTACTTTTCAGATATCTCAGAATATTTTTACTTGTTGAGTACTATATAAACAGCATTAGCAAAGAGCCATGATATGGGACGAGTGGCTTGATTTGATGGTCACTGAAGCTGGTGGGAAAGCTAAAGGCTGTGAGCTGAAAAGAGTTAGAGAAGGATCAGATTACTCTCAATTGCACTCAATCAATAAGCACTCTACTCCCTCCATCATGGCCACTCAATTCACTCTACCACACAAAATACCCTTTCTGAGAACTCTGTGTTTAGCATAACAGCACACTGCACTGAATTGCTGTGGGTTGCTGAGATGGCAGCATTGTGGTGTAGGCTAACAGCTCATCTGCACACCCACAGAAAGACAACAAATGGAGGAGTAACTCAAATAATAACCTGCCCCAGCTGCTTCCAGGCCCATCCCAGGAGCCATCAGCCCATCAAGGGCCCTTCTGCATCAGTCCAAGGGTCCTTCCGCATCAGTCCAGAGGAGGACTAGGGCACAAAGACAGGTGGAAACCAAATTAAGGACTCAGAAGAAGGGATGCTCTGCCTCAGTCCTTCCAAAGGCTGTCCCAGAGGAGGCACAACCCCTGTGTCCAGGAATGAAACCCACCCAAATGAGTCAATGCCATAGAACCTTTGGGAGTGTAGAGAGTTGCTGCTTGGGGACATGAGACAAGGGTGTCTCTAAGGGTGATGCCATAGGGAGGGGGCTGCTGAGGACCATGGGAATCCTGACCAGCTATGTGTGATGGTCTGTACCAGCAACTGGAGTTGGACTGTGGCCCTGAGAGCTCAGATGTCCAGGTGCCAGCAACTGGGGAGATCCGGGGCAGCTACAGGGCAGACCATGTGTCTGAGCCCAGCTGCTGGAGGGACCCACCTTGTACAGATGTGTGTATCATAGAATGGTTTAGGCTGGAAGGGACCTTAAAGCTCATCCAGTTCCAACCCCCCTGCCTGGGCAGGGATACCTTCCACTAGACCAGGTTGCTCCAAGCCCCATCCAACATAGCCTTGAAAGACCACTGGTAATATGCTTTCTCTTTTATTTGTAGTATCAAAAGTAGAGTAAGCCTGGGACCAGAGTAGGAAGATAGGTGGCATTTAGTTTTGTAATTTTTCATTTCCTTCCTTTTGTGGGTTGAGCTTGTAATGTATGCAACAGGCATGAAACTACTGCACAGCAAGCTTGTTGGTGTATTCATTTCCTAGAATGTGAAATCTGATGGGGTGGGGTGGGATGGGCAGCTTGAGGAGAGACAGGAAAGGCAACAAACATAAGCTGTATACAAACCTTTCTGTGTGTGTACATAAACTGTAGTCTAACACCTACCTATAAAACATTCACTAATGCACAAAGTTTATGCATCAAAAGCTTGTGGAACAGTGAGTTTCAGATGTGAACGGTAGCGATTAAAAAAGAAAACACCTCTAAGTCTAAATATGATATAGGCGCAATACATTTTAACTATATAGACAAACATGCAATACCAATATCGTTCAAAACAGCAGCCCAAGCTCAGAACTGCTTCCTGATGAGAAGAATTTAAAAGAAACGAAAAGTGCTCCCAAGAAGTAAATTAGTGTATGCATAGGAATTCTTCAGTAGGTGACCTAGTTTTAAAGACCAGAGGGAATTTATGTCCATTGCCTGTTGGGAGAGAGGGTGGCCAGGGAAATCCTACTGTAATGAAGCCCATGGAAATACTGTTGGATTAAATTTCTTCATTGGCATAATTCCAGTAAAGTAAAAGAGGTGAAGAATGTGTTTTCATGTTTGGGCAAAAGGACCTTAAAGTACTAATTCTGGTTTAGCTCCCTAACAGAAGGTCTTTTGTAACATCCTAATTGCCTAATTCCTATTTTCGTGTCCTTTTCTGTGAGGTGAGATGTTTACATTCATTTTTATCAGTGGAAATATTTTTCCTTCTCCAGGGAAAACAACCCTATCACTAAATCAAATCAATCATATTTTGCTAGATTTATGCTTTCTTTTTGTCAGTGCTACATACACACATCAGGAGAGATACCTACTGGCATGTTTCACCTGTTTGTTTGTCTGGAGATGAAGTTTTGCTCCCTAAGGTTGTATAATTCTTCAGTGTCAAGCAGCTGATTTATACTACTTTTGTGTTTAAGAGTTCTACAGCCAGATCATTTTGATTGCCAGGACATCTTGTTCAGGCTTTCATTTCTCTTATGTGGATTTGACTTTATTTTTGTGTACATACAAGGTGTGATGAATTACCTTGCATAGTATGAAAAGCCTAGAGTGGAACAATGAGCATGTTTACAAATGGCTTTACTCCTTTCTCCTTTCAAGACAATTTATCTTGATGCTGCATGGTATATATTTGCAATAATGTTTTTGACCCTGAAACAAGCAACCCTGAACTCTCAAGTGCATCTTCCCTGTAATAATGCTTTTGCAAAATGCCTTGTTATTATATGTGGATTTTTTTGGTACCTGGATCATTTTCTTACATCAAAGCCCATGAGGCTCACAAGTATTTCAACAAATAGAGTGATTTGGGACTTTAAAGTTTTCTGAGTGAGGTAGAAATGTAAAGCTGAAACAAAAACCTGTGTCACTGTATGAGAAAAGGTTCTGTCTTTGTTCTCTGTATCATTATTGGAGTGAGACGTTATTCAGTGTATCTATCTTCTCTTTCACAACAGCCTGCAAGAGCGTTCACTGGGCTAATCTCAATCTTCAGTTTGCTCTTCAAAATGAACGCTTCTGATGTGAGGCTACTTCACAGGAAGCGTGACCTCATTCTGCCTCTGTGCCGCTGATTGCACGGGCTGCTTTCAAAAGGAAACAGAGGACTTCATAGACCTGCCTTTCCGAAGCCTCAGAGCTAATCTCTTCCAGGAAGCTGCAGAAGGAGCACCCTCCACTTAACGTCTCACAGGCGCTTGTGTTGATGACCAGAAACTCTTTTACATACATGGGTTAATAGTGAAATGGATTTTCCAGGTTTGGAAGATTTTACACATATTTATCTCTTAATATATTTGTCAGATGAGGAATAACTAAGCTTTGGACTCATTTCTGTTCTGCTCTTCAGGAAGTTTTGTGTTTCTGTGGCTGTTGTTATCGTTGCCTGCAGGGAGGAAAGACTAGACTGCTCTTCAGAAATGACTGATATGTGCGGACAAATAAAACTACCTTTGTAGACCCTTGTGTTTGGTAGGTTCAATAGCATAAAACTGGTTGCCTGGGCTTCAGCTATTTTAGCAGTTGACACTATATTTTGGTACCTACTAATGTAAATATTTAGAACATGAAGATGGACATGGGATTGCTGGCTACCAATTAAGGGCTTCATTGGCTGAAAGAGTAATTTGATTTTTGAAGGGAAAGGTAATAGAAACTGACTGCTTTGGACAGTGACTGTATTACAGCACAGGGGTCTGGGTGTTTTGAAATCAAGGCAGGGGGGGTTCTTGCCTTAAACTTTGATTTGAATTCTCTACATAAAATATTTCTGTGCTCATCTCAGGTTCATTTTTACTGTGATTTCTTAAAGCTATTGGGCTTTTCTCATTCCATAGTTTAAAGGTTCTGTGTTGATGCTCAGTTTGTGGATTACAGATATAATGCTACTGCTTCATTGTACAGTGGTGGTGAAGATGCTTTGTTTTGGCTTGCTTATACTGTTACTATAGCTTCTCACGCTATTAATAGCCCCAAACCAGAACTGAATATGAAATGAAAGCAGAACACTGTGCAGCATTGTCTACAACATGGTATTTCCATGTTTTCCTCAGCATTGTTTGAATTATGATTTTTAGGAAGTCTCTTCATTAGCATGAGACAAAAATTCTCATGATCAAGGGTAGCAAAAAAGTCTATTGGACTGCCTGTTTTATGGCTGTTTATGGAAGCTTGGAATTATCATTAGTTAAAAGCTAATTGCAACTGTCTATTAACTGTTCTTCAAAAGAGAAAGTCATCTTCTCCCCAGGAATGCATTGCATATGTATATATCTTGCTTTCTGTTATGAATCATAGAATCATAAAATCATAGAATAGTTAGGGTTGGAAAGGACCATGAATCTATGTATATACTCTATTTGACCTTAAATTTTATTTCTGTGGAAGGTGGCAGATAAACAAGCGCCCAGCAGACACATACCTTGTGCATTTCTGAGACAATTCAGATTAATAATGGAAGGACAGTGGTTTGTTCTGCCACTTTGATCAGTATGTGCCAACACTTTCTAATGAAAGCTCTCCCCATCTGTAAGCTACTGTTCTTAAAGGTTATTCTTTTTTAGTGGTTGCTACTTTATATTATCAAAACTGAAAAAAATCACATGCAAAACAACTGTGTTGTGGGTTTCAGTTGCTGGAAAGTTTCACACTCGAGTTATTAAAGAGCTGTAGTATGTATAACTGATGCTGAGGTATACTTCTGTATCTCTTTTCAAACAAATTTGCCCTAGAATCAGTAACTTTAGCTTAAGCAAGTATATGTTACAACTAATAGAATCATAGAATAATTAGGGTTGGAAAGGACCTTAAGATCATCTAGTTCCAACCCCCCTGCCATGAGCAGGGACACCCCACACTAAACCATGTCACCCAAGGCTCTGTCCAATCTGGCCTTGAACACCGCCAGGGATGGAGCATTCACAACTTCCCTGGACAACCCATTCCAGTGCCTCACCACCCTCTCAGTAAAGAATTTCTTCCTTACATCCAATCTAAACTTCCCCTGTTTAAGTTTGAACCCGTTACCCCTTGTCCTGTCACTACAGTCCCTGATGAATAGTCCATCCCCAGCATCCTTGTAGGCCCCCTTCAGATACTGGGAGGCTGCTCTGAGGTCTCCACGCAGCCTTCTCTTCTCCAGGCTGAACAGCCCCAACTTTCTCAGCCTGTCTCCATACAGGAGGTGCTCCAGTCCCCTGATCATCCTCGTGGCCCTCCTCTGCACTTGTTCCAACAGTTCCATGTCCTTTTTATGTTGAGGACACCAGAACTGCACACAATACTCCAAGTGAGGTCTCACGAGAGCATAGGGGCAGGATCACCTCCTTTAACCTGCTAATAATGTGATATATTTTGATGATACTATCTTAGGCATCCTCATTTTCAAACAATTGAAAATAAACCACACTTCTGTTTCTTTTTAAACTCTTTTACAGACAATCTGCATTAGCTGTTATCCCAGGGTGTGTGAAACAGTCCTTTTCAAGATGTATGGAGTATCGCACGTTGCACCAACACCAAGAACAAGTAAATTTGTGCACATTTGTCAGAGCTTTTAATTAAAAAAAACCCAAACCTGTTGTGGGGGGGATCTTATTTGGCTGATAGGATTCAGGATTTTGATAGGTTTAGTTTACATCCAGATCTACAAACCACCTGTCCAGTTCTTCCTGTATTTTCTTTTCGAGTTTGGATTAATTTCTTGGTTCTGAGTATACTTTTGCACAATTAAGAATCATGACTCTGCCTAAAATGAGATCTAACTCAGGAGCTAATTATGTATGGAAAAATATAGGTCTACAACATGTCAGTCTCTGAAACACGCCACCACTCTCGCTTCTTGTACAACTTGCTGTGTGGCATTCTGACCCATGTTGCTTATCTCTTTACACCTCCACAATGTTTCTTCCAGTTATTTCCTCAAGTTGTTTTTGCAAGGGTTAGAGCAGAGTTTTCTTATGGTAATTTTTTTTAATTGGCATTTTTCAAAGTGTAGGAGCAGCAGTTTGTATGGGAGTAGGGTAATAGGACTGGAAGGTTTTACTTCCCTTCTTTGGGGACCCTACCTGGTCCCAAGGCTCAGTTAGCCTTCACATCCAGGTTGTGGCTGGCACCTGAGCTCCAAATGAGCATAAACAAGATTTCCAAAGCAGAAACACTGACTTTCATGTCTTTTCTGTGCCTCTGTTCATAATTGAACATAAAAAAAATGAATTCTCTTGGACCCGTCTCCTCTCATAGGTACATGATGATCATTTACTGATAGTGTTTTAAGCATGATGCTTTAAAGATACAGAAGAAGCAAGATAATATAGGGAAAGATCACACTTTTAATCTTTCCACGTACAACATATAATTTTTCCCAATAGACAGCCATTGTTCGTGTTTTATAAGACTGATTCTGTCAGATGCTGAACATCTGGCGGCATTTTGCAGACTTGAGCCATGGTAATCCAGACAAATCCTATTTCCTGAGTCTGCTGTCACAATATTATTGTCAAACCTTTGTCACTGTTTTTATTCCAGAGCCTGTTGTCCTGTGTCTGCGATTTTAATCTGAAAAATATATTGTAATGGTTATGGTGGTCCTTCCATTCTACTCTGTATCTATTGTCAGTACATGTTCTGGTTTTGACCCTAACACCATTAAAATTACTGCAACTATTGCATTTGTGGCCATAATTATTTCTCTCAAGGTTGTGAGCTGTGCAGAGTACAAGAATCTGATTAAGATTGGTTCTGATACTGCGTTAAGATGAGTTTCCTACAAACACTATGCTTTTCCACGACTCTTTCACCTGTTTTATCTCCTTTAATCTTTCCCTTTTCTTTTATTAGCTTCTATTCTGATCTCCTTTTAAATGCACAAGGCACCTGTCAGTAAAGACCTGTCAACTGTTTAAGCTGTCAGTAGATATGATAAACACTCCTTCTTATTTGCCCTTTGCCTCTCTACAGGTTCAACAGAGTTTAATGGAGAACATAGACACAGCCTCTCACAACGTGTTTTTCCAAGGTATTTAGGAAAATTTTACTCATTTAATTTCATTTTTATTTCATTGGAGATTTTGTAAAATCCTATTGGGGGCACTCACAATTGTAGTGCTCATGTTAATTTAATTACTGCTTTAAATGAAAGTTCACAACTACTGCTGTGGAGACTGGAAGCACTGGCTTTGCAATTACAAGGTTTTGGAGTATTTCTGTTCCATCTGCTTTTTCCTCCACTGAAATGATGGTATCCCTCAGCGACGTGCCCTATGGGATAGTGAAACATGCTACTGAAACCCATGTCAGTCACTGAATCAATCCAGTGTCTGCCTTTCTCTCCATGGATGTCACTGCATAGCCCCTTGGAACTCAAAGGTGTTGAGGAGAAAGGACTAACCATAAATTCAGTTTTCTTGAGCTAAATAAAATGTCCACAGCATTTAGATTCTTTCACCTTTGTCAGTACTCACTTCTATTTTAAATATCACATAGTATATTTTTCTGTGCCATATTTCATCTCAAAGTCAATTGTATTTCAGTGCTGGATGAAGTTATCACCATGGGTAGACTTTATCCCATGTTCTAGCTGAGTGGTATTCTAGGTTTGTGAGAATGAAGTCATGTATCTTTAAGTCTTCATTAAGTATGGCTAGGTTATAAAGAGCAAATAAATCATGTCTGATTTGGAGGCACTCAGGCTTGTGCCATGCAGAGTAACTCAGAGACGGAAAATACTGGAATACCTCCGTAGACGCCAGGTAGGTGTGCATCTGGCAGGACTCCTTGGCCAAGAGCACAGCCACAGAAATGCATCATGCACATCTGCATTCAAGCTGGCTCCACACTCATGTGAAATGCTACACCTGGCATGAAGCCCTCCAGTAATCTGAAGCTCTGGAAAGTGTGATGCAGGCACACTCTAGCTGTTTGAAGCTCCCTAGGTCCAAAAGTAATATCATTATAGCCACATATTCTAAATCTGCATCGTTACCAGCCCCCATCAGTTGGTAATGTAAATTCATTACTATTAAATCATGGGCTTGCTCTGTCTAGACATTCATTAAATTAGAGAGTTTATTTCTCCTTTTCAGTTATGCTTGTGCCTTTTTGGACGATGACCCTGCTTATGAATATTGTTCCACAAATACTCCACCAGGATCCTTTTCCGTATGTTGCCGCAGCCCTCGACTGCTTTCTAATGGGTATTACATTTGGGCAGAAGACAGTTTTCTGTCTGATGAAGGTGGCAACATAACACTAACACCATCCCAGACAAGTGTTTCTTACAAAGAGAATTTAGTTCGGTAAGTGAACCATATGCAGTTTTTACTCAATGTTGGCAATTGCCTCCACATCTCTGGACTTATCTAGAGGTATCTGTGTGACTGTCTACACTTTGGTTGGCATAATATCACCATTGCTTCTTAATGGGAACATCTCAATTGATTTAGTTTAGAGAGTGCTGTGATTGAAATAACTTGATTTTCAGTCATGTCTGATCTTACTATCCAAAACCTCTTCAGTACACAGTTGTTGCTGTAACTAGTTGTGTCCAATAGAGAAAAAGGAAAGCTACAGCTTATTTTGCCAATACGGTGTTACCATGCTAAGAAAAAATGGGAAAAGTACATACGTGTATATATATTATGTATATGAAAAAATAAAAAGGTCTGGTCCTGAAATTCGTCTTCATGGAAAAGTCTCTTGATTTCAGAAGGACATCACTTTGGGAAGGTATCTAAAGTTGAAGCACAGTGGATTCAGGCAGCACCAAAAAGGATATGGTAACAGGAGACCACTCACATTAGTATCAGAGCCCAGTAACTGTAGTATCATTTGTTATCACAATATCCAGTATCACAACAGCATGATATATTGCTATATATTGTTGCTAATACATTCCTTGGCATTACTGCAGTGTGCAGCAGTCATTCTTGGTGACATACCCAGAGTCAAGAACAGAGCTGGGAACTGCACCCAGAACCTGGTTCTTTCATGTCAGTCCTGCAAGCTTTAGAGCTCTCTCCTTGCTCCACAAGAATGATTAACTCTATTCCTTGACAATGTGTCTTTTCTTTCTAGTGTATTCAGGCGAAGGAAGAAAATCCGTCGCTCTCTTGCCAGCTTGTTCAGTCTCAATGCCTCCACTTCATGGCTCAGCAGCATCGTCCCCAGCAAAATGGATTCCTCCCATTTAGATGATCCTTGGCCTGATGAATGCAATGAACAAGAAGCCAGTCAGAGTGATGTTGGT
Organism: Psittacula echo; assembly: GCF_963264785.1. Taxonomy (NCBI): domain Eukaryota; kingdom Metazoa; phylum Chordata; class Aves; order Psittaciformes; family Psittacidae; genus Psittacula; species Psittacula echo. The sequence goes on along the minus strand of NC_137737.1, from coordinate 152,964,047 downwards.
AAGCCCTGACTAGGCACCGAGTAATCAAGCCACAACATTACAGTCTGTATTTAGTGGGACCTAGGCATCTTTTTCTATAGGTTTTGCAGGGGTTGTTGGCCAAGTTGTGCAGATAAAGGTTAGATGAAAGACAGAACTGTAAGTGGTGAATTAAGCTCCTGGCATTAAAAGAGTATGAGTCCACAAAGACCTTGATGCCAAAAAGACATTTTTAGACCGAATTTGAATCCAAAGTCATCACCAGTGATGTTTATACTGGTGTCATTAATGTATAATGGTTTATTCAGTTTTGTCTTTACTCTCCATATTTTCACCTGTATACATTGAACCATCCAATTCCTGACCCTTAACAACTTGGAAACGTCTCTGTGTTTAAATGATTAACCTCCCCCAGATCAATTCATTAACACGAGTCTTAAAGCTCTTCATTTGTGCAATCTCAGTTATATTTACACTTTTTGTAGGTGATTCAAATGTTTCTTCTGAATATAACAGCTATGACAGCCACATGCCACAAAGACAAGCTCCAGCAGCTAACAGAGTCTCTCTCAACAAAGATGACAAGTTTCTTCAGCCTGAGAAACCATTTTGTGTATCAAAATCTATCTCTCCATTTATGATAAATGCAAATGAAGAGACTTGGAGCAATGCAGGTGTGTTACCTTCTTATTCTGATATGTCTTATTTTTAGACTGAAATATAAATGCATTAAAAATATTGACATGCCCCCTTGCAGAATAGAATTTATTTCCTGAAGCATACATTTAAAATGACTAATAAAAAAAAAAAATTGGCATTTACTGTTTATCCCTCTCTGCCCACATCTTTTCCTCTTCTGTTTTCAGTGATAAATGGAGAAAGAAAAAAGAGGGGTGAAGAGGAAAATGGAGGAAAGGGCATGGGAACAACTGAGACAGGCAATTATTCAGGAAGTCTTGTTTTCTGAGAGTGTGCAGGGCTCAGTGTCTCTATGGCTGTGGGGGAAAAAGACTCTTGAGAGACACCCAGAGCATGAAAATTAGGTTTCTGCTTTGAATCACTCTAGGCGAATTCTCTTAAAAAGAAACCGAAGAGACTGGCCTCACAGGCTGAAGGTCTTTGCAAACACCTCCTGTCATACATTTACTTTCCTGAAAACTCATGAGGATTATTTTCCTGGCTTTTGTTTTAGAATCCAGGACAGTGCAAAGTGTCCTGTCTCAGATGGTTGCACTGATCACGTGTTTAATCATTTCAATATGTACAAGGTAACTTTTATTTCTTTTGTTTCTGATGTCAATGCTTACTGCATCTCAACTGCTGGATAAATGATAAATCAAGGGCCACATTTTCAAAGTTAGATATATCTTATTATGAAAATATATTTTCACATTATAGCTGGTGCAGTCAAAAAGCTCAGCTATACAGATATGCACAAAAATAAGAAATACATATGCAGACATGGAAACTATTTTGTCAAGTGTGCTTGGACCAGGGGTTCTGAAAGGCTGAGAAGAATCAGAATGGATCTATGTCTTTCTAAGTGACCAGTATGGGTATTTCAGTCTGGGACTGCTGATGTCTTTCCTTCTAGGACATTATCCTCAAAAGCTTACGTAATTTAAAGTCTTACATTGTAGTTCATCTAGCAGAGTTCAGAGGGTTCATCCACAAGAACCTTCTCTCCTCCTCCCACTCAGGCTTCACCTCTATCAAGCCAAATATGCATCCCTTGGGTTTTTTCTAACCTTGATGGGTATTGTTATGTTCTCAGATATTTTCTGGGAGGACTGTCTGCCACTTTGCTGCTGATAATTTTAGTTTGTAAGTACAGACTTTCTTTTTATTCAACACACAATATTTTACTAAGTCACATCTGAGGACCAAAAGCTATCCTTGGATGTATATCCACAGCTTTTATTGATGCTAATAAGTGCAGTATGTGGGCATATGGGGACAGGATGTAGCCTTCTATAATTAAAAGATTTGGCATTTGAATTTCACAGTTCTTTTGTCCAAAGATGCTGCTGTGTCATCGTTCTTCAGTCTTGGCACATCTTTCAAAACAACTAAGTTTTGGTAAGTGGCTCCAGTGTCATGTGATGACTAGAGGAATTTAGAAATCTTATATTAATAAGAGGAAGGAAAGAATCATTCTGTTGTTTCCATGTTGAAAGATAGACTGCATCATCTGAAGTTACTGGTGGAGGATATGGCTTTTCTGTTACTGATTTGTATACATAGAAATTTTCTGTTTATTTTGAAAAGCTGCCTTTTCATAATGTGCAATAAGTTACACCTATTTCTTAGCAGAAAAGGAAGGTAAACCTAATATGCCATAGCAAAGACAGCCCCATCACCACTTTTCAGGGACTACAGAATTGATATGGCTTGGCCCCACTAACCCAATGTTCCATGAGCTTCAGGACAGAGCTTTGCCTTTGGCATATACTGTAGTCTGATAAATGTCTTAGAGAGAAGTAGTAAATCAGTCTGATCAGTTGAATAAAGGTGCTGCTGTTGTTGTTTCACTGTTTATTTCCAAGGTTTGAACAGAGCTGTAGTTTCTAAATCCTTCTGGAGAAAAAGACTTAGATATTTAGATGGTTTGCATTATATCTTTAGGAGAAGGTCATACGCAGGCCTTCATGCTGAAAGCATGTGTGTGTGTGTGTGCTGGATTTATGAATTACCATTCTTTCACCCTTTATGCAGCAGAAAATTCTTCTGGACTGTGTAAAATCTAAAATGCTGCTGACACTTACAACATTTGGGCTTATCTCAATTTCTATGTGCAAAAATGAAGCTGAAAAAGGACATTGTTTCTGCAACTGTGTCAGGGTTCAGGAGTTCAGTGTATCCCAAGGGCAACAAGACAAGCTGGCAGACCTCTTAGCCTTTGAATTGAGGACAGTGAAAGTTAGAAACAAGGCGGCCCAGCTTGGAGAGCCTTATTACAATGGCAGTCTTGGATTTGGAGCATCCATGAGCTTAGTATAACACCCTGGATACTCAAGGGTGGTATGTTACACTTTGTCATTATGTCATTAGTCCCAGTAAAATCAAGGCCAACAGATTAGGACTAGAGTGTTGCAAATGTATGCTCAAAAGTTCTGTTTTCTGACTTCCTAAATAGTTTAGCCCTGAGTCATAAAGCTGCTCTTCACAAGAGAAAAACAAATACACTCTGAGAGCTTTTCAGTCACTGGTGTACAAAGAATACCTCTTTTCTGCTCATCACAAGTGAGAAGTTACCTGCTCAGACAAGTAGTCCTACAGCTTAACTGAATTTGGCAAACCAGAACCTACATAAATCCTCTTTATAACAAACTGTGGTTTAAATTGGGACATCAAAAATGTATGCTTTTTTTATTTTCCCCACAGAAAATAGTTGGAAGAAAAGAATAATTGGTGTGTATATGTTTAAGTTTAGAAAGAATTCCATAATTTTTGGGGTGACCTCTACTATGAAATGAGGTTCAAGCATGCCAGGAAGGTTCCTTGGACTTCTCATTAACAGAAGGTTTAGCTGCGGGACACATGCCAGTTTCCACTGTGAATGACTCCACTTTGCTGTCTAAAACTCCTTTTTCATTTTATTTGGATGAAATACTTTTTATTGTTTGACAACAGTTGCTAAATAGTGTAAGCTGTTAAACAACTGCTGTGCTTCAGCCCAGAGGAAATATGTTTTTTAATAACAGGCAAAGCAAGTCTTCCCCTTTCCAAGTTTAAACTGAACAGTAGTGCCAGGTGCTGTACTGCTCTGACTTGGTACCATTCCACTGAAGGAGTAAAGCAGCATCAACATGTAACAGCCCAGAATATCTAGAAAACACTTATAGATTCTTCTTTTCCTTATTTTTTTTGTCAGCCAAGCCTCACCTTTCTCTTCCAGTTATTGATTATCATGCATTTCTAAGTCTTGGTGCAACTCAGAACCTTTAAAACAAGAGTGCTGATTTGTTTGTATTTGGAGCTGGCTATCCCCATCCTGGCTCTGTTATTTCCCTTATCTCTTTATTTTGAAAAGATAAAAATGAAAGGAGGGAACTAAATGGAGCTGTGCCCAGGTTTTTGTTTCTTAGAGTGCGGATGAAACAGCCTTGTTCTTCAATTTGCTGTTCAGTGCAGTTCAGCTTCTGAGATCTAAAGGCATCTACACAGCTGCAGACACAACCTCGGAAACCTTACAGTCTGCCCTCAGAGCTAGAACGTTCATCCTGAGAACAAAACCACAACAAATGATAAGCAGCATTTGGTCACTTTGCAGACTTACTAAAGCCTACAATGAAATAATACATCCTACTCATCCAGTCTTCCAAGCAGTGGACACCAGATATAGCACTTCTTAAAGTCAGTGGAACTGTTTATGTAAGGGTGACTCTGATTTTGAAAGCCAGTATCAATATTAACTGAAGAAGGTACTACAGGATGGAGTGGAGAACTTGGCTTTTGTTGCCTAGCACGAGTAAACTAAATACAGACTGGCACAGGTTACTGAGAGACAGGATCTCCAGCATTCCAAAACATGCTTGTCTCTTGCTTTTCATAAAAACCTAAAAGCGGAGTAGTTACTTATGTATCTTTTGAAACAAGTTCACTAACAGTTTTCACTTTTCCTCCTCCTCAAATTTATTTTCCTCAGCTCTTCAGCATCAAACTACTGAACACCTCCTTATGGCCATCGTTACACGTGTTCCTGTGGAAAAAAATAACAGAATTGTTAGCGTTCTTCCTTCAAAATACAGTTAATTTTAGCTTTGTTTTTACTTTTATTCTGCTCAAAGTGTGAGTGAGGCCTTAATTTCTTAGTGGCTATTTGAAAGCAGTGATGCAAGACAATTGCTCTTATGTCAATGAAGTCCTTTGAAGGCATGGGGGTCCTACAAACCTTTTGATAACAAATTGATGGTAAAAAGTGCTTTGTAATCCATATTTTTTATAAAAATTGATGTCTACCCATACTTTCTGTATTAATTCCTTGTAATGACATACTCTTAATAGATTTGGATAGTAGCTGAGTACACATGGTGATATATTTCAGAAGCTTTATTATATCATGCGTGTGCACTGCCTTTTGGCCCTTATGCTGAGCATTAAGAAAAAGAAAAAAAGAGGAAAAAAGATATATTATTAGAAGGAAAGCACTCATCAGAAAACCAGGAATCGGAATATGGAGAAGCAATGACTAATCTGAATTACCTGGATTCAGGTACAAAAATACAAGATCTGCAGGTATTTACTTTGGAAACACTGAGCTCTAATTTTCAGCTTGGATCTTTGCTACAGCAGACTAAATTGCACATAGAACCTGTGGGTAACCAAAAACTGCTATCTTGTGACTCCAAGCTTTTAATAATCTGCTTCTTGAAATATTTCCCTCTATGCCAGTTTAGCTAGGACAGCAAGGATTTCATCTTCCTGCACAACAAAATGATGATAATGTCTGAGGATACTATTGCTCACCAAATCATTCTCTAACTAGTGTTGCTTCTAGTCTACTTGTCCCCTGCTGCACTAAAAGCCATGCTAGTACAGCCCCAGCTGGTAAATCAGACACAAAATGCTGCCTGTGAAAGGGCTAGGTGTGCCCATGGGGTACAATCAGGCTGGCAGGCATAATGGCAGAGGTTTGACAACTCTGCAGTAAAAGTGCACAAATGAAAGGTTTTGGTGGAAGAAACACCACTGTCCAACCAGCTCTGTGTTAAGCCAAGCTCAAGCACGTTATAACTGTTTTTCTAGCATCGAAAACCTGAACAATCATGCCATGAGGAAAAAGGGGACTTGAAATTAAGTTAAAATGCACATTTCTCTTTCAAAGAGTGAATATATGCTGGTTATATTTTGAAGACAGCATCAATAGCTCAACATTAAGAGCTCAAAAAGGGGAATTTTACCCAAATCATCGACGTGTAGTAATTTACTTTTTCCCAGTGCATTAAATTGACTTCATGTGAAGACAGACCATTTGATGTAACAAGAGCAGGTTTTATAGTTTCAATAAATGGTGATGATAGAATATTCTTCTTCATAAAACTGATGTATTATGTTACTAAAATAGTAGTTATGATACTTATCCTCATATTTACTTACAGTTAATGCTCTTGAATAATTTTGTTACTATGAAATAATTCTGCTTCTTTATTTACTTTATGGAGACAACTGAGAGTATGTTTCATTGTTTAATATGTATACATATTTTATTACTTATTTTATTGCTACTTGTAATAGGTCCATTACTTAATGCACTTTAAAAACTAAAGGATTATAAAGATTTTTACTGTATAAATAATCTCCTAGAAGAATAAGATGGAAAATTAAATGCCATACTGAAAGTTCTAAGACTGCAATTACTCTGCAGTCATCAAAGTGATTATGCTGAAAAGCAGAAAAACCTGAATTCACTGTAAACTAGTTCACTGAAAGCTAGTGAAGAAAAAGCTGATTCAGCTTGCCAAAAGTTTGGTCTAAAATGAATTGTTATAATCTCTCTATGGATAAATATAAACTGTAAATTAGAATAGCTCTGATCCTGAGAGAGGGAAGTTCTGGGACAATTTGGCAATTGGAGTTCAAGAGTTAAAAATAAGATGCTTGTGAACTGTTGATATCTGTCCTCCATATATTAATGTTAGCAAATGAATGAATTAACAAAATAACAAATAAATGAATAACAAATAAATTGTTAACAAAGAAATGAATTAACAAAGTTTTATTCAGTTACCAGCCTGGTTGGCTTTGGCAGTTCCCTTCCATATATTCCAATGGACATAAAAGCAAGCCTTGTATTGTCTGTCTGAAAAGAGGCATAATAATATGTTCAATCATGTTGGATGAAAAAATTGAAACTAGGGTCTGTCTGGTGAAAAACTGAAGACAGCGTTTTCTAACCTAAATGTTTAAATCCAGACTTTCAGAGGTAACTAGCATTTGCAGCTTGTGTTACCCAGAGTACCAAGCCTAGGATAATTGTGAAATGTAATTACAGCAAAGCAAACGCATTGTTGATTAATGATAACTGACATATCTACAGAGAAAACAACTAGAATTTTATGTTTCTGTCCCCAGTGATTAAACTCTTACTCCGCTTTAATATAGCATGTTATTTAGAAAAACAAAAACAACAAAGAATTTCAAGATACAGGTTTATAAACGCCTGTGCATTATCTCATACTGCTTATAACTATTATTTTTTTGTTGTTACACTTTGTCTTATACTCTCTTATTGCTTGCTGTGTTCAGCTGAATTTCAGGGTCATTCTTGAGTGTGTATCACATAGTGCTTTATAGCATGAATCTTCCTGTTATAGGGAACAGTAGCAAGCAAGATGATAACATTTATGGCATCCCTAAGCTTATAATGTTCCTAATCCGTGAGCAAGTCTGCTTTGTATTTATTATGAAAGCATTACTCATAGAAGCCAAACCATACAAAGATTAACATTTTTAATTTAAATAATAGGGAATAAGCCACACTGGTACAGAATACAGGTATGGCCATTTAGTCCAGCTCTGCAGAATCTACTCTGATATATTTTTTTGTGAATCAGCTGCAGTGTTTTGTAAGCCTCTTCAATATACACTGAACAAAACTGGTGCTTCACTTTTCATTTTATATTATTTCATTTTTATGTTTTCTCATGCTGCTTTTTTCCCCCCTTTGGTATTTACATAGCAGTAAAGCTGTTTCTGTTTGAGTTCTTCTTGTGTTTGAGAGTGTTAATAATGAAGATTATTATTAGTAGTTGCATATATTTCTATTAATTTTCGTGAGTTTATATCCTGCCCTGTAGGTTATGTGCTCTTTGGGAGAAGATTTATTGGTACTTTGGTGTGAACATGAAAGCCTTGATTTATTACAAAGTAACTATTACTACCATAGAATGTAATAATAATTATTTAATAGGAAATAGATAGAAGGACACAGGTTCACATTCTGAGTGTGTATTAGTCAGTTAATTTCCACCAGACAAGACTCTGACCTGAAGCAATTTAACAGCTAAGGTTTATCATCCAATATCAATTTGCTGGGTCTTTGGCACCTTATATGAGTATGTACTGACGGAGTGAGCACATACTCAAAGTACTTCTGATGCACAGTAATAATAATGTTATAAAGCTTATTTTTGTCATGACAAATCTATTTTATATTGCATTGTTTTACGCATTTAACAAATAAACTTGTAATGTATTAAAGTGGTGCAGTGAATTCCTTCAGGGAGGGCATGCCAGATGGTACCCCTTTTCTTCTTTGTCACTCCATTCTCCTGACTGTGATGTGGCTCTTTACCTCTGTAATGTACATTGCTTCATCCGAAGAGCTTGAGCTTGTGCTGCTTAAAGCTCTTAAGTCATAATGTGACTGAAGAGCAACCGCATGAAAATAATGAACACAATAAGGTCAATGTATGCAAATGTAAAATTTGTGTTTAAGTTGAAAATAAATGAATGCAAAATTTTCCTGAGAAGTTGTACAACACCACAAGTGCAAATTACACCAAATTTTGTGTATGTATATTGTGTTGATGTTGTGCAGCTTCAAATATTTTCTTCAATGAAACATTTTGAGACATAGAATCATAGAATCATAGAATAGTTAGGGTTGGAAAGGACCTTGAGATCATCTAGTTCCAACCCCCCTGCCATGGGCAGGGACACCTCACACTAAACCATGCCACCCAAGGCCTCATCCAACCTGGCCTTGAACACCACCAAGGTTTGAGCATTCACAACCTCCCTGGGCAACCCATTCCAGTGCCTCACCACCCTCTCAGTAAAGAATTTCTTCCTTATATCCAATCTAAACTTCCCCTGTTTAAGTTTGAACCCGTTACCCCTTGTCCTGTCACTACAGTCCCTGATGAATAGCCCCTCCCCAGCATCCTTGTAGGCCCCCTTCAGATACTGGAAGGCTGCTATGAGGTCTCCACGCAGCCTTCTCTTCTCCAGGCTGAACAGCCTCAACTTTCTCAGCCTATCTCCATATGGAAGGAGCTCTGATCATCCTCGTGGTCTCCCGAGAGCAGAGTAGAGGGGCAGGATCACCTCCTTTGACCTGCTGGTCACGCTCTTCTTGATGCAACCCAGGATACGGTTGGCTTTCTGGGCTGCGAGCGCACACTGAAGCCGGCTCATGTTCATTTTCTCATCGACCAACACCCTCAAGTCCTTCTCTGCAGGGCTGCTCTGAATCTCTTCTCTGCCCAACCTGTAGCTGTGCCTGGGACTGCTCTGACCCAGGTGTAGGACCTTGCACTTGGCATGGTTAAACTTTATAAGGTTGGCATCAGCCCACCTCACAAGCGTGTCGAGGTCCCTCTGGATGGCATCCCTTCCCTCCGGCGTACCAACCCACCCACACAGCTTGGTGTCATCGGCAAACTTGCTGAGGGCGCACTCAATCCCACTGTCCATGCCACCGACAAAGATGTTGAACAAGATCGGTCCCAACACCAATCCCTGAGGGACACCACTCGTTACCGGTCTCCAGCCGGACATGGAGCCATTGACCACAACTCTTTGCGTTCAGCCATCCAGCCAGTTCTTTATCCACCGAGTGCTCCACCCATCAAATTGATGTCTCTCCAATTTAGAGACAAGGATGTCATGTGGGACAGTGTCAAAGGCTTTGCACAAGTCCAGGTAGATGACGTCAACTGCTCTGCCCCTGTCCATCAGTTCCGTAGCCCCATCATAGAAGGCCACCAAATTGGTCAGGCAGGATTTCCCCTTAGTGAAGCCATTCTAAGGCACATAGGCTTCCATGCTGAAAGCATGTGTGTGTGTGCTGGATTTATGTATTACCATTCTTTCACTCTTTATGCAGCAGAAAATTATTCTGCCTCTGTAAAATCCAAAACGCTGCTGAAACTAAAAACATTTGGGCTTATCTCAATTTCAATGTGCAAAAATGAAGCTCAAAAGGAGGTTGTTTCTGCAACTGTGTCAGGGATCAGGAGCTCCGTGTGTTTCAAGGGCAACAAGACAATCAGGCAGACCTCTTAGCCTTTGAATTGAGGATAGCGGAAGTTAGAAACAAGACAGCACAGACTTATTACAGTGACAGTCTCAGATTTGGAGTTTCCAAGGGTCTTCGCACAACACCCTGCATGCTCACGGGTGGTATGCTACACTTTGTCATTATGTCATTAGTCCCAGTAAAATCAAGGTCATTGATTATAAACCTCACCCTGAAAAGCCTGCAGTTTTAAGGACAAGAAGCCAGTGCGATTATTCTACTTCAGCATCTAGCTTTGCCCCCTGGGCTCTAGACCACCAGGTTAGGACTAATGCCTGCTTCAAAGTTCCTTTTTCTGGCTTCCTGCATAGTTTAGCGCTGAGTCATAAACACAGCTAAGTGAGGAGGAGGCATTTCGTACATGAGTGCCCACGGGGTCAGGAGCAGTCAAAGCGCTATAGCAAAGATAGCAAAGCCGTCTTACCTCATGGGCGGGCAGAGCAGTGCCTCAGCGGGCACAGACAAAGCACAGACCCGACTGAGCCCAAGGGCGGCGGGGCCTGACCCCACGGCAGCGCCTCCCGCCCGGCCCCGTCGCCATGGCAGCGAGGCGGCGTCCTGTAATGGCGGCGGCGGGAAGCTGAGAGGGGCGGCCATGGTGCGGAGTGAGTGTCGCCGAGAGCTGCTTTCCTCCCCTCAAGGGACCTGCCCCACTCCCTGCCCGCCATGCTCCCTAACCCCACGCTTGCCTCCTTCCTTGACAACTCCTTACTCCCCCGGCAGCCCTTCTCTCCCACGGCCTTCCTTGCTCTCCTCACCTTCCTTCATTATGTTTTCCCTTCTCCCTGGTAACAACGACCCATTTCATTTCAACAAGCACAGCCCAGGCGTGCTCTTGCCTCTGAAACAGCACAGCAGTGAGGTGGCCCAAGTGGGGATCCCCCTGTGTGTGGGGAGATGCTTCACAGGGTGGCTGATGTCTGGGCACTGCTGCCCTGTCGCTGCATTGATACATTTCCAATGCCAGATTATTTTATTTAGGTAAAAGTAGCCAATGCAGACACATGAAAAACCCCTGTGGTGTTAAAATACATCACACTGTTCCTTATGAATCCATAGTCTTTTAGAGCTAAAGCAGTATGACCTTAAAGACTGAGTGCTCATGCATATCACTCAGGAGAAAAAAGCCACTGAGGAATTCCCTTCCTCTGCTATTTTCCCTGTAATCTATTTAGATTGTATACGGTCATTGGACAGCCAGGCCCTTGCTGGGTAAAATAGTGCTTTGGAAAGGAACTCCTTCTCTCTGCATGAAGCTGGCAGATGTCTGCTTGGAGCAGACAGTGCCTGAAGGTGAATGGCTTCATCTCCACAACAGCATGGCTTGAATCTGAGCCTTAAAAGTGCGTACTTCTCTGAAATGCAGGTTCCTCCACTGTTTCTTGATACACCTGCAGCTGTCTACCTGTTTATTGTTTCCATTTATTGAATGCTTTTCTTTGTATCTGCTCCTTTTTGAGTAAAACAATACTTTTTGGCAGCCCAGCTGTTAGAGCTTCAAGATCGGTTCTGTCCAGTTGATTGATGCCATCCCTCATTTCCTCCTGTGTTCATGGGAGCATGGGGGGGTAGCTGTGATCTCTCCAATCAGTGGTCCATTCTCCTGTTACTGCACACATAAGCTGGTTAATGAACTTCTCAGTGAGAAGAAATGTTATGATGTGTTTTGTCGATGCCTTCGAAAAGATTTTATTTAAAATTTATTGTTTTCTCTTGCAACTTTCTTTCCCTCGTTCCTCTTAAATGAACCAGATAGCATAGAAAATGACAAATATTCACTCCATTTCCTACAGCAGGTCCTCAGAATAGGTCTCTAAAGCTCTATTGTAGCTTCTGTTGTGAATAATTGTTTCTGCTTTGCAAGCCATCTGGTAATGAAAGTGGACGGTTTTTTGCATAATCACTGTAACAATCACTTCCATTTTCTTTTCATCAGCAAAAGGAAATCTGGCTGTAATAAAACTGTCAGGAATAGTTTGTATGACTTCTTTTTGTATAAAGGGTACAGAGCATGATGTCTCCAATGTGTATGCATGCAGATTGGAGAATATTGTTTTCTTGCTCAAAAACACTGTTTGAACTGGAAACACTGGCACTGAAAAATCAGCCACCAAACATGTTAGTAAGCAGGCTTTTTAGTCTATTTTTTACTTAATTTTTTATTTCTAGCAGATTTACCAAGTAACTCAGTACTAATATCAGTGTTTCAATATTTTCTGTGAAGTCTAAAATATTTAGTCACATTATTGCCATTCATTTTCTCTCCATTAATTGAATCAGGTTTGATCAATGGGCTGTTGAAGGAAAGGTAGTTGTTCAGATGCTGCGAACCTGCCCAACATGATTGAAAAAGAAAGACACCTTTCCCAGTATGCTTTATGTACAGACAAGATCCTCTCTTATATCAATATCAGTATGACCATTATATAATTCTCTAAACCATGTTAGAATCATAGAGGTAGAGGTAACTGTTGAACAGAAGGGAGTTTTGACTCTGATCATCTGTAAATAATGTAATATACACAAAACCAGTTTCACACCTTTCCCAAAGGCTTTAGATACATGAGGTGTACTGACATGTGTGAGTTTGGATTTAGTTTGGTACATAGTTTACCTACCTTGTAGCAGATCAGTCTGCGTGAATATGTGCAACCATTCTAGAACCACTAATACAACTGGATGAGTTCACAGAACGTCCCTGAGACAAAGAAGCAATGAAAGAATACTTTTAATTAACTCATGGTAGGAACAATTTGCTTTCACAGATCTCTGTATTTTTTCCTTCTACTTGCTTTTCTTCAGAGTCTTTTTGAAAGGCTTGTTTGCCTTTTTTTCAGTATTAACAATCATGAAAATACCTATGCCAAATTGATAAACCCCTAGTTTTTTAATCAGTACTTCTCTGTAAGTCACTGCTTGTCAAGGTGAGGAAAATGCTAGCACTTGTTTTTTTGTGTAGAGACTGGAAATGAAATAATAACATCTAGCTCAAGAGTAGCACTGTTTCTCATAGAATTTCTTTACCTTCATCATACAGAGCCTTTTCACCGTTTGAAAGATTGCCTGGCACTAAATTTTACTATGTGATAATTCTGAACCCAGGTCTCTGGTGGTTTTTTGGCCACTGAAACTCCTATGCTGGCTGCTATTCAGCTGGTAGTGCCTAAAAAATATGCAATATTAAATTTCATTCTAGCATAAACATTTATAAGCATGAATTAGTTATTGCTTTGCTTCAAACATGAAAAAAAAAAAAATCTGTCCTCTTTCAACACATATCTTGCTTATTTCTGTGCACACTGTCCTGGTGGAAGAATATGATAACAAGCTGTAGCTAGTTTTCTCCCCCCCACCCTGATCTATGATGTGAACATCTGGCATCAGGAAATAAAAGAGCATAAAACACTCCCTTGCTTTGTCTAGATGAATCAATCTGCAACCCAAGCTATGCTGAAAATAGTGGATGCTGGATTAATTTCTGCAAGGGTTGTATCACGCTCGCATTAGCAGTTTTCATATGGATCTTTCTAAATGTTACAGATGACGTGAGTGTGTTTCACGAATGATGTTTACTGTGGCAGACTGGTCTGAAGTCACTTGGTACTTGGTGTCTTTTCTAGCAGATTTTATTTTTGTTGGTGTTTCTACCAGATATCTATTTGATGTGGTGGAACAAAAAATCTTAATGATTTTAGAAGTTTTTTGTAAGTCAGATGGCAGAAAATGACTAAAGGGAAATATGACATCTAATGTTTCTTTCAGTCACTGAAGATCTTGTTAGAAGATGTGCAGAGCATAATGACTGTGAAATATTTTCACTGGAAGAAATCTCTTTACATCAGCAGGAAATAGAAAAACTAGAGTATCTTGACAAGTGGTGTCGAGATTTAAAAATTCTCTATCTTCAGAATAATCTAATTCCAAAAATTGGTGAGTGTTTTCTGGGTATGTTTCTTTCTAAATGGTTTTTACACTCATAGTTTTGAAATACCAAAAAAGTATCTGTTGTGCTATACTTCAAGGGAGTGTAGTGTGAGTAACCACAGAAAAGTTCTTTGGGGGTCTCCTACAAGATTTTCTTTCCTTTCATCTGGTCCAGAATGTCCACTTGAAGCACACAGCAGTTTCAAACATGCTTCAAGATATCATAGTCAAATGGTTTATGCTGAGTCTATTGGGATGTGTCTTTTCTCTTCTTAAAGTAAACCTTTACGCAGCCCTTAAGATCAGACTTGCCTGCTAATTAAACAGCAAGTTGTAAGGCATCTGCTGTACAGATGAGTCCTGGTTCTTTTCTATAAATGGAAGAAAACCCTCAGGATACCACTGTTTCTCTCGCATCTTCATGTGTACAGGCATTGCTGTTACAGAAATGTTGGAAGAAAAATGAACAGCCAACCTAAGCAGCACAAGTCTTGCTGAGAAATTAATTTCAACAGCTGTTTGTGAATTCTGAAGAAGATACTTCTCCAAGGTTTTAGCAAACTAAGTGGTAGGATTCATGTCACCGAACTTTTAGACATCTCTGTCTTAGATGGTTGCTGTAGCCGCCCTTTGTAATCCATGATGAAGAAAAGGAGTATTTTGGAGCATAATTTGGTTCACTGGTTCTAGACAGACAATTGAAGATATGACAAATAGCACCTTGAAGAGCCTATTTCTCCTTATTGATTATAGAAGAGCCTAGGCAATTAAATCAGCTGCTGAGATGATCTGTGTTGGTCAGATGAAACTCCCTCTGCTTGAATTACTTTCTTTGTCTGAGCAGGGTCAGTTTGTACAGCAGTTAATCCATGTGGCTTGTGAATTAGAGTTTGAGGTAAACATTATGGCTTCATTGAAAAGGTTTTCCAGCCAGATCTTTGAAATCATCTGGTGACTCAGGAGAAATTGGTAAACTGTAGCACAAGTTACACTGTGTATCTTGTCCCAGATTTATGTCTCTGACCTGTATGTCATGTATTGCAAGTAGTATTGGCATTTTTCAGACATTTTGGGGACAGATGAAAATCCTATTCCCTTTCTATATTCAAAAGAGGAAATGTTAGCCATTCTGATACAATCCTCCACAATGACAACCTGATAATTTCAGTAGTTCATGGTGAAAATAATCCAGGTTAGATTCCAGACTAGGAGTGTGTGGGGCTTTGTTTTGTTCATACTGATGCCATAGAAATCCTTATCTGAAAATTTTTCAGAGGGAGTAAATGTCTTGTATTAACCTTGTATATAAAAAACCTCTAAAAATTAAATATGTACTACCAAAGCCAATCTTTTCTATATAAGTGAGTGTAAACTCTAATTTTATAAAGCTTGACTAAGTATGTTCTGATCCTTTCTGAGTTTCATGACAGATAGAATGTTTCACCTTGCTTTTTGGCTGGTCCTCTTGCATTATAAATGTGCTTTATAATTTGTGCTAAAAAATTGGTTCATAACCTTATTTATTTTTACTTTTTAATTTTAGATTGTGTTTCAGAAAACTTTTTTGGTTTTCTCTTTTTATTAATACTAAAATATGAACACTCAGTAATCTGATACCTATTCTGATTTGTCCTTCCTATTTTTCTGCTGTATTGTTTCATTGAAGTAAAGTGAGCAAGTAAAATAATACCTTTTCCAGTGAATAAAACTGAAATAACAGATCTGTTTTGTTACAGAAAATGTGGGCAAGCTGAAGAAGCTGGAATATTTAAATGTAGCTTTGAACAACATAGAAAGAATTGAAAATCTGGAAGGTCAGGTTTTAAACAAACCATTTTGCCTTTTCATGTTGAAACACTTGAGTTGTGATTTAGTGTAAAAGAGTGTTTAAGAGGGTGTACAAGAGGGTATATCCACCAGTAAAGGTACTTTGTTGATGCTCAGGAAGAGCCATTTTGTGTGCAGCTTTCCACAGCGGCTTCTTTGTAGCTAGTGCTTCTCACTGCTGAAGCTTTGACATTGAACTTTCTTAAACATATTTTAACTCACTTTTTGCATACACTGTCACCAGTGTTGCCAGCTATGATAGCTTTATTCTTTAATGCTTTACAAAATAGGAATCCAAATTTGTTTTGAAATTGGTATTTCTCTACCGTAGAGATAAGAATCTGTTATTCAGGTTAACTGGAGCAATGCTGTTTATTAATTTATTTATTTAATGCTATGCAGGCTGTATAAAGTCTCTCTTGTGTCATGTTTCAGCAGTCCAGTTCATTTCAGGAGTCAAGTGTTACACACAAGAAGGTTCTACTCTGTGTACAGTTTGCATTGATAGTCTGTAGTATTTTTAAAGAGCTGTTCAAATGATTCTTTTCTCTGTCATTACATGAAGTTCTGTCTGGTTTATCTGTTACTATTATTATGTGTTCAAAAGTCTAGCATTTTCCAAGATCAAAATCTAAGACTTAGAGCTGCCCATAAACACATTCCATATTACTTGAATAATTTCTGGCTTGCTTGCTTCCTCTTTCTTAATTCTGATTTGGTCAGTTGCTAAATCTTTACAATGTCCACCTTGACAAGGGAACAATAAAAAAAGCTCTGGGGTTTTAGGTTATTTTTTGTTTAGTTTGTTCTGGGGTTTTCAGTTTGGTAATTTTTAAGTCTACAAGCCGAGTCAAAAGGATGGCTTAAATCAAGTAAAAGGTAAGCAAATAGGCTAAACAGAAGTCTGTAAAACTTGAAGAAACAGGTAGTACATTACGTATTTGGCAATATGTTGAGAAACTTGCATCTGTTCTCATAGCAGTAAGTTTTAAGTTCCTCTATCCAGCTGCAGCATTTATTACTGTGATTTGTCATTTCCTGAGGAGTCAGTACCTTTAAGAGTGAGCCTTGCAAACATTTGGGTTATTTAAATCCGCTAATAAATCGTTTGGAGTTGTTTATTTTCTTTCAGCTCCACTGTGCATAAAATACTTGACAAATAGACCTGCAAAGGAACAGAAGGGATCACAATAATGAGCATTGACGTTGAGCACCCTGTTAGCTAAACTTTTTTTACTCTTAGAGTCAAGGTTATGCTTCAGGGACAGATTATGATAAAAGGAGAGGCTGATAATTTTTGGATCTGGATTTCCCAGAGGATTTTGTTGGCTAATTAAGAGTTTCTGTTTATATTTAATTGTTTTGGTTAACAATGTAAGAAGGACATGGAGCTGTTGGAGCAAGTCCAGAGGAGGGCCACAAGGATGATCAGGGGCTGGAGCACCTCCTGTATGAAGACAGGCTGAGAAAGATGTGTCTGTTCAGCCTGGAGAAGAGAAGCTGCGTGGAAGCTTCAGAACAGCTTGCAGTATCTGAAGGGGGCCTATAAGGATGTTGAGGAGGGACTCTTCATGAGGGACTGTAGTGACAGGACAAGGGGTAATGGGTTTGAAGTTAAACAGGAGAAGTTCAGGTTAGATATAAAGAAGAAGTTCTTTACTTTGAGGGTGGTGGGGCTGCCCAAAGAAGTGTTAAATGCTCCACCCCTGGCAGTGTTCAAGGCCAGGTTGAACAGAGCCTTGGGTGACATGGTCTAGTGTGAGGTGTCCCTGCCCATGGCAGGGGGTTGCAGCTGAATGATCTTAAGGTCCTTTCCAACCTTAACCATCCTATGATTCTATGATTAGCAGTATTTGCAATTTAAGCAGTGATTCACAATGATAGCTGAAACAATAGCTCATCTAGTATACCATCATTGACCACAACATTTTGATAGTGATATAACCAATAATAAGCTTTGATATTTTGTATCTTCTTGAGAATTTTCTGTTTTCTACAAATACTGTGACCTTATAAACTTAAGCTGTGAGTCACTCTTTCACTAGTGGCTTGGAAAAGACATATTCTGATTGGATGAAATTAGTAGTAAGATAACAAATGCAGAAAGTTTTATATCTACGTGTGTGCACCTGTGTGTGTTTGATGTGTGTATATGTCATGTATGTTTATTTTATGTTCAAGTTGAATTAAGCTTTTTTTTTTCAAACAGGCTGTGAAGAACTGAAGAAACTTGACCTGACAGCAAATTTCATTGGTGAACTCTCCAGTATTGAAGCCCTAAAACATAATATACATCTGAATGAACTGTTTCTAGTGGGTAACCCTTGTACTGAATTTGAAGGTTATAGACAATTTGTAGTGGCAACTCTGCATCAATTAAAAGTAAGATTTTAAAAATTAAATGTCTATTCAAATAAATAATGAGCATTGTTGACTTAACATACTAAAAATGAATGCCTGTGACAGGAAAGCTGGTAGCATTTTTCTTACTGTCCACACGAAATTCTGTTATGAAGAATATGTGACTATAGTAAATAATGTGATAATAATTTGGTATATTGAGGTTTTTTGCAATGCCTGCACTGATGTAATGATTTCCTGTCATTGAAACAGGCAGTTCCACAATGTCCCTTGGAAAAGCACAAGACGCTTGCTTAACTCAGTAAGTTAAGCAAGAGTAAATTCAACTCACTTAGTTGGCAATAAACTAACACATCAAAAGAAATAATGTTGCAATAACTTCATGACCTGAACCAAGGTTGACTGAATATCAGAAGTGCCTAAAAGGACCTCCTCTACTATATAGTCTGATAAGACCAATAGACATTCCTGGAAAATGCAAAAAGCATGTCTCAGACACACAAACCCATTTTCAGATATGAATAGCAAGTTATTGTTAATTATTTTTAATACAATATAACTTACATAGTGCTATGGAAAGGCATATTTTTAATTTATACAGAAAGTAATTATCAAAATTAACCTACAGTGTAATGGATTTATTGATTCGAATATGTTTAAAATTTCTCATATATCTATATGGTTTTCCCCCTTGGGAAGTGTTTGGATAGTAAACAAATAGAACGTTCGGAGAGGATTCAAGCACTTCAAAACTATCCAGAAGTGAAACAGAAAATCAGAGAACAGGAACAAGCTTATCTTCTCAAAAGGGCTAGAGAAAAGGAAGAGGCTCAAAGAAGGATGCAAGAAAGAAAGGACAAGAAACAAAACCAAATGGAATCTAAGCTTGGAATTGACAGGTAAATGCCACTCTTCTCTTTCTTCATTAAGAATTTGCTTTTTCCTCATTAAATAGTTTATATAATTCCACTTCAGTATTTTTGTTTGTCTTTATTGTTGATTCTAGCAGCATTAATTTTCCTCATGCATGTTACCTCTAATGAAAAATATAATTAATTAAAAACATGATTAATTACTGACCTGCAGACAGTACAATAGAATTTTGGTTCCAAAACTCCAAACTGGGTGCCAAAATAGTGTAATTGATAGCTTCTTTCAGGAGTACAGATGGAAACTGTCGTTTAAGGAAAAGTAGGGGTTCCAGAGAAAGCAGCTGTTCACCTGTAATTTACTTTGCTTTACAGTTATTAGGTATGAAGACTGAAATGGAATATTGCAGATCTTTTGAGATGTAAAAGGGTATAGAATGTTCATTTCTCTTTTCTTCCACCTTATATATCTGAGATTACCTAGATAAAAGAAGGATCTTTGTCTGGGCTCAGCTCCCACTGCAGTTGCCATCCATCTTATTTTTTATCCAATAAGGACTAAATTCCACAGAGCTGGCTATGGAACTTTGTCCTCATATATCACAGCTGTATCATAAATCTAGTTTTCTCTCTATATTGGCAGAGAATTTCTGAATATTACAGAGGCTTAGGGCTAGGGAGAAAAATGATTCTGGTTCTAAGGTTGCATTTGAGGAGATGCCCAAGTAAAATATTGCTAACCTATAAATTTCTAATCTGCTGCTGCCTGATATTGGGAATGTTTAAACATCACACAGACGTAAGGTTTATTTCACTTGTAAGTTGTAAGGGTATCTGAAATTTCTGGTCCTATAATTAAACACTTTGATCTATCAGGGTTTTCAGAGAGTTAGGCATAACCATAGTATCACTGCTCAGTTAAGTCAATGAAAAACATGTTGAAATGCATTTTGTTCATTGATGAAAGAAGCATAGATATATCTATCCAGATATATGAGATATTGTTCTTTGTAGGAATGATACAGCTATTAGTATTGGGTTAAAAAAATATATTATTGCAAGAATTCATTAGCAAGTACTGTTACTCTTCCTTTGTTTCATTGGTGTCCTTGCCCATGATCTTAAGGTCCTTTCTAACCCTAACCATTCTATGATTCTGTGATTCTGTGATAATATTCAATGTGATCTTG
Organism: Psittacula echo; assembly: GCF_963264785.1. NCBI lineage: Eukaryota > Metazoa > Chordata > Aves > Psittaciformes > Psittacidae > Psittacula > Psittacula echo. Next base: position 152,943,873 of record NC_137737.1, on the reverse strand, counting down.
TGTAGGCCAGACTCCCTACAGGAGAAAGAAAAGCATCAGGCTGAAGGAGGTGAAGAACAAGAATCATGGAGAACAGTTGAAGATGATGAAGACAAAAGATTTTGGGAGGAGCCTACACCATACACACCAGAATCTAGATTAGAAACTCACAGATACATTGAAGAGAAACGGAGAGCTAAAGAGAATGTAAGGTATGGTTTTATTTTAATATATTCTATGAATTGGAAAAAGGGAAATTTTCAAAGGTACAGAAAAGAGGAAGGTGACTGCCTGACATTAAATGTTATTGAGAACTGACAGCTGAGAACTGAGAACTGTTACTGAGCACTGCCTGTGCAAATATGCTCATAAAATATAAGCAAAATATTCAGACTCTTCATTTTGTTTTGCTTAATTTTCTGAAATTAATGGTATTTTTTCACCCTCAAATATTGTTTTTAAATAGAATTTCTCTTTTCAAATCCATTTTATGGACTTTAGAATTTTCACTTTTGTGTCAGCTAGTTAATGTGTTTAGCGTATTTTGATGTTTCATATTGTTGCTGAAAGGATTTATCCAGGGTGCAGATTGCATTATACAGATGCCCTACAGGCCACGCTACAAGTGGCAGTTCAGACACCTTTTCTATGTGACTTAGAAATTTTTCATGTGCTTTATCAAAGTTGTTCATCCCAAGCAATAAGATTCTTCATGCTATCTATGCTATTTGGAATCTGAAGATGTGTGGCCCCTGAAAAGCCATTCAAACTTCCTGAAGTTGTCACTGGTTTTGCTGAACATGGAAAATTAATGCAGATACCAGCAAAAATCAGTTATTTTATTGCTGCTGGCTTATCAGTTCCACAAACATTGTAGGCAATGTCTTTTTTTTTCCTTCTTTAATTTTTTGCTTATATAACAACATTTGTGCCAGCGATTTTTCTAGCTGTTCTTTTTAAAGGCATGCTTTTTAAAAGATTTATGAAGCCTAAGTATTGAAAAAGTCAGTCCCAGGGAACTCTCCCAGAAGTCTGGAAATCTGCATAACTTGTTGCTATTATTACTTCAAGGTCTAGCACTTTCCCAGAAGAACTACTGTGAAACCCAGATTCTAGCTTGTTAGAATTTTGCTGTGTTTGGGGATGCCGTACTCTAGTCAAAACCAAATGTGTTCCAAATGCTTTCCTTTAAATATATTCAAGGAGATTTTAAATAGTGTTACAATAAAGATAGAATAATTAATTTCTGAATTTGATTCTGAATTTCCAAGTCATTTAAAGGAGTTAAAATTCCTTTCATGGTTCATTTTATATTGGTTTTGAGGTAGCATGAGAAAGGTGAGAACAGAAAAGTTCCCCTGACAATTTCAAGTCTTGCTGGTGGACAACAGCTGAAATGTAACTTTAATGTCAGTTGGTCAGTATAAAAGGATGAGGGGTTTGGTATGAAATGGTCATGGCCTTAATCATACCAGTGCTAAATTTAAGCCTATCTATGACATGTTAGCACACATCAAATATGCCAGCTGTGTTAAAGTTGCACAGCTGATAATAAATTGAGCAGCTTTGGCTGTTGCCAAATGAGTGAGTACCTGCAGTTTCATTCAAAGAAACTTCAGACAAGTGTAAAATCAGTTGCAGCTGAAAGGTGCCCAGGATCTCCTTTAGCTGCTCATTGCCAGAACAGGGCCTTTCATCTCCTCACAAAGTTAAAGAACTTACCTTGAATTCTAATGCTTGTGACATAACTGAATTTACCTTGAAATAGTTCACATAAGCAGACAGATTTCATCTAGAAACAGATTATTAATGGCTAAAAGGTGGCAGGATGTAATTTCCTGAAGTATTTCTGAAAACTGCATCTTTAGAGCAAAGTTCATTTTGCATTTCAATGTCAAAAGTAGGTATTCAGGTATAGAAAATTCTAGCCCACAAATCCTATTAAACCTCTGATTTATACTATGGAATAGTATTTGAACACAGAGGTAGTTGTGAATCTTTCTTAAATAGAAGTTGTTTTTATGTAGTCATTCCATTTGAATGTTTTTATTTCTTCTTCAAATCCATCATGTTTATAGACCAAATATTTTATATGCCTTTTTTCCCCCAAAGTTGGTCTAAATCTTACATACTTTATTTCCCTCATTAGTGATTTACCTTTAGTGTTCTCTTAATTTTGAACTTGCAGTAAGAAAATTGCTTGGGAACACAAAAAGCAATGTATTGCTGTTGTCTTTTTGAGAAATACTTTTTTCTATGCCAGCTGAAGTGGCATACACACTATATTGACCAGCTGAAGAGTGGATTAATGCAAAGCAAGAATTATAGTGCTATATTTTAAAGAGAACATAGCCATTTTTTACCTAGGTGCCAGCAGATTTTTCTTTTTCTAAGATTCTTTACCCTTCCTCTCCTTGCTCATGATTTGAACATTTATACAGGAAAACACCAGTGCCACATACTTAATGAACTTGACAGATAAATTTAAGGTAGCTTATTTTTGCACCAAATGAAAGTCAGTTATAGGTTAATTGCTGCTAGTTGGACATGGATAGTGAAGACTGAAGTCTCCATCAGTAATATGTTTTGTATTATTTGAAGAAAGAACACAACAAAAAAAAATGCAGTAATATTTTTAAACAAATAATCTGTACGTAATGTCTTTAGAATTGCTTGCACACGCATTGAATCAGCTAACAGTAATGATATTTCATAATTAGTATGACCATTTATAACTAGAAAAACATCTCATTTCATATGTTTAAGCAAACCACTGATTTCTTAAGATATACAGATAAATTTGATATATTACTGTTCAATAATGGACGCTGTAACATGCAGAAGAAGTTATTATCAATGCAAGTCGTGACATTACAAAACATTTGCTCATCTTTAAATGATGCTTTTGATGTGCAATCAGACATTTTATATAACCTGTTTTGTTTCTGAAATAAATTGTAGCTTTAATATCAAATACCAGATAATTCTTACCTCTTACCATCCTCTTCTTTTTTTTTTTTTTTGCTACTGAAATAAAATACCAGAATGTCAAATCTTAAACCATTTTTCCTTGTTTTGTTCAGGGAATCAAAAAAGAAAGAGAAGCCTCTTTGGACATTGGTCACTGCAGAAGGAAAAGTTCTGAATGTGAATGTGCCTAAGTATGTAAGGTTAAGAGGTTAACCAGGCTATCCTCTTTACAGCTGATATGGGCAACTATTTCAAGATATGTGGCAATATAAAATTAAGGGTGCTGACAAATTCTTGTTCCAGAATTAGGTTCCTGGTGTAGAATCTGACTTCTGAATTTATATTCACATGCTGGTAAAAGAATTAGTTTTCAGTGAGTGAGGTGCTGAAGGTTGTTTAATTTAACATCTTGGCCTTTGATGATGGAAGAACTTGTTTTTCCGTAAAAGATACAAGATGGTTTACTCTTTTCCCTTCTATGGTAAGGCCCTCTTGGAGCATCTTGCTAACAGCAGAAAAAGTTTAACCAGTTTGACTGTTGAAGAAAGATAAATGTGTATGAGTAGCCACTTTAAATGTGGGAAAATACATCCAAGTAATATTTCTGGACAGAATTATTCAGTCCTCTGATTACAGATGAAACCCTCTCAGAATTGGGAAGGATATGTAATCAGCTTCTATGGCATGAGGTCCTTTGACACTGAATGAGGTCTCTAGCAACAGAGGCAGAGAAGTCTTTTTGTATTTTATCACTGACAAAGGCACCTGAGTATTACGAAATGAGTTTCCAGGGATATCATCTGTGTGTCACCATTGGTTTCTCTTGAATCAACCTTTCCTTTTCTAAGGGAGAACAGAAGACAGAGTGCAAACATTGCTTCCTTATAAACGGCTCCCCCAAGAGCCTTCTATAGAAGAGTGATCAAAAAGCGGCATACGAAGGGCCACGTACCTGTCTGCTGTCCTCTGAACAAGATTTTCCATCTTAAGACCGATCTAGCTGCAAAATCAAGGCTCAGAACATGCTTCATCATTTGTGTGAAAAATGCTTTCTAAATCCTAGAAATTTATAAATCCATGCACATTCAAGGAATTTGAAAACCAGGATGAGTGCATAATTTTCAGTGGGTTAGGGAAAACTAAAGGTAGTGGCAGACCTCCTGTTTATTCCATCTGCACCAGGACATACTTACCATTGTATTGATGTACTTCTTTTTTAACAAATGTGTTGATTGAAAAAAACTTTAAATTATTTTCTAGTTCAAAGAAGTCTAAAATAGTTTAAGTAAAATAGTTCATAGAATTTGATTATACCTCTAAAAAGCAGAAGCATTTAGAATAAAGATCTAGCTATCTTTTTACAAGAAATACAGTCCCTAGACTTCACTGTTAGTAGCAGTCCTGTTTGTGTCACCCAAGTTTTCTAGATTAGAATTTAGTCTGTGGCTGTGGCCATGGAAAGCCAGACCAATGATCAGTTTCTGTCATGGCTTCAACAAGAATATCACTGCTCCTCGTGCAATCTGGCAGTGTATCAGAGAGACATAAATAAAGAGATACAAGTAGACAGATAGCATTCTCCAAAGCTTTTGCTTCAGTGCAGAAGTCTAATGCCCATAGCAATGTCCAAGCTTCTTGAGTGTTCTTTGGGAAGGTTAGCAAGAGAACTCTGCTTAGAGCAGACTATTTCACTTCCTCAGTTCTGATTAAATTTCCCCCTAGAAAATTTTACAGTTCTTTTCTCTTTTACACCCTTCATATTTTAGTGATTTCTCAAAATTTGCAGTAAGATGCAATAAAAGAAAAAAGCATGAGCAAGATTCTCTGCAGTATTCCATTAAAAAATACCCATAACTCAAAAGCTTCATAAGCTTTCTTGCAAATTCTGACTGTATCAGAATACAATATCAAGGATATTGTACGAATCATGTATTACTTTGGAAATGCACAGGCAGATATGTATACTTTAGGCAAATTAACTGCTATCAACAAAGATGCAGGGTTTTTTTAACATATTATATGTTTAGAATTACCAAGTTCCAGGCTTTTCATGCTTTTCATGAACTGTTTTTGCTATGAAGATGTTGGTAAAGAGGCAGATTTCACCAGCAGATGTCTCTCTTTCTGCATTGACAGACTGAGCTTAATTTTAACTGACCTTCAGCAGTATTTTTGTCTTCTTTTCCTTGTGGGTTGGGTGAGGAGAACAAAAAATGAATGTAAGAATGACTTTGGTTCAAATGCCAGTATATTTTTGTGTTTATGAGGCAAATTGCAACTGTTTCTAAAATGATCATGTGATGTATTGTCTCAATGGTATTTGTATTCATCTAGAAGTGCTAGCAGTGAAAGGATGCTGTGATGTTTGCTTATTCACTCCAATTGTATTTATCCTGAAGGTTTTCTTGTTATTATTATTAGGCTTCATTTCTCTTTGAAAGATGATGAAGGAAACAACCAGATCATCTTGGACCTTGCTGTTTACAGGTCAGATTTATTTTCTCTTAATTTTTGCCATTCTGAAGTCTCAATACACAGTGTTCAATTATATTCCTCTCTGTAACTGGGAATTTTCAAGAGGAAAACAAATAATATTGAGGGTACCGAAATCAATCCTGAAGTCTGTGCAGGAGAAATGAATCTGAATAAACCATAGACCCTTCAGACTGCTGTCACTGTGAATAGGGACTCTTAACAGTCGTTTTTTTGCAGCTGATGTTCCCTGCAGTCCACAGACAGGTTTCCTCCACACCTTTCCTTTTATACTTATGTAAAATCTTTTTCATTCTTTATTTGCAGATTAGGGTTGTAGGGATTTTTTCCCCAAGTGCTCCAGTACAGTTAATGTCCTTCTATCTAAATTCTTTGCCTCCCTATGACAGAATGGGGTATCCTTGTCCTACTTCCCTTCCTTACTGGAGAGAGTCCATAGTCCATGCTGTTTCCTGAAGTGTGCCAGGCTATTGGCTGGAAGAAATATGCTTGAACCAGGAAACCTGAACACTATTTGCTAGTATATGCTACTAAGCCTTGCCCAGACTTCAGGAAGCGTCTGGAAACCTAAAAGCTTATTTACCCATAATAGGAGTTTGTTAAAGCTTGAACTAGTATTACAGCACAGAAACACAATTCATGCAGGTGTTCTTCCCTTAAAGCTTATTGGTTTCCCTCAAAAGAGTCCTGCTTTCTATTTCTGAATTCTAAGAATTAGCTTTTTTGAAGCCTCAGAAAATCTGTTCAGGTGCAATAAAATATTGGACATGTTATAATATTTTGTGCTCACTAATAAGACATGCAGACTAAAAGGTTTGAAAAATTCACCTGAGAGGTAACTTTATAAATGGAGGGAAATAAAGAATACGTACTTGTACATTCACATGACTGTATGTGTTGCATGATGAAGAGCAGATGTTAAAGTGGAGCTTTAACAGGTCCAAATTGTGTTTGTCAGACCTGCAATTTTCTGATTTCTAGAAATGTAAAGTATTTCTGTTCATTGTTGTCCAACAAATTCTGTGCAAATAAAAGGTCTCTTACTATACATTTGCTAGTTAAGCCTTCCGAAACAAAAGTAGCAAAATAATTTTTCAATTTTAAATAATAAATAGATTAATTTTCATAGTAATGTAAAGCACGAAACTAATAGAGAAAAGACCATTTGCCACAAAGATTTTGAATTCTTGCAGTTATAGAATAGTTGATGTAGTAGACTTGACAGAATTCAAGTGTTATTTTAATTAAGATTCTGAGAACACACAGGAAGATCAGGTTTTTCTTCCAAAGACGTTAACACTTTGAAATGTACACATATTTCACATAATAATTGGAATTGAAGTTTGTGGCTTATAAACTGCAAAATCACCATGAAAGAGCTATATTGTCTGCACTGCTTATTTACTGGACTGTAGTGTAAATTGCTTCATTTATTTGTGTTTCATCCTGAAGACATTTGGACACTTCTCTGCTTGATATTGATGTCCAGCCAACTTATGTACGTGTAATGGTGAAGGGAAAGGTTAGTGTTTTCTTACTACATTCATTTCAAACCAAGAGTTAACATTTATCGTAGTTACTCAGACAACTCTGGGTCTGACTTCTATGAGTTACCAACTGTGTGCACCTATGAAGAAGAAGTTCTTTCATACTCGCATTATTTTAGACCACACATAAACTGTGGAAGTCCTAACCAGAATATTTGCAAAGCCTGAAGTGAAATTTCACTCTCTCTTCTTCTCTCCTTCTCTTGTTCTTCCCCCACACAGTGTACCATAATTCACTTAAGAAGAGAGCTTGCTGGTTGCCCTAGGCTAGAATTTAGCGATTTCACAATCTGGAATTCATAGCTGACAGAAACAAATGGATGTATATTCTTTTGAAAGGGCATTTAAAATGTCCTTCTACTTGTCTGCCTTCTCACTGGTTTTACCATCAATTTTTTTGAAAAATCCAAGTTACTTAAACAGTAAACCAAAATCCCTATTTTTGACTGTACCAACTGCATAAACAAAACTTCAGGAGTACTTTACATCTAAAATAGACTGGATAATCTTTCTTATTTAATTGCTAATATAAGTCAAGTGTCATTTCATAACCTTCTTTAGAAATGTCACTTTGGGTATGGCAGCAATTCAGGAATATATATGTGACTACACTTGTTAAGTAAAAGTTGTTTAGCATGCTAATAATTTATTAGGGTTAGTAATACTATATATAAAGTGAGAGGATTTAGACCTTTATTGTCCTTAAGATCAAAGGATGTGATAGTGATGTTTCTGCATGTGTTCTGTGCAGGTAAAAAAAAAACCCAAACCAAAAAAACCCAGATATTGTAGCATAATATACTTCAACCCCACATTTTCTTACAGCCATTTCAGTTTGTACTCCCTGAGGAAGTGAAGCCAGACAGCAGCTCTGCTAAAAGATCACAAACAACCGGTCATTTAGTTATCAGCATGCCAAAGGTATGTAAAATAATCTGAGGAGGCATTATACAAAGATACTTAAATGTTGTGAATACTTTGGGAATGTTACAAGTAACATCTGGCTAGCTAAAGTTATTCACTCCAGCCTTTCCCACCAGGATGTATTTTCCAAGGAAGGAGCATTCCCGAAAATATTAATCATAGAGTGAAACCTTAGGATTTAAGATCCCTTTAAGGGAACATTGTGAAAATCAGTATTAATAGAACTATTTCCATTTCCATTTCCTTTCTTTTCAACAAAACCAGCTTTTTATATATAAAAAGAGATTCTGCAAAACACACAGTGTTATGCAACCGCATAAGAAGATTTTTAAATAATTGAAAATAAGCAACTTACCTACTTTTCTTTTTCACCTATGAAATAATAAATACAACTCAATTATTAAAAATTATGTGGCACATATATGTATGAAGATTATATTTTGGGTCAAAGACAGGTATGATGTACTCCTCTCATGTCTCAGGTGATCTTCATGAGAAGAGAATCTAATTGTGGCTGCCCCATCCCTGGCAGTGTTCAAGGCCAGGTTGATTTGAGCTTTGAGCAATCTGGTCCAGTGGAAGATGGGAGAGGTTAATCAACTTCAACACCTTGCTCCTCCCTTACTTTGTAAGATTGGGGTGCTTTTAAGTTCTCTAGGACTACATCGTATATTTTTGGTTTTCAGAAATAGAGTAACAATAGTTTCCAGGAAAAAAATAAAGTTTTGGAACTCTAGGCTTACCCTTCTGGCCTCTAGGAAGTTTCTCTGCTGGGTAGTAGCAGTGGGACAGGGTACCACAGATGAATTTGCCAAGATGTATTAATTACAGCATTTTCTTCTGAAGGAGGAACCTTCAGCTACTATTTGGGGTCAGTTCTTTGTGCTCTTGTTTAATTCTAAGACTATGCAACTAGTAGCTAAAACTGAACTAAAAAAAATAACTGAAAACACAGGTTTCTGCTTTTGTCTTTTTCCACTTGTGGTTCTATACCTTCTATGTTTTATTCTACACTCCAGTCCCATGCCATCTGTCTTCCCCTACATGGACTGTCTCTCATTAAATCACAAACTGTCTCTCGAGCATCAAGCACGCAGTTTCACCAGGAGCTTGAATAATGCTGAAAATTGTACTCATTTGGTTAAGACCCATATTTTGTTAGTGTACAAAATTCACTCATATGATAATTTATGCTTTCCTAAATTTATTGCTTTGAAACTGAGGCCTTGACATTTGCCATTTTGGATAATGTTTTTTCAAATGTTGCTGAACAGTTTTACAATTTAATTGCCTTTTGGATGTTTTAAGTACTATCAGTTTGCTATCCCATAACATACTTTTATCACTCATGCATCTTACTAGTCTCTTTGTTGATAATCAGTACATTAGAAAATGTAAATGTTTCAGAGAACCTCTGTATATATTAAACTCTGCTGCCTTCCTAGAAAGTCATACCTAAATCAGCAAAATGAATATGCTTTCTTCATATTGTGATTGAGAACTGGCTGTATTCCATTACTAACTTTATAATTCACCTCTATTTCACCTACATATTTTACCTAGTCTGAGAGTCTGAAACCTGCTTCATCTCAGAATGTCATGATTCACAGATACTTGTGAGACCTGAGGAGAGAGAACAGAATAACTGAGTTGATGTTCTGAGCTTTGCCTTGGTTTGGTTAAAAACTGCTTGTGTAGCTGGGACACAGGGAGATATGCATGAATGAAATACAGCGTGGTCTAATATCTTCATTGTCAGTGGATCCAAAAACTTGGATCCTGGTAAGCAGCTTTGAAGAAAAGGACCTGGGAGTGTTGGTGGACACCAAGTTTAACATGAGCCTCTTGTAGAGGTGGTGTCCTCTTCTAGCCAAGAAGACTAATTGTACCCTGGGTGGCATTAGGAGAGTTGCCAGCAGGTTGAGGGAGGTAATTCTTCCACTCTATTCAGAGTTGGTGAGATGCACTTGGAGTACTGTGTCCAGTGCAAGAGAGACGTGAAAAAACTGGAGAGAATCCAGCAAAGGGCCATGAAGATGTTGAAGGGACTGGAGTATCTGTCCTATGAGGAAACGCTGAGAAAGCTGGGACTGTTCAGCCTACAGAAGAGAGACCTCAAGGGGATCTTACCAATGCATGTAAATACCTGAAGGGGGGTGCACAGACCATGGAGCCAGGCTCTTTTCTGTGGTGCCTAGTGACAGGACCAGAGGCAAGAGGCACAGACTGAAACATGGGAGGTTCCCTCTGAACATCAGGACACATTTTTACTTGTGAAGGTGACCAAGCACTGGAGGGGGTTGAGGAGTCTCCATCTTTGGAGATATTCAGAAGCCATCTGGACATGGTCCTGTGCTCTAGGTGGCCCTGCCTTGGTTGGGAACTTGGACCAGATAACCTTCACAGGTTCATTCCAGCCTTAACCATTCTGTGAGTCTGTGATCCCGTGAACTTCATGGATTTGCTGACCAAGGTTGGATTCATGCTATATAACAGCAATTGCATGTAGCAGATGCTAGCCTATTGCTCTTAACTATTACAATCAGAGAGTCTGTTCTCTTTCCCCAGGACTGAATTAGAATGCTTGAGTTATATTTTTGAGATACATATCCTTTTCAGAGGCTTTCTATCCTTAGAAATTTTATTGGTATTAATAGGATGTAATCTGGGAAACAAAGTGCAATGAATGAAGATTAGCAACAACTGGCCAAAAGATACTGTTCTTCCAGAACATTATGGCTGAGGTCATCAATAATGAGAACACTAATTTGATAACAACTTAATGTGAATCTTCTACTAAGGTACTAAGATACAGCGTTCATGTTCTTTCAGGTTGTATGAGTGTTAAGACAAGCTTAATGACTGTATTGCACCATATATAACCTTTTTGTTTCTGATAAACAATTAGTATCAAAATAAAATTATGTGCAACTAGATAAATGACCTAGTACATTCCTCAGGTAATTAAAATGTTAAAAATGCTCTTAAACTAAAAATAGTCTTTTGCAATATGCTTGCAATACTATCCAGAAAAGATTTCTCTCAGTAGCAGAACAGAAAGTGAACTGAATTCAATAAGTGGTTTTCACTTGCTTTAGTCAGTTTCTGATCAGGTTACTAAACCTTTCACCATTCATCTTCCAGCCTGATCACAACTCCCTGGCCTTTAAAATGAAAACAAAAACCTCTTTCCTTGCCTCTTGGATAACCTTGCCATAGCACAAATGCTGGAGATCGTAAATTTGATGTGAAATAAAAGAAAGCAAATAATTTTCACCTTCTTTTCTGGAAACATTTTTCTTAAATGTACTATTTACTGCACAGCAAATCGCTGCAGAATGGGTGTCTTTCTGAGGCAACATCTGCCCATGTTTTCTTGCAAGGTCAGCAAGACAAACTGAAGGACACAACATTCAGTGAAATGATACAGTGACACTTCTAAAGTGTAGTGTTTATACTGTAATAATCATCTTACAGAGATTTTTCATGAATAAGGAGTTGATAGTGACTACCCTGGACGTGCCTCATTTTCTGGGAAAAATATTTGTGACATGAAGCTTTTCAAATTTTGAACCTCTTGGCTCTGGCAGTGTCATCATTGCAGATGATGCAGGAAAATGAAAACCTCAGAGTTTCTTTAATAGACTTTGACCAAAATTGGCATATTAAATCAACAATTTTGTAAAATGTCATCAGTAGATTGCACCAATAGCATTTTAATTAATGTCTGAGAGAAAGCATCAAAACCCAGGGTTACTAACAGGCAGTTTTCATTTAGGGTTCTGAAACATTCCATGACATGTTTTGAAATTTCACTGTCCTTATTTTAATGAATCAGGGAGAAAAATTTGGACTTTTTGATTAATTCTTTGTTATATAAGCAGTCACAAATGAATTTTGACAGCTTTTTATTGCCTGGCCCTTCAAAAGCATTTAGGAATTTAAAGATCAATGAGAGCTAGATTCTTTAATTAATTTAAAAATTGGAGTGGTATATATTATGCATGTCAGTGGAAAGGTTATTTGATAGAATTACATTATGTAATTCTCTCTTATCTAGGTATGGTAAATGCAGTAATATTTCATTACCATCAAAGGCATGTGGAGATATACAGCTGTGGAACACTAGAAACCTATTCATCCTTCAGAATAAAAATGTTTCAGGGAAACTCTGTTGCTCAGTGGAATTCCTGTTGTAGGAAAGAGTCACTGTAGGAAAAAGATGCAGACTGAAAAGATGGCTTAGCTTGACTCAGCTTAAAAATCTAGGGTTTTTTGTTCCTTCTTTTTCATCATTCCAGATTCTACTTAGCACATCAATTTCTAGAATTTTCTGATAATGATGTTAAAAGGGGTCTTCTTTCTATTTTCTGATTGATACTAATATTAGAAATATTTACATAGAATACCTTTCAGACAGCTTCATTATATTAATTTAGTCCATCTTCCTGTATATCACAGGCTTTATATTTCAGACAGCTATCTTTCTGCTAAGCCCAAAATCTTGGTTTCAGCCACAGTTGAAACTACGGTAGTTCTCTTTTCCAGAACAGTTGTCCTCACTTGATCACCATCACCATCACTAAGGGATGTCAATCAGTCAGCTACTGGTGTGGTGAAACTCACATACCATTGTTTTATATGGAGTTGTGTTTCAAAAAGAAGAATAACTAGAGAATATAACTTGTATTTTTTTTCTTGAATAGAGGTAAGAGGACAGCTTTTGTGCAGAACTTCTATGTTAAGCTACTTGTTAATAGATGTTTTAGTAGGCAAATCCTAACCCTTCCCTAAGTGCCAGGATCACTTCTTGTCAAGGAAACCTTTTCTGTTGGTTGTGGAATCAGCAAATTTACTCACCATCCTTGATGATGTGCTCTGAGGGCAAAATAAGGAAAATTAATCTCAAGGGGATCAAAGGAATGAATTATTGTTAAAAGAACAGAACACTAAAGGGCCTCCTGAGAAGAGAGGTAGGATCCAAAGAAATAGTCTTTCCTTCAGAGTAAACACAGAATCAGAGGGGTTCAGCCTCTTCACAATGGATTTCAGAGATGAACAACAGAAGCTTCAGGCTCTGTCCTATTATTTCAGAACAGCGACTTTAACTTCACTGGTCTTCTAACCTAGACTATTTTCAAATCAATTACACTAAGAAATAGTCAATAAAATTTACTATTTGGCGTAGTTCCTGTTCTCCTTCCTTTCAAGTGCTTAAGGGGTTCCTCTGCTATGATGTTGTTAAGAGAGGAAAGAGATATGGTTTTGCCATGAGATTCCCTTTTGTCAACAACACATCTTCCAAAAAATGGCAATGGACATGTTTTCTTTGAGAAGGAGAATTCACTTGGATTTTGAACTTGAGATTCTGTTTTAGCAAAGGAGCTGAGGGAATTCCTGGTCATTTGTCCATTTCTGGTCACTTGTCCCTTTTTTAAAGAGTCCAGACTGCAGCTGAGTTTTTAATTAAAATGTCTGATCTAGCACATGGATACCAGAAGCGAAATGCAAGTGAGAGGCACATCATGAACCAGTTAGTCACTGTGGAGAAAATTAGTAGTGTGCATTGTTAACATGGTACTAAACAAGACAGCATACGTTTAAATACAAATAGATGTATATATTTTAAAAATGTATATATAGACCCATATATATACTTAAATATAATTCCATTCAGATGATTTGGTTAAAATTGCCTTATGCATGTGTTTCATGCTGAGTGAAGAGTGTTAAAATCTGACAGAAAAGTAAATGTCAAAAGAGAAAATTTATTCAGACTCTCTTAGTTTTCCTATTTTTGGGAGATTATATAAATGCTTGTGAGCATAAGTATCAACTTCTATTAGAATTATTCTTCTATTTTTATTTTAGGCTAAAGAAATAATCCTGCCTAAGCAAAAAGCAACAACTTCAGTTAAGCATTCTGACTGCAATGCACTGCAAAAAAATGCAAGAAGGTAATTCCTTTTTTCTTCTGCATTAATTTCATTTTATTTTTTTCCATGTGTTACTCACATGCCAAAATGTATGCTTCTTATTATGTTACCGTTGAAAGTATGAAAATATTGAATTGTATAGAGTAAAACTATGTCTAAAAGCTAATAGCCTGCCTGGTGCTGTTTATAAAGCGATCTGCTCCAGCAGCAGAGCCAAAAGAGCACTTATTTCTGCCTATCAGTTTTGTTCCATCAGCTTATTCAGATTATTAAGCTGGTATACACCGAAACTAAATCACTTGCTGAGAATTACATCTGCAGAGCTCCTTGCTGTGTAGCTCAAGTCTGAAAACCATTTAGAAAGCAATGATTATGAATCCCTCTCGTGAATTGCTTCTCACTAGTCTACTGGTTGAGCTACTGCACTAAAAAGTACATTTGAAATGGAGTTCTGCAAGGTTTTATAACATAGATCTACCCTTTTAAATATGATGTAAACTCCTGCTCTTGAAGTCTCACAGTTAATGACTGCCAGAATCATACATCAGTGATGCACTATTTTTTGTTTTTACTCTTAGCAAGTGTTATTAGCCATTGCTGTAGATGTATGTTGTGGTTTAAGCCCAGGCCGTAAATCAGAACCACGCAGTCTACCCCCCCCCCCCCCACACCTTTCTTCCCTCCGCTTCTGGAGAGACGGGGAGGAGAATCAAAAGAATGCACCTCCCATGGGTTGAGATAAGAACAGTTTAATAACTAAGGTATAACACAAATCACTACTGCTACCACCAATAATAATGATAAAGGAAATAACAAGGGAAGAGAATACAACTGTTCACCAACTGGTACCTTGCGCCCACCCCGCAGTGATCCAGCCCTTCTGGGAACTCTCAGTTCTACATCATGGGCATGACGTGCTTTGGTATGGAATACCTCTTTGGCTAGTTTGGATCAGACGTCCTGTCCCTGCTTCCTCCCGGCTTCTCCTCCTCCCTGGCAGAGCATGAGACTCACAAAGTCCTTGGTCAGGGTAAACATTCTGACCAGCAACTGAAAACATCGGTTTTATCAGTATTATCCCCAGGCCAAAAGTCAAAACACAGCACTGCACCAGTTACTAGGAAGTACTAAAAATGACTGTAGACTGGACCTAAGTACAAATACTATGATATATCTCTTAATCTTCCCTTTCCTCTTGCTATAGGCAATGGTATTCATATCAGAATAAGATAAGGTAACAACAAATTTTGATAAGCCGTTTATATTTAGTGTTGTATTTGTTTCCTTGTTTGATTTCTTTGTGGAGAATGTTGATGGATAGGCTAAACTATTAGTAAAAAATAGCATCATGGATCTTGGGTCTCAATATTTAGTATACTGCTATTACGTCTTATTTTTAATAAAGATCAGTCATGACTTCTTTTCTTGAATGGCCTAGATGATGGGAAAATGACAGGGAGACTTCAAGAGTTTGTTGAGGTTCTTCATGAGCACAAGCACTGTACCCTTTTCTTAGGCAGCAGTGACACACCTGAGGGATAGGATGCCATTTTGAAAGACCTGGACAAGCTAAAGAAGTGGTCCCATATGAACCTCGTGACGTTCAGGAAGGCCAAGTGCGAGGTCCTGCACATGGGGTGGTGCAATCCTCACTATCAGTACAGGCTGGGGGATGAAAGGATTGAGAAAAGCCCTGAGGAGGAGGACTGGGGGTACTGGTGGATGAAAAGCTGCATATGGGCTCTGAGCAACCTGATCTAGCTGAAGATGCCCCTGCTCACTGCAGGGGCTTGAACTAGATGACCTGTAAAGGTCCCTTCCAACCCAATCTGTTCTATAGTCTTATTAAATGAATCTACTTTGCAAAAGGAATAGTTCTTTCCCACAGAAGTACAGCTAAAGCATTAGATACATTAAAAGAAATCGGTTCTAAAAAAAGAAGTCTTAGGTTTTTTTTCCAGGAGAAAATCAGACTTTTCTTTGTTAAGTAACTGACATAATTTGTTTTCAGAATGGATTCTGCTAAAAAACAAAAGAGTTGGTAACCTGTGATTAGGATTATGAATTTTCTTTGAACTGTCAGTGTGCCTTTAGCTGTGGTTACACAGTAAGTGTTTAAATAGAAGTAATAATGGGAATGTAGAAGTAATGGAAGTAATAATGTGAAATGGTCTCCTTTCCTGCTAAGTGATGAACTAAAGATAATCCATGGCATGGTGATATTTCATGAATTTCTGTTTGATTTCAATGCAGTTTTATGTAGTTATGAATATGCTTACCACAGATTTTGAAGGAAAAATGCAAGTCTTCGTGTTAAAATATTACAGGAATATATATCACAAAAATAGAAGTAGGAAAAAAGTCCTTTGAATTACAGTTCTTACTAAAAATAGTGAGTTTTGACCTCTTTTTAGTTGTAAAGTAGCTGACTAGCCAGATGTTCAAAATTTGAATAGTTGTCTCTTAGATTACAGAAGAACATTCATTACAGTGATTACACTTGACAGTTACAGATGTCTTAGCTAAATGCTATCAGACGTATAATCTGCTAAACCATAATGCAGTGCTTTAAATCTCTTTAACTCTTGTTAGCTAGATTACATGATGATACTATTATTACTTCTGCCATGTGAGAGAGATTCTTCTGTGGCTGTTTAAAAAATTGTATTTCAAACCTTCAAAGAGACAAGTTCCTATGGGGGGAATTTGACAGATTGATTTATTATACTTACAAAGCCTCCATTATGTAGTCGCTGAGTATGCCATTCTTTACTGTAACTGGCCTCACAATTCATCTCTGAGGTACAGAAGTTGGGTTCATCACAGTCGCATAGGTGAAATTCAGGGGTAGGTAGGAACTGACTTTTCTGAAGGCATACTGGAAATCTTAAGAGTGACAGTTACATGAAGTCAATATTCCTTGTCTCATACCCTTGGGTTTAGGCTATTCTTCCTTTAACATGTTGGAAATTAAAAAGAAAAGAAAAAAGGAAAGAAACCCAAAAAATATCTCTAATTGTAAATATACACACACTTGAATTCCTTCAGCTAAAGAAAGATACCTAAGAATACATGAAAGATACCTTTTTCTGTGTCAGGTTTTCTGGCTGCCAGTTTGATAACTGTCATGAAGATATTGAGAATTTTTACAATGCAAGTTACATTGTGTGGGAAAGGAGGACTTATAGGAGTTGTAATCAGTTCACTTCTTGACCAAAAAGTGGAGTTAGGTAGAGCTAAGCAACATATTAAAAAGGTGTTTTTACTTGTTAAAGTATAGATTCATTTACATTCTCATAGAGGCCTGGAGCTGGTCAAAGCAGAGGGTATACATCTCAATCATCTGAATAATGAAGAACAAAAGGTGTCTCATAAGTGAGTAAAAATTACTTTGCACACAAAGGCATCTAGAAATCCATAACTGTAATAAGGGTGAGGAGACTTCAGAAACATGCCCTTCTGGAAAAAAGTATTCTCACAAATTCTGTTCAGTTAACTCTTGATCATTACAATCTAAAGTAATTTCCAGTTGTGCATATGTGACAAGGACAAAAGGACAACAGGCTGAGGGCAGAGACATACTTTAAAGTCTCTTTGTAACACTCTGTAACATTGTAAACAAAGTCTTGTCACCTTGTTAGAACAAAATGTGTTTTCACTGTAAACTTCACTATTTTTTACATATTAGGGACTCAACTTCGACAAATTTAACAGTGCTTTTTATTTTTCTGGGTTAATCAAAGAGTGAAAATAAGATGATACTATAGGCAGACCGAGAAATTCAGGATCAGTTTGCATATGCAGGTGTGTGTTAAAGCATATCTCTTGCTAACAGACAAGGTCAGTTCAAAATTCAGTATCTTGAAGTGATTGTGCAAAAGAAGCTAAGGGATGGAACAGTGAAATTGAAAATGTCACAGTGACTGTGATTTTCTGTCTAACTTTGAGAAACGTAGGTGCTAGTATTATATACATTCTCAGTCTGATGAATCCTATTTGTGAGATGCATTTGTCTTTTGGAACAGAATGGCCTAGATATCATCAGCCTATCTTTAATCAGAATTCTTTACCAAGGATTTGTTAGTTCTTCTTGACTGTAGTTTAGTCCTTGAAAAAAGAATTTGAGTCTACCAGTCATTGTGTATTCCTATCTTCCCAATGATCCACTGACTGAAGACTCCAGCCATAGCTGCATTTCAGACTACATCTATGTAGGGAGATTTGAAAGGCTTGTTATACAATGAAAGATGTATTAATACTCCAAGTATTTATAAAACTATAATTATTTACTTAGATTACCTAGTAGATTTTTCTAAGCCTGTATTTTCAAAAGCTGAGGCCAGACTATGGCAAGTGTCACACATTCACAATCAATTTTCAACATACATAAATAAGGATTTGTCTTTCTTGAAGCTCCCAAATAAGATATCATTCCATTTACTGGAATAACTTTATTTTCTTATTCAAGAAAAAGTTTTTTTAACACTTTTTCTAATATGATAATGACTTTTCTGCCATTTCATTCACAATGTTAGAAGACTGAAATAAGTGTCTCTCCAAAGCTGTTGGCTGTGACTTGTAAATATCTTTGGAAATCCTGATGCCAGAAAGGAAACTTTCAATCAGATGTCAAAAACTGCATATTCTGGATCAAACATATGAGAAAGCTTTAGTAATCTAAATTTTATTGAAATTCAGAAGCTGAAACAGGGGAATGTAACTGTCAAGTCATTAAAATAGCAAATATGGGGATTAAGAACTGTGTGAACAAAAGTGTAAATTATCAAGAAATATCAAATTATCAGATATGTGCTCAATCACACACCAGATTGTTCAGCAGCCTGCTATAGTTATGCAAAATGGAAGGACTGACTTTATTGTGGAGTTTTTTCATTTTCTTTGTTAAAAGAATCACTGAACTATGTGGAGATAGAAATAGCATTCCTAAGGGGAAAAAATGCCAGGAAAAAAGAAATTATTTAATCCAGTGTTATTTATTTTTGCATGGTGCTCTAATCTTGAGGCCATAATTTTCCCTTGAGTGGAGAACACTCAGCTGTGGATAACAGGGCCAAAAACTGTGAACTTCCTTTTTTTTTTAACCTGCCATTGAAATAATCTGGGGACACTGAGATTTCCAGAGATGTGCTGTAGCTGGTCCTTCAAGAAGTGTTATTGTTTTCATCTACCGTGGCTCATAGAAGAGTTTCAGCAACATGATTAGTTTTATTCCGCTAGGCAGAATTATACATAAAAAATGTTTGGATGACCTAAAACTCATTCTTTCTTCCCAGAAGTTTCAGGTTGTTAGTCTTACATCATCAATACTCAGCCTCTTTTTGCATAGATGACTCTAAGACAGGAGCAGATTCTCAGCAGAAAAAGCACCTGTGCTTGATTTTCAGTCTTTCCTATTGCCTGTTGCTAATAGATATTCCTAGACAACATGTGCAAATTACATTTTGAGAATGACAGATGTGTATAATCCTTTCATGTTGATGTGGATTGTTACTTTCAATGGTCACTGTTAATTAATTTCTCATGTACTGAATTTAGTCTGCTCCTAAGCAAAAATCTAGTCAAACTCCATAGTTTATTGTATATTCATGACCAGCAATTTGTACAATTTTAGAGTTGTAAAATACCACTACTAATTAAAATACTTAAAATTAAGGAAAATATTTTCGAACATGAGTCTAATTCCATTGCATATTTATGTTTTTTAGCTTTTTTTGAGATGCATCAGATTAGTGATTAGATTAAGATTATGGACAGGGTGTGCATTCTTTGTGATTTCCCTCAAAAGCCACTGATGCAGTGATTCCAGGTCACAGCACATATCATAAATTACACAGGAAACAAAAATGTCTCTTATGTTTTAGGGATGAACATTTTATAAAATGTTACTACAAAGTGAATCCACTTTTACTTCAGTAAACTGTGTAGTATTATAAATTGAAGAACATTCAGGGTAAGGAAAAAGGAGTTTTCTTGTATTTGTCTTCATTACCCATAAAATTCTCTGAGTAGTTTTCATTTGTGCCACGTAACTATTGTATGATCCTATGATTCTATGATTATTAAAGCAGGGTGCTTATGTAGTTGTTTGCCACTCAGCAAAATGATCAAATAATTCCCATAGCACAAGAAAAATCTGCTGGCATAAGGCTGATGAATGAGGTGGCTAGGCTGATGACTGCTTCTTTTGTTAGTCATGCTTTCCTCAGTGTAGCATGGAAGGAGAGAATGAAACCTCACTGGAATCCCTCTGCATCTCTCCTTCTCTGGGACAGAGATCCTGCACACAGGTATGGGCTTGGATGTCTGCTCATATATCACAGAGCCTGGATGGAGAAGCACTGGCAGCATTTGGAATCTGCTTTGCAAACCTTTCTCTTTGTTTTAAAAGCTGAAGATGGGGTACTTTCAGTTAAAAATCTTTTAATAGATGTTATTTACATATTTTCATTACCTGTGTTGTCATCAAAGAAATGCATCCTTTCATCCAGTGACTTTGCCACTTTTTTGTCAATTCTAGTTCTAATAATGCACCTTTCTGATCTCTTGGGTAAACATGGAGTTTTCACACATCTTTGAAGAGTGATGCACTGTCTTTTATAACGTTGAGCTTGGAACTTTGACCCAAAGTAGCACTCAGTATAAAATGTAAATTAGTATGAAGGCGTACGAATAGTGTTGGGATTTGCAGAAATGAGAACATTATTATACAGCTAAATTTCTACTTTGCTATTTTTCATGTAAACAGTTACAAATTACTTGAAAACAGGCTAGGTTTTTCAATTTCATTGTTGAGCTCCTCTACTACAAAAAAGCAGTGGCTTTAAATGCTGGAAGTCAGAAAGTATATTTCATATCTTTGATCATCATGTGCTGTGGATGGGTTGCCTTACTGAGTTGCCTGTACACGTTTCTAAGTGTGATCTAAAAGAAAAACCTTCATAGCAACAGAATCTAGAAATGCTGTTATACCTCTGACCTGTCTTATACTTTCATTTAGGGTTTTGTTCATAACATAAACATGGTGAGGATTCATATTGCTAAAATATAAGAATTAGCAGATAAAAGCAAATAATTCCATATAATTACTTTTTCTCACTATTTAAAAGCATTTCTGCTTTCAAAGACGAATCTGTCACATAGAAATGAATAGAGAGCTAGTTGAAAGGAACTGTGTTAAAAAAGGAACAGAAAGAAAAAAAGAACAAAATACCCAATTAGATGAAAACATCCCTGTCTTACATCCAAAGCCAACCTTTTGTAATGTGATATCAGCAATCACCATGTTCTGATATACAGCAAATTAGCTAAAAAATGAACTTCTGATGTTTGTAATATAAGGATTCTTTTGTATAAAATCTCAGAGATTTTGTAGTACTTCCTGTGTTTACACTGAGATTTTTTATAACAATCACTTTTCAAGTTACAATACCCTTAATCCTGGTTTAATTGGACTCAGTAACAACCCTCACACAGAAGCCAACAGGTTTACAAACAGGCACCCGAAATAATTCTGCTGTATTTGAAATTAAGTTCTTTCCATTTCTTTCCCTCTTGTTTCAGGGGCAGACAAGTTGAGAAATTAGAAGTGGATCCTAGTAAATATTCATTCCCTGATATAACAAAGATAATCCAAGAAAAGGAACGAATTGGACTGGGACCTATTAAGCTACAACCAGAGAAGACCGCAGACACTAAGAATAGTTACGCTGATTTTGAAGATAATGAAGATATTCCTCTCTTAATTTGAAGTATTCTGAAATAGTCCCTCTATATGTGGTGTATATGCTTGAGGTGTTTTCATGATCCTCTGTGTAAAGTAAATATAATATAGCTGAAATTGGAAATATTGTTACGTTTCTTATCAATAACTTTGTCATATCTGTGCTTGTTGTGGCATTTTCTGTTAGTATATTGCTATATAAATTCCTTCTAGATTGTTTACTTAGTCTCAGACCAGAATAGGAGTCAGTCATTGTTGTCTCTTCAGAGAATTTACTGTCTAGATTGAAAGATGACATATTACTGTAGGAAAAGAGAAAAGGAAGGAAGAAAGCACTTGTAACAAGATTTATGATTATTCTCACTAAACTGAAGATAGCAAAAAGCTCTACGTATTCTTCTGGTGTTTTCTTTTTTCATGAAGGGCAGCAATAAAAGACAACAATATATTCTGAGAGTGAGACACATTGCTGTAATCTATCATACAGCAGTGAAATTTCCAGCATAATGCACAGCTCCTGGATTCTGGATCTGGTATAACAATGCCACTTCTTGAAGACTTTGGGAGAGAATAATGCTGAACACAGTACCTCAGATGTGACACCATGGGAGCTGGGAGAAATCAGCCAGACCATTCTTGCTCTTCATCATGCAGAGGCTCTCAACTGTTCAGTCTTTTTCAGAATCCCCTAAAAATATCAAGGCTAATTTTTAGCAGTTGGATAAAATAGGGTTGAGCAGCTGTAATGGGATGAGCTTCCCCTTCCCTGCCTTCCAGACCTTTTTTAGCAACCAAAGACTCCATTATATTTTTCACTCATAGAGCTGCTGGATTGCTCTATGAGTGAAACAGGCAGCATCAAAAAACAAATATATACTGAGTTACATTAAAAAATTACTGCAATTTGGCAAGACCAGATTTCTTTGGTTTTCTTTTGGTTTTGTATTGGGTTTTTTTGGTCTGGTTTCCTGAGAAAACGGGGCTCATGCTGTTCTCATCTCAGCTCTGCTTTTGAATGCCGGTTCTGCTATTTTTACCCTATTTGACAGAAGAGAAGGTAAAAGAAATACTCAGCTCCTCTAAATTTAGTGAAAATTGTCACTGAGCACTAAAAAGTACTCCTCACTGACTCCTCACTACAAAAAAGACATTGAGGTGCTGGAGCTGGTCCAGAGAGGGGCAATGAAGCTGATGAAGGGTCTGGAGCACAAGCATGATGAGAAACTGCTGAGGGAACTGAGGTTGTTTAGTCTGGAGAAGAGAAGGCTCAGGGGGACCTTATCGCTCTCTACAGCTACTTGAAAGGAGAATGGAGTGAGGTGGCTCTCAGTCTCTTCTCCCAAGTAACAAGTAATATGATGAGAGGAAATGGCACCAAGTTGTGCCAAGGGAGGTTTAGACTGGATATTAGGAAAAATTTCTTCCCTGAAAGGATTGTCAGGCACTGGAACAGGCTGTCCAGGGAAGTGGTTGAGTCACCATCCCTGGAGGTATTTAAAAGATGTGTAGATGTGGTGCTTAGAGATATGGTTTAGTGGTGGAGTCAGCAGTGCCGGGTTAATTGTTGGACTCGATGAAAGTAAAGGTCTTTTCCAACCTAAATGGTCCTATAATATAAAACCACAGGAAATCAAACCTTGTTATCTCTGTTGTCGACAAAAGAGTTGGTGTAATGATATACATGCGCTTGAATGTCTTTTGGCCTTTTATTTGGGCAATTAATTCTACAGTAAAGAAATATGTTTTGATTTTTTATCAATTTTAAGGCCACAGGTACAGAAAAAGAAAATCAAAGAGAAACTTCAAGGAAAAAGCAAGCTGAATCACCTGCATTACCTTGCTAATGAATTTGAAATAGTTTTTTGCCACTGGCCATCATATTTGAAAAATCATGGCAATCAGGTGAAGTTCCTGATGACTGGAAAAGGGGAAATATAACCCCCATTTTCAAGAAGGGGAAAAAGGATGACCCAGGGAATTACAGACCAGTCAGTCTCACCTCTGTGCCTGGCAAGATCTTGGAGCAGATTCTCCTGGAAGGCATGCTAAGGCACATGAAAAACAAGGAGGTGGTTGGTGACAGCCAGCATGGCTTCACTAAGGGGAAATCCTGCCTGACCAATTTGGTGGCCTTCTATGATGGGGCTACGGAACTGATGGACAGGGGCAGAGCAGTTGACGTCATCTACCTGGACTTGTGCAAAGCCTTTGACACTGTCCCACATGACATCCTTGTCTCTAAATTGGAGAGACATCAATTTGATGGGTGGAGCACT
This sequence comes from Psittacula echo, assembly GCF_963264785.1. Lineage (NCBI taxonomy): Eukaryota > Metazoa > Chordata > Aves > Psittaciformes > Psittacidae > Psittacula > Psittacula echo. The sequence goes on along the minus strand of NC_137737.1, from coordinate 152,920,007 downwards.
CGGTGGATAAAGAACTGGCTGGATGGCTGCACGCAAAGAGTTGTGGTCGATGGCTCGAGGTCCGGCTGGAGACCGGTAACGAGTGGTGTCCCTCAGGGATCGGTGTTGGGACCGGTCTTGTTCAACATCTTTGTCGGTGACATGGACAGTGGGATTGAGTGCGCCCTCAGCAAGTTTGCCGATGGCACCAAGCTGTGTGGTTCGGTTGATACGCCAGAGGGAAGGGATGCCATCCAGAGGGACCTCGACACGCTTGTGAGGTGGGCTGATGCCAACCTGATGAAGTTTAACCATGCCAAGTGCAAGGTCCTACACCTGAGTCAGAGCAATCCCAGGCACAGCTACAGGTTGGGCAGAGAAGAGATTCAGAGCCGCCCTGCAGAGAGGGACTTGGGGGTGTTGGTTGATGAGAAAATGAACATGAGCCGGCTGCAGTGTGCGCTCGCAGCCCAGAAAGCCAACTGTATCCTGGGCTGCATCAAAAGGAGCGTGACCAGCAGGTCAAAGGAGGTGATCCTGCCCCTCTACTCTGCTCTTGGGAGACCTCACTTGGAGTATTGTGTGCAGTTCTGGTGTCCTCAACATAAAAAGGACATGGAACTGTTGGAACAAGTGCAGAGGAGGGCCACGAGGATGATCAGGGGACTGGAACACCTCCCGTATGGAGACAGGCTGAGAAAGTTGGGGCTGTTCAGCCTGGAGAAGAGAAGGCTGCGTGGAGACCTCAGAGCAGCCTTCCAGTATCTGAAGGTGGCCTACAAGGATGCTGGGGATGGACTCTTCACCAGGGACTGTAGTGACAGGACAAGGGGTAACGGGTTCAAACTTAAACAGGGGAAGTTTAGATTGGATGTAAGGAAGAAATTCTTTACTGTGAGAGTGGTGAGGCACTGGAATGGGTTGCCCAGGGAGGTTGTGAGTGCTCCATCCTTGGCGGTGTTCAAGGCCAGGTTGGATAAGGCCTTGGGTGACATGGTTTAGTGTGAGGTGTCCCTGCCCATGGCAGGGGGTTGGAACTGGATGAACTTAAGGTTCTTTCCAACCCCAACTATTCTGTGATTCTCTGTAAAGGAAGACTTGGTTTGGTCCTGCAGAAAGAAAACACTTCAAATTCAAACCAGCTTTTTCTTCTAGGCAAATTGGTAGAGCAAGCAAATTCAAGTCAAGAAGCCTCAAAGAATATTTGTTGTCTTGTTTTCATCCTTAAGACAGAGAATTAATAAGCTGCATTTGTAGCTGAATCACTAACACTGCACTTAAAATACGTTAAGTGGTACTGTAGGTTCAGATAGTGCCCATTATATCCCTCAGCACATAGTCGAGTTCATGATACATTTGTTGAAAGTGCTGTATCCTTAATTGTGAAAAACATAATGCAAAAACCTCAGCAGTTAGAAACAAAATAGTGCCATTGAATTCTGGGACTTTTAGCTGCTTTAAAGGGCTTCATGATTCTCCACAGATGTTTAATGAGAGATAAACAGTCTATCCTGAAGTGCACTGAAGAAAAGCAGAACATACCCATCAGCCTAAGTTGATGCATTTTCTTCGGTTGCAGTTAGAAATGGATATAGGATAAAAAAATGATATTTCATACTGTCCTGGGTTCAGCAGTAGCAGTCATTTTTTCTACTGGTGCAGTGCTGTGTTTTGACTTTCGGCCTGGGAATAATACTGATAAAGCCGATGTTTTCAGTTGTGGGTCAGAATGTTTACCCTGACCAAGGACTTTGTGAGTCTCATGCTCTGCCAGGGAGGAGGAGAAGCTGGGAGGAAGCAGGGACAGGACACCTGACCCAAACTAGCCAAAGAGGTATTCCATACCACAGCACGTCATGCCCAGGATGTAGAATGGAGAGTTCCCGGAAGGGCTGGATCACGGCAGGGTGGGGGTGAGGTACCGGTTGGTGAGCGGTTGTATTCTCTTCCTTGTTATTTCCTTTATCATTATTACTATTAGTGGTAGCAGTAGTGATTTGTGTTATACCTTAGTTATTAAACTGTTCTTATCTCAACCCGTGGGAGCTGCATTCTTTTGATTCTCCTCCCCGTCCCTCCAGAAGCGGAGGGAAGAAAGGTGGGGGGGGGAAGTGGACTTCGTGGCTCTGATTTACGGCCTGGGCTTAAACCACGACAGTTCTTTTTGGCGCCCAACGTGGGGCTTGAAGGGTTGAGATAACAACAGATCTGACTGAGGCACAATGCTGATTTATGGGCTCTCAAAGTTGTTTCTCTTGATGCCACAGTTTCAGTATGCTGTAGCTTACTTAGAGCCGGTATTTGCTGTGTTAGTGTTTATCAAGTGTGGGCCTTGGGCTAAGGTTCTTGTTTCATTGTACTTTATGGTAATGGCTTGCGATACGGGGGGGCTCCGGCAGCAGGGCGGAACGGACGTGGCCGTGGACTTGTACCTGGCCGTCCCGCTGCTCTTCACTGTCCTGGCCCTCGTCCTCGCTGCCGTCTTCGTGAGGCTGCGGGGAGCCGAGGGGGAGCGGCCCCGGGAGCCGGCGGCGGCCGAAGCGGCCCGGGAGAGCGGCCCCGGGGACCAAGCGGCGGCGGGAGCGGGGCCGGAGGCCAGGAAGGAGGCGGCTGCCGAGGAAGGGAAGGAGGCGGCTGCCGAGCAGCGGGAGGAGGCGGCGGAGGAGCCGAGCCCCACGGCCGAGCCCAGCCCCACGGCGGCCGAGAGCATTCCCCAGCAGCCGTCTGCCGAGCCCCGTGAGCCTGAGCCGCAGGAGGATGCAGGAGACCACGCAGCGCTTTCCAGCAAGGCAGAGGAGGAAGATCTGGACTCAGAAAAAGAGAAACTGGTGGTGAGAAAGCCTTCAAGCACAGCAGCTACACCAGCCTCAGTGACAAGTACAGTAGCATCATTTGAGAGTTTTGAAGGTTTTGAATGGCCTTTGGGTACCCTTGGGACCTGCCTGCTGATTGTGATGGGGATCACCATGTTGGCACACACACAGAGTGTGTTTTACCCACGACCATTTTGTCTGATCCCGAGAGTTAAGCAGAGTCAGGTTTGGGTCTTGTCTGGGTTTAGACAATACAGGGGGACCGAGAGGTTTTCCCCAAGGCTGGACAGTCATGAATGTCACGGTGTGTGGGACAGTATGGGCGAGTATCTAATCCACTGGGCCCCTCCAGTGCTTTGGAAGCGTCGGAGATGGAAGGCAGCTGTGTGGAGTCCCTAATGACAAGTTGCAGAGACTGCTGCAGGGGAGGGTGAATTATTTTGAGCCTGATGGGCCCATGACACTTCAGGCCATCAAGGCAGAGATGCAACATAGAGATGGACTCATGATCGAGGGGTGGATTTTGCAATGGGCCTCTCCTGCTCTGAAAGACTGTTACAAGAGATGGAGCCCAACATCATGGACTGAATGGACTCAGCAGCTTTATAGGGATTGGTCCGTGCACTAAGATAACAGTGCACTGAGATGAGAGTGAGGGTATATTGAAAATGTGGGATCTGAGCATGACGTGAATGGTATGGAATAAGGGGTGGATACTGTCCTGGGTTCAGCAGTAGCAGTCATTTTTTCTACTGGTGCAGTGCTGTGTTTTGACTTTCGGCCTGGGAATAATACTGATAAAGCCGATGTTTTCAGTTGTGGGTCAGAATGTTTACCCTGACCAAGGACTTTGTGAGTCTCATGCTCTGCCAGGGAGGAGGAGAAGCTGGGAGGAAGCAGGGACAGGACACCTGACCCAAACTAGCCAAAGAGGTATTCCATACCATAGCACGTCATGCCCAGGATGTAGAATGGAGAGTTCCCGGAAGGGCTGGATCACGGCAGGGTGGGGGTGAGGTACCAGTTGGTGAGCGGTTGTATTCTCTTCCTTGTTATTTCCTTTATCATTATTACTATTAGTGGTAGCAGTAGTGATTTGTGTTATACCTTAGTTATTAAACTGTTCTTATCTCAACCTGTGGGAGTTGCATTCTTTTGATTCTCCTCCCCGTCCCTCCAGAAGCGGAGGGAAGAAAGGTGTGTGTGGGGGGGGAAGTGGACTTCGTGGCTCTGATTTACGGCCTGGGCTTAAACCACGACACATACCAACACTGCATATACTGAGTGCTGAAAAGAAAGTTCATGTATCAGAAAGACATAAACCAAAGTTGCATTTGGGCATCATCTGATCTACTGTAGTATCATCTTAGATGTTTCTTGTGCACTGACTTGATTTTTCCAATTCCAGAATAAATTATTCAACTTCATATCAGGCAATAAAGCCTCTCAGCCCTGAAATCTGTTTAATCAGCTCTACTCTTGTAAATGGAGTATAAAAATAGGAACTTCTTTCGCAATATACCTCTATTTGCTATAAATGCCTAATCATGCCAGCTAACTATGGAAAAGATGTTTTACTTCTGGATGTCACTGTACAGTTATATTCCCGTAAGGATGAATGTGGATCATTTTCTGGATTTAACATTAAAATATCTACAATTAATACTGAACAGCGTGTCCGTGCCCAGGCATTGGCTGTGGTGGCACAGGCAGGGTGGCCTCCATAGCGAGTTGGTGCGATTTAGTGTAACTGTTTAGCTCTAGTAGGAAAACAGGCAACAGGTAATGTCATTTTTAGCACACAGTTGGATAATTTATGTTTTGATTCCTTTCAATTCTGCTTCCTTTTATTTTTGCATGGAAGTATGAATTTTGCTGACCTTGGGATGGGTGAAAAAGAAAAGCTCCACAACCTTTTTAAAGATAAAAATCAGTGGATTTTGGTAGCAGATAAAACTTGTTTCCTGTAGTTTTACTGTTTGCTGTGGGGATTTTCTGATACTTCTAAGAGGTGAACACATTGAACACTTCTTTTTTATTCATTGCTTATATCTGAGAATCTTGTTGGAACAATCCACCTTTCAGACGTTCAGCCGCTTTGGATGAACCTGTCAAGAGTTCCAGAAGGTTGTGGAAAACAGGCATGCATACAGCCTGCTCATATAAGATTATTATTACTTATAAGTAGAAAGCTATAAAATTTGACCTCTGCTGTCAAATCAAAGGATAATACAATTGCATCTTTCCCCATTCCAACTCAGTTCTCTTTTTCATCTGGTTTCTAGTGGATAGATGTTGCTGTGTTTTGGGGGAAGAAAAAGAGCTGTGTTGAGCTACAATTACATCTCATAGGAAAATGAATAGCAGGTACCAAAACAGAAATATTTGTTTCACATGGTACTGTAATCTTGGGATCCAGTCTGAAAATGTCTGAAATAGAGTACCTCAATGTGTGTATTGGCCATCGAGAATAAAAAGAGAGGTTGATCACAGACAAAGAGTGTACAAGCACAAGATAATGCCAGTGGTCCACAAGAGCATAAAAACACACCACAAAGTATCAGTTACTGATCACTAAGGTGATGCAACTTTGAGAAGACATAAGAAAGAGGACAAACAATATACAGCCAAACAGATGAAATATCCCCTCTATAGTGAAAATGCAAAGAAGATAAGGAATAAAAGGCAGTCACGATCCCCACAAGCAAAAGGAAGAGCAAAGAAGGAATAATAGCACCAGCATTGTCTCCCCGCTTGAGGACATAACAGCTGAGCAAAGCTATCAGGGAAAAAAGAAAGTGCTTTTTTGATTTGCCACTTGCCTCATTCCACCATTGCAGACTCAGCAGTTGTATGTACAGTATTATCTCTTACTATGTAATTGGGTTAAGTAGATTAAAATTGCAGAGAGCACTGTGTGTGTGTATTTTGTCATTTCATCTCTAACTAGATGACTGGATGAATTTAAGCAGTATGCACTGGATGGATCTATTCATCATCCAGTAGACAGGAGACGGATGAGGATAATGACACATTCTAGAAGCACTGAAAGGAAAAAGGATGTGCAATGATTCAGGGAGGCCCTTGGATTTGCCATGAAATCTTCTCCTTGCTCTAAAACTCAGCACTGGGATGTAAGTTTTGGATTTGCACATTCAGAACAAAAGAGTTTTGTTGCTGATGCACAAGACAGTAGGAGTCCAGTTTCTTCCAGAGCTCTTAGCTGATTCAGCTGAATCAAAAACCTCAAAAAGCATAAGAGAATTTGTTACACAATTACAGGGTAAAGCTATACTTATAATTACAGCTGCATTGCAGAACAACCAGCCCTAAAATATCAAAGCTTGATTCAAAACTTGATTTTGTCTTACAGTCTCCAATGTGGTCATCTGAATATACCCAGCATGGGTAACAGTATTGGACATGTAAAATGTGTTTTTCCACTGCATGTTTCAAATGATAATTCCCATAATGGCAAGCTGGTGAGTAGTAAATACACTTCTTAATGGCTAATGAATAAAGAAAGCCATAGGGTTGACTCAATGTAAGTCTTTTTCGAAGCAGTTGCTAAAAATCAGGTGTTGTCAAAACTAGACTGTGTTTATAACTACAACTTCACCCAACAAAATCACTGACATGCAGAATGGTTGGGGTTGGAAGGCACCTCAAGAGGTTACCTGGTCCAATCCCTCTGCTCAGGCTGGACTACCTAGACTCAGTTATGTGATGGTGCATGTAGCATCCATGTTCTGCATGGGGCTTGTTGAACAGCATCTTTTCACAAAGATGTAATAATTGCTCTTGTGATTGAAAACTAATCAAAGCAGTAACCTAATTATGTGTATTCCCTTTGTAGGGTGAGGAACTTTGATATGAGCCAACCAACCACTGATTTGGATTAAGAAAGAACTTGTTTTCAACAGCACCTTATGTTAGTGGGACAGGCAGGGGGACAGAGAGGAAGGCCAGAGTGCCAGGCCTCTGGGCATAAAAAAACCAGGTAGAAGGCTAGTAGGACAAAAACCAGGCAGAAGGCTAGGGACAATGTAGGCCCCCTCCAGAAACTATCAGGAGAACTGGCTACCCAGGATTTGGAGAAGGCTGAGGTTCTTAATAACTTCTTTGCCTCGGTCTTCACTGGCAAAGTCTCTGACTGCACCACCCAAGTCTTGGAAGGCGGACGCAGGGACTGTGAGAATGAAGACCCTAGGCCCACTGTAGGAGATGACCTGGTGTGAGACCGTCTTAGGAACCTGAACGTACACAAGTCTATGGGACCTGATGAAATCCATCCGCGGGTCCTGAAGGAGCTGGCGAATGAAGTTGCTAAGCCACTGGCCATCACATTTGAAAGATCATGGCAGTCAGGTGAAGCTCCCGACGACTGGAAAAAGGGAAATATAACCCCCATTTTCAAGAAGGGGAACATGGATGACCCAGGGAATTACAGACCAGTCAGTCTCACCTCTGTGCCTAGCAAACTCTTGGAGCAGATTCTCCTGGAAGGCATGCTAAGGCACATGAAAAACAAGGAGGTGGTTGGTGACAGCCAGCATGGCTTCACTAAGGGGAAATCCTGCCTGACCAATTTGGTGGCCTTCTATGATGGGGCTACGGAACTGATGGACAGGGGCAGAGCAGTTGACGTCATCTACCTGGACTTGTGCAAAGCCTTTGACACTGTCCCACATGACATCCTTGTCTCTAAATTGGAGAGACATCAATTTGATGGGTGGAGCACTCGGTGGATAAAGAACTGGCTGGATGGCTGCACGCAAAGAGTTGTGGTCGATGGCTCGAGGTCCGGCTGGAGACCGGTAACGAGTGGTGTCCCTCAGGGATCGGTGTTGGGACCGGTCTTGTTCAACATCTTTGTCGGTGACATGGACAGTGGGATTGAGTGCGCCCTCAGCAAGTTTGCCGATGACACCAAGCTGTGTGGTTCGGTTGATATGCCGGAGGGAAGGGATGCCATCCAGAGGGACCTCAACACGCTTGTGAGGTGGGCTGATGCCAACCTTATGAAGTTTAACCATGCCAAGTGCAAGGTCCTACACCTGAGTCAGAGCAATCCCAGGCACAGCTACAGGTTGGGCAGAGAAGAGATTCAGAGCAGCCCTGCAGAGAGGGACTTGGGGGTGTTGGTCAATGAGAAAATGAACATGAGCCGGCTTCAGTGTGCGCTCGCAGCCCAGAAAGCCAACTGTATCCTGGGCTGCATCAAGAGGATCGTGACCAGCAGGTCAAAGGAGGTGATCCTGCCCCTCTACTCTGCTCTCAAGAGACCTCACTTGGAGTATTGTGTGCAGTTCTGGTGTCCTCAACATAAAAAGGACATGGAACTGTTGGAACAAGTCCAGAGGAGGGCCACGAGGATGATCAGGGGACTGGAACACCTCCCGTATGGAGACAGGCTGAGAAAGTTGGGGCTGTTCAGCCTGGAGAAGAGAAGGCTGCGTGGAGACCTCAGAGCAGCCTTCCAGTATCTGAAGGTGGCCTATAAGAATGCTGGGGATGGACTCTTCATGAGGGACTGTAGTGACAGGACAAGGGGTAACGGGTTCAAACTTAAACAGGGGAAGTTTAGATTGGATATAAGGAAGAAATTCTTTACTGTTGGGTGGTGAGGCACTGGAATGGGTTGCCCAGGGAGGTTGTGAGTGCTCCATCCTTGGCGGTGTTCAAGGCCGAGTTGGACAGAGGCTTGGGTGACATGGTTTAGTGTGGGGTGTCCCTGCCCATGGCAGGGGGGTTGGAACTGGGTGATCTTAAGGTCATTTCCAACTCTAACTCTTCTACGATTCCATGATTCTAAATGATTGGAATCATGGCACAGCCCTTTTCCCCGTCCGCCAGCCCATAGGTCATGGTATCCATTGTTTAATTGAAAATTGTTTGAGAATAAATGTATTTATCCTCTTAGAGAGTCTTCTGTAGGATGTTGAAGCTTATTGCTCTCATTTGTGCCAACTGAGCTATACTCTTTTGCCTTACAAGCCCTGCCTGTAGACTGCAACAACCAGATGTTAGCATGATAGTTTGCCCTTGGTTGAGTTTAGATCTGTGCACAGTGGCAATTTTTCTATGTAGAGCACTTTATAGAATGAATCATAGAATCACAGAATGGTTTGGGTTGGAAGGGACTTGATGATCATCCACTTTCAACCCCGTGCCATGGGCAGGGACACCTCACACTAGAGCAGGTTGCTCAAAGCCCCATCCAACCTGGCCTTGAACATTTGCAAGGATGGGACAGCCACAGCTTCTTTGGGCAACCTGTGCAGTGCCTTACTACCCTCACAGAGAAAAACTTCTTCCTTATATCCAACCTGAATATCCACTGTTTATTATCAATCTGTAAGAGACTTTTCTCTCATTTGACAGCATTTTCTAGCATGAAAGCATAGGAAAATCATAACAACCAAGTCCACACTGCGAATTGTACTGCTTTTACTGGAAATACAACTTTAAGTGTAGTACAGCCTTAGTGTCCCGGGGGAAAAAAGTCTCTGAATTTACAGCCTGTATCACATGAACAGAAGCACTTAAAAGCTCCACAGCTCCAAGTTGGAGCATTTTTCTCTTCAGAAACTTCACAGAAAATATGTGAATAGAATAGGAGACTGGTGAACATTTGGTTAGAAAGATGTGAGCTGTGGCTATGCTTTGACCCTTGTTTCTGTGTTCTCAGTGCTAACCATCTGCAAGTCTACCGGCAGCATAATTATGCCTGTTTTACAGTGTACATAAATTACTGTTGGCTCCGCTGGTTTTGCAACCAGGCAGGCAGCCATCTGATTTTTTAATTAAGGATTTCACTGAGATTGATAATAAAGTTCCAATATGCTTCCATATTTAAATGAAAGTGAACAAGGAGTAGAGAACTTTTAGAGGGAAAACATCCACAACAATTTATCAGTCACCTATGAAGTATAGCCGATGTGAAGCATGACGTCAGCTATAAAAGAAATCCCAGCTGCCTGATTTTCCTGCACAGAACTCCATTCTGCAGTGGAAATCCTCTAATGGAATCAAGCAAATCTTTTTCACACATGTGACTTTAATTCACAGAAAGTGGAGACTTTGTATTGGACTTCTGACCGTCTAAAGATGATGATATGCTGCATCAGTTTCAGAACTTCTGTGTGCATATGCTCAGCATCTAGTTACAACTTCAGATATTTAAGTGCTTAAAAAGAAGCATCACCCTCCCTTATGTCTATAGTAAAAGCTGTATTCGTCCCACCAAAATAATTTTTCAATAGAATCATAGAGTCAGAGAACAGTTTGGGTTGGAAAGGACCTTAAGTTCATCTACTTCCAACCCCCTGGCATGGGCAGGGTCACCACATGCTAAACCATGTAGCCCAAGGCTCTGTCCAACCTGGCCTTGAACACTGCCAGGGATGGAGCATTCACAACTTCACTGGCTAACCTGTGTCAGTGCCTCACCACCCTCACAGTAAAGAACTTCTTCCTTATGTCTGTGAGACAATATCTAACTTCTCCTGTTTCAGTTTGAACTCATTAACCCTTGTCCTATCACTACAGTCTCGAATGAAGAGTCCATGTAATTTTCAATACTCCAGGTGAGACCTCACTTGGAGAACTGCATCCAGCTCTGGGGCGCCAACACAAGGACATGGACCAAGTAAGCCCAAAGAAGGCCATAAAGGTGATCTGAGGGCTGGAGCACTTCTCCTATGTACACAAGATGAGAGAGTTGGGGTTGTTTAGCTTGGAGAGGAGAATGCTCTGGGAGATCTTAGAGCAGCTTCCAGTGCCTTAAGGGTGCGACAAGGAAGCTGAAGAGGGCCATTTTATAAGGACATGTAGTGATAGGATAAGGGAAAATGGTTTAAGCTGACAGAGGGGACTTAGATTAGATATTAATAAGAAGTTCTTCTCTGTGAGGGTGCTGAGGCACTGGCACAGGGTGCCCAGAGAAGCTGTGACTGCCCCATCCTTGGTAGTGTTCAAGGCCAGGTTGGATGGGGCTTGGAGCCCTGGTCTAGTGGGAGGTGTCCCTGCCCGTGGCAGAGGGGTTGGAACTGGATGATCCTTAAGGTCCCTTCCAACCCAAACCATTCTGTGATTCTATGGTTCTAAATAAAAATGTATGTCTGTTAAAATTTATGTTTCCGGTTTAGTTCAATCTGGGAATTCATGCGTGAAACTAAGCCACTGCCCGGTATCCAAAACTTTTCCAAGTGTGTCTCAGTAAAGGTCTACAGTATTTTAGACCTATCAATTCAACTTCTTCAGTTTCCTTCCCACAGATCTGGACATTCAGTCTGAACATTCTCAAAGTGATAGTGAAATGTCAAAGGCTCCTGAGACATGTTAGCATGTACCTTAAAAATGTGAACATGTAGTTGGATTAATTTGTGCTAACTGCTGGGGTGATTTCTGTGGGGCTGAAGGTAATTTCTCACACTTTATCTGTTGTGATGAGGCACATAATTACTTGTCTTTGATCTGTAAAGCAAATTCTCCCTCTTTATCAATGTTTGACAGTGGACATTTAACAACCTGGTTAATCAAAACCAGATTATACTGCTGGAATTAATGAGTCATTGAAGGGGTTTAACGACTTAGGGAAGCTTTTTAAAGCCTGTTTCAAAGAGATTACTTAGCTTAATATTTGTTAAATATGTGGCATGGAAGCCACAGTAATTCAGTCAAAGGAATTTCTCTAGGTCAACTCAACCCTGATACCTCATCATTGAAAATCTTAGATCTAGTTCATGGTTTTTTTGCTAGACAAAAAAGCTCTTTCTTGTTTCCCATTATATTAGTTCAGGATTCAGTGTAGAGTATTTAAGGACAGCTGGCAAAAATATCCATTTAAATCCTCCTGGGACTAAAGTAGAAGAGATTTTATTATTGGGAATAAGCCGGATTATCGTATCTGAATAACAAGAATAAAGCAAGTTGCTATGAATAGAGACAGAGAAGTCTGCCTTTTGTATGAGGTATTGAATTAGATTTAGCATGTGCCAGTTCTTGAGATATCACACCTTAAATTCATCACTGAGCCCTTGAATCAGGAGCAAAACTCCATGTCCTTTAGTCATACAGACCTGAGGTTCCAGGTTTCCCTCTTTGGCTGTAAAGACTTTGTGTGGTATCCTTTGACCTGCAGCTTTTCTCCAATCGGGAAAGTGGATGCAAAATGTTGTTCACTTTGTCCAAGGAACATACTGTATATGAACACAAGTATAAATGTTCTCCCCACTGCTTGTGCTGCAGAATGGCCACGCTGTTTCTGTACTTCCTTGTGTATTCTGGGGCATGACAACAGAATCATAGAATCATAGAATGTGTTGGGCAGGAAAGGACCTTGAGATCATCCAGTTGTAACCCCCTGCCATGGGCAGGGACACCCCACACTAAACCATGCCACCCAAGGCCTCATCCAACCTGGCCTTGAACACCGCCAAGAATGGAGCATTCACAACCTCCCTGGGCAACCCATTCCAGTGCCTCAACACCCTCTCAGTAAAGAATTTCTTCCTTAGATCCAATCTAAACTTCCCCTGTTTCAGTTTGAACCCGTTACCCCTTGTCCTGTCACTACAGTCCCTGGTGAAGAGTCCATCCCCAGCATCCTTGTAGGCCCCCTTTCAGACACTGGAAGGCTGCTATGAGGTCTCCAGACAGCTTCTCTTCTCCAGGCTGAACAGCCTCAACTTTCTCAGCCTATCTTCAATACAGGAGGTGCTCCAGTCCCCTGATCATCAGTGGGTCTTTTCAGATGGTTCTAGGAATCTATTGCCTGCATATATATATTGCCTGTATATATTTATAACATATACATTGCAAACAAGGGCACGGCAAATGGACACAAGCAGGAGACCCACTTCAGAAGCACCGTCTGGTTCTGGACTGAACGACTCCAGGGGTCCATTTCCAGGCTACTGTTGCTTGTGAATGTGGTGCTGTATCATTCATGATGATTTCAAAGTTCTTGTTTTATGCTGATAGGAACTTGCCATTTGTTTTAGCCAAAGGGATTTGAGTAAACAGCTCAAAGTGCAAAGTAACTCTTAAATTCTGCATATAGCATGGTTTATTGACAGAGTCACTCAAGTGAAATCCTTTTGCAGTGAGATATCTCCAGCACTCAGATCCGTTATTCCAGGACTCACACATCATAACCTGCAGTTTCCCAGAAGGGTCTGATCTCTACTGTTTTATCTAATCTTTACTAGCTTTCCAGGGAAGCCTGGAAGCTTCCTTCACACGGCTCAGCTTCACTGATACTGAAATAATGGTGAACCAAGAGTCAAAAGTTGGAAAAGATAACCTCAGCTTATGGGTGAGCATGTGAAGAGTCTTACATAAAGTGACACACCTCAGTCACTTGATCCAATAGTGACAGAGCTGAGGATAGAATTCACAAACCCATCACCTGAGGACAGGATGTATAAATGCACTGATAAATTTCTCATGCTCACAGCAGTAGGTGCACTGAAGGCCAGGTGAAGCCAAAGCAGAAGTCTATTTAACCCAGTACCACTTAGGACATTCCATAGGCCAAAATGCAGTGAATAGCAACGTACCTACCTCTCTGCAGCGCTGTGTGTGACTGCCCCTCCATACCTGCTACCCTATAGGGAGGCAGGACTGAGACTGTGGTTCTCTTATACGCTCCAATCTATTCTAGTTCCTTCTCCCTCATTCTGCGGGAGGCAAAATTCAATTCTGCATACCCTGTTGGGAAGTATTGACCCTGTTCTGTATGAGAGATGTTGAAAATAACGATCCTGCCCAGACACAATCTCAGACAGTCAGCAGCTGTAGGATGTCCTGACTTAGGGGCTAACATGCAATTATCTTTGATGGAACACTCCTCTGTGAATCCGCGTTGTCATTATTGCACACTAACTATGCTTATAAACCTCCATTCTGTGTCCTGTGGCTACGAGCTTCATGCTTTAATTATACATCTTGTAAATACTAGCCTTTGTTTATTTAAGCCTATCAGCATTTCCCTGGGGATTCCTCGTTACTTTGATTTTTCCTGTGTCTTTCCCAGAACTGTTTCTACTTCTATTACATCCAGGTATGACCAGGACAATAGATAAGAAGAGTTTGGTCTGCGGTTTTACATAGCAGCACGTTATCTTTCACTTTCCTACAGGTTATTAATAGTCTCTTATATTTTAAATAGTGTCAAGAACTCAGCCCACATATTTATCAAACTCTCTTCAGGGAGCTCAGATTTTCTTTCCTGGGTTTCAACAGCTAGACAAGAACCTGCCACAATGTACTGACAGATCAAGCTGGTTTAGGTAGAGTTATTTCACCCTCATGTAGAGACATTGAACTCTTGTTTCATTCAATCTCCCAACCACTTGGGATTTTCAGGAATGTTTGCACTCTTCTCAGGCAGTTTCAGATATGACTACTGCAAGTCATTTTATCACCCACCTCACAATTTATTTTAGTGAACACTATCACCTCACCACTCATATCTTTTTCTGGACCATTTGAGAAGATGTTGAGCAGCTCAGCTTCGAACACAGATCTCTCTGGGGATCCACAGATAATCCTCCATTGTGAAGACCATTAATTCCTACTATTTTCCTGTCCTTGAGAAATTCTTGACCCTTGAGGTGACCTTCCTTCTTAAGCCATGACAGCTTAGTTCCCTTCCTAATCTTTCAACCTGGTCCAAAGCTTTTTTAAGAACTGAGTGCATTAGATCAAGTAGAACATCCTACTCCACATGCTCTCTAGAACTATTTCTATTGAGTCAAACTATCGGTAGTAAGGCTTTCAAGTGGCTGTAGTTCAAGTGATTTTAGTGATTTCAGTTGCTTCCATTTTTAGTATCCAATATGAGATGCCTTTAGAGGGCAGTGATTTGTCACTCTCAGTGGTTTTTCACCCTGCCTTTAGTCATTCCCTTGGAGGAGTTTCACCTTGAACTTATGGGGTCCTGCTTAAAAACTCGATCTGGCTATGTGGAGATACACGTACAGAAAGTAGAACACAGCGGCATTTCTGGTTATGCTGAGGTTGAGAGCTGGTCACAAAACAAAATGAATGGTAAGAAATTAAAAAAACACATTATCTCTCAAGAAGCACAAAATAGACACTTCTGACTTCTCATCCAGCTTTTGGCAAATTAGATAAGGTACATGAACAAGAGTTTTTTCCCATGCAGGCAGGTAGGATGAAAAAAGACGCTACCACTTGCAAAGAAAGAGGAGGAGAGAGCTAAATTCCCTCTGGACTGACTGGAGTTGAAGAGGAAGCAGAACAAGAGATGCCAAAGGCACCAAAGTGCAAAAACTCTTCAAGCCCTTTTGTCCATGTCACTTCCAGACAGTGAATTGCTGGGACCTTTGCAGCATATTCACTTCCACAGCAATCTGGATGTTACTGGTTTTTAAAAGATGCCATTTTCAATTGGAAGGTCATTCCAGCAGGGAAGTTCTCCAACAGCCAGCAGTGCATATTTTTACTTTTACCTCTAGAAACCCATTTCCACATTCTTTTCTAACTTTTTTTTTTCTCAAACGTAATAAACTCTTATTCTACACTAGAACTGGAATGAGCTGAATGTTCTCTTATTCCATTTAGACTTGAAAGAACATAACATTTGCATGTCAATAGTCTTTAGCAGATCCACTCTGTACATCATTTGCATGCCTTTGACTGTCTGACAATTAACAAATTAGTATCTGCATATGATGTATCTTTCCGGGAAACGGTGAGGGGTTGGTGAGAAGCTTTACCATATTCATCATATTTATTGGCATTTTTGGGAGAAGCAATTACAGTGTCTCCACTAAATTTATTTCTGCACTCTGTCATGGATTCAGACCTTGACAGTTTACCCTTGGATATTCTGATAGTGTAATACAGAAATATGGCTGACCATAAAAAATGCAAGAGTTCTTTAGACCTTGGTCAAGAAACTCATTGTGTATTCCTTTGTAAAGACTTTGGGAGTGAAACATGACGTGGGGGGCTAAATATAGCCCTTTGAATGGCGGTAGTAAATACATCAATGGGCCTGAGAGCATCAGTCAGAAGAAAGAATTGTGGTCACAATATAGGAGTTGCAAACAGGTGCTAATTTTTCTTCCACTACATCCTTATGAACTTTGGTTGTTTTCATTGGTGTCCTCCTTCATTTTCGCATCTCAAGACAGGAAAGGCTGTGCAGTCAAGAATCCCTCTCTGTGCGTAGGTGTTGAATCCTTGGAAACAAAATCTAACACGGATTCTTGCAACACCTATGCATACAAATCCATTGATGCACCACTAACTGATGCTAAGGGTGAAAGTATCAAACCCTGCACAAGTGGAACAAGAAGGATAGGATAGGATAGGATAGGATAGGATAGGATAGGATAGGGTAGGGTAGGGTAGGGTAGGATAGGATAGGATAGGATAGGATAGGATAGGATAGGATAGGATAGGATAGGATAGGATAGGATAGGATAAGATAAGATAAGATAGGGTAGGTGTCGTGGTTTAAGCCCAGGCCGTAAATCAGAACCACGCAGTCTACTTCCCCCCTCCGCTTCTGGAGGGACGGGGAGGAGAATCAGAAGAATGCAACTCCCACGGGTTGAGATAAGAACAGTTTAATAACTAAGGTATAACACAAACCACTGCTGCTACCAACAATAATAATAATGATAAGGGAAATAACAAGGGAAGAGAATACAACCGCTCACCAACCGGTACCTTGCCCCCACCCTGCCGTGATCCAGCCCTTCCGGGTACTTTCAGTTCCATCCTGGGCATGACGTGCTGTGGTATGGAATACCTCTTTGGCTAGTTTGGGTCAGGTGTCCTGTCCCTGCTTCCTCCTGGCTTCTCCTCCTCCCTGGCAGAGCATGAGACTCACAAAGTCCTTGGTCAGGGTAAATGTTCTGACCAGCAATTGAAAACATCGGTTTTATCAGTATTATCCCCAGGCCGAAAGTCAAAACACAGCACTGCACCAGCTACTAAGAAGGAGAAAAACTGACTGCTACTGCTGAACCCAGGACAGTAGGATAGGATAGGATAGGATAGGCCAGGCCTGCACAGGACAGGACAGGCCCTCTAAGTCCAAACAAGCTCTTTTCTGATTATGAGCTGGCTCTGCTTTATCCTAGTTGTAGGATTTTAAGTTTCATTGACAGAAGGACTTCTGTTATTAATTCATTTTCTTTCTTATTTTTTGCAGTTTCTGGGATGAAGCCCATGCTCACTACAGATAGTGGTGAGTCTGGGATCAAGATGAGGTGTTGTAAGTGCTAAGAGACAGTTTGACACCAAATGTGCAGAGTAGAGTGCCAAAGCACATAAAAGCAACAGTCCGGAGAGTTCTGGCTCCTACCCTGGGGATTGTAAAAGCTAAAGACTTGATTTCTTGGGAAAAATGACTGCATGTAACCTGCGAACTGATGTCATCCTTGTTACTCCAAGCAAAATGTCATCTTGAGGGTTGAACACAGCCTATGTCTGAGACACATTGCTTAATATCAGCTCAGATACTGAACTCACTGCATAAATTATGGGAAATAATGTTTCTTTTTTTTTTTTTAATAGGCAAGACATGGAAAAAGAGATTTAAGAAAATAAAATATGGTCAGAATGTCACTTTCTGAAGAGGGCTGGCATCAATCCCTGCCACATGTCCAGCCCCAGAGCAAATCATGGCTCTTTCAGGGAACAAACAAATGTCTCTCACCTAAATTTAAGTGACAGACTGGGGTCCCTCACAGGCAATGGAAACACAAAAGAACTTCTAGAAAGTTTCTCCATAGGGTGAGTAGTCCCTAACCTAGACACTTTGATAGGCATATATGCCTAACTACTTACGCAGGAAAACCAAAACGCTGTGTGATTGATTTTTCCCTGATATCTCCACACCCTCTTTCCTATCATATAAAGTCTGATATGAAAACGTCTGGAGATCTCCAGGCTGCACCTTGTGGCCAAAGAGAAAACAATTTTAAAGGAAACAAATTTTCCAAGATCTTATTACAAATATAAAATGAACAGAAATGCATCAACATCATCTCCTGACATTTCCATGTTTAGTAACATGAGTTCTAATGCTTGAAATTGCTGATTATTATTCTTCTCTAGCCATGATTTTATAACCTTGCACCAGGAGGGAGGGTGAAGGAAGAAATTCTTTACTGTGAGGGTGGTGAGGCACTGGAATGGGTTGCCCAGGGAGATTGTGAATGCTCCATCATTGCTGGTGTTCAAGGCCAGGTTGGATGAGGCCTTGGGTGGTGTGTTTTAGTGTAAGGTGTCCCTGCCCATGGCAGGTGGGCTGGAACTAGGTGATCTTAAGGTCCTTTCCAACTCTAACTGTTCTATGATTCTATGAGCCAATATTAGAAGCTGACCTAAGAAACATTTACTTGTATTTATTGGTCCAGTGAAGGAAAGTTTTATAATCCACATAATGGTGTTTCTCTTCATCCAGGTATTTTTCCTCTACATTTAAAAACACGTTTCCAGGCTGACCTCCACTATGAGAACTTTGCTCTCTGAGACAGCCAAGTGGTTTAAGGACTGAGACATAAAAAGAAAGACCTCCATGCCCTCTTTGGTTCTCATACTACCTTTGCAGATTGTGAGTTTGAAGAACAGACTGTACCAACTTGGAAGGACTGTGTTTGATCATCTTTGGGGGCAAAAATTAGCATCTTCTACATGAGTGAAGAGGACAAAATTCAGCGACAATGGAGGACCTTGCTAGAGATGATCCTGATAGCCTGGAGGACAGCTGGAGCAACCACAGGAAGCCCCAGTTTGGACATGCAGAGGATGAGGATGCACAGAAAGGTTGAAGGTAAGTAGGAGGAAGGGAGTTGTGGGGACTTGGGTGTGTGAGCAACCTCCAGATGGTTTATGCTGGATTTCATAAGTAAGATATGGTTTTGATGAACCATTCCTGGCCTCTCACAAGCCTCCCACCGAAGTATCCATAGCATCACATGCTAATGACGACAGCCAGCCTTCTGGTTTGGGGCTTGAATGAGTGTTCATATAGGAGAGGTGAAGGAAGTCTGCAGCATCCCTGGTGCTTGTTGGAAGACATTTGGCTGGTAGCAATGGAGTGAGTGTGACAACAGGTGCCTCATCCTGAGCTCTGAAGAGATGAAGGCAATGGCTAGTGACACCAGAAGGCTTCCACAGCACGTGGTACTCAGCCATTCTTAGCATCCCATGCTCTTTGATAAGAAGGGAGCATTTACATGACTTTTTGTTGAGATTAGTTCATAGAAAACAAACCCTTGCTTGTTAAACACATGACACATCAGTTGTTTGTACAAGCATCTAATTAGCACACGATCTGACGACATCTCTGGGGGGAGCCAGAGGGTAGGAGAGGCATCATGTTCTGCTTGTTTGCCATTTTTTTCTTTGTCAAAACCATGTCATTTATGTTAAACGCCTGATTACCCAGAGCCTGACTTTCTGACATGCAAAATGCATCCCTCCGAAACTAGGCTGTCCGGATTATGCAAGACCCAAGACATATTTCTTCCAGCTTTGCAATGGATTAGCTTCTGTTTCCAGCTCAGTGAACGCTGATTTCTCTTTTGTTTGAGAGCTCTGCATATTTAGTTGCTGAGCAAACTGAGGTCTCAGGGTTTTTCCACCCTCTGGGTGCATTTCCAAAGTGTGCTCAAGCAGCAAAGAATTTCACTCAGGTATTTTGTGGGAGATTATGAATCTTATTATGTCTTCCATGTACTCAGCCCAATTCACCCTTGTTAGTTTAAAATCCTAAACACCCTTTCAAATAGACATGTGAAAGCATTCCGTTTTAATCGAGGACATATACTTTTCAAGTGTCTTTTCCTACATCAGCCAAATTTTACTTATATGAGAAGTACCCTCAACAATCAGCTCTTTGCATAGGCTGCAGCATGTCCTAAGAGCTCTCCTGAAGGATTGCCATGCTCAGTGCACTCTCACATCATGCCTATGCATGACCTCCACAAGGTCACTCCACCAGCTTGTCCATCCTGTGTCCCCATGTCTCAGTAACATTTAATGATGATGTGTGCATTACCATAACTGGCAGTCTTACAGAAGTCAAACACTTTGCAATCTCTTTTCTTCTGGAAACTATAAAGGGAGTTCATTGCCATTGAGAACAGCTATTGTAAGACCCACTTGCACAGGAGCCAGTGGAGGAGTGGACAAAGGAGCCAGATTGGGAGCATGGAAAAGGGCACCTCAAAATGTCAGTCACCTTTGGGAACACAGCCTCACAGAAATTAAGATCATCCAGGAAACTAAGAGGTGAATATGTGCTGTGGAAAACTCATCAGAAAGACCTGGGCATACTTTCAGAAGTTATTTGTGGAGCTGTTGTAGTCAGAGGGGTCGTTATAGACAGAGGACTGGCACTTTGCAAGCAGGATATATGAGGATATTCCCCAATCAGCATATCACTGGTCACATGCCTTCCAGCACCTTACATCTGTTGATCTGTGGGTGCAGTCAGATAACACTGATTTATCCTCAGACTTTCTACAAGTAAGGCTGATTTACTTCACTGCTGTCCACATGCTTGTTCTAGTGCAAAGCACGGCAGGGTATCACCATGACCATGAAGCTTTGCTTCCTTTGCATGAGGCTTAGAAGATGGTGGGAAATAAACCAGCAAAACTCAGCAAGCCTGAAGGAGCTTGGGATCAGTGTAGCTGTGATGACACCATGCAGATCAGGTTCAGGTTTTGAGTGATGTGAAAGGCAGAGCTGACATTTCACCAGATTTAATACAAACTTTCAATGACTCCAAAGCTCCTCCAGCTCACTGCAAAGACTGTGATAACTCCAGATGTCCGGGTAGCACCAAATTGCTGAGTAAATAAAAAGCCACAAAATGTAAAGAGAAATGAATGGAATATCAAGCACTCCAGAGGCAAGGAACACCAAAAAGACATGGTTGCCTTAGAAAATCAGCTCTTCTCTAGTACACACACCTGGCAGTGTTCATTCAGTCTTTCTTGGTTTTATATAAGAAGAGAGAGAGAATGAATATATGTATAATTAAAACATTGGGCCAAATTTGCACTGAAATGAATCATCATAACTGCAGGAATTCCTGATTTTTTTTATGTGCTTAAAATATCTTTTTTGAATAATACTTGCTTTAATATTATTTTTAATTTCAATTTATTTAATTCTGAAAACTGATTTAAGCTCCAGAGATGCCTTGAAAGAAACCACATACAATTATATGCTTCTGCTTAATATTCCGAAGAAAGAGAAAAGAAGCTGTTAAAACTATCCCTGGTTTGTGCCAGAGCTCCAAATGTCTTCTCTGAAAACTAATTACATCTTGGCATATGCAGTCCTGGCAAAAGCGTTGCAATAAAAATAGAGGACAAGAAATGAACTAATTCTCTTCATTTAAAAAATAATTCATAGAGCAAAATCCCTCGGTGCCCTGCTGCTTGCAAGCTGCTAATGTAGAGCAGAGAGGAACGTTTCCTAATTTAGTATGGACTTTCTTCTAAGAACTGCCAATCCTTCAGATGCTGAGAGAGAGCTGGAGTAGCAGAGATGTCCAGAATATCTGATTTATAATTGTTTTTGTCAATCTCTGCTGCCTATCAGCAGAGAAGCCAGCGAGTAATCCAATTAAAACAAGCATCTCTTATTTGGAGAGTTGAAACCTAACATGAAAATCCAGGCTCCAATGAAGAAATAGGAGTTTGCCATCAGCTTCACTGAAACCAAGACTGAAAGAACTGGCCTTGATTTTAGAAATCATTAATGGGCAAGAAGGACATTTGAAGTATATGTTTATAACTAGACTATTAATTAGGTCCCACTGACTTTAATACACGACATTATGTCGGAGGTGTAAGTGTTAGACCCATCAGGGAGATTCCTTTAGTTTTCTGCCATGTAGATGTCTGTCTCCCTCCTAGTCACTCTTCACACTTTTATAGTCATGGAGAGAAATAAGCAGCTTAGAGATGTGAGCAATCTACTTTTGGTGTTTATGGCAAAGTGCCTATTTCTCCAGATTAACTAAAAGGACTCTTGGGCTACATCTGTGCTATTCCGTTACTGGTGTTGATTTTCTACACAAGTCGTGGATATTGGTCCTAGTGCATTACTGCCTGGGACCAATTAGTCCCAGTTGCCCTTTCTATCAGTTGGTGGGGATACAGACATGACGTAGACATAGCCTAAAAGACTTGGTCCAGCTTACAGGTTAGCTTTGGGGATGTCTGCATTCAGGCACATGAATGGCTTTTATACATCTGACAGTAGCTGAAATAGTTTTATTCTTAATTGTATAAAAGTTATTCTATGACACAAAAATTTCTATGATGGCAAGGGCAAACATGGCAATCAAGCAAATAGCATCGTGTGTTGTAAAGTGAGATTGACAGGAGAGCACTGTCAGCAGCAATAGAACTGTACTTCCTTGCAGCTTTTGATGCAGTAGTCAAACCATACCAAATCCATTCTGTGATTCTATGATTACATTCAAATATTTTTTCCCTCTGTCACTTTTCACCAGGAGTCAGTTGACAAAGATACTCTTGGTTCTTAAACTATTTTCATGATGTACAACGCAAGTATCTAATACAAATATATTAATTTCCATTTTAAAGCAAAACAAAACATACATTTCAGTAAATTATTATTGACCATGCTTTTGGTGATTGGAAAATGCTTTGTTAATACTTGCAACTTTTGCTGGTTTAGTTTTTGATCTATTACTCAGAATTATTGCATGTGGGTCAAGATTCATTTAGGCTAAAGCTAAGAGGTAGAGTCATACCTGTTATGCCTGAAATTAAGAAGGTGTTGATTTATTTAGCTTAACAACTTCTTCATTAATGAGGATGGCATGATATCTAGGAACACTGCCCTGGGGAAAACAGCAAGAAGCTAATCCCTTGTATTGATTATACACACACACAAAATTATTCAAATTTATCACATTTTTATAAAGATCTCATTATTTCTACGGCTTCACCTTGTATTTCAGTGCCAAGGATAATTGTAGCAAACAATCAAAACATTCTCACTTATGCTAATGTTTCTTTTTTATTTCGCTTTTCATTCAGCAGACAGGGTTGTACTAATCTTCCTCAGCAACAGGAACACTTAGGCCTATTAATAGAACTAGATGTTCAATATTCAGCTACCAAATAATGTTAAGCGTATTTCTTATCCCATAATTAAAGAGTAATAAAAAGAAATAGAAGGTAAAACTTAATTAAAAAGAATTAGGTTTGCACTAACGCAGTGACTGAAAATGCTGAGATTTGTGAGCTTTTTATACATAAGCAGTGGTTTCTCCCATGTTTGCAAATAATAGATAATAAGGCACCGATCAAAGTCAGAGAATGAAATGCAGTGTTAGATTCACAAGCCTAAGAATTGGGTTTTAATGAGAGCTGCATATGGTCATTCAGGGAAGAGAAGGGTGGGCAGAGATGATTCCGTAGGAGCTAGCAGCACAGACTGAGTGTGGATTGAGCTCTGGAAATCACGCACTGCAGAGACAGCCCTAGACCCAGCCTCCACATGGGGAGCCCACAGGCACTGCTGAAACACTGGCGAGCAATCTGTAAGCAGCTCCTTAAAGACCTGACAGACCATCACAGGGCCCCTAATCCAGCAGGTAAAGGTGCATTGGGACTCAGTGACTATAAACTGCACTGCCAGGAATGGGAAAATGAAGCTAACGTTTAACCAAGAAGGTAATTAACCACCACAACTGCATGATACATCAGATAAAGTCTTTAACATTTCAAGCCTTTAAACCGTGGCCTTCTGCTATAAAAATTATGGGTCACTATAAAAATTATAGGTCAACTAACTCTAAGTTATGATATCTGCTGTGCCTTATGATATGATATTAACAACACAACAACTGATCCCTTCCCAATCTATACATTGAAGTAATTGCTTCATTTTTTGAGGGAGATGATTTAAGGTTCCTTATAACCTGAATTTCATCTTTTGCTCTGCTATCCTACTTCCTACCAATGACTCCTCTTGAAGAGCAGCATGAACTTCACTACTTGGCAGCACAGATAAGTCCCACTGCTCTTATGTAGCCTGTTGAAGATGTCCCTTCCATGGGCAGAGCAGGAGAAGAAATCACTCCCATTTAAACAGGGAGAATTGGGTCTGTGGATGAAGGTCAGGTAAGCCATGTTATAATTCTCTGAGAGCCATTCAGTCCTCCTACCACAGTCATGTAAAGACAGAGAGAGATCTGGTGTGGAAAAGAAATGGAATCTATACTGAATGGTGTGATCACAGCTCAGGGCTCTGTGTTACTTCTGAGTTAAAGCTTAGACTATCAGAAACTTAGACTGTCAGCGAAGCTCAAAAGCATCTCATCTTGTTGAGAGCAAAATTAGGGTTGCTGTGCACGGCATTCGGAAATAGCACAGTATGTAAATGCAATTAAACCAGCATCATTGATGACTCTGAGAGACTATGCCAGCAGAATAAGCCTCAGCAAAGCCACAGCTGGCTGTACGGCCCCCCTTCCACGTCCCTTGTGGAGCAACTACTCCCTAGTGAATGAGATGTGAACAACCATAAAGACTGCAGTCTTTGCCTTTCATGGCTGATGTAGCTTTTAGGCTGCTTCCCAGTGTGGTCCCACTGCCAAGACCTTCCCGTGCTCACCTACACCCCATTGGATAAGCTCAGTGCCTGGTTCCCAGCATGGCTGTGGGATCCTCAGGAACCATTGGAATGAGGGCACTGAGGGCAAATAAGCACTGTTTCAGTTCCTCAAGGTTAGAACTTGCTGGAGGTGGAGGCATCACCATTTGTTCTGCCCTCAGTGAGTGGAAAGTACTCCTTATCCCTTCCACAGTAATCTTGCCTGCATGCCATGACTCCTAAAAGCCTCAGCCACATTTTCCCACTGCTTTCCAGTCGATGCTTTCTCTGAACCATTGTCCTTCATTGGTTATCTTTATCTAGGTACTCTTCCTCTTTCCAAAATGATGTGTTGGAACTAAACGTGATTTTAATTTGAATTCGAGATACTGCTTTTCCTAAGGGCTATGCAAATGTTTGCGGCAGGCGATCTCACCTCAGCAACTAAATTCAGCTATGTGCACCCACCTGTGAGGTTCTTCTGCCTTCTTCTGAAATGGTACCTAAGGAAGATGAGTAAAAGGCTCATTATGTTGAAGAAGATGAGACCAAGGAGTTTCATCTTCTTGGGTGATTTGTTGTTATTGCTAGTATTCAATCACTGTGTGGGAAACAGAGATTTCCAAACCCACAGAGTTAAGGAGGTTTCTATAGACATCCTAACTTACTGACAGCCAGTACAGAGAGAAGGGTAGCATGTGAAGGCAGTGATATTTTAATAGCCAGCCTTGCCAAAGATAAAGATCCAGACTGAAAAGAGCTGTCCTACTTTGGAAATGTCTTTCTAGTACACAGAAAGAATATAAGAAAAAGAGTTTCAATTAAGATGCTTTACTTTTGTACTCAGTTTGGGAAATGCACTGACAGCAATTGCAAGTACTGATGAGATTACAGAGAAAACTGAAGAACATGGAGATACCTAGGGCCTTGCTGATCCCAGTGATAGCTGATATTCATACAACAGGCACAAAGGAGAGACCCTGAACTGATTAAAGCCTTCTTAGAAGTCAACAAAAGGAACAGAAAAGAACAAAATGAGACGTGGTGATAATGCAAGTGCATTTATGTGGGGAGAAAGAAATAAGATGGAATACTGAATAGGAGAAAGACACTGAGAAAGCAATAATGATGAAAGAGGCATAAGGGAGCCATAAGCAGTGAACTAGATATGAGCCTGCAAAGCCGTGGGAAAACTCCACTTTTTATAGAAGCCAATATAATTTTGGGCTGAACATCCAGGTTTCTCTCACTCCACATTGCATGGAAAGCAGTTGTAAAACAGCAGCTCTTCACTTCCAACACTTGCAAACTTTGTTCTCTCTAATGTTCTCTCACTCCTCCTTCCATTTACCCGTTTCTGGGCTCAGGAGCCTATTTACATTATCAAACATAAGTTTGCATCCCTCTGTTCAAAGCTAATGATATATTGATTTCACTTTACTTTCGAGATTATTTAGGCATTTTTAATCTGTTCAATTATAAGGACCAAGGGCCCTTGCTGAACGTTCTGCTAGCATGCAAGCCAAATTCCTATGAAGCATACATAAATTATGTTTAGAAGCTGTAGATGAAGTCTGAAGGACTTTGATGTTCACAAAACATTCTCAAAACACTCTAAGGAAGTTTCTGGTTTTTGGTGCCAGCCCTAATGGAGTTCTCCTGGGTGTATCATCAGGAATATGTGTTACTGCGGACTGAGCTTGATCAGCTTTGAAACACAGAGGATGGATAATGGTGCTTTTCTTGCTCATTGGTTATGTTCTTCTATTGCTTTACTTCTTAAACTGAACTTCATCCAACTTCAGAAATTTTAGGCAAGTTGGAAACAAGTAATACCATAATGCTAGAAAGATTTTGGCAGAGAAATGAGTTTTGGAGGAGAAAGCAGTCACAGTGGGAATAGATTGAAGTCGGTGTCTTAAAGGCAAAACACATAAAATAATAAAATCCTAAATTAGCCTAGTCCCCTGCAGAAAACCCTCCAGGGATCTCCCAGGCAACTGTTGTAACAATGGACACAGAAGCATTAAGAAAATGAGTTTACTTTGATTTCAGTAGTGTCACGACTCCTAAACTACTTTTAGAGTTTAAGAAAATGTGTCAGTATTAGATTCCATGTTAGTTTATGCGGTATATGATTCTTTGCAAAGCACCTTTAGGCTCCTAGTAACACTTGAGAAGTGCTGTCCCAGGTGAATGCAAAGGAAGCAGTCTGGAAGCATCACCTCCTCACATTCTGTTTTGAAGGGCTGAGAAGAATGTCCCATATCTACTTTGATTCAAGATTGAATGGTAAAAACAAATAATAAAGCCTAATGATACGACAAATCAAAACCTAAGTCTAGCAACAGGATTTGTCCAGATTGAGGTGTTCACTTTACCTGTATGTTTGACAGTTATTCTGCATAGTATGGACAACCAAGTATATATAAGCTCATATAGATATATAAACAAATAAATGTATACATACATACGTATTCTAAATCACCAACTTGTTTGTCAACAAAACTTACCAAATACAAATGTTGCAGTGTTATCTATTTCTTCTACAAGCAGCCCCAAACACTTCCTCTGAATGATGTCTGTACCTGCCACTCATCATTATCTTGGCTGATAACAGCTGCACTGATTTTCTCCATTAGGGTAGTTATGATTCACTGTGCCTTGCAGATGCAGGGAAAAAAACGTGGTCCCTGTACTAAAGAGCATTGAAGGAGTGTAAGTGTCATCAGATGTGTTTCCTGGTTGAGGCCTGGAGCTGACTAATAATTCGTAGGATCATAGAATCACAGGATAGGTTGGGTTGGAAGGGACCTTCAAGGGTCATCTAGTCCACTTACCCTGCAATGAGCAAGGGCATCTTCAACTAGATCAGATAAAGTTTAATGTTAAATCTGGAAGATAATATTACTAAAAGCTCTGCATTGTGAGGTGGAGGCAGCCAGGGAGACTGCAAAGTGGGGCAAAAATGGAAAGAGGCAAAGGAATCCAAGCCAGATTGCAAAGGAGGAAAAAGCAGGATGATGTACTGCAAAGGATATTCTCCACTGCAGCAAGTGCAGCATGTTAAAATCACAGAGATATTTTCAGAGCTTACTCATGATGGGAATACTTTATTCTGTCCTTGATCTCTGTGCAAATTTCTGCTTGACACTGATGGGAGATCCCCCCGCTGTCTTTATGAGCCTGTGGACCACCACTAAACAGGACTTTGCCAATCACTTCCCAGTGTCAGTCACTACCCAAAGGAGCATTACTCTAATTAGAAATAGTACTATTCCTGTCCATCCACTTTTCCCCATTATTGATACATCAGCTTAAGGACAGTAAATGTTGCCAGACCCACCTGAAGGCTCCAACTCTTCTTTTTTTAACCAGAAAACTGTAGGCAGCAGTGGTGCAGCTTGTCTCTGCTCTTCTAATACACCTCATTCTGCAATGCCAGAGACCTGCAGAAGCAGAAAGAACTGAATTTCTGCCTTCCCTGTATTTATGTTGCTGATGAAAAAGGCACATGGACAAACTGCGGGACACAGACACCTATTTTTTTGAGGAATGGGGCCGAGAGCACAGCTCATTTCATGTGGGTAACTCATCAGTGAAGACAATCACATTTGTGATCAAACCTCCAAGCTGGTTGCAGCTTCCCTCTGGGAAGGAAGGAAAGCTGTGCAACAACATCAACTAATGCAAAAGCCTGTGCATAACTTGCTCTTGTCTGGGAAGAGGACCAGGAGTAATCAGAAGGTGCTGAGACATATGAGGATGCACTGCAGAGTTAACCAGCATATATAGACTGTATACAGTACATACAATACAGATAGTGGGCTTTTGTTGAGGTCTTTTGGACACAAAGTGGCTGAGTTAAATAGTTTCTATACCCACACCAGTGTGTTGAATCGGCCATGGTAGTGGGAGGGCACTGCGGGACAGTTTAAACCCCCTAAACCCAGTCCTCCATACTAGGTAAATGCTTGCTTAGATCTTTGTTTTGACCTATGAACAGTACTTTGCCTTGCTTCATCACTGTGATTCTGATGTAAGTCTCCATCTCAATGTCTACAGTGCTTGCAAAGGGCTTTGGGCTTACGCAATGGAGGCTCTTCCTAATAGAGAAAGCTGTGTCTGTGGATACAAAAAGCAGGTTTTTCTATGTAGAATAGAAATATTCCACTGAGACATTCCTCAAATCTTTTTCTTTCCATCTCCTAAAAACCAGGAGAAATTTTGCTAAGAACTGTATCTGTCAAAAATGCACATGAAAAATAAATCACTGCTTAGTATGCATGTGGCTGGAGTGGAGGAATGCTGTCCTTCTGTGAAAGTAGTATGTAGTGGTAGTAGTAGTGGTGAAGATGGTATTGTACCTAGGGTGGCACAACAGGCTTCTGTCAGCAGCCTCTGCCAACAGCACCCTTTGGAAAACCGCTTGGAAACACGTACCTGTGATAACCTAACCAGCCACTGAGTGTCATCTTTGCTCCACAAACCCAGCTGAAAAAACGCGTGACAGAAGGGAGAAAAGATACTTGAGTGTTAAGAAGAGCTCGGATATAACAACTGTTAGGAACTGGACACAATCCCTGTTGTAAACTGGAGAGCTTTAGCTCACCTGCTCTAATAGCGCAGCGCTCAGCCTCTGTGATTTGCAGTTTCTCTCTGAAGTATTAGAACCTAAAGATCACAGCTTGCTTATACAGAAGAGAAAGACTAAATTTCTTTCTGTTGTTGACTCCACTAACAACAGCCATACTAAACCAGGGATGGATGGATTTGACCCAGTGGCTCATAGGGCAGAGCTAGTGGACACCAAAGCAATGGTTTTATGTCTTCCTCTTCATACTTAATGGCTGGATCTCACAATGCAGCAATTGTTTTGTTTCCTTCCTCATTAACTACTTGCAGTATATAGTTCTCCTGATTTGGCCTGTGTCTCTTTTGTATTACAGCAGATAACCTGACTCTTCTATTTTCCTCTGGACACTGGCTGAGGTTTTCTGCCCGGGGATCAAATGCTACATCATTTGAACCAGGACTCTTTACCCAGAGACCATAATTCTCATAATGGGCTCAGCCCCCTTCTCAGCTCTTGCTGGATGGGCTTCTGGGAGGCTCCAGCTCTTTTCCCACCAGGTCAGAGAATACTGCCAAGAACACAGGGACCTGTAACACATTTCATGGCTTGCCAGCAGACAAGCTCTGCTAGTTCAAGTTACTCTCAGATGACCTGGGACTCTGGGCAACCTCCAGCCTGTCTCTCCCACACTCTCTAGTTATAGTTCTACACAGGCAAGGCCATGAACAAAGACATTTCCAGCTGCTCTGAGATCTTCAATGTAATTTTCATCTACCATTAAATCAACACCTTTGCGTTTGCTCAGCCATGGGACTCCTGGCACCTTGGTTCTCACTTCCTAATCCCTCTCCTTTGCCATCTCAAGATGATCCTAGACAGCACCTCCTCTTTGTTGCTGTATCAAGAGGTACAGCTGAGCACCACTGCAGTAATCAAAATGTATTTATTGGCTGCTTGCTACTAAATATAAGCTGTTAGGAGCTTTGAATCCCTGCTGGGGCTGATCAGGAAATCATTAGACTGAAGTAGAAGAAAATTAAATTCTAGAGGATACTGCACTTCCTAAACTGTACCATAAGGACGCAGAAAAATATGGAGATTCATGCAAGAGAAGGGCCCTGGATGCCAGGGGAAATTCTCCCCCAAAAGCTCCTGATGGAAGAACAAACAGAAGCGTGGCAGTGTCTGTGGGTATATTTGCCATTTCAGTTTGATCTGTGCATCTTCTGTGCTGACTTATAAAGAGTTACTGTGTTGAGGCATCAGAAGAACAGTGTTTGGTTTCACCCAGAAACTTATCCATTAAAACTGTAAAATCAGAACATCCTTCTGCTGTTCTGCAAGAGAACAAATCTTGCTCAAATCTAAACAATGGCACCTGAAGATACCTGAGTTACTGAGCTTGCATTTCAGCCAGCTGGCAATAGACTAATTGCAAGAACATACCCCACTGTCAGATATACTGGTCCAGTTTCATAGGTGGAGCTCTGACCTTACGCTTCAAGACTGGCTTTAATTCCTAGGTCGGCTATTGACCATTGCTTGTCTTGTCTTGCCCACCACCCCAGTAGAACTGATGAGAAGTCACATGTTTAAGACGTAAGTAACACTATCATGTGTGCTAAAGATCTGAGCATGTCAGATCTGTACTACAAGTCCTCAGGTCTTAGCAGGGAGGGAGGCAGTGACCTGAAAGTGTGACTTACGAGAATTTATTCTATTAAAGCACCAAGCAAACCCTCCTGTCTCTCCTTCTTTTATGTATCTCCAGAATGTAAGTTACACAGTGACTGACTTTCAACCAAAGAATATGTGAATGCCTTTTTGCACCCAGTCACGGGCAGGTTGGGCTCTCTGTATTTCACATAATCACACAGTATCTGAGATAGGAAGGCACATTTGGGGCTTGTCTACTCCAATTCCCTACTCAAAACAGGGTCACCTACAGCAGGTTTCCCAGGGCAATGTCCTATTGGGTTTTGAATACAACCTCTCTGGGACACATATTCACCACCCTCACAGAACAAGCATTTTTTCTTATTTTAAGAGGAATTTCCTGTATTTCAGTTTGTACCTTTTGCCTCTTTTACTGTCACTGAGCACCACTGAGAAGGCTCTGACTCCATCATCTTTACTTCCCAGGCAGCTACTTATACACATGGGTAAGATCATCCTGATCCTTTTTGCTCGTGCTTGAATAGTCCGAGCTCTGTCAGCCACCCTTTGTGTGTCAGATATTCCAATCCTCTCATCATTTTTACAGCCCTTCAATGGACGTGCTCCAGTATGTGTATGCCTTTCTTGTACTGGGGAGCCCAGTTGTACTGGACGTAGCACATAGATCTCACCAGTGGTAAGCAGAGGGCAAGGATCAGCTCCTTCAGCCTGGTGGCAATACTTTGTCTGATGCAGCCCAGCAGTCCATTGATCTTCTTTGCTGCAAGGACAAATCTCTGTGTCATGGTCAACTTGGTATCCACCAGCACCCCCAGGTCCTATTCTGCAAAGAGGCTTTCCAGATAGTTGGCACCCAGCATATCCTGGTGCATGGGGTTGTTCCTGATCAGATGAAGGACTTTTTGTTTCCATGCATTGAATTTCATGAGGTTGCTGTCAGCCAATTTATCCAATTTGTTGAGGTTCCTCTGAATGGCAGCATAACCCCTGCTGTATCAATCACTCCTTCCGATTTTGTATCACTTGAAAACCTTCTGAGGCTATAATCCAGGTCAATAATGTAGATATTAAACAGTAATAATACTTCTGAGTTTTGCATTCCTCCTGAACCTACACACAACACTAGGTGCCATAGGAGCACAGAGAGCCAACACTATGCAATGTGAAGGCCTGCTTCCAATTTGTAGATATCATTTCCTCTCCTGTCAAGCAATTCTTAGAAGTATTCATCATCTGTATGAATCCTTTCATATGGATTTGGGAGCTGATGAAGAACAGTCAGGTCACTTTTTAAGGCAAGACCTAGAGACATGTCACTGATCCAACAAAACAGAGCCACCCAGTGTGGAGTTAAGCACCACTTACCTTTATGCCCAGGCTGTTTTCCCTGGAGCATTTTTTCATTATCTCTTATTACTTATAAAGATTTAAGGAGTAAGGACAAAAATCCTGTCTTCTTGGTAAGCCTTAAAACTGGTAGGGCTTGCAATGCCAATATTAATAAGGGGTTGAAACAGTTCAGCTATTAATACGCTATCGCTGGCAGAGCTTAGCAGAATATGATGAATTCTGGGTAGAGTATGTGATATTAATTAGCATAAATATAGGAAAGACCTTTTCCCTTCTGAATATAAGAATACTCAGAATGAATACTGTAGTTAACATATGCACACAGGAACATAAGATTTTATGTATCACTGGCAACGTTATCTTATTAGCTACGAACATATGTTTTGTGCAAGGAGAGGTTCTGATTGTTAAAGGAAGGGCAGAATACTGGCAGATGAGGTGAGAAAGAGAAGCAAGAAACGGAGCTATTTGGATGCAGCCCATAGAGGTAGCCTTGGAGACTTCTTAGACCTAAACCTGTCTCTTCCTTTACAGCATGCACAACAGTGTCTTCAGTGTCCTTTGGGGGAAAAAACTAATGATCCACTTCCATCCTCCCCATCACATTTATATCAGTTAATTAATGGAGGCTGCTTTTCCCTACTTTTAATGAGAGCTATCCTGCAAATAAAAAGGGGAAAACAGACCACCAAAAGATATCTTTCCTCCCAATATTCCAGGAATTCAGTTCTATGGCAGTTAGCTGTCTTGTCTGAAATGCCTCCCTATATCATTCCATAGAATATAATAACTCCATAGGAATAAAAGGTTGTGGGGTGGGGATTTTTTTTTACTTTTTCCTTTAAAAACGGTTTTGAAATAAGAAATCGAGAAACTTTCCAAGCCTTTGTAATTTAGTGGCAGGATTGACAGTGTGTACGAAATACTTCTTTTAGCAAGATAACTGGGACCGTGTCACAGCGGGAGCTACAGCAGGATAATGAAACACAATCCTCCTAATTACAAGACCAAAACAAAACAAAATGCTAATGCTATGCACAAACATAGGAGATGTTGTTGAAGTGGAGGTCTTTATATCTTTCCCTTCTCTTTTAGTGTCCCTTTAAGCCAACAAATTGTTCTCCGCTATTGTGGTCATTCACATAAAGCAGAGTTTGGCTCATGTTTATTGACAGCACTGCTATAAGGTGATTTATCCACCTGAATGAAAAGTAGGGATTTAATGAGCAGTGGAAGTTTAGGATGTGAAAGCAAGTGGAGCATAAGGTTGGGGCAAAGGTCTCTGTCACCACTGATAAAATTTGCTCCTGTTGACACTGCACCAAGTTTACTGTGGGTTTCAATGAGACTTTTGTCAGGCATCTGATGGAAAATTCCATTAGAAAGAGTGGAATTATCGGATGGCCTTTGGGTCAGGACTAATGAAGAGATCTGTCTAGTTACCTGAGGTTGAATTGTAATTTCTCTGCGTGTTTATGATAAATCTTATATAGGAAAGTTAACAAGAGGAAACAGAAACAAATTGAGAGCAGAAGTTCCTTTCATTTTTTCTTTCAGAAACTGCCAGAAAAATCCGCTTTCTTCATCTCAAGACTAGAAAATGGCATCAGATGCTATATTTGAAGGGCTCTGAGCAAATAAAGATATGAGCAGCCTGATCCTGAAAAGTTCACAGAAGGCAAAGCAAAGTTCCCCACTGACTTCCTGGAATTTTACATGTTTGGGTTTTTTTTTTATTTGTTTCTATTATTTGACCTGTATTGTGGTGCTGCATCAAAAAAATAAGATGATACACAATGTCTTCTATTATTCAGTATTCCTCTGAAGATGCATCAAATGGAGCATGTTTTCCAAACATAGGGTGGCCCGTCTGCTGCTACTTGTGTTGCAGTAAATGCTCTGAGGAACGCTTTGTATGACTCAGAATCAGTCTGAAATAACCCAGTCCCACTTGGTTCCTGGTAATCACACTGGAGGTGCACTTTGCACCATGCTATGCACAGAACGTGTTGTCTTACTCAGACCCATCCTTTTAGTCTCTGTTTTCTTTCAAGCATACAAAACACCGGGGTGGGTCAACAGAAGTTCAGGTTTTGGTGAGACAGCATTTGTGATCATGGTTCTAGCCTGTGGGTTTGTTTATAGCAAAAGATATAGATGCATATATAGCTACAAGATAAGCCTGACTGCTCCAGATTTATCCTTTCTTTTCCAGGTTGAAGGAAGAAGGAAAAGGGAGGCAGAATTGAACCCAGCTATCCAGACACAAAACGCTAGCACTATGTTTTTACATTAAATCTTAGATGCCTTTATTTATGAACTGTATCTATCAGCTGTATCAATATTGAACTGTATCAATAAGCAACTATTGATCCAGTCAGTACAGACGTTAACATTTGATACAAAATAAGTGTGATAAAGGCAAAAATAATCTCCAAATTGTTGTGTGGATTAAATATCTCCTTAACAGAAGTGCAATACCAATATTTTGCAAAAGGTTTTGGCTACTAAGATATTTCAGAGAAGAAGCATTTCTTCTGCTCCAGCAACAATTTATTGAAGGTGTCTATTTAGAAACATATGCAGTGAGTGTTTTGAAGAGGGCCACAGAAGTATAGCTGCTCCAGTCATATTCTGTATATTTTTGATTATTGGGATCAAAGCATAAGACCTGCAGTGCATGGATACAGTTCTTTGAGCTTCAGGGTAGACTCCTGCAGTCCTAAAATTAAGTGGTCTAAGCTGCCTAATAGTTCTTTGAATTTAATTGCTCAGAAGCACATAAGGGTAGTTTGCATGTTACAGAGATAGAATCATAGAAGAGTTAAGGTTGAAAAGACCTTAAGATCATCCAGATCCAAGCCCCATGCCATAGGCAGGGACACCCCACACTAAACCATGTCATCCAAGGCCTCATCCAGCCTTGCCTTGAACACCGCCAAGGATGGAGCATTCACAACTTCCTTGGGCAACCCATTCCAGTGCCTCACCACCCTCACAGTAAAGAATTTCTTCCTTACATCCAATCTAAACTTCCCCTGTTTAAGTTTGAACCCGTTACTCCTTGTCCTGTCACTACAGTCCCTGATGAAGAGTCCCTCCCCAGCATCCTTACAGCCCCCCTTCACGTACTGGAAGGCTGCTATGAGGTCTCCACGCAGCCTTCTCTTCTCCAGGCTCAACAGCCTCAGCTTTCTCTGCCTGTCTTCTTATGGGAGGTGCTGCAGCCCCCAATCATCCTCTGAATATTGTACTTTTCCTTTACATGGGTTCTCAGTCAACCAGATAATGTTAAAGTTTCCTTTATCTCACTGGTGCACTGTAAACGTTGGTTAAGTAAGTGAAGAGCTGGAAGTATTTAATTATTGTAATAATATAAGGCCATTATATCCCATTGATTGTAGGTAACTGGCTCAAGGGAATGCACTGTATAAACAACTGAAGTGCTTTTCGGATACTAATTATTGCCACATCATTCCCATTTAAAGGTAGGGAAATTAAGGCATGGATAAGTAAGCACTGGGGCTTTCAAACACAACAAATCCCTGTTTAGATACTGAAATCCATACTGAAAATTTCCAACTAATTGCAATGTTTTGCCCTTTCCAAGCTTGCTGGAAATCTTATGGAAAAATACAGATATGAATAGACATGAAATACCTATTCAAAAGATCTGAATGAGGCCTTTTGGTTTGGCTAAGTCATCCTCACCTTGAGCTTTTGATCAGTCCTGATAGTTCAGAACTGAGGATTAATACATCTTGTGCCTAGGTGATTTAAGGGCAAATGCTGGAAACTGAACCCAGGACACCAGCCAAATGGCATTCTCCCTGCTGTGCTGTGAACTGCTGAAGTGAGACCAGGGAATTCCAGATGCAGTCTCCCAGATCTCCTTCCCTTCCCTCTTTCAGTCTCCAGCAGCAGCAAGTCACACTTCTGGTCCAGCACAGCGATGCCACAGGCGGAAATGCCAAAAGGCAGCTGAGGTAGCAAGGAGGAACATGGGCTCCTCTCCAACGTGCACAAATATGTAACATCTCGCTAATGCATTTAAATTAATGCTCTTGTAGCTTCCTGGTGAGAACAAAAATATCCTGTGGTGCGGGCACTTTCCCTTTTAGTGATGCCTCCAAAGAATGAGCTCTTGACAGCCTGAAAGAATTAAATGTCTTTTCAAGCAGAAAGGTCAGCTACAGGAGAGGGAGCTGCACTGAGAATACCTTTAAACTGCTCCGTCACTTACTTCCATGATGAATTGCTTTCACCAAGGCTGGATATATTTAGACTTTCTCTGATGGATCATTCTTTTAAGAGCTGATTGATTGGGCCAAGGTATGAGCAGATCAGCTGTAATGTAGCCTGAAAGTAGATAGTGACCTGGCAAAATGGATCTTCACCTGCAACTCTTCCCCTTAGCTCTTTTTCCTGTAGTAAATTTGTTCTGAAATCTGGCCTCTGTGCTGAACTCTGCTACATTCACAAGTGCGACCAGGACTCAAAGGAACAAGAAAATGCCCAGGAAGACATTTTAACACATTTAAATCTCTTAAATTGGGGGTTGGAATTAGATGATCTTAAGGTTCTTTCCAATCCTAACTATTCTGTGATTCTATGAACCTGGTGGGATTCAAATATAGTCTGCAAGAGTTTGCTGAACTGGACCTGTAGCATGCTCATCTGCAAGCAATAGCGAAGTCTTGGGATGGGCTTTGGTCCTTGCACTGTTCAAACCCTCTGCCTTGCACGTGATTGCAATTTCCAAGACCCTATGTTATGGAATTAAGAGAAAGGGATCCTTTCCAAAGCAACCTGAAAACATATTCCTCCAAATGGACTAAGCCTATTTCTTTTTAACCTGCTTTTTTATCTCATTAAATGAGAAAAGCAGGTTTTCAGTGTCCTTCTGAAACTACAGAAAGGTGCCTGACCCCTGCTCCAGGAATTGCACCCACTGGGTTCACACATCTGGAATGGTAAATCCCCGTGGCAGAAAAGAGACCATCAGATCCAGCAGGCTTTAAACATGTCTTGCGTGTTTTGCAACCAAGAAAAGGATGCCTTTTTACCTTAACAGAGCAATTACCAGCTTAGATAGCCAAAGCGTATGGATTCAGAAGCCAGAAGTCATTTCTCTGTAGGCAGAATTTAGCTTGCTTATGCACTAGGGAGGAAACCACAGCACCTTGAGCTCCAAATGCTCAAGCAACACCCCTCAGTCATCATCAGTCTTTGGTGGGTGCGGTTTTGGGTATCTGAGGCTGTTAAGATGGAGCAACCACATTGTTTTACACTGCAACCATAGGGAGAAAGAGGCACTGCACAGGAAAGGAACAAAAATGGGGTTTTGGCTGCTGTGAAGTTGCTGAATGCAGTATTCATTGCTGTATTCAGCAACACTGAAAAAGAAGTGATGCAAATTCAACTCCACTAAAAATCTCACACAACTTCAACAGTACTGCAAGCAATCTCAAGGCTTTGCAAGGACAGTGGGAGTGAGTTGTCTGCTCAAAATGTCGCATTTTGGCTTTGGCCAGATTTCTAATTTTATTAGTACTGGGTTGAACCTCTGGAAGAGAGCTTTGAACTGGTCAAACACACACTTCAAACAGGTCTTAAAATGGACACTTTTGACTCTAAGCTTCTGCGAACCCCCTCCATTCACCCTTTTCATCACTTTCCTGTTAAACCGTTTTTAGTTTGACCAATAAAAATTTTCCCTTCAGCTCAGCTTGAGGCCCCATCATAAACCCAAGAGGCTGAATCCATTCATCTCACAACGTTTTTGTTCTTCTAGCTTGCTAGAAACATCCACCAAACACTTCAGCATCAGGATTAATAATGAACGTGGTTATCACAAATGATCTGCCTGACACAGAGGATCAAGCTGGAATTAAGTTTGAGTGCTCCTCAATCTGGCTGTGGCCCCTTACAAAGCAATGTCCAGCCACAGTCAAAGCAGAAGCATCTGCTGTGAAAATGAGATGGGACAGCTGAAAGAACAAACAAATATGCAAGGAAGAAAGATTATGGTTTTCATTAAAAA
Source organism: Psittacula echo (assembly GCF_963264785.1). Taxonomy (NCBI): domain Eukaryota; kingdom Metazoa; phylum Chordata; class Aves; order Psittaciformes; family Psittacidae; genus Psittacula; species Psittacula echo. Next base: position 152,881,927 of record NC_137737.1, on the reverse strand, counting down.
GCCAGGGAATAAAACTGATGTTGGGAGCCCAGAAGGTTGTAACATCCTCTTCAAAAGGTGAAACTTTACAGCACTTAGTGCGATTTCAGGCTATCTGAAGAGGCAGACAGGCATGGGGATATGTGGCCTTGCTACTGAACCACAGTTTAAAGTGCATCAAATCTGCCCAGTTTACAGGCTCCATGGAGCAGCAAGTAGACATTTAACTGACTGGGAACCGTGGTCCCTGCCACTCAGTGATGCTGCCCTGGCAGGACATGCGTGTCTGCAGTGTCCACCCTGAGGAGAAAGCAGTGCCCTGGTTTAAACGTCCTTGGAGCTGTGAGCATGACGAGCTGCTCAGACACTGAAACCTGGAACTACATTTTGCTCATCCTCCTAACAACTTCTTACCAAACTTTTCTGTTCTGTTGTTTTGATTTTGTTACACTGAAAAAGAATCGTCTTCCGAGCTACTTTTAGTGAACAAAAAGGGATTTACCTTCTCTTCTAAAATGTGCTTCCAAGAAACAATAATAATAAAGAGCTTAACTTACCACATATTGATAAAAACCCTTAGTTTCTCTCTTTAATAAGTTCATAGCATTGAAAAGAGTCTTTCTTTTATTGCTGACGGATATCCATGGATAACATAAATCCATGGATATCCTTCAGCAATAAATGATGGATATCCTTCAGCAATAAATGAAAGAGTCTCTCTTTTCAATGCCATGAAAAGTTTTCAGGATCACTGTTCTCACCTCTGGGATGTGTCCACTCCTCAGCAAGCCCTGAACTGAATTACTGATGAAATAAATGACACTAACTTCAGGCGTTGAAAGAAACCATCTGGTGGAAATGAGACTAACAGATGTGCTTTCACTGTCAGTACCTCAATGCATGTACTTAAGAACTCCACTGCTATATGCCTCCTTGTTCACCTGCTTATTAATAATCTAGCATTTCTCTTCTTGCAGTACTGAGGGATCCCATTCATCATGCCAGACCCTGAATAGTTCCAGACATTGTAGTCTTAAAGCACTAAAGCCCTATTGCTCCAGTAAACTCTGCACTGGCCTTGGAAGAAAATGAAGCTCAGGACCAAGTCGTAAGGAACAAACAACTGCTCCCTGAATGGGACATGGAGTAACATTGATCACAGCCACACAGGGAATAAGTAATAGCAGGAAGAGAAAGCAATATCTTTCGAGTGCTACACCTACGTATTAATTGCCAAATTAACTCTCCTGAACATATTGAGAGCACATCTTATTCCTTCCTGCTGTGTCTCCTAAACACACTGTCTCTGAACACAGTTTCTTTGAATTTTCCATTGTGAACTAAAGCTAAGCTAAGGAACTATTTAAGAATCACATCCAGATTGTTGCTGGACTGGTATCCTGGACTCATGCAGACTCACATTTCCAAGGTCGATGGACAGGCAGAGAGTTTCTCCAAAGCACAGCCTTGTGGCCTTGTTATTGTGGCTACTTCCTAGTAAGCCATTTATAAGAACAGCAAAGGTAACAACAATAGAAACAAGGTGGTCTGATAGTGCAGGGTCCCACATCATTCAAGGTGGGATGTGTGAGCATTTGCTGTCCAGAAATGTGGAATAAATATTCAATTTGGCATATTCCCAAAGCATCCCTAAGCTGAGATCCCAGAGCATCACCAGGCTCACTAAGCTGTAAAAATTATGCTCTACATGGGAGCTGCAACAAGGGTATAGCCACACTGCAGTTTCTTGCCTGAAGCTGACTTTGGTGCTGTGCAGGTTGATCAATTTGTGCAATAAAGTACAGTTTTCTCCAATCAGTGATAATCCATTTCTCTTACTGAAAACTAGCACACAAAAGGTGCAAATTGTGAAAGAGAAAGGCAACATTTGAGAACAGAAACCATAGATCTGAGAGCATCATTCAAAGGGAACAGGTCTGGTCAGATGCAAACCAAGCGGAGAAAACTTGTGAGGTCCTGGCTTTCTGCTTACTGTTGTTTTCATCATGAAGAGACTGCATGGGCTAAAGAGCTGTGCCTGTCTGTGCAGAATGTCTGCCCTGAGAGAAGCTGTCTGCAAATGGGATATGTGTGCACTGTGGATTTGAAGGCTTTTGCTGGTCCTTTAGAGCTGCAGTATTCAGAAAGCCCTCGAGGAGCTGCATTCCAGAGACTGCTTCTGATAAGAGAGGGAAGTTGGCAGTGGGTTTTCTGTCATCTTAGAGACAACTGGGCAAGGAAAGGGAGGCTGGAAATAAATAGATTTTCACTTCTACATTTGTGAAGACAGAAGTTGTCCAAACACAGCACAATTTCTTTCTGTGCTTGGGAAGGTGATAAGTGGCATCCTTGGAAGAGTGGAGTGGAATCTTTCTGTTACTAAAGGCAGTGGACAGAAACGTTGTCCATAGGACCATTGCCAGCCCACAGGATCTTTTGCAGGATGTTCTCTTCTCAAGGGCTGAATGTAAAATAGGGATGGAATAACTTTGCAAACCAGAGCTGAATTCCACAACAGAAAGGACTGATAGCTGTGAGTCATAGTGAGGTTCTGGGTTAAATTCATTGAAACTCAATTACATGTCGGTTACTTCAATCAATCCTTTCCGTAGCTGGGTCTTTAGGAGCCAGAAATTAAATAATACTTAATTGTGGAGGCTTCAGTCTCAGAGATATTCAAAAGACACCTGGGCATGGTCATGGGCATCTGGAGTGGGGGGATTGTACCAGATATCTCCAGAGGTCTTGTCTAACCTTAATCAGTCTGCAATTATGTGATTCTATGAATCTATGAATATCTGCTTCTTATCCATCAGAGAGCGCTCCAGCTGAAGTTATAAGGACTCCAGTGGAATAGGGCTATTGAGTGTTGTAAAGCAGACTGTACCATGATGGGTTGACAGCCAACACCACCCTTTCAGGTTGTGTGGTGCATTGTACAACCGGTTATGGAAGTTGTGCTGGTATTTAATCATGCTCTGTTTTACCAACAATGATGGAGCCCATGTCACGGAGAAACTAAAACTCTGGCACACAAGTTCCTCAAAGCAAAGCCCTCTCTTGTCTTGCTCAACTAGAAATGACTTGACTGGGAAATTTGCAACAGAGCAGTTTATAGCTATTATAAACCAGTATTCAAAGGTTTCTTCCATATGTAGCCACCATTCCCCATTGTTTTCTACCTCAGATCATATCATGTGGCCATTCCTATTCTGTGTAAAATAAATATCTGCAGAAAAGATCCCAAAGAGTTGTTGTTTTGCTAAGCCAGGCTGCTTTCTTTTTGAAAAGCAGTTAGCATAAAGGAAAGCAGCAGGTAAGTTCCCTGCAAGATGCATCATTGCAAACGTGGCTTCTTCAGGCCTGAAAGCAAAGAGGGAATTTGATGGCAGCCCTTTGTAAAAGCAGTCACAGGCTGGATCTCCTAGTAACCGTATAGTGACCTTGTTTGTTGGTGAATCTGTAGCATGACCAGATCCGGTACTGACATTTCAAGCCATTATTCTGATGTTAAGGGAAAATATCCAGTTGATAGCCTCACTTTAATGGGAGAGACTATGTTAGATTAGACACAACCTGGAAGCTTAAAAATTATTTGAAAAGAAATGGAAAAATCGTTTCAATCAGTATTGATTCCACTATATATTCCTCAGAGTTGCCAGCAGATGAGAGTTCAAACATCAGGATTTTGGGTTGATCCGTGATGTCCCAATACCTGGAAGTGAGAGTCTCACCTCACTCTTATTCAGTTAGTCAGGAAAGGAAGTGAGAAATTCCATGCAGCTCACATAAAGTTGTAAAACATGAGACTAGATGACAGAAAGCAGAAGACCCATGAAGACCCATCTTTATTTGCTTGCTTTCCTTCCCTGAAGAATAATGTCATTTTTTCAGGCAGCCCTTTGACTTTTAATGTTACAGTTCTGCCCTGCCTTCTGTGCAAAAGAGGCATGCCCAGAACTGAATCATGATGAGGCAGATCCAACAACCTGAGAAGGTCAAGGATGTGGATTGAGGAATAAAGGAGTTTAGGATGAATACTTTTTCAAGAAGCTTAAGGACTGGGGTGGTCAGAGCTCATCAGAGTCCAGGGTCTGGAGTTGCTGATATAATGCATGAACCTTGCTGGGTGAAATCCCTCCTATCTCAAAGACAAGGACTGTGCAAAACGATAAGGCAAGATTATGGATGCACACATGCTTTCTGCACCGTGCCATGGATTCAGTAAGGTGAGCATGAGTGAATTATGGATGGTCTTTTGATTGGTTTGCAACGATCTTTTAATGGCATTGAGACAGTGTGAAGTTACAGTGTATTGATTTTCTTTTGCCCACGCACTAATTTGTAGTGGTGGAGATTTATTTTCCTCTTTATGTATGTTTTCCACGAAGCTAGTAGGCAGTGAGGCCAATGGCAGCTGGCAGTTGGTCTCCCATTTCTATGGATGGCACAGAGAGATGCTCATAGGATCACGGAGTGCCAGGGGACTCAGTGCTTAGGGAGAGCAGAGCTGGCATAGGTGACATCTATGGACTCATTCCACCACTAACAAGCAGTGATATTGTCTGCTGCAGTTGCAATCCAGGGAACACTTGACCTGTCAGCTCTCAGATCAGGGGATCCCTCCTGGTAAGTCTTTCCCCTTATCCTGGTTTCGCAACACCCCTAAGTGAGCGCTATAAAGGTATTTTACAGTTGGTGTTTTATCTTGGGTTTAAAAACTCATAATGAATTTTGCCCACTTTGGGACCAGCAGTGCAAGCCCCACAGTTATTCTTACCCTGAAGAGGAGCTACTGTAGGCTCTGGTTTCCAGCTGCACTCTGTCGTTGCAGAGAAAAGGAAAACAGCTTGAGACAGCAGCTACTTTTCATCAGGCTCATCTGCAGTCTAGGGAAGGAAGAGCTGGCTGTCATAACTACCTTTTATTTTCCTGCTCAGCTTTGAGATTTTATGGGCATCTCCACCCCTCTTTCATCAGCACATTTAAGGAGCAGACACTGATTTCAGTCTCCCCAAAAAGACTCTTGTGTGCCTTTCTGCCTCGCCTGGTTTCATGCAGTTCATGCAAACACCTGGAAGCCAGAAGGTAACATTTTGATCACTTTGACCATCTGCACATCACAGATCGTAGCTTCAAGCTAAAGTAGGCCATAGTTTTTCAAAGTAAAGATCAAACCTGCAACTCTGACTTAAGACCAGGTCTGGGAGCGTTTCATGCTTCACTAGGCTGTTCCACTGCTTGACTGTCAGGCTTCATTTTGTGTTAGTTTCAGCAGGTAGAAGCAACAGCCACAGCTTAGATTCCCTCAGTGTTAAACCCTGAGAAAGAACGCCTAAAAAAAGGAACTTAACCTGCAACTATAAGGAATAAGGAAAACATGGATGCACAAAGACAGGAAATGCTTGAGCATATCTGTGCTGCTGAACGCTGAAGTCGTACTACATGAGATAGGTTGGTGCATGAACAACATAGCTGTGGCAGCAGTGTCTGGGATAGCAATCCCCTAAATCAGTCCCTGTGGGGCTTCAGGTATGGCTAGACTGCTCTCACTGCTTGGATTAGCTGGGATATCAGTGCTGCACTCGGAATTTACACTGTCTCAGTGAGCATTCATCAGTAGGTGCTTCCAAACTCTGTGCAGGCACACTGGTAGAGTTTGTGGGCATCCCAGCAGTGGGTTGTAATAATATGATTGGAAAGGGTCATGAGGTAGGTTTATGTGTGGATGGAGTCCTCCTCAAAGCCTTCAGAGCTTTGGAGGAGGAAGCATGAGAATGTCTGATGGACCTTCGACCACAGGTTGAGTAGATGTTAGAGTTAGAGACTGCATAAAAATGGGATTAGATCTTGTCACCCTAAATGAGAAATGGGAAGCCTTGAAACACTGCAAAATTTTTGCTTGATAAGATAGAGAAGCCAGCATTATCCAGAAGGGCAACAAATTCAACACCACTTGTGTGCTTACACTGAAACTGAGACCCCTGCTTACTTCTATGGTTATATTGCTTCACCCTCCATTCTCTGGATCTTGTTATGTATAAGACTGTGAGGTCAAACGGTCCTCAAGCTTCAAACCTTTCATCCCAGGAAATTATCTCTGTGGTTCTGCTCTTCAGCACCTTTCTCAAAGCATGTCCCACTGACGTAGGACCTGACATTGTAATGACAGTTTCACTCACACTAGAGGCAGTGTTATTTTCTGTTCCTGATTCCTAGAGAGCACCCTGACCATTTTTTTCAGTTAACAAATCTCAGTTCCTCTGCCACTGAAGTTCATGAGCAGCTGTTTGTCCATTTTGCTCCCGAGTCTTTCACAGAGTAGCTGGTTTTCCATTTGCAGTTTTCCTTCTTGCAAACATGATCCATATAGTCTAGCTCGATGTTCATGTGACTCTACTAAAACACACTCTTCATGTGTCTGTGTGGGGTTTACCAAGCACTTCTGTGCTTAGAATCGAGCTGATCTATGAATAAGCCAAAATAAAGCCATGTTATCTTGACCAACAGATACAATACCTTCCTCGTTTCCTCTGGTTTTAGGCTGTAACATCTCTGACTGACCAGTTTTACCTTTGGCAAGGGCCAACATAACTGAATGGGAGTTGCTTATCACCGGTCCCTCTGCATGCTCCAATCAGAGCTTGTTACATCCTCCTGGCTGCAAACTCCAGCTCGGCAGAAGCACTTGCTTTTTGATTACAGAGATCTCCAGTGTCAGCCAAGGAGGTGAATAACAAACCTGGTTGGGTGCTGCCAGCAACACATCGTAAATAATAGTAATGGAGTGTAATTGCTCATCAAGCCAAATCAGAGCCTGGAGTGCTCCATCTGGCCAAACCCCCTTCAACATCAGTGGGAGTGCTGCCAGCAGGTGAGCGATAGGATTGGGGTCCCAAGCAACAGTACCACCAATGAGGTACTGAAGCACCACTACTGGTGTTTGTTATCAGACCCCATGAACCTGCTGGGTGTCTTTGCATTGATTTAGAAGACTTTAGCTAACTCCCCTTACTTTACACTGCTTCCCAGCCAGTACAGCTGCATCCACACCATAGTTATCCCAGACGGAGCAGGGAGGAGAATCCCTGTCATTGGGCAATGGGATTTTAAATTTAGAGAGGAGATGGGATCTCTTTCCTGTTGGGTCTTAAAAGGTGGCTTGTTAGGGGGGTGATTTGAGACTTGGAAATGTCCCAGAAGCCCACCTTTTGGAGGAGGCAACTGAAAAACCCAACATGTAAATGGTATTGGAAAGCGGTGTGTCCCTGGCGTAAGGCCTATAAAAGCCAAACAAGCTGGTGTGCACGCCTATCAATCACCTATTGCTATTTGACATCGCTACAACACTTTGCAAGTGAAAATAATTTACTGCCTTTCCCCCCAGACCCTTGAAAATTATTTACCATTCCCATTGTGGTTTGAACATTTACTGTTGTGGTTCAAAACTGTGATGAATTGGTTAGCTGTAAATTTTCTTTGCTTCCCCTTTCTCCTCCCACCTCTTCCTATGTAATGCTGGAATGAAGGTTAAGGCATAAGGTGTTATCTACAGTAAGTGCTCTATTCTCAGTGCCCCATACATCCTCGCTAATGCTTATAGCTCCCTAGTGGTATCGGGAAGTATCATAGCTATTGTACGAGGTAGAACAGGAGCTGGAGAGAGATAAATGGCCTAGTTATCAAAACTTCCTAGCCTCCCACAGCCCTCCTTGGGAATATGGCTATAAATGACTTTCAAATGATGCTGATAGATGTTAGCTGAGCAGGGAGCGGAATGCTGATAGTGTCATGGAGATCTCGGCAAACCCAGTACCGGCAGCTGATGCTATAGCGGGTGGGTGAAATATTGGGCTGTCTGCTCACATCAAATCCCTTGGGGCTGCCAAGGTTCAAAACCAGATGGTGACTGGGGCATATTAACACTGGAGCTTGCAGAGCTGAAGGCAGAGGCTGCTTTAATTCTTTGGCAAAGAATCTGCTCAGTTTGGACCTCGTATGGTCAAATATTGGAGAGGAAACAGCCCTTTTTCCACCCAGCAATGCGGTGACAGAAGTGTCATTTCTCAGACATCTCCAGTAGTGACCTATAGTCTGGTCTGAAGCAGTACAACCATTGCAGCCCTGTTATGGGTCCAAAAATCACATCCAGAATCTCCCTTTCCATCTGTTGTCCCTCCTGGTGTGTGAAAGAGGAGAAGGACTGCTCAGATCATAAATCCCTTGGGGAATGGAGTGGGAACAGCTAGAGTAGGTGGCAGATCTGCTTCTCTATGAATCTGGAAGGGCTATTGGGTGTCTTGGCATCTCTTCAGGAGATACCAGGAGAATTCCCCCATCTGGAGGAGGAGGAGGAGGACCTCCCATGAAAACAATCAGCAATCTGTAAGGCTTTGTCTTTATTTTGATTATTATTTTTTTTTAATTTTTATTATTATTTGGCAAGAAAAAATGGCTCCATCAGACCCTTTGTATCCTCCCAAGGTGTACCTATGCCAACACTCAGCCCTGCAGGCAGGTTTTTACTCAAAAGCAGCTCTAGGAGCAGGGGGGATGTTTCTAGTGTGTTGTGGCAGAAATCCCAGGGCACCAAGGGTGCAGGGCACACAAAAGCTGGCTCTTCCCATCCTCCTTGCAGCCAAGGAACTGAAAGGGCACAGGGCTGTCAATCACATCCCTTCAGGATTTGGGTCCGAGCCTGGACCGGGGTGCTGGTACACACGCTGAAGCGGAGGGGGGCAGCTTTCAGGTCCGACGGATCAGGACAGAACCCACAGCGCTGCTCCCGGGGGGAGAATCACAGCCCGGGCTGGGGGAGAAGCAGCATCTCCTTTAAGAGCCCTGTGCAAAACGCTGCTACCGGTGGTGCTGGAGCTGTTGCGTCCCTTCCCCCCACCCGAATCCCCCTCCTCCGCGGGCGGAGGCTCCGGTTCGGCTCGGTTCGGTTCGGTTCAGAGCGGCCGCACTGGCAGCAGCGCCTCCAGCCGCCTGCCCGCCGCCTCTCCCGGCATCCTTCATCCCCATCCTCCGCTCCTTCCTGCTCCGGCGGTGAAAGCAGCCCCCCGCGGGGGGCCGGGGATGCCCTCCCCCCCTCCCTCCCGCCGCAGCGGGGAGGGGGGCTGTGATGCTGCAAGGGGGATCCCCGGGTGTCGAGCGGGGTCTCCCCTTCCGCCGGCTGCCGGGATCTCCCCGCTCGGCGCCGGCGGCCCCAGAGGCGGCTGCTGGGGGTTGGCAACCGGGAAAAGGGGGGTGACGGGGGGGGGGTCTCCGGTGTTCCACGCTTCGTGGATGACTAGACACCCGGGGCCGGGGGAACGGGGGGCGGGCGCCCGGCTATTTGCTGGCTGCATACAATGGGCCACTCCCTAACGTGAGGGCTTGGGGGGGGGAGGCAGGAGCTGGGAGGAGGAGGAGGAGGAGGAGGAAGAGGAGGCGGGGGGGTGGGGGGGGGAAGGAAGGGGCTCGGGCATCGGGCTGGTAAATAAACTCCGCGATGATTTCCCTGCCTTGCGCCGGCCCAGGTGCCCGCCGCGCTCCTGCCTCCCCGCTGCCGCCGGCGAGGATGACCTGACGGGGATGTGATTGCAGCCCCCATCCCACCTTTTCTTTTCGCCCCCTCCCTTCCTATCTCTCTATATATATACATACGTGTGTGTATATATATAAATACATAAAGAAATCATTTTCTGGGGGGAGGGGCGGGGAGCTCGGATCATGGCCCTGGGGCTCTCGGGGCTTGCGCCGCCGATCTGCAGCTCTCCTCCGGGGCCCGGCGGTGACCATGGGGCTGAAGGCACGGCGCGGCGCGGCGGGCGGTAGCGCTGCCGGCGGGGCGGCGGCGGCGGCGGGGCGGCGGGCGGCGGCGGCGGGCGGCGGTGGCGACCCCGAGCAGGGCTCGCTGGCCCTGGGCACCGGTGCGGACCGCGACGGGACGCTGCTGCTGGAGGGCGGCGGGAAGGAGGAAGGCGGCAAGCGGAGCCCACCGGGGCTGGGGCTGTTGGCGAAGACCCCCCTGAGCCGCCCGGTGAAGCGGAACCACGCCAAGTATCGCCGCATCCAAACTTTGATCTACGACGCCCTGGAACGGCCCCGCGGCTGGGCGCTGCTCTATCACGCCTTCGTGTGAGTACGCGGGCGCGCTGCGGGGCGCGGAGCGGGGCTGCCCCGGGGACACCGTTTTGCTTTATCATTCTCGGTGTAAAGCGCTCCGGGGAGCTCGGTGCAGCCCCGGGGGGCGGAAAGTGTCTGAGGATGGGGGGTGCTGCTGAGTGGCGGTATTCCTTCGTTTATTTACTGTCGGGGGTTCCCCAAAAGAGCAGCTTCTCTTCAGTCGGTGTCTCGCTGGTGCGCGTACACCACCACAGGCGAGCCCCTGTGCTTTAGCCCCTAGAAAAGGGACGGATACCAGAAAGATCAAGCTCCGAGCAGTTTTAAGACTCGGAGTGCTTAAGGGGAGCACTGCCGACTTCAGTTCAGCCTGGAGCATGGCGTGCGGTTAAACTCGTTGTTAGAAACCCCGAGGGAATCCGCTCCTGCAATAAAGTGTCAGATGGAAAGCGTCGGGTTTTGGTTCGGTAAACCATTGCCCTGTGGTGGGTGAAACCCGAGCGTTGCAGCATTACCAACCAGAGTTAAACTGACCACACGTGAGCTGAGGTGGAACAAACTCCTTTGGTGGCCCAGGAGTGACAAGTCAAGCTAATGGCCACTGGGTTTTATTCCTAAAAATTCTATTCCCTTAAGTTTTCATACGGAATATAGAAAATATAAATCTGCTTACAGTGTAGAATGAAGTTGGCAGAGTCCTATTAAAATAAATGTGGGTTTTAGTGTCATGAATTGTGTTTGAAAACCCAAGGGATTAGCACTGCTCACGGTGTTACTGTTTTTCTCTACTGCTGTAGCGTGTGCAGTGTGATAGAGGACTTGAGCAGTGATTTCTGAAATCGGTGGGTTTGCCACAAACAAACAAAGTGCTGTAGGCTGCATGGACTGTGAGCCTGGAGCTGGGGAAGTCCTGATCACTGGTGTAGTCTTTGCACTTGCAAATAAACACCTTGAATGCAGGGCTGTGATTTTACCTTCCGGCAAGCTCCTTGTTGGTGTTGGCAGGGATTTAACCCTGGGCAAACAGTGACAGGCAGTGCTCATTACTGAACCTCTGCTGTGTAGTGCTCACTTATTTCTGCTCCCCTATTCTCAGTGTTTTCATAAAGTGCATCTTGGGACATTGGTGCCTGCTTTCCAGCTTCATTTCTGTGGAAATACGGACACACTGTCAGTTCTTTTGCCATGGGAAAACTTGTGCTAGCAGGCAGGGAGTGACAGCGTTTGAGCTGTGTTATGCCAGGAAGACTCTTTGGTCTGGAGCTTGCTCTTCATTATGCTCAGTGTTGCATAATCCTGCCTCTTATTGGGGAGATCCACGTCTGGGCAGAGGGGCACCTCCTTTATCCTGCTTTGGTCAGCCCCCACATGCTGCACAAGTGAGGGTTTAGCACCTTGAGCAGTTGGCATCTCACTGTAGCAGCTGGGTCAAATCTGTGCCCAGGCTCATGGGATATAAGCAATAGAACAGTGGGTGAGTAGAGAGAAGATCAGACAAGCAGGGAGATTCACATTTATTTGCAACGGTCTAAGAATTTCCAAGTTACAACATTCATTTTAGGTAGCTCTCTAGGTGTGTGGTTAGCCTGGAGATCCTTATGCAGCATGGATCATAGAATAGGGAAAAAATTCCATGTGTTTGTAAGGTTTCATCCTTCTTAGGAGAGGACGCGATGCTCTGTGTGGCCAACTTCTCTTTGGTGACTGCTCAGTCCTGCAAAACTGGCGTGTGAGTCTGACCTGCTCTCACAGAACTTAATAACAGTCTTGGTAAGGCAATCAGTGCCAAATTCAACATTAATGAAAAAAAGACACCTTTAGGAGTCCTTATCCTTGAAAGCAGTCAAATACACATGTCCTGGTGTATCAGCCCACAAATGATAGCCCATCTCTTCCCAGGACATCCAGGGGGGCTTTGCAGTCCAAGTCTGCTGTTGGCCGCTCTGTGTCTGTTCAGTCTCAGCTTCTGGTGAACTCAGGAGAAGTTGAGGGCTCTCACCTCGTTGTAGGATCAAACTCTACTAAAGAATTCTGCTGAAAGCGATGGAAGAGTGTGCTGAGATCTTGCTGACAGGCTCCAGAGCTTGTTCCTGCGACTGGAGAACGATGACCTGCTGAGGAGCAGGAGCAGTGCTGTGGGGATGCAGCACCTAAGCTGATACCCAGAGTCTTTGTTCTTGCTTTCAAATGAATTGCCTTTTAGCTATATTCCTTCTGAAAAGGATTCTCTCTCGTGTTGGAGGTGCTGCTGTGACACTGTGTAGTGTTATCCCAGCAGTTCCCGAGTGCCTCTTTTCACACTAGAACAGTTTACACTTTCCCTTGGGTAGGTGAGAGCTTGCCAGCCTTTCCGTATAATCTACAGATTTGATGCTGGTTTGATTTTCAAGAGAAGTCCCATTTATCTTGATGTCATTATCTCAATGGCATGTTGCACTTTGTCTTCTGAGTAACTTTGCAATAAATACCATGCAACCAAAATTAAGAGTAAGAAGGATGTTCTCACGCAAGCAGCCACAGAGAACAGACAGCTGATGGATGGATCATGGATGGATGTGGTGAATTCCTTATAGATCCAAGCACTCAGAGGTATTTAATGAAGAGATGATGCAAAGGACTCCAGTGCTGTGTATATCCCAGGGTATAAGAGGTGGGAAGCTGCTGATGAAAGAGGATTGCGACTTTCAAGACGCACAGAGAGTGTTGTTTTCAGGCAGGAAAGGGCTTTGCAAAGGTCTTTGCAAAAGCTTTGCCTGCCAGAACTTTGAAAAGGGTAGTGCAGATGGGATCATGTTAAATCGTACAGCAATGCCCATATGGCTGCAAAGGGGTCATGATCCTTTGTGTATCTCACGGTTACAATGTGCACATAAATAAGATTTGATGCCCTGCCTGTGTAAACACTCTCTTGAGATTCGTTGGGGTTAAATCTACTGAAATGATTTAGTCTGTTGAAATAATTGAATGATGATGCATAAACGTGATCAGGCCCTACCTAGCCCTAGGGACAAAGGTGCAGGGGAGAAAGGGGCAAATTCCTGATGTGAATTTTAGTGTTCAGCTCTCACTGGCTGTGATTTATGGAAAGCAGCACCAGATATTTTCCTTGCAGTTCTTCCCTATTCTACACAAGTGAGCATGTCCAAGCCTATCCTTATAGCAAAGAGGAAGGTAATTTGGTCCTAAAGAAGCTGACTTTGTTTTCTTCACCATCTGAAGACACGTATTCTCTGGCAGCTCTGCTAGACAGGAGATCTACATAACACCCATGCAGTTCTCTTCTGCTAGAACACCAGAGTTCGCTCTTGTCAATATGGCAATATCTTAATGGTGTAGTTGGTAAGAGAAAATTGTTTTTCTCATGAAGAAATCTCACCTCTGCAAAGGCAAACAACATTTTCAGTAAAAAAATATTAAAAATAATTAAAAAAATGTGGTTTAAGCTTTGTGGTATTTGGCTTGGAAATGACTCTTGGGGGTTGCAGGTCAGGCTACAGTCTAACCCTGCTCTTCTCATAGTTCGTCTCCCTGCAGGTGTAACTGCTGTTCCCAAACTGTACTGTATTTTCCTTCATGTTGAGCTGTACAATATACGGCAGGAAACCCCTGCAGTTGTGCCTCATGGGATGTGTACTTTGGCCAGGGAGACTGACTCGAGCTCTGTTCACCTCCGCCAGCCATCCAAATGCTTTATTTATGCACAGACGCATAAGTGAATCGAATGAAGAATTGCAAACAAGCACGATTTTGTTTTTCCATTTCGTTTTTAATTGTAAGCACAAAATATTTGGTGGATAATGGAGGGAGTCCAGAAAGAGAATAAAATACAGATTGTCAATTTGTGGAAAATTTTCAGTCTCAAAGAAGAGAGATGCTGAAAGAGACGTAGCTAGGAGATATTCTTATTTTCATACCATCCTCTGAGACAACTGCACTCTTTACTTTCAGGGAAAAATAAGGCTAGGAAAAGACTTGGGATTAAATTGTCCTTTTTTTGGGAAAGTCTGCAATATTGGCTGCACTCTGCTGGTGTAGATTACCAGAGCATTTGTGCTTCTGAGGGAGGAAAACCATGGGAAGCACTTGAAAACCCTTCACTATTTGCCATGCAATGTTCTTTCTGTACTGCTTAATACCTGGAATAAAAAGAGAAGGCAGAGTCATGCGATCCATCAGATTGTGAGCATTTCTGGGAAGCACCTCATGCATGACTGCTCGTAGGTGGGTTGTTTGAAGAAGAGATTGCAGTGGGACTTGGGAGCAGGTTGAACATCTGGGGACTTGCTGTTGTTTTCCTCTTCGCCCTTTGGGAGATGCTCCATAAGGTGTGCTGATCCACCAGCCTTGTGTCAGCCATCTGGGGTGAGATAGGAACAGGTTTGGGGTAAAAAGGATAAATGCAAACCCTTCCTTGGCCTTTTTGGCACGGATTTGTCTCTGAGTGAGTCCCAGGAGCAGCAGAGCAAGCCTGGTCCATTAGCGAGTGCCCTTTGCTTATGTGTTCGCCAATGCGAGCTCTGGTTTAATTATTTATGCTAATTCATCGTAATGCAGGGATAAATATTCTGCAGTATACTTTGTAAAAAATAATGAAGTCTTAGTCATTGGAGACCTCACCATACACCTCTGCTGCTGCATCTCTGCTGAGGCTTGTGGAGTCCGCCCTGGGTTCGTGTGTGATTTAGTGAGATTCGACTGTATCTCAGTGTATGGGATCAGCCTTCATTGCAGGCTGTGGTCACAGGCTGCTGGGGTATGCTGGTAGGAATGAGAAAAGGCAGCAGAGCCTGAGCAAGCCACAGGCTGTATAACATGAGTGGCTTGGGATCCTGAGTTGTAGCTTCACAATCAATTCAGCAGCTTGGAGGTGCCCAGCACTTGTTGAGGCCCCCAGACTACCTCTGAAAGCACAGACCAGGCCCTTTGGTGGGGATAGGAGTGTTTTCACCTACTCCTTTCTAGGGCATCTGTCCCGACAGTGAGACCCACTCCCAGCACGGGTACCCATGGTTGGGTTGGTCAGCCCGTGCTCGGTGTTGCCATGGTTACCCTGCTAACTTGCCGAATTTTGGTGCTGCTCACTCAGGAGCTGCAGGCACAGGGCTGTTGGTACCACAGGCTCAATATCCCCCAAACCCCTTGAGGTGGGGGTCCCTGAGCACCCCTCTGCAAGTGCAATCCCCCTCACACCATGCGATGCAGCCTCATGTGGATGGTCATCGAGATCCATTGTGGCTGGTGATGCACAAGGGAGGGCTGATGTGTGGACAAGCATTGGTGCATCCGGTGACAGCAGACACTCATCAGCTGGGCTTTCAATGACATCAGCTCAGCCTAGGAATAAGCCCCTCAGAAAGAAGTCACAGCCTCCCTGTAATTTGTATTACGCTGAACAGCCCCAGATGTCATCATTTTGGTGAGCAGTGATACAGCAAAGCTCCTCCAGCAGCCAGGAAATCGTGGTTTCTTCTCTGTTGAGAAACTTGGTAGTGACAAACAGCACCATCTCAGTGCTACTCCTGTGGTCCTTGAGGCACTGTCAAGCCTTGTCAAGGCACTTGTAAAGCCAAGACTTACTGCAGCATATTCAGCACTGCAGGTGGGTGTCTGGAGTCTGACTGGGTCTAAAAGCCATCTCTGTTCCTTGTGGCTCTCTTTGCTTCTTACAGCAAACGTCAGATCATTTTGGGGCACAGCAGGGTCTGGGTGCCTCTGGGTGAAGAGGCCACATGGGTTTTACTTCTTTTTTTTAATCTGAGATGGAGTTTAGGGAAATGTTTTAAAAATTAGCGGAGAGAGACTTTCCAAACCTATTTTGCTCATTTTGGTGCAGAATGTAGAAACATTCAAAACACACTGAAAATGACAAAAATAGTAACCAAAGGCTGTGCATATTAAAAAATATGGATTAAAAACGTGTTACGTAGATGTAGCAACAGTTATAGATGTACCATTGTGTGCTTGAGTGTGTGCAAGTGATCATGAAGGTACCCCAGCAGTTCCTACTTCTAAACATCGTTTCAGAGTCTACTCTCCTGGCATCTTTCTGTCCTTTCTTTGGGACTCCCTATCTTCAAATATAACTTGATTAAATCCTCTTTATTTATATACAAACCTGTGTGTATGTGTAAAGCACAAATCTGTACATTGTGGTCAGTAAAAATTCATATCCTGCATTGAGAGGCATGTGCAAGGTCAGGTGATGGCATGAATATTCAAGGACAAGGTCTGAAATTGGGTAAATTGGATCTTATTTAGCAGCTGTAAGAAACTTTCCAAGCAAAAAACAGTCAAGTGAGTGTTAAGATCATTTACGTCTTGTTTAAAAACGTAATAGATTGGTGACCTTAGACATAGCGAGGCAGCTGGATGGTTGGGTACTACCATGATCGGCCTTGCATGGTATAAATAAATAATAATGTGCATTCTGGTATTTAATAATGCTATATTCACTTCTTGTATTTAATGTAATGTATTCCCTCCTTGTATTTAATGTACTATATTCCCTCCTTGTATTTAATAATGCTATATTCCCTTCTTGTGAGTGGAACTTTACAGAAGGAATGGAGCCATGGAGACATTGCATCTGCTATTGCTTCTGGCAGATACTGTATTAAATGGGATAACTTAAATATTAATAGCTTTACAAGAAGTATGGTCCACAAGAACCATTAAGTATACACTGCCTTCTGTCCTAAGATGATAGGTGGGAAACGTAGCATTTTCTGGGAGAGAGGCATGCCCAGGGATGTTTAGTTTCATGGTAACCTACTTTAGAAAAGAGCACTTTGGGAGAACTTCCAGGCTGGAAATCTGTAAATTGCCTTCCCCAGCCTTCAGCGAGCAAACAGCTTAACAGCGTGTTTAATTTGGAGCAAGTCAGAGGTTCCACTGATGTCAGGAGGAAATTATCCAAGGTGATGTTGGGGTCATCCAAAGCACAAGAGATAATCGAAATTTGATGGAAAGCAGCACTAGGTATCATCATCTTCCTCTGCACAACCAGCTTGCTGCTTTGCTTGGGCCTGGTGAGATCCTCCTAAGCTACAGTTCTCCACAGGATCTGC
Organism: Psittacula echo; assembly: GCF_963264785.1. Lineage (NCBI taxonomy): Eukaryota > Metazoa > Chordata > Aves > Psittaciformes > Psittacidae > Psittacula > Psittacula echo. The sequence goes on along the minus strand of NC_137737.1, from coordinate 152,864,774 downwards.
CAGAGGCCTTCATCTCTTTTGTACCTTAACAGCCGCCTTTGGTTATGGTCACCAGGATAACACCTTGCCCTCCTTAGAGGTGCTGCCTTTTGCTCATTTGTGTAGGTTTTAAAAAGCATGAACTAGAGTTGCATATCTCCAGTATTGCTAAATCTCAGTTTGGAGAGATGCTGAGACCCTGACATGAGATGCATCATGAGATATCTCTTGAGGTGGCGTGTGCTCTCACACCCTTTTCTTATATGCATTAATATTGCCCAAGTCTTTGCTTTTTCTAGCTTGCTGGTACACGATGGTGGAGCATTACAGGTCCATTAGCAGCAATGGTGGAGGAATCCTAATCCTGTCTGGACTGGCTGCTGTCTTTTGGTTACTTTAACTTTACAGACTTGATTTCATTTTATGGATACTTGAATCGCACTTGTCTTCCCTGGTTTCAGAGCCGTTGCTGAGAGCTGTGTTGCAGCGTGCGTTCTGCATTCCTTTGCCAATCCATATTAGTTTGTGATTGTCATGTTGGCTCTTCGGTGGTGTTTTTTCTTTAAATCTCAGATGCTTTTCCTATTTATTTTCTTCTGTCCCCACTGGTGTTTTGATCACCTTCCAGATTGGTACTTCATCGTTTTATTAACATTCAATTTCATTCTTTTTATAGCTCATTAAGGAAGCACTTCACAAGACCAGAACTAAGAAAATCCATTCAGCGTTTCACTAAATAACAACTTCCCCACTTTCTGGTTAATTCAGTGTCATTTGTTATGGCTCTATTTATAGCTCAGAAGCCAGTTTTTAATTTCATGTAGTTTCTCCTGGTCATCTGAATTAGTACTAGAACTAAGATGTTACGAGACATTGCACCTATGTCAAATCAGAAATATTTCCTCATTTCTTTTTGTTCAAAATTGATTGTTGGGCTCTTTTTATTTAATTCAGTGATAAGCATTTAACTGTTGTCTTCCCATCTCAGTTATTTTGTGCTTGTGACATGGTGTGCATCTCCTATAACAAAATAATTCAATGTTCGTAATGCCGTCCACTGCTGGAGTAGAGCTAAAGCAGTGCTGAAAGCTTAAATGCCCTGATCCACCCAAGTTGTAGTTCTTATATATTTTATGGGAGCTATTACATTTGGGTTATACCTAACATCAGGTGAGCAACAGAGATGTTAATCCTAAACCAGAAGATGCTTTACAAGGCATTCCCACTGACTGCAGGTACAGAGTCTGCAATTTTCTGGTTTCAGTGGGGATGGAGCAGAAGCAAATACAGCTGCTGAGGGACTGATAGTGAAATCCCCAAAGCGAACGGTGGGGAGCTGTCCACCAGGCTCTCAGCAGTGCAGCATCAGCTCTGCTTATCTTTGCTCCCCTTGTGCCTCTCCATGCACTGATCAGGGTGCTTATGAGGAGGGATTACACCCTGAGGAGGGAAAGTCAAGAGCAGCTGATTGAAATTGCAGGGGAATTAATTTAGGAAGGTAATTACATGAACTGGAATTTACTCTTCTACCTTTGCTAACACCGCTGCTCTTGTGAGACATGCTGGAAGAATTTCAATGCACACAACCAGCTGAGGCTCCCAGAGCTGATCTCAGACACCTCCTGCACAGTGGCACCAGATGCATTGGGCCTCAGCTCAGAACCGTCTTATACTGCAGCTACGGCAGCAGCTTTTCTCATGCCAAGAGTAGTCATTAACTATGTCTAGACTAATTGGCAAAGTCATGCTGGGGATGTTCCCAAGCAGTGACACGTGCTGGCCAAAACCAACATCTCTGGATGACCTGTGCTGTGGTTTTAGTCTGAGGCAACTAAATGACTGGGCACAGATCAAGTGCTGCCACAAACCTGGGTCTGCTCCCAGTAGGAGGCTGTGTGTGGCTCCCTGCTTTGGAGGCAAGTGAGGTCACTGACATGGACACCAGTCATGCCAGCTGGCATGAAATATGCTGATCAAACTCCTATGGAGGTTCAAATACTTCACCCCAACATCTTTGGCATATTAAAACAAAAATGATCCTTTTTGGTGGCACTAATCCAAGAAGAAGAGCCCTCTGACCATTCCTAAACTTCTGATTTGTGTAAAACACTAACTAAGATATTGCTAGTTGCACTGGTGTCGATATTTGGACATTTCTCCCGATTTTGTCTCACTCCTTATTGTAGATGTTGCTCCATGACCTTGTCACGTTCTGGGTGCAATGACACTGTGCAGGGGTGGTGAGATCTGGCAGATGCGTGCTCGTGGCAGTTTCTGCTCTCAGAATATGGTGTTATCACATAGTACATTCTCAAATACATTACTCTCTTCAGTGCCAACTTACTTCAAACAACTTTATTTCCCTGCTTTTTCTCAGGGGCTGAGAGGCAGTCTCTCAACAGTCACAATGGGACCTATCCATCTACTGCCTTATCTGAGGTAGTTGTCTGGACTCCTTTTGTAGCTGCTGAAGAAAAACAGGAAATAGAACTTTCTGGAATGCAATTAATCTTATTCTAAAGATGATTCTAAAATAGGAGAGATTAATCATCTCTTGCAGTGCCTCAGACTTTCCACAAAGGAGACCTCAGGTGACTAACTTGAATTTAGGTATTTACATCGAAAACATCCGAGGGATGGGAAACTTTTTGCCTGACCTGAGAGGCAGGACACAAAGCCACATTAAGATCACTATATTTAGATATGTTCATGTACGGTTCTGTGTGTGTAATAGGTATTTAAGTTCTCTTTATAGTCAGTCAAGATTTAGTCAATACAGTCAATAGATTTTATGGTGCAATTCATCCAGCCAGATGTAGGGGTCTGCTTTAGATGGAGATAAATCATAGCTTCAGCTCCATTGAGCAACTCTCCATTGTCTATAGCAGGAGCTGAGATGACCTGATCTTTGGTAAGTGACTGCAGTAAAAGCCACTTTCAGACAGATGAGCCCTACCTTTCAAGGTGAAAGGAATATGACTCATTATTACATAAGCTTTTATTAATATTAGGCTAAACATAAAATTCTAATTCTCTTTCCTCAAGACCTATATGTATGTGGTTGCTTATTATCCCAGGCCATGACAGGACTACAGTCATCCCTGACATTATGCCAAAGAAAAATGTGATGGTGTAGTTGATGTCCTTAGTTTCATCATCCTACTTATGCTGCTGATTGCAGCAGCTGTAAGATCTTTCACTTGTTGGGAGTCTTAACTTTGCCTTTCCACATTCCCTTTGTTCTTTGGTTTGCTATGGGGTCTATCTCCCTGAGCCCTCCCATACATTTGCTCTTGATTTATAATCATAGTTGCAGTTGATCTTGAGATTATGCTCAAACCCGGACTGCACCAGCTCTTGTCCTATGCTTCAGACTCAAGAGCTGTGATAGACTGTTTTCCCTCCATCTTCTTGTGACCATTTGGGATTTACGTGGGCAGAGGTGTAACTCTGGTGGGAGTTGGCCAGAAGCAGTTCTTCTCCTTCCTATTCCTGAATTTCCGTCCGTTTGCATTGCTCCTCTTGTCTCTATTACTCAAAATTGGCCCCCAAATCAATGAACAGGCAACACTGCTTTCTAGAAGGTGTCATTTTAGGGACCAGGAAACACTTTCAGTGGCTTGGATACTGTCCTTTTGAAGCCTGTACCAAATGTTGAAGGTCAATTTGAATGGCATGGGATGAAGGAGGGTGATTGTGAGGGTCATTCATAGCCTTAGGCTGTTTTTTTCTGTGCTATAGCTTTCTCTATAAAGCTTTATATATATGTAAGCACCATTCAGTATTTTAGAGGGCATACTCACTTTCATACACCAGCTGAATCAGTAAATTAGCATAATTGAACCTAACGCTGAAATCATCAGAGAACTGTACAAAATCTGGATGCATGAAAATACCCTGACATAAGGAAGCGTTTTTGGGTGGTGGTGTATTCCTTTAACAGCTGCTGGTTTGTGTTCTGCTTGTTTTTGCAGAAATACCGAGCCAGCAACCTCTTTTAGTCATGTCAGTACAAATGTAGAGTAAATCTATTAGAGTCGGAACAACAATTGAATTTGGCTGCTGCACCATGAGCTTGTTCTGGACCCTCTACAAAATCTCATTTTTTACTGATGTTCTGCTAGTGCCAAAGTCAATGTCCTGCACCTCTGGTGAGGTACTTCCCTGCCACAACAAACGTGCCCTCCCGGTAAGGTAAGACAGCTTAAGGAATGGGGTAAATAGGAGAGATGCAGAACACCTGGCAAGACAACAAGTGAGCACCAACCTGTCCCATAGTTGCCAGTACTCACACCACAGTGTTCAGGGCTTGTTTCCTTCACAGTGGGAGCTGGCTTCATTGTAAGCATGGAGTCATTCCTTCCCTCTCTGCTTCCCAAACTGGAGTCAGGATTTTTCCTCCCTCATAAATGCAGTTATGTAATTAACTAATACAATTATTTAGTTAACAAATACAGCGCAGCTGGAGAAGGTAAGAAAGCAAAGCACTGTCTTTATCTCCATTTCTTGGTGTAGGTCGAGTCTGATGTTGGGGCTGTAGGAGAGAGTTGACAATTGCAACCATAAAACCACTTAGTTTGGAAAGTTTTAGAGGTCTGCAGTCCAGTCCGCAGAGCAAGGCTAACTTCAAAGTCAAATAGGGTTGCTCAGGGCTGTATCCAGTTAAGATCTGTGCATGTCCAAGATATGAACTACTTTATATTGTGAGGAGTGATAGATTTGGTTGCATTTCATGGAATACGTTGTTTTGTGCATTTCTCATAATGGGCAGACTTCTAGGCCCAGAGTCATGGAGTCTTCCTTTCTCTCTACTCCATTCAATCCTGAATATATATGGACAGAAGTGAGATGTAATATCCGGACTGAGATGCTGGGCAGGTCAGCCCTCTGTGTATGAAACAACGCTTATATTAAACCACAAAGAAAGTTGCTTGCCTCAAGGCTGACTAGCACCGACATTGTCTATGGAGAGCTGACACTGGGAAATGCTAGGGATAATCTTTGGTGCAATCAGTAGAGTTCATTGAAAATATTTAACCCTTCTCAATGGCTATTCAATTTTTTTACTGATATTGTTGTAATTCAAGATTTCCACAATTTTTTCAGCATTCAGAAGAATTAATTCAGTCTCCAGCAACTTATCCCTGCTTTACATCTCCTCCTGACTTTCCCATCTCTTTCTTTGTGTCCCCTCCTCACTCAGTCCCATCTTTTCTTCTTCCTTTGGTGTCCTGCATCACCTCACTAATGAAGCACAACACCACTCATTGATGCTTTGCATGTGACTCCTCAGCCTTTCTTTCATGCTTTATGTGACAACAAAAGTAGAGTTCTCTCTGACTTCAGTTGGCCTATAGCAGGTTGATGGAGCTGACATGACAATTTGTTTCTTACCCAGACATACCTATGTTTACATTTTGGTCTTTTCTATCTTTTTTTTTTAACTTACTGGATTTCAACATTGAGTTCCACCTATGTCAGCGTTAAAATTGTGCCTCTAATTGCCTCAGAGTAGGGAATATTCCCTCAATAGGAATTACTTTGTCCATATGGAGCGAGGTGCAGGAATTATCTCTGGATCACCTTATGTATCATTATCATCAGTGTTTCCTTTTTGGTCGCACGGCTCCCTGATATTGAATCCAGCATCCAGTGGTAAGGTGCTTCTGTTGGACCAGTTTATGACTTTAGGCACAGCCCAAAGTTAGAGTCCCTACGCAAACAGCATCGCTGTAGGAGAAGTTCTTAGGGTTGTTGTGATTCAGACCCACGCACTTCTGAGTCACTGATCCTGATCGCTCTTTGCTGTAGGGGTGATGGTGGTGTTAGGGAAAAAGCGATTTATTGGTGACCTGTGTAGGTAACAGATTTCTTGCGGTGACTCAGCTGTTCTGTCTGGAAAGAGGGAACATGAAGTGGAGGTGGACACCCATCTCTCTTCCCAGAAAGGGTACAGGCTGTCACTTGAGTTTATCCACATTCCTGGTCTCAGTGGTAGGAGGAAGATTAGCCACACACAGGCTAACCCAAGATCTGTCTGATAGTTCATACAAAGCCTGAATCACATCTGCAACTATTGTTGCCAGAGTTGAGATAATAATACAAGGTCCTGGTTTGCTGCTGCATTTGCTACCAGTGCTGATAACCAAGAAAAATACAAGATGAGAGCTTTAACAAGAAATGGACAGCAACTTTCTCTAGTGAGTTATAGACACGACTGAATGCTTTGTCTTGCTGCCTGAATCACCACATTCCCCAGCAAAAGGGATGAGAACACAAGATTGCTCCCATGCAACAAAGCAGGGCATAACCACCTCCAAAACAACATTTTGCTGGAGACCACAGGAAAGCTCTTCTGTTATAGAGTACTGTCTTACAGCTTTCTGAAAACAGCACTCTAAAGAAAACATTACTGGGATGAGTGAAGAAAAGAGATTTTGGGCAGATGGAAATGTGTCAGTGCTCATCTTCATTGGCTGTGCTTGTTTTCACTTATTCTACCAAGAGTTAATTTCCAAGCAAGCTGAAATAGATAACATGTTCATAATCATTAATCTGAGTGCTCCATCACTCTTTGTTCCAGGCTACAAGGACTAAGAGTTTCTGTTATAGCAGAGGGCTTTTTAATTGCGTAAATGACGATATAGCAAAGGTTGAAAGATGATTCAAGGTCAATTCATTTATAGATACAGGTGATGATAAGGTCTAATAGGGGAGAACATATCTGCTGGAAGGATTTGCACAAGAAATCATCAACTTTCCACTTTTTAAACCAAACTTGGAGAATTTTGCAAGAGACAACCATAGCCTGTATCTTAGCCACAAAGTATGGGCTTACACCAATAATTCTGGGTATTTTTGACTGGTATTAAGCAGGATTTTGAATTATAACCATGAATATGTTGGGTTTTGGGGTTGTTGTTTTGTTTAAATTTAGCAACAGATAAGCAAATGAGCTATGAAGTAACTCAAGAAAAGAGATCCATCCACTCATTTCTTATGTGGATTATTAACATTGTAATGTAACATAGTGTAAGTAGCAGCAGTAATAGTAATTGGCCTGGGATTCTTGGAACTAAATCTAAGTGTGTTCCCTGTAAAAGTCTAAATGTGGCGGAGTTGTTTCAATCTCCTCAGTTTCTTGTATAGACCACTACTACAGGAGTATTGGTGATTGTTCAACTCATCCTGAATGATGACACTAATAAATCACATCCTGGTTACCAGAGATGATACCAAATAAACAGATATTCCTTGATTATAACAAAAACTTCAATACATGGCTGAGGTGGAGGCACCTACATTATATAAACAGTAACTTTTAAGTGAGATGAATCTTACCCTAATGATGCTGTTGAAGGCCTTGCTGGGATAATAACTTTACAAAGTACTCTGGACAGGAGGTTAAACCAGAGACATCCTTTTTGTCCTTAAGATGACTGTAAAATGAAAATCTTACAGTCTTAAGTCTAGATCACCAGATTTCTGGAGCGTTGGATTTTGGTTCAGTCTTGTACCTAAATCTTGTTGTGATGCCTCTTAGGTTCACCTCATGTTCCTGTGGGACTCTGTTGATGTCCCCAGGCTCCACATGCATGCAGATATGACAGCTTGTCTAGCATAGCTTTGCAGGGCTGCAGTTAGAAATTGTTGCTGGAAGCCAGAATGCGGGGTTCCTTCCCTTCCCTTCCCTTCCCTTCCCTTCCCTTCCCTTCCCTTCCCTTCCCTTCCCTTCCCTTCCCTTCCCTTCCCTTCCCTTCCCTTCCCTTCCCTTCCCTTCCCTTCCCTTCCCTTCCCTTCCCTTCCCTTCCCTTCCCTTCCCTTCCCTTCCCTTCCCTTCCCTTCCTTTCCCTTTTTTTCTGGAAAGGGCCTCAGGTCAGTGTTATCCCATCCAGAGCACAAACATGTAGCTCTAACTCTGTTATTTAACAAAGTAATTACAACATGGTCATGCCTTCAGAGCTGTCATCTCTGTTGAAGAGTGGGATGTAATCTTTAGGTGTCCATGCAGTCTCTTCACCACTGATCCTGTAAGGAGAACAGATGGACCTGTCTGGTTTCTGCCTTGTCCAGAGGGAAAGAAGAATGGTTTTCAGCCCACTTGGTTAAAATAAGAAAGGCAGGGTGGGAATAAGCAATAAAGCCAGTGTTTTTTCACAGTGAGGTAGGAGCAGCAATGGTGCAGGGAAGAAGCCAGCAGCTGTGAACGCTGTTCTAGTGATGATGACAAATGGCAGCGGAGCTGGAGAAGGAGGCAAGGAAGATGTTACAAATAAGGCTGCAAAAGGGAAGAGGAGTAACTGTGCTGTGAGAGGTAAAACAGAAGGAGAAGGAGAATTAAGGCTATTCTTGTAGGTGAACATGTTAGGAGCTATTTAATGAAGGTGCTCTGTGTATAGAGAAAACAACTTAATTGCCCTCCTGATACTTTGGTGCCTGTTTCAGGCAAGTTGCCTATTTAGCTTTAATTGCAAAATGTCCTCAATGAAAAGTGTTGTTGCTGTTTGGCTGCATGGGAGACCCTTTGGCAGGCCCAAGACCTGGTCAGCAGTGAGATATTTTGGCCAGGCAGTGGTGGAAAATAGCTGTTTGTTGCTTGAGGTGTTCCCACTCTGTGGGCAGCCAGGGGACCGTGATTTCTGAGGTGCATCCGTCTCTGTACAGGTCATAGTTGTCATTGTCACTTGGCAGCACAGAGCTAGGAGTTACGTGTTGTCACCCAAACAGCCGGAGAGTTAAACTTCATTTGTTATTTTAGTGCAGAGCACAGCCTTCAGAGCTGAAACCCAAGGACAGTGTGCTGTGTGGTGTTATGGGGCTCATCCTGAACCTCCTTTTTGCCCCTGCATGCTCATGGTTTAGCTGCAAAACGTGAAGAAAGTCTAAAAAATAGAGACTAAAGGAGTAGCATATTCAAGGCATGTTAAATGTAACTTCAACAGTGGGAAACAAGGGATAGCTTTATCTACTCTTGAGCTATAAAAAGAGATGCCAATGAGACACAAGGCGGGTTACACTTCTGCTTAAACACCCTCAGAAGTAGTCTCCTTGTTACCTCAAATAACAACCACGCAGGAGTATCTATAAAGAGAAGGCAAGTTTAGAGCTTCAGCCTTTGTCCCAGAAGTAAGCCAGTGCTGGGTCTTAGGCTTCAGTGGTGTAGCCACATCTGCCACCATTCCTGCATGAGGAACCAGCCTCATGCCGTATCAGGCCTAAATATGTGTCTGCTGGAGACATTGCTGGTTGAAATGATTACCTCTGAGGGGGTTTTCTGTATCAATCAGGTTGCAGTTCTTCAGGCTGGCAGCCTGGTCAGGTTTTCCAGATTTTATTTGCAATAATGACACAAAAAATTGCATTTTTTTTTTATGGAAGCTGTGTTTGCCTTGATATATCCTGACTGCACAGCTGGGGATTAAGAGAAACCACAAAACCACAGTAATGTAAGAGTTTGCAGCACTCTGAAAGGCACATAAGTGGGGTGATGATTTTAGCCTGTCTCTCTGTTCTCATGGCCTGACTCCTCTTCAATAAGTTTCTTTATTACTGTGACTCATGTACTGCTGTGCCCTGCAACGTGGTATCAAGACCTTTTGTAATTCTCTGTTTATGGTTTCATATCATCTAGAGGACATTCCCTGCAGGTTGGTGGTTTGGTTTTGTTTTTAAGGCAGAGGAAACTCACTGGCCTTGTTCTGAGTCAGCAGATCCAGCGCTGGGCTTTTAGTTGGAGATTATTCTTCTTGTCATGACACCCTTTTTAAGCCCCCAAATACTCTTTAGTGGAGATAAGGAAATTATTAGCAGTGTGCAGTCATGTGGTAAGCTGAAATGAATGGTAGGTGAATGTGATGGCAAAGGTTATGTCTGACGTAGCTACGAATATGTTTGAAATAGCCACAAAAGTACCACATAATCGTCACAGCTCAAATTCCTATTTGGAATGTGCCTTTTTACCAACCCAGAAATTGTTTATAATGTATTTGTGAAAACTATAGAAATACTTTCAGGGACAAGCAGAGATGAAAGCTGTTTGGGTTATGCATCCTTGTACCTCCCCTAGTACCACAGACTCCTTCTAGCGCTTTTAGGTCCCATCACTTTGCTTCCATAGAACTTCCAACCTTGTCCTGAGAAGGTGGTGAGACACAGACACAAATGACCTCCTCAGTGTGATGCAGTCCATCCCGACCAGCTGTGCCTCTTGTGCTGTGCACTGCTCATACATAGAAAAGAGGATCCTTGCCCCAGGATGTGCCCATGTTTGTACATAACAGGACATAGAAAATGGCTATGATTACCAGCAGGGGCAGGTATAATTTAACAAGGAAATAGTTATGATTCCTGTAATAATCAGTAGTCTCAGTGCTCCAGTACTATTAGTGTTCTGCGCGCATGGCACGGAAAGAAGCCTCTGGAAGGAGCATAGTTCTGTATTTGCTGATTCTCACAGACTGTTTCTTCCTTGCTCAGGGGACAGACAGTGAAAAGGAGGGTGAAAAGAGTGGACCAGGAAGTAGGAGAAGTTGTTATCCAGGGGCGGCAATGGTTCAATATTAGCAACTGTTCTCCAAGAACTGGGATTTCAACACTTTATTGTGTGTTCTGGGAATGAAAGGTCAGGGACCACTGGAGAGACTGTTTCCTCTAACCAGTCTTTAAACGATACACAAAAGCTGTCCCCAAAGATGACATCCTCACTGGCAGTGTTATGCCACAGATTAAATGACTTTCTTAGGGTGCCTCTGCTGTGTCACTGTCCCTGAGATGGTGGACTCCCAGCCCCAGAACGCTTTATAGGTAGTGGAAGGTGTGGACACACAAACTGTTGTTGACAAACTAATGAAAGGCTGTCATTTTTCAGGGCTGCTAATTTATCTTCTTTTATATCAACTCAGCTCACCAGGGATGAAGGAGCTACTGACTATGGGACTTGATGACTATTCTGCTCATAGTGCTGGAGAGAGTAGAGTAAAGAAAGTGATGGCATTCATTCAAGAACATCTATAGTTTTACGGCTGGTGGCTCATACATGGTCATGCCACTGTCTGTTACTCCTATGCAGCTGGCTGCTCACACACAGCATCTGCTGGGGTGAATTATTTGCATCCTGTTTGCCAGAGACAGCTGGGTTTGTGTTTCTGATGGATCTGGAGGTACCATCCATCTTCATTCTCAGCCATATCTTGCTCAGAGTCACATATAAGCTCTAGGTAGATTAGGCAGATTTGTTTAATTCACTTAACCTGAAGTCTGCTGTTTCCTTCTGTTTCCCTGGCCCTGCTGACACTGGAGGACTGGAGAACTTAAATGCAGCCTACGTGCATCCTCTGCCCCTACCTGTGCTTTGTCTCATCTCTGCCCTTCTTGGATCACCTTCTTAGGGAGGTGAGTGAGAATAGAGAATTGTATATCACATTTTCTTCCTCTTCTGGGCCACTGTGAGCTGGTGAGCAAAAGCATTTCATGGCAGCTGCTCCTGCTGCATCTTGGGAGACGTACAGAGTAAATCCTATGCACAGATCTCAAGGTGGGTTGTGATCCTACTGATGGCAAGTGCTCAGCTCACATGCGTTGCTTATGTCGTTGATTTATGCAGATAGGCTGCGGTTGGCTTGCTTTCTGTCAACACTGGAAAGCAAAGCCTGTTTTCATAAGTCTGGATCCTGTATGTGGAACTGCTGTATACAGGCGATGTGGGCAGCACTGACACAGGTCTTGGATTTCACCTGCCTGTCTAGCTCTTGCAGGCAACAATCTGCATCTCCTCAGCAAGCAGGTCTTGTTGTGAGGTATCTGTTTTAAGTGGGAAGGAAAGCTACAGTAAGGAGAGATGGGCCAGAAGGGCTGGAAAAAGAAAGAAGAATTGTAATCTAATATCCAGAACTTGGTACAGTGGGATGACACTGACAATTGGGAGTCAATATGGAATAACAAACCGGTCTTTGCCCCGAACACCTTATAGTTTCAGTGTAATAGAGAAGAATTAACAAATGGATCCAGAGGAAGAAAGGTAGAACAAGGACCGTTGTCAGTACTCCCAATTTGCCCTCAGTATAAACCCTTAATAATGTCGAATACACCACAGGAATGGCTAATTTGAAGAAATGCTATTAGACAAGTCAGCGAGATAACTTCCTGCATCACTGCATCTTCCAGCTTATGCCAGTGCTACTAATGCATTTGGGGTGCACGCAATGAAAGGTTTGACATGTGACCAATAAGGGCTGGCACAGATGTGGGAGAAGCTGCTATTCCCAGCAGGAGGCAAGATAAAGCACAGGAGTTGTCATGACTCGGGTACATTTATCAGTCAGGATGGTCTCCTAGCATTTGTGCCGTGCTCTGGCATCAGCACTGAAGCCCAGAATGTAATGGTTAAGCTTTCTTAAGGACAGTGTGCTCTGCTTTGCAAAATGTGGTGGAGTGCTTCTAATGGGACACCTTTGCTCAGTGCCTGCTCCTCAGTCTGAGCTGCAAAATAGGCGATCCTGGATGAACCTTGAAGGTTCTGAAGAGCTTGCTTCAGTGGTGTACAAATTAGCACTTTCTGCTCTAAGATGTTGGATACAAGGAAGAAGTATGGACATAAGGAGGAAGTTCTTTACTGTTAGGGTGGTGAGGCACTGGAATGGGTTGCCCAAGGAAGCTGTGAATGCTCCATCCCTGGTGGTGTTCAAGACCAGGTTGGACAGAGCCTTGGGTGACATGGTTTAGTGTGAGGTGTCCCTGCCCATGGTGGGGTGGTTGGAACTGGATCATCTTAAGGTCCTTTCCAACCCTAACTATTCTATGATTCTATGACTCCATGTTTGTTGTGTCTCAGGAATCAAAACGATGAGCCCCAGAAGCTCCTTTGGTTCATCTGCAGATGGTTGTTCCAGAAGGATCCTTGTCTAGTGTGCTAACGCATTGGAAGTTATCACTGACAACATGAATGGAGAAAGAGAGATGAGTTAGCAGCTCTAACAGCACACTGAAGGGCTCCCAGAAGAAACGGTGGCATTTCCAGTATCATGAGCTGAGCTGGATGTTGGCTGGGTCTTCTGGTAAAGATGAAATGAACTAAGATATAAACTTGCTGCAGAGAGATTGGTAGTGCATAAATGCCGAGAACATGGTTTTGGCAAAGCCATGAGACCTTCTGCCTATCAGCATCTTTCAGCGTTGTGCCCTTTGGCTCTGTAGTCTGACCCAGGGAGGAGCAGAGGTTGGAAATCAGAAGCATGCAGCTAATTTTAGACATGCCTATATGGCACACCACTGCTCACTGGTTTATTTAAATCTCTGGCTAGAAAATTGCTGGTTGTGGCGGAATGAATAGCGAGAGCTTATTCTGGAGACAACAGTTGAAAAACATTAAAAGTGAGCTGGACAAAATGTCTTTTGGATTTCCATTATTTCTTGCAGTCAGCTATTAAAAAGCCCAAACAACTCCCTTCCAAAAAAAGTCCCAAAGAACTTTCAAGGTAGAAGAAGATTTTATGCCACACTTCTGACTCTGCAAACTGAAGAGGTACCAGGAGAAGCTGTTCAATGTATCTACATACGGCTTTAGCTTGGAAGTGTAACCATTTTAGATGTCACCATTGATTTCACAAATGACTCTATTGGTGTTGAACAACGTGGCTGGGTAACACACAGATTATAAACAAGAAAAATCTGGGGATTTTTTCCTCCATTTCGGTGTGTTAAGGCAGTGTCATTAAAGAGCCATTAACCTCCACTAGTAAACATGGTGTAGGTAAAAGTTTCCAGGACTATAGTCAATGCTAATATCTCACCATGGACAGTAACTATCAAACTTACTTTCTGGTGTGTAATGCACTTGTATAGACACCATCACTGATAGGAACAGTGACTCCTCGAGTTCACAGACCTGCAAGGCACAGATTCAGCCTTTTACATCTCAGAAGGGAGAAGTGTTTCCAGGTTGTCATCTCCCCTTAGATGCTTCTTTGAATAAACTCTAGCTATGCATATGGCTGCATTATGCTCACTTCTTGCGCCCATTGCTGGCTGTGGTGGGTGCAGGAGATATGATGGCTGAGACAAAGCAGGGTCATGGTCCCACTGAGCAGTTCACGTCCATGGAGCACCTTGCTGTGACTCCTGTGCCTTCAGCTCTACTTGCCGTGGGCACGTGATGCAGCCCAGGGTAGTGCTTCCTCATAAGCTTCTTCTGTTTGACAGTATGGTTAATTTAATGACATTGTTGCCATGGCATGAAGAGCTGAATGGGTGGTTATGTGAATGGTGAGGATTTGCTAGCTCTTTCCACTGTAGCTGATGTAAGCCTCCAATGCAAAGAATGTTTTACCCAGAATTTTTATTTCCTGCTTAAAATTAGTGCTTTCTCAAGCATAAAAATTTCTATACATTGGGGTTTTTTTTTTGATACAATGTTTTCTTGGCCATGAGGTATTTTGTTTGTAGGGGGGAATCTTTGCCTGTTTTTTTAGACAACATAAACCCTTTGATATATGAGCACCTAAATTCAGCGTATCCATATTCATAACAATATTCAAGTAGAATATTGTTAACAAAAGAGGTTGCTAATACAAATTAGCTAGACTACCTGGGGAGCAGCAGTGAGTGAAAAATGTGGTTGCCAGAGAGAGGGAGAGGACAGTACGTAATGGAACACACATCTTTCACTGTTGTGAACTGAGTGATTACTAGGCAGGTAGAGGCTGGAAACAATTGACTGTAATTGGTCTGCTGGGATTTTAATACAACCTTTAAAGCAATTAAAATGCTTTTATTGAAAACAGATTTGGGCATCTTTTCTAAGGAGGTCTTAACTGCAACTGCTGTTTTAAATGTTAATTATGGTTTTGTGAAATGTCTTTTCACAGCAAGTGATACCAGTGTGGTGTGCTCTACAGTCAGGACTGGATGCTGCGGCACAGATCTAGGGTAGTTAGACCTGTGCCTATGAGATTGTTGCCCTTTGGAGCACGTGGTTCCTCTGTGGCTCCTTGTTGCCCATGCCCATGCCCATATTCTTGAAATTTGGGAGCTTAGGGATGTGTAAACCCCTCCTTTGGGGTATCTACAGCGTGTAGAAATGCAAGGGATCTGTGTGTATGCTGTGTCATATGAGGGAGGACTATTTATAGACAGCAAAGCAGAAAAGGTAGGTATTGAAAATAAGCAGATTATATAAAGATCAGTCAAATATTCCAGTTTTCCTCTCGGTTATAAAACAGACTTTGTTAAAATAGAAAAGCACAGTCTTTAGCATATATCTATATTCTGTTGGTACTGCCTGTATCTTAATGTTTGGAGAGAGCACAGGGGTCCTTCTACAGAAATCATTTTCATAGCTGTTGTTGTTAGCACCTGTTTAGGAGTTAAAAGTTGCAAAGCCAACACAAGGGCAGAAGGGGAAAGAGCTGCTGTAGCTAAGTGGAAAAAGTGACAAGTCTATTCAATAGGTACTCCGTGAGACAATATCCCATTTACTTGTGTGATATTACAGGAACACATGGCAAGTGTCCTTGTGAATGGGGATTGCATTCAGATGCACGTTGTACAGCCACAGGGTAAAATTGGATCCGTTCCTCATGTGCTGAGAAAGCTCTGCCTTCATTTAGACATCAGGAGAGACTTCATAGCTCTCAGACTCCCTTGGCAAGCTAATGACAAAAATATTGAGATGAAGGAGGTTTTAATTTGTCCCTCTGAAAAGAAGCAGCCAGCAATGTAAGAATCCAGGACAGGAAGAAAATCTTTGCAGGGACGGAGTTCTGTCCTCTTCTATCTCAGGCAGGAACATGATGTGATCTTCTCCTTAAATGAATAAAGTCTTTGTGAAAGCTAATTAGAGGCTGTCCATACCGGACTCGGGACAGGACTGCAGTACAGTACTGGACGGGCACTACTTTTGAATGATGATTTCAGGTGTCAGTAGCAGCTGAGAATGGAGCTCTACAGGGGCTGTGACGGAGGCTGAAAAGGAAGCAAAAAGGCTGAAATACTCAGCAAATTAACATGAACTGAGGTGCGTGCTTCTTTAGGCAGGCAGTTCCCAAGAGCTATCAGTTACAGAGAGAATGGGCATATCTGCGCATCACTGCCGGGTACATGGATCCCGTTGGTTTGCTCCCACGGCTGCTATTTGAAGGCTATTCAAGGCTTTTGCTATTTTAGTGGCTCAAAACCTTTCAATTCCATATCTATATTTATGCACAGCCTGTGTATATTCATCTCTGTCTTTTGCCAATGCTGGTTTTCAGTTCAAACAGCTCTTCTGCTTCTCCCATTCCTCACTTTCCCAGCATAATTAAAAGGAGCTGTCATCCTCTATCTTAACAGCTTACTGAAAAGATAACGTTTGTGAATCTAAGAGGAAAAGACCCAAAAATCAACCTTGTGACTTTTTTGGCTGTCTTTGCAATTTTTACCACCTCGTTCTGTGATAAATGAGCCAAAAGTTAACTCAGATGGACTCTTACTGTCTTGTGATTTATTGATATCCGTGTTTTTAAGTCCTTAATCAAAACCAGACTTCTAATTTTTCTAGGCACTGCATAAGCACACAGCATGAGGACTCTAATTCCACCTGCCCAGTTTATGATTATGATAAATGAGAGAGACAAGAGAAATATAGGGCACAAGTGACTTTTTGTTAATGGATGTGCTTGCTCGTCTCAAAGGTTTCTTAAAAATAGTTAATTAAACTTAAACTTGAGTTGTTTTTTTTTTTTCCCCCACCTTATGATTTATTATAGGAAAAGTAATATAGGCAGGAAGAGTGCCTAAAAATATACAGATTGCTTTTTTTCTTATCTTATACCTTAGAATATTGGAAATGTCAAAGCTAATCTTGCTCGCTTGGAGGAGGCTCTGGCATTCCAGCCCAGCTGCTGGAAACTCCTGAGATCTCCATGTAGGTCTGTTACCTGAGTTCTGGGAAGCAGAGCCAGTGGCACTAAAGAGTCCCTCTCTGGCACTGTCTCACAGACACCTCACCTGCATGTCCAGTAAAGCCTACACATCCTGGTTCATCTGCTTTACAAAAGCTGGCTACGGTATTTATTACCTACCAGTCCCTTGAGGTGGTGTCAGTGAGTTTGCCTCTCTGATTAGCAGTCCCTTATGAACTCCTTTTGAATTCCCACTATTTCCCCCATGTATTCTCATAATTTGCCTTAGGAATGCCTCCAAACTGTTTGAAGAAGCTCCAGGTATAATTCTGATATTGCTTTTTGTTCAATCGATTTCTTTTAACATCTCCTCTTTAGATACTTCTATCCTTGATTTTCACTTTTCCATATTCGTTAGAACAGATTAGTATCCCCTCTAAGTGATAACCTTAATGGGACAAATTCACTTCTTTTTTAATCTGACTTCACATCTGAAGGATTCAGTGCGTGGGGTTTTTCAGTGGAGGTAAGCCCCAGCTTTAGGAAGGGCTCAAACAGATTATCTTTGTACAGATGTCAGATTCATAGCCTTCCTTTACCACAAACTGCAGAATTAATCCCAGACATGGCAAAGGTGTGACTGAGATTCGCCTATGATTCATGGCCAGAGCAATCCATGCTTGTAACTGTGCTGCTTTGATAGTAGAGATGGAGTTGCTGCATGTTTGTGACGAGGCTGGGCACTGATTTTGCGGCATTGATTTCAGATGGTGGAAATGCATTAATTACAGCCTCCTCCTTGATTTCTTCTTGTTCTTGTCACAAGGTAGTTGCAGAGGTGGGGAAAATGCATAAATTATTTTGCAGGAGTGCTGAAGACTCCCATCAAAGATTGAACAAGAGAAGTGCGACAGGTGATGAGAGCAATGCACAAAGGGGAAGCATCTGATGCTGCCACGTACAGCTTTTGTTTTTAAAGCTGTGCAGATAAATGATGACAAAGAGATCAGATGAAAATGACTGTGATTGACTGGCCCCTTTGTGTTAAGTTTGGGGCCAATGATTTGATGGAAAAGGAGGAGGAAGAAACCCCAAGTAACTAATAGGCATCCAGGATATTTTAATCTTCCTTTTTTTTTTAATAGCTTCTAAAATTTCATAAGGATCCAGTGGATGATTATCCTGTGTTATTAACAAGCTTCACTAGATGTCATGTGGAGTTTAGGAACATTAAAAAGCCATTGTAGTGATGTAGGGCTGAGAAAAAACATACGAAAAGTAACCTTTTCTCTCCTCTGGAGTCTAGTTTTATTAAACCAGCTTGGAGGAGAATTTTTCCACTTCACAAGGAAATGGACTTTAGGAGGAAGACTGTGAAACCTGAGTGTTTTACCTTGTTGCACTTTCTTGAACTCCTTTCACGTTCTTCTGAACACTATGAGTAGATATATTCCAGAGAATGCAGATGGTCTCTCCTATACTCATTATAACCTCAAAATATAAAAATGGGAGAGACTTTAGCGTCTCATCTTGTCCACCCCTAAACCAGAAACCCAAGTACATCAACGTACCTGTACCATTTGTGAAAGGTATTTGTCCAGTCTTTTCTTAAAAATCTGAAATCATGTTGAGTGAATAATGTGTTAGACCATCTACCTCCATTTCATTACCTTTTCTGTTGGACAGCTTTCCTCCATGACTAATTGAAACCCATTTCTTCTTATCTATATCTATATCTAATCTATATCTATATCTGTATCATCTATCTATCTATATCTATATATATCTATCTATATCTTTATATCTATATCGATACCTGTATCTATATCATCTATATCTATATAATCTATATCTATATCTATATCTAATCTATATCTATATCATCTATATCTATATCTATCTGTTTAATCTGGTGAAGAAAAGGAGACCTCATAGCAGCCTTCCAATATCTGAAAGGGGCCTACAAAGACGCCAGAGAGGGACTTTTCATCAGAGACTATAGTGACAGGACAAGAGGTGATGGGTTCAAACTTAAACAGGGGAAGTTCAGGTTAGATATGAGGAAGAAGTTCTTTACTGTGAGGGTGGTGAGGCATTGGAACAGGTTGCCCAAAGAAGTGGTAAATGCTCCATCCCTGGCAGTGTTCAAGGCCAGGTTGGACAGAGCCTTGAGCAACATGGTTTAGTGTGAGGTATCCCCGCCCATGGCAGGGGGATTGGAACTGATGATCTTAAAGTCCTTTTCAATCTAAAAGTACTCTATAATTCTGTGATTCTATGATTATATATGCATATAGTCACTTTTGTTTGATATTTCTTCTTATAAATCACACTTCCCCTGCTCCTTTTAATCACTGCAGCAAGAGTTCATGTTGTGACCATAATCCATGAAGAATTTTCATCTGAATCACCTTATCTGGGTTCATGGTTGGTCTTGCAGCTGTGGCAGTTGATGTATTTTGTAGCAGTGACTTGTCTTATTGCTTTCTACCTACTGATCTGTGTATCACTGCAGACTTTACTGGTAAAGGCAGTCTGTCAGTGACCATAGTGATAAAAACAAAACCAAGGACCAGTTCTTGGGAACCTCTTCTAAAAAATATCCCCCTTTAACACCTATCTTTTGAGATCTGTCACTAATCCAGTTTCAACCCATTTATTGTATGTTACTGTAAGTTTTTAACATCAAAATCCTGTGCGGTACTAAGTTGCATGTTTTTAAATACAAGCACAATAATTAATCGATCAATTGTTCTTTAATCAAAAAAAAAGGGATAGCTTGAAACCCCACCTGCCATGAGATAATGCTGAAGGGTTTCATTGTGTTATTGCTTCAAGATTTTTGTTGATATAGTCTAAAATTCAGCAAGGAGAACCCATCAAACTACAGGCCACCCAGTTTCACCTCCAAGACCAGGAAGATTATGGAACAGCCCATCCTGAATGTCATCTCTAAGCGCGTAGAGGAAAAGAAAGTTATCAGGAGTAGTCAGTACAGATTCACTAAGGGGAAATCATGCTTGACCAATCTGATATCCTTCTATGATGGAATGGCTAGCTGAGTAGATGAGGGGAGAGCAGTGGATGTTGTCAACCTTGACGTCTGCAAGGCTTTTGGCACTGTTTCCTGTAACATCGTCATACGTAAGCTTTAGAAAGTGTGGGTTAGATGAGTGGACAGTGAGGTGGATTGAAAACTGGCTGAATTGCAGAGATCTGAAGGTTGTGATCAGTGGTGCAGTGTCTAGTTTGAGGCCTGTAGCTAGCGGTGTTCCCCAGTGATAAATACTGGGTCCAGCCTTATTCAACTTGTTGATCAGTGGCCTGGCTGAATGGACAGAGTGTGCCCTCAGCAGGTTTGCTGGTGATACAAAAGTGTGAGGAGGAGCTGGTACATCAGAAGGCTGTACTGCCATTGAGCAAGACCTGGGCAAGCTAGAGAGTGGGATGGTGAGAAACCTCTTGGTGTTCAACAAAGGCCTGGGATCCTGCACCTAAAGAGGATTAACCCCATGCACCAGTACAGGTAAGGGGTTGACCTGCTGGGAAGCAGCTCTGTGGAGAACTGGTGAGTCCTGGTGGACAAGTTAACCATGAGACAGCAATGTGCCCTTGTGGCCAAGAAGGCCAGTGATGTCCCGGGATGCATGAGGGAGTATAGCCAGCAGGTTGAAGGAGATTATCTTCTTCCTCTACTCTGACCTGGTGAGGCCATACCTGAAGTGTCCAGTTCTAAGCTTCTCAATACAAGACAGACAAGGAGCTACTAGAGAGGGTCCAGTGAAGGGCTACAAAGATGATCAGGAAATGGGAGCAGCTCTTATGAGGAAAGGTTAAGAGCTGGGCCTATTTAGCCTGGAGAAGAGATGACGGAGAGCAAATACCTTAAGGCTGGACGCCAAGAGGATGGGGCCAGACCCTTTTCAGGTGATGCCCAGAGACAGGATAAAGGGCAGCAGGCACAAACTGAAAAGCAGGAAGAATATGAGGAAGAACTTCTTTACTTTGAGGGTGGCAGAGCACTGGAACAGGCTGCACAGGTAGGTTGTACAGTCTCCTTCTCTGGAGGTATTCAGAATTCACCTGATGATCCCGTGCGACTGGCTTTAGGTGAGCCTGCTTTAGCAGGGGGGGTTGGACTAGATGATCTTCAGCAGTTCCTTCCAACACTAATGAGTCTGTGATTACATTATTTACCCAGATCAGCTGGGTTGGTTTATAATTCCCTAGTTCATCCCTTTTATACTTTTCCATGTTCAGCTGATGTTGGTAGTCCTGCAGTCATTTTAAATTTTCCATGTTTCCCAAGATCTGTTGAAATTAACTTTACTGAGAGTTCTTCATCCCTTAAAGGCTCTTGGTGCAAGATATGTGTCTGTTGTTTTTAAAAAAGGTTTAATTTTAGCAAATGCTACCTCACATCCCCTTTTCCTCACAGATGGCAATCTTTCTGTTCCACCCTCGGTATAAAATTCCTGCTCAGTTTGATATACAGACAAAAATATCTATCCTTTGAAAATTTCTACTTTTTCTACTCGCCTAAGAACCCTTTTGCTGTGTGCCATTAGCAGTAACTCACATGGAAATACGTGCTGTAATTATTCCTAGCTCTTTTGGTCATTTCATTGTTCCCTTCATTTCCCTATTATCAGTCGTGTTTTGTAAATTATATTAATTGCCATTTTCTTTCCATTTTCTGCCTGACTCTACAGATCTGTACAAATTAACACCTTCCTGCCACTTCCATATCCCCTTTCAGTATTTGAGAAGGTTTGTTTTTCCCTCAGCAGAACACAGCCATGACTGGGGGATTCTGGTACCTCAAATGAACATCTTATCATGTGCATGAGGATTACGCTGTTGAAACATCAGCCAAACAAGGCACCCAAGCTGGTTTACTCATACAACCCCTCTGTTTTTGCAGCTATCTGAGTTGGCTAATGCATTCTAACCTATTCAGGCTAATGCTGAAGCGTCAGGCTGATGCTGACCTGTTCTACGGGTCATGAGACGTCATACAGGTCATACAGAAATCCATTGCAGAGCTGCTAGTTCAACCTGGGTCTCTTGGTCCATATTAATGCGGTATAAGCCTGAAGTATCTCTTCTCTTGTACACCTCTTTCTTTGCCCTGTCTGTTGTACCTGACTCATACAACTGTGTTTTTATATGTACTTGAATATGCCACTCTATCTTATCCTTGGCACACTGGGAATGCAGAAACACTTTTGCTCCTGAAACTCCACATGTGTATTTAAACACAGTGGTTTTTTATATATTGGATGTTAATTAATATTATGGATGAGGGATTCTAGGGGATTTTGAGACAGAAATGATCTTAAATAGGCAAATCATTTCATTTAGAAGTACATTTACTATACAGAATAATGGATAGCTTTCTTATGCTGCTTTGCAACTTCAAAGTGCTTTGCAACTATTAACTAATTAACATGCGTGCTCTTTCGGAGGTAGGAAACTAATTATTAACAGCCCTGTCTTGCACACAGGGAACTGAATGATAAACATTCATGTTATTTAAACAATTTATCCATTGTGCTGCATGCTTAATTTGTCTCTGCAAGTACCACTTCTTCATACATAATGTGGATTAATGCATATGCAAATGAATAAGTTAAATAGCGGCATACAATGCATGGTGATCGGTGTGCATAATTATGTGCCCATATATGTCCACACCTTATGTTAGGACTCCCTTAAAATGACAATCAGTCATCCTTCCTTGTGTTCCCTGAAAGTCCAACTCAAACCATTCTGAGATAGGACAAGGGGTGATGGGTTTAAACTTAAACAGGGGGAGTTCAGGTTAGATCTAAGGAAGAAGTTCTTTACTGTGAGGGTGGTGAGGCAGTAGAACAGGCTGCCCAAAGAAGTGTTAAATGGCAGTGTTCAAGGCCAGTTTGGACAGAGCCTTGGGTGGCATGGTCTAGTGTGAGGCATCCCTGCCCATAGCAGGGGGGTTGCAACTTGGTGATCTTAAGGTCCTTTCCTACCCAAACTATTTTATGGTTCTCTGACATCAGCCAAGAGGTGACCAGGGAGATGGCCCCTCATGGAGTAGGTTCTGAAACAATTCAGACTGCCTGGAGCTAGTGCTTCACAGAGTTACATGCCCTTCTGTGCCAAAAAAGCCCAACAGAGTCTCAGCTAAGACAAAGGAGAAAGATCAGCAAAAAATTCAGCCCTGTTTTATTGCAGGCTGACATCCGTCAGGGGACAATGCTATAAAGACAGTTGGGACAGATGATTCTGTTGGAATCGAGCTGAGCACCAGGTTTGTGTCCCAGCCCCTGTGGGTTGTTTGAGGATGGTGCACTTATATTTCATCCTCCAGGAATACCAGGTGATCAAAAGGGTGCTTGTGCGAAGTGTGGACAGGCAACAAATCCAGATCCAGGTTGCCTCTGCAGAGCAGCACTGGCAAAGCTGAAGAAGTGAAGTAACCTGCTCAGGGTCCAGCACTTCCACACTTCCACATGTTATTTGAGGAAGGTGCCTAATGTTTCCCCAAAACAGTTGTCCATTTGGGGTTTGAGATGCTGGCGATGGGAAGTGATTTGCAGCACAGACACAAGCCGATACACAGCTTATCCTGTATTTCAAGCATCCTCCCGCTGCCAGAAGCAGAAGGCAATGTGTGTAACTTGTGATGAACTTCCCACTTCTCCGTGATGAGAAGAGAAGCTGCACTGTAAGATTTGGGACTCGCTGAAGAGAACAGAAAGGGCATAAGGAAAGCTGAGGAAAGCATCCCTGGGAGGGCACAAAAGGCGTGTGACAGCTGAGGGAGGAAAAGCAACTGCTAAGTAAGCAGAAGTGTTACCAGGCTCAGACACTTGGAGAGCTTAAAAAAGGCAACGGGAACAAAGCACCTGGGAGTGTGTGAGAGCCTGTGGATCATAACAGAAGTGAATCTGTGCAGGCCCTCCCCAGGCTCCCAGGGCATCCAGTCTGTGGGCTGGTGAGAAATCACCAACATAATCTCTGCATGGCTGTGTGTATTCCCATAAGGTTATATGTGCTGTTAGGTCCTTAGCTCAGCTCCTGACTGTTCAACTAACAATTCTCTTCAATCTTTCTATTTGCCAGTAATCTCATTTCCTCCTTCATGGTCTTTTCTAACTCAGTATTGCCCCTATACCCTTTGGGCTCCCCTCTGCCTTCCCAGCAATGCCCCACACTGTTTCTGTTTAGCCCGTCCCAGACAGAAACCCATGATTAGACAATTCACAATGCTTGGATGATGCTTCATGTCTCCTTGCAGCTTCTCCTGCTCCCTGCTGTCCCTCCCCCATATTTTTCTGCCTCTTTCTATATTCTCAGCCCGTTCTGGTGTTTAGTTCCCTATCCTCTATTTGTACAGCTCCTGGCACGCTTGTTTCTGATCTGAGCCGATGCCTCTAGGCCTTGCCTTCACACTAGAACAATAATGACCACATAGCTTTTTAATTTCTTGATCTGTTCTTAAGAAAACCTATGTTTAGCTCTTAATCCTAGTGTAGATGGTGTGTTCTTATCAATAATTGGCCTATTAAGTTATGGGTACGGCTGGGTAAATTTCATGCTTATAAAACTGCTTGAGCAGGCAATGCCTTTGGCTGACTGCAGACTGGTATTTATGTAGTTCCAGGAGAGTAAATAAAGGCTATTCAGTGGCCATCATTATAGCATTATTTTATCTCCCTCCTTCCCTCGCTCTCAATTTGAAGCAAAAGCCCAACCTCATGCACAGAGTCGTACCTCACAGAGGGTATTACATTTCTTCAGCTGCTACTGAAATGAATGGCACTGGGGATGTTCTCTGCCCTCCAAGATCCTTCACTTCTCAAAGTATAAGTCTGAAAAGTTATGGGGCTGTTTCTAACTTTCATTCCCATCACGACTGATGACATTAAATGCAGAACTGATACAGCTTTTGCCTGTCCAGTCCCTTTTGTGGGCTGTACTAATAACAGTTATTATATGATTCATAAATGAATATACACACCATGAATGGAGCATTCTTGAATGTTGGGCAAAGTTAAGATTTCACATTTTTTTTCTTCTAATGACATTATGCTTGGAATAACTTCCTTCATTCTACTTTCCTTATCTTGTAACTCATTTAAAAAACAGCCTTAGAATCATAGAACCATAGAAGAGTTAGGGTTGGAAAGGACCTTAAGATCATCAGTTCCAACCCCTTGACATGGGCAGGGACACCCCACACTAAACCATGTCACTCAAGGCTCTGTCCAACCTGGCCTTGAACACTGCCAGGGATGGAGCATTCACAACTTCCCTGGGCAACCCATTCCAGTGCCTCACCACCCTTACAGTAAAGAATTTCTTCCTTATATCTAATCTAAGCTTCCTCTGTTTAAGTTTGAACCCATTACCCCTTGTCCTGTCACTACAGTCCCTAATGAAGCGTCCCTCTCCAGCATCCTTCTATAGGAAATGCTAAGTTTGAAGTAATTAAAAAGACAGCTACACCCCTCTGTAACCCCTAGGACAAGTCTGTATGTTTGTTGGTATTAGCGTTTGAGTGCCAGCCCTATAAAGCACTCAACTTGTGCTTTGCTGTCTTTCAGTTTTAGTAGCCTATGGCACATGTGTAGACCTCTTCAGAACTTACATGTATGTTAAAATTAAGCACATCCCTGTAATTAATACATGCTAGGTTGGGGTCTCCAAAGAGTGAACCCAGGCAAAAAGTGAGCAAGAGGTGGCTCCCAAGAAAGTGAAATCTTTCTGTTTATAAAAAACCCCAACTTTATTTATTTAGGACTTCATCTGTCTTAATGCTCAAGATAAGTTGATATTGGCAGAAACAAAAGCACATACATATACTAAAATTCACTAAAATGAGATTAGTAATGGCACTCAGTAGTGTAATTACAAGAGACTGACACTGAGATGTGGAGGGTTTGTGGAGGTAATGGGACCCTGGCTGTTGCTGGTATTTTGGAATGACCCTTTGCCATTTCCCAATGGAAATCGATAACTTCTTAGCTTATAGCAAAGCCATTGCTGGGTTTAGAGTTGCTCAGTACCCAACTGCACACGTATCATTTGCTTGGACAAATAAACTGAAATTAGGTTGTTGTGTCACATAAGGTGCTTGTAAAAGAGTATGTGGAGCCTGAGGAGAAATGAGAGAGTCAAATCAATCCCTCTGCAAAGAGAAAGACAGCTGGAAGAAGGGTGAGCCTGCAGAAATACCCATCAAACCAGATAAATACATGACAGCACAAACAGCACCTCTGCTGTAGATTACATACCTTTGATTTTATGGCCCCAGTGTTTCCCAGCATAGTGCATCCTTTTATGAGGATTCCCTCTGCCTTTTACCATGTTGCACTAAAAGTGCAGCAGTGGTACTAACTTAAAACTTCCTGGCTTCCATCAGTGCCCGAATGTTTTCCTATGCATTTTTGTTTCAGCTTAAAGTTTCTCTTCTGTTTTTCAACAGCTGGTGTATCACCTCCACCAGTAAGTGGGGAAGTACCGAGCTGCAATAAAAGTAGAATAGATGTGGGGAGTGAGGCCCTTGCGCACAGGGACAGGCAAAGTCATGTCAACACGGTTTCAACTGAAGGAAAGGTCTTTTATGTGTTGAAAGTGTGAGTGATTAACTGCTAGGACAGATTAACTGAGGAGGTGCATCCAAATGCTTTCTGTCAGCAAGTCTTTTCACTTACAATAGCTCTTTCCTATTTTGCTTCACCAAAAAGACCTGAACGGATTCCAGAAAAATGGTGTGTTTATTTCTGCGTTACACCATGAAATCACAGCTGATGATCCTAATAGTCCCTCAGAGATTTTCCTGCGTTCCCCTATGATGATCGATTAGCCTGACCTCTTATGTCACATGGATTGGGGATTTCACTGCAGAGATTTTCCAGCATCAACCCAGCCCCTTCTGATCTCCAAATCAATGCCTCTGACTCTCTCAGGCTGACACATGGAGGCAGTTGGTGTTTGGAACAGAGTAATCCAGATCTCCCCACTCCCACACCCCTGCTGTGGTGCTGTGTTCGCCATCCCTCATTTAGAGCAGAGCTATAGGCAGCAGAGCATAGGATCAGCTCTTCTGGCTCCAGAGAGCTGGTGGTTCCTCTTTGGCTGCACAGGCTTAGAAAAGCCAGGGTGATTTCTTGTGTGATGAATAATTTAAAGTGAGCCTTTTTGACCTCGTTTTCTATATGCATCTCCTAGCAGAAAGTTGAAGCTAAAGTCATTTGTCACGGCTGAGTGTAAATCCAAGGGGAGCAGATGGGGGTTTCCCTGCCATGTAGCTGTGCAGGCACTGTGTGCATGAAAATGGACTGCCTGGGTCGAGGCAGGCAAAACCTCCACAAAGGAAAATGTAGCTGCAGCAAGATGTTTCAAAATCCACCCCCTGGGTTTCCTGATGGGGCTTTGTTCTCTTTGAACCTGGTCTAGGTTTCAGTCAGATAGGAGGCAATGTCCTCATCAATGAATTCAGCTCATTTACGTAGTTTTTTCACTTTGAATATGTATTTCTGCCCAATAAACTTATTCTTTCTGGGATCTGCTGGTAATGGCTTTGCAGCACACCATGGCAATGGCTGAGGACCCTGCCCAGGGTTGTATGAACCAGCTCCATACCGTTATTACTAAAAGATGCTGAAGAGGTCTGGGTGCATTTTTAAGAGGGCAGAGGCTGCAGTGCAGAATTACTGGCTGCTTTTGAATGCTCGGTTAGAAATAGGACCAAGGGGGTGAACATCTTTCTTCTGCCATTATGTGCTCATTGCGACCTTTGAAAGTCACTTCTTTGACTCTGAACTTGGTAGCTTGTAAAATGGGTGCAATGCAGCTCGTCTGGCTGGAAGTGTCTGGGGCTTAGGAAGAGTGTGGGAGAAATCTTTCCATCCAGGGCAGTGTCTTCTCAAAAGACGCATTGTAGCTGCATTTGCTGATTCAATGAAGAAATTATTATCATATTGTCAACAACTCTTTACCAGTGGGGTCCTAATGGTGATAGAATAGCTTTATGTTTTCCTGGGAAGCCCCAGTTATCTTCTTTTAGCTTTCATTACTGTGCATAACTGCGTAGCCTGCCAAAGAGCAATATTGATTCCAGCATATCGAGCAGATCAGGGCTTTGTTTGTTGTGCAAATAGCAAAACAGCAGCAGTACTGCAGACAGCAGGAGCAAAATGAGACAGCGGTCTGTCTCAGGCGTTTGGATTTATTCACAATGCCTGGTGTTTGCAGTGCAGGATGACGAGCTGCCTCAGCCTCAATGCATAATTTCCATACAGCTTTGTGTGCTGTGGGGATTTGTGGCTGTTAGCTGCAGGAGGCAGCTCTTGCTGGAGCGTGCCCTTGGAAAGGCTGACATGAGCTCTTAAAGATGAATTATTTAGACAGCCTCGCAAGCGTCTTCTAGCCAAAACTAAAGCTAAGTCTGCTTGTCATGGGCAGCCATAAACCTGTGACGAGAGCAGAGGGGTTTCCCCGTGACACTGCTCAGCCTGTTGCTCACTGCTGCAATGCTGCGCAGCGTGAATTACGAGCACGGTAAAAAAGGGAGCACTCTCCCCATAGGAGTGATTTGCGTTGGATCACTGTTACAACAGGATATTCAGCTGAATCACGATGCTACACAATTAAAGCAGGATTTCACTGAGATTCTGGCTGATCAAGCACAGGACTGTGGTCTGGTGTGGTTCTAAGTGAAAGGTGTTGGTACGGAGAGCTGACACTTGTGTCACCCCTAAGGGAGTTTGCACATACAGATGATGGTTTTTAAGCTAAAAATAGACTGTAGTGGGGTTTGCAGCAGTTTAAGCCCTGCCCTGAGCTAGTGCAGACAACTGCATTATGGATTTTCCACTGATGTGGTCACCTTGTGGGGAGTTTCCTCAATGTAAACATAGCCCTGATGCTTTAGGCAAATCATTTAACATCCCTATCTCCTTTGGCTGTCAGATTGACAAGCTGATACCTGTCTGCACTGGGTGAGGAACAATGCCTCACCATTTTAGCTTTAGCTTCCAAATAACAAGAGGTTAGAAGAAGAATTTCCTTGCAGTTAGATTCCTCTCTTCTTGGTAGCTATGACATTTCTTATCCCTTCCTCTGAACTTTCCTGTGGGAGAGGAGATGCTGTAACTAGGGAGACCTAAGGGTTGATCTGAGCTGGCAGTTCCTCCCCTCCTGCTGGTGTAGGAATTAATTAATATTTTTTGTGCTATGCGCAATCATGCAATGGTTAAGGAAAACGTGGTGGCTAGAGGCTAAGGTTTTCATCGCTGAGCTTGTTTTAAAGGTATTTCTTGGTATAAAACCTCTTTTTGTCTGCTCAGTGCTGTATCGTGCAGTGCTATAGATTCTGTCTGAAGGACTTCTAGTAGTACTAGTAATAATAATAATAATAATGATAACACTCATAATGATAATAATAATAACAACAATAATAATAATATTCATAATAATAATGATTTCTAGCTCTTATATAGCCCTCCTTTGCAAGGTTTCCCAAAGTGCTTTTAAAAGAAAAGTAAGTGTGCAGTATGTAACAGAGAAAATGATTTTCCTTGGATCCCTCCAAGCTTATGTAATGCAGGTAGGAGTGGAAGTGCGTTTTTCAAGCTCTATATTCTGGCAGGACAGCAGCTAGTGTAGGCTGACTCCAGAAGTCAAAGTTAGGTATCTGAATTGCTTGTACAGTGGGTTCAGGCAGTTTGTGTAGACAGTTTTGGAAGGCGCAAAAAGGTTATGGGTGTCTCTCCTGCAGGACTATGGCTTTTGGGGAAAAAGCAGCAGTGTTTCTTGCATGTCTTCTTGCACATCTCAATCGCTGTGCCTCAGTTTCCTTCCTTATGGCATGGGTACTTCCATAGCTGGAGTCATTAGCACCCAGGGTGGGAGGCATTAAGTAGAGCAATAATGACTGTGATGCCTGACTCAGTTTTACACTGGGTGTCAGGAAGTGGTGTATTTTCATTGGGAAATAATATATTCTTAGTCAAAGTTAGTCTTAAGTAGGATTAGCTATGACAAGACGTTCCCTCCAGTATAAGGACTGCTCAGCCCTGCCAGTGCTCCTGGACTGAAAGGACCAGTACATTCCAGGAATACTTGCAGACTGAAAAAACATCAGAGGAAGAATCAGGCCCAATCTTCATCCCAGGAATAACGTCTGTATCCCAGAGACAAAGTACCTTCAAAGCAGAGACCATGAGTGAAAAAATTCCGTTCCTTGAGGTCCAAAATAGAGATTTTGCATGAAACTATTGGGAATCTTGAAACCACAACTATGACTAAA
Organism: Psittacula echo; assembly: GCF_963264785.1. Taxonomy (NCBI): domain Eukaryota; kingdom Metazoa; phylum Chordata; class Aves; order Psittaciformes; family Psittacidae; genus Psittacula; species Psittacula echo. The sequence continues at coordinate 152,834,621 of NC_137737.1, read as the reverse complement.
GTGATCAGATTCCCTATATCATGTCTAGAGATGCCCCCTTCCAAGGGCTCTGATGCTCACCTGTGTGTTGTCAGAATGCACCCCATTTTGTTTTCATTTAAAAAGAGAAATCATCAGTCTTGTTTGGAGCTATGATAGTTTTTCATTCATCGTGGCCCAAAAAAGATGGATTGCTGATGTGGGTTAAAAGGAAAAGAAAGATCCTTGTAGATGAGAAGAGTGGCAGCAGGCAAGGGAAGAGGGGTCACATATGGACAAGCGCAAGAGACAAGACAAGCTTGGACCCAGCCTGGTGGCCCGTGGCTCTCTTGGACTGCTACAGTGCCATGGTGTTTAGCCCAAAGGAGGGTTCCCTGAGCTGATGGCTCTGGAAGAGAATCAGAACATTGTGGCTGTGAATCAAAGTTAAGCAGGAGGTTAGTCGCTTGGCGGAATATATTGCTGAAAAGAAACAGTTCTGAATTCCCTGTGCTTGGACTGATACTGAATTTCTTTTAGGGGATATTATGCTGGGTGCATTTTGGGAGAATATCTGAATTCAGCTGAGTCAGATCTTCAATTTTTCACTTTTATTCAATACAGATATTGGCACTTTGAATGTTGCATATTAAATGCTATGTACGTGGCTTGTAAATCATAGATACATCATGAGTCAGCATTACCAATAGATACTTTACAGAATTCATGTGGAGCTCTTTGTTTTTTAAGAGCTGTCCTTTCTTCCTCAAGTAGCACATTCTGGTGAGAAACATTTCCTGACTGTTCACAGAGGAAATGAAGAGGAGTAGATTTCAGGATTCTAATTTATTGGGAAGATAAACCAGTTTATGGCTTGTATCTTAGAATTTCTTTCCCATTCAATAGTGAAATACATATGCCAGCTCTTGCTGTTTAGAACAAAAGATGAAATAGTTTCTCTGAAGATTGAATATGTTATTTTAAAAGACATTTGGTTTTGATCTTTTGAGGAACAGGGAATGTACATTTGAGGAGGGTTTAATTTTGTTAAAGGATATTTTTGTTTGTTTGATCTTGCGTTTTGTATTAGGATTTTGCCAATCTTGTGTTATGCATTATTAAAACAGATAATGAGATACAACTCTTGCTCTAGGGAATTTTTAGTCCTCACAACCGCAGATTTTACAGCCAAAGAAATTGCAGTTAAGAAGATAGACAAATGGTGGTAGGAAGAAAAGCATTGTCTCTGTTCTTGAGGTGGGGAGCGAGTTATGAGGAGATTCAAGTTTTAGGTTAGCAAAACTCTTAAATGTATTTAGCATGTGCCTAGATCCAGCCCACAAAGGAAATGAGGGTGTCTTAAAGTCCTGCTGACCTTGGGTGGCTTCTTTAGAGGACCATGGAATCCCAAAAACACAGTCAGATATGCATTTGTTAGTTAAAGAAATGCTTTTAGATGCTTGATCTTAATTGCTTTAATATTAAACTTGTGTTTAAATGTCCATTTGATCTGGGACTAGAATGGGTCAAAGACATTTAGGCAGAGATTAGATGGAAGTCGATGGAAGATTTCAAGTTCTGATGCTGTTTCAGGTAGTGACCTCGTTAGTGCTGGCTTCTTTCCAGGCTTCTCTGACAGTAAAACTGAGAAGTCTCCATCTTATTAATGTTTTTATCCTGACCTAACATTTCCTGTTACTCCTTGGTCCATGGAAGGATGCAGTTTCATAATTTCGAGTCACCATGACTTTAAGATCTCTACTGATGCAGGTAGTCTGAGATAGTACCTTTCTCAGGCATGCAAGGAGCATGGCTGTCCACATCAAAAGCCCCCCTTTCTAGAATAAAACAATCACTTGAAGTCTCTTCTCCAAGCACCCAAATTGTAAGTCCACCTTACAGATCTTTTCAATTTGTCAGTCCTGGATATTGCGCTCTATCTACTCACCTCTTCCAAAGCCTTTAAATCTCTCTGAAAATGGCTCTGAAAAGGGTGGATTATTGTTTTTTTGTGTTCATCAAACGATAAAATTCCATCTGGATCCTTTCTTGTCTTGCAGAGAGTCTGCACTGGATTTTATATTTCTCATTGGGTCTGTAGGCTTTATTCCTAAGCTTTTATCTTCTATGCAAAGGGTATATTAGCTGCATGGCTGAGTCACTTCTGCATTCACAAATAGTCTCAGACCTGCTGTGCATTGATAATATCTGTGCTTATTGATGACCATAATTGAAGCCCATGTATCTATCTCCTACTGGTGTTCTCCCTCTTCCCTTTCAGACACTGCACAATATGCCTGAATTTTCCTCTCCCTTTGCCCTTTGGGGTCTCAGCTCTGAAGGATTTTCGTCTTCACGGGGTGCAAATGCAGTGGTCCCTGTGAAGGATCCATGTCTAGCCAGGCAATGGGTGAGTGTCAGCAGCACAAAGTTGTCACTGGGAGGTGAGACTGAAGTAGGGAAAGTGGTCCACCTAGGAGGCATCTTCTGAACATGAGGTCTTGTTATATGCCATGTTCCCCTTCTGCCACAAACACCTCTTCTCTTAAGGTCTCTTCCCTTGCGTGTTGATGGCATGCAAATTGGCAAAGCACTTTGGCTTTTTCTATGGTGTCTGGGACAGAAGAGGGGCGATAACCATACATTGCAAGGGGGTAAGGTCCCGCGCTGATTGGAGAGGAGGAAGCAGTTGTGTGAACCCTGTGCTCAGTGTCAGACCTGTAATGGGTCTGGGTGTGCTGTGGGACAAAAGCCTTTCATTTTCTGTTTGCCCCCTCAGACCTGTGGCGTCAAATGAACAATGCAATGAGACCTGTTCAGCATGGCAATGCTCTGCTGGTGCACGTACCCTTCACAGTCTCCTTCAGAGATCAGTCTGAGCAATGCAGCTCTAACTTGAGACCTGTACTGGTGCTCCTGTTGCTTTTGCTACCTGTGCTGTTCTGGGTTAGGCAGTGGTAGTTCCCAAATTCCCTTGTTAGCTCAGAGGAATCTGCTCCTCAGCATATTCCCTACAATATTGCCTCAGGAGCAATGGTGCAGCAATCTTGCCAGTTGTGTCATTTATATAGCTACCCTTCACCTTGGCTTTTTACCCTATCATGCAACTTGAGAGCTTCCGTCATAGTATGGGCTTGTAGCCACTCTGTTAATGTCTTCTGTAGTTTTCACTGGCTTTTATCTCCCACTTTCTAGAGCTCTAATCAATCCCTAAAGATGGACTAAGTAAGTGAAGAAAGTTAATTTCCATGTGTCCTTCCCAATAACCTCATTTGCAAGAAAATAGCTCAGATATTGCCATTAATCTTCCTTTTACGCCATCAGTTGGCCAGCTGACTTTCGTCTGGGTTTTTAGTCAACTATTCTATAACTGCACTGCTCAGTTCACCAAAGAGCTGTTTCACTGCAGAATGCAGTCTGGCTGGTGGGTCGCTATCACAAACAGGGGTGATCTGTCCTGATGAATGGAGAATGGGGTAATATAGAGAGTGTAAAGGACCAGTGAAAAGTTCCGTCCTGTAGTAGTCCAGTGGATGCTGTTCGCTTGATAATTAGCATTTCCTACCTGCGGATCAGGCACCTGAGGAAGTATTTGGTAATGAGCCATGAAGGATTTGCCTGTTCAGTTGGAGGGACACCACTGCTATTAGTGATAGTAAGCTTGGCTAAACTGGGTGTAAAGTCTGAAGACAGCTGGGCCAGCACCAGCCCTTGCACAGAGCATTTGAGGCCAGGGGAGCTGGCTGTAAGTAGGCTGGGTTTTTTGGTTTCTTAAGTGCAAGCACAGAGATTTGTTTTCTCTCATTATCTGCATAATTCCAGCACATATTTTGAGAAATCTTTCCCTCTTCCCCTCATTTTAATGAGCTTCTTAGTGGGAAATGCAGAAGATTTCCCAGTCTGTTGTCATATGACGTACAAAAGGGATAACCTCTGTATCTCTGTTCTGTTCATTTGAAGCTGCTTGCTGGTTTCTATTCAGCCACAGATACAATGAGTTGTTAGCATCTGGCTGTAAGTAGTGTTATGTCTGGCTGTGGCAGGGAGGAAGGGAGCCCAATTAACACAGCCCTGAATATCTGCTACTTTGCTTTCCAGATCCATTTCTATTTTGTGTTAGAAGGCTTAAAGCTTAGAGGAAAAAGAAGAGCAAAAGAAATTTTAGATATGGTATTGTCTCATTTAATATTAATTTAGTGAATACAGTATGATAAATGATGTTGAATTCATGAAAAGACTCTTTCCCTTCTCAGTAATACAGTGATGGCAATTACATGTGCAGAATGAAGTAAAATACTTACAGGTCTTCCTCTAGTGAATTATTTTCATAGTCATTTGCTGGGGATTCTTAGTCCATCAGTAGATAACAGAGCGAATAGGATCCTGAATGTAGGAGTAGGAGAATATCAAGGAAGCAGCTTAATCTGGTGGACACTGTAATGTGTCCAGCCTTAAAAAGGTTTTGAAATAAAGAGAAAGGTTTTGGCCAAATGTAACAAGACAAATCTGGGTTTTCAGAATTTCCAACAGTGAAAGAGGAAATATTTAATATTTAATTCAACCAGGGAAGGGTTCTCTTAATCTCTTAAATTCATTTAAGTGGAGTTTGTGAAAAATTACATGGGGAAGACATTGCTGAGAATAGACTGCTCTAGCAGAAAAGGGAGAAAAAGAGCCAGTGGGTAGAAACTGAGGCAACTGCTGTCAAAAAATACACAGAGAAGCTGTCTGGGCTTGGAGGTCAGAATACCCTACATGACTATGAGGGTTCTTTCAATGTGACTTAAATAAGGTATTATTTCTCTCAGAAACAATATGTGTTATAACAGACCAGGGCAGCATTTTGGTTTTCTGTGGAAACAGAACCTTCCTTTTTTCCCCTGTTTCTATGCTTTCATGAATGAATCACACAAGTTTTGGACTATAGTATCTCCACTTCAACCACTTAAACACCATCACTCTGTGAGATAAAGGACATCCTGCATAGCACACTTGTTTTGTGCTATTTAAATTCCATCAGCCAAAGGGTCCAAGAAGATTCTTGCCACTCAAAATGAAGTCCCATAACAGTAAAATGTATCATAAGGGCTCAGAAGGAGCCTTTGAGAAGTCCCAAGTGCCCAAGCATCACAAGACTTCCAAAAGTCAGGACACAACAAAATGCATGGTTATTCTCTACCAGTGTTTGAGCCATTCGGCTGCACTGGCTTCCTCTTTTCTGGAAGCTGTGACGTTAACAGCACGGCGCAGATTAACCTCAGAACAAGGTTCATCCCCACATATTTTCCTTGCAGTTACAAATTGCAACATGTAATGGAAGGTGCTAATCTCACCTCTTTGGCATGCATAAGAAATGTGTGTGCTGCAGGATCAGGCTCTTCAATTGCAATTTTAAGTTGCAAAGGCCTTTTTTCATTTTGGGCATCTACTGCATTTGCAGCATGACCCTGGATGCTTCCTGTTAAGTTTTGTGACACTCATAGACCTAGCACGGATATTTCTGACATGAACAATTTTCACACAGCAAAAGGAACGTTTCATGAAGCATGTGCAGTTCTGGAGAATGCGAAAAGAACTGTCGTGGTTTAAATCCAGCCAGTAACTCAGAACCACGTAGCTGCTTGCTCGCTCCCCCCCTTCCTCCCTCCAGCTCCCAGAGGGATGGGGAGGAGAATCAAAAGAATGTAACTCCCATGGGTTGAGATAAGAACAGTCCAGTAACTAAGGTATAACACAAACCACTACTGCTACCACCAATAATAATAATGGTAAGGGAAATAACAAGGGAAGAAAATACAACTGTTCACCACCCACTGACTGATACCCAGCCCGACTGAGCAGTGATCTAGACCTTCCAGGTAACAGCCCACAGTTTATATAGTGGGCATGATGTGCTGTGTTATGGGATACCTCTTTGGTTAGTTTGGGTTAGGTGTCCTGTCTCTGCTTCCTCCCGGCTTCCCTTCCTCCCTGGCAGAGCATGAGACTCAGAAAGTCCTTGGTCAGAGTAAACATTACTGAGCAGTAACTAAAAACGTCGGTGTTATCAGCGCTGTTCTCAGGCTGAAAATCAAAACCACAGCACTGCACCAGCTACTAAGAAGGAGAAAAATGACTGCTACTGCTGAACCCAGGACAATATTGAAGGTCATTCTAGGAATCAAATCTGGCTTGAACCTTTCCTGTAGGTGAAAACAGCAGCTTTCTGCATGTCGGTTGTACAAAAGTGGTGCATGCAGGACTAAAGCAGTCTTACTGTTACATCTGCCCCACTTTCTGTTCGCTGCTTGAGAGCTTCTCATTAAAGAGTGGGAGCTGAGCCTAGGTGACAGTGGTTGGGAGAGTGGGAAAGTGCATCATTAATTACAGCTGAGTGTCAGCAGTGTATGAGAGAAAGAAAAGAATTTGAGAACACAAATTGTTTTGTGTGTTCGGAGATTGTTAAATTCTCCATCATTTCCCCAAAACAGCCCCAAATTCACTCACAGTGGCAAATTTCAATGTTTTTGTGTGTTTGTCCACAACTGGAACTCAAAATTAGAATTACTTTCTTTTTTTTCTTTTTCCTTTTCTGTTTTGTTGTTTGGTTGTTTGGTTTTTTTTTTCATTTTAAGAAGTGTTCAAGAACATTTTGAATAGGAAACCTTAAACCAAGAAGTATCAAGTTCTTATACCAACCCCAAAAAGATTATTGACTCATCACCGAGCATTCCAGATCCTGCTCTGAAAATGACTTTCAGTTAAAACTGACATTCCTGAATTTAAATTTCTTTGGACAACTTGAGGGAAAAACATTAAAGGGAACAATAAACTGCTACCACATCAATCTTGTTTTGCTTGTGTAAATGTTCCCAAATCAAAGGTTTTTAAGGTCTTAAATTCCTCTTAAGACCTTAAAAACAGGTCTTTAAATCTTGGCAGACTGGCAGAGTCCTACCAATACGCAGCAGAGACATTCCAATGCGAATCAAACCACAGCTGAAGTTAAAGATAACAACTGAGACATCACTGCTGTTACTGGGTTTCAGGCTCTAAAATCTGATCTTTGGCTAAGAAAAGCAAAACTGAAACACCTTGGCTGGGGGGGTTTATTTTTGTTGGCAAGAGGGAAACTCTCCCAGTGTGAACCAGTTCACTGATGTTGTATTATTTCCATGTAGCTTGAGAGAGCCTGACAGAGATGTGTAGGGTGGGATGACTGTATTTATGTCTAGAGTTTTTACTCACATGCACTGTCATATTGATTGCCTATGTCAACAAACATAATATACAGCATTAAATATCTCATTTTGGCATCTCCAAGTGACTGCAGCTGGGAGCAGTACTGAATATCTGGTTTTCTAAGTGAAGAAGGAGCCCATCCACAGGACATAGGAGTTCTGCCCTGGAGAAGCAAAGCCCAGAAAGCTCCTCAGAGCCACACTGAGCCAACCTTAAGGGCTACTTCTACACTGCTGTTCCAGGTAGTGGTCACCTGGGCATGAAGTGTGATGCTAAACTGTGTGACAATATAAATGTACTGAAAGCAGCCAACAGAACAAGAACATTGAATTTTCTGGAAGTACAAGCTGCTTTTTGCACATCAGTTAGTTGAAACTGATACCCACCTCCCCGCCAAACCCACTGCCTGTCTTTGTGCTCCTTTCAGCCATGAATAGGATTGTGCAGATATAAACAACTGCCTCCACACATATATCCTGTTCAAGATTTACAGTACAAAACATTAGCATATACTCATAAACCAGCAGATTAGACTTTTCTTCCCACCTCTTCCCAGTGATTGACTCTTAGCTCTAAGAGTTAACGCTGAGGTGATGAAGACAAAAAACTTAGTTTGCAAAATGGAGGTCTACATCTGGGATGTTACACAGGCACTTTTTCCCCTTTCTGTTTGGGTGCTCTTCTCTTTTCACTGCTTGTGAAAATCCCCAAATCTTAAACCAAATAGAGATAAGAAGAGTAAACAGAAGGTTCTTGCTGATATCAACCAAAGTACAGGGAAGGCAAGCTGAAATCAAGTAAACCCAAACCACTCTATTTTAAATGAGCCTCCTTCCACTGTATTATTTATCCCACAATATCTAAGGAATGTTGTTTCCCTGAATATTTCTCCCATCCTTTGCTAAAGCTGCCCCATGCTAACTGCCTCCCCATGTAAAAGATGGACACACAAATGGAGAGGCAAACCTTTGAAACATTAACATGGGGAAAGTTATAGTGCAAAGAGATGCACATGGGAATGATTTTTAATTCATGAGAGGTGTGAAGGATGTGCTTTGAAGGTTGGGCACTGGAGAACACTGCACAGATTTGGCACGGGTTCATTCTTACTGAGCTATCTTGTTCAATTGAAGGTTGATGTTTAAGTACTCATATACAGTAGCCCTTAATGCAAACCCGGAGCTCTTTGGGCACGTTAACAGAAAAAACACAGTTAAAAAAACATTGCCAGCCAAGCAGTGCAGCTGAACAGCACAGGTCAGTACTCTTGACTTGAAGAGCAGCTTTCAGTGTTCAGCTTTGCCATTGCCATGCTGGCTTGCCCAGAGCATGTCTTGGCTTCCCCAGCGTAGGTGGGATATTGACCTTTCCTTTTCTTAATGCTTCAGATGTGCTGATGAATAGAGCAGTATGAGAGCCCACAGAGGGAGCTTTGTCCCAGCACAGGAAGGTGGGAGTTGTTTGCTCAGCCTTATCTGACTGTGCATCAGCCCTTGTTAATGCACTCATCTGAGGAGGCTTCTTAACTCAGGTTTGGTGCCGTGCTAGCTACATCTAGTTAGCTTCTGCTTGCCTCAGGGTGAGCAGAACAAAGTTGCACCTAGATGGAAAAAACTATTGACAAACCTGATACCTGCTTTGGTTCACAGACCTCTCCATGCTGCCTTTGCCTAGCATGTTGTGAAGGCACAGCATCCTGCAAACCACCAAATGCAAGTTTTATCTAAGCTATCAGAGCAGGCAACTTCCATACAGAGTAACTGACCCAAATGCAGGTATTTTTAATGCATTTTACTGACAGCCCTTTTGTAGTCCCCTTTTCTACCCATTCTAATGTGGTTCAGGACATGCCATTTCTGACCCTGGCCCTGCTTCCTTGCGAAACCAAGCATAGAATTGCCTTTGCAGCGACAGCTGGAAGCGATGCCTCAACTGTTAATTAATGAGCTGAGCCTTGAGTGCCTGAAGCAAAAGTCACACGTTGTATTTTGGGGGGATTGCATCAGCCCGCGCAGTAGCAGCAGGCAGAGTCTGCGCATGGAGCGAGGCAGGAGCAGGCGGTGGGAACGCAGAGCTCACACAGCTTAGGTGCAAAATCCTCAAGGCTCTGGCGCCTTGAAACTTCAACTCTCAGCTGTTCTCCTGCCGCTTAAAAGTTGGGTAGCAGGAGAAAGGAGAGACTCAGTGAATACAGGAATCTGATTTTTTCCCCCCAAATTACTGCCCTCCTGTATCCTCTAGTGGCTGTAAGCAGGCAGGTCCTTTCCTATCAGATACAAGCAGGACTGGCACTGAGATCCGTCATTAATACTAATCAGATAGTACTGGCAAAATTTTGACCACTGACCCCAGCTGAAAATCTGCCACCAGAACTTGTTAAAGTTTCAACTGAAACAACAAGCCATTTTGGAAAATGAAATTAGGAAATATTTATTCTGCGTGTTAAAGAAGGAGGTGACATTGGAATTTATAGCAGCTGTACGAAACGTGGGTTTAGGACTGGTAAGAAATATTGCCTTTATGTCTGGGATATTCCATTTGCTGTTCCTGTAGAAGTGTCCGTATACGGGGAAACTGTAAGATTTGGAAAATTCTGGTCTCTCACAAGAAACTTCCTGAAATTTGGCACCTGGCTCCTTCCCAGATTCTGACAGTTCTGATTCTGCTCAAGCTGGAGGGTCTCGGCTGGACTTGCCTAGAAACAACTTCTAGGGAGCATCAGGAGGCTGGAGGAGTAGAACAGGCTTACTTTCCTCCTTGATGCCCCAGGGAGGATGGGGACTGTGTACATGAAAGGAAATGGGAGAGTGCATCTAACTCGCAGAAGTGCTCATCACTTCTAGCTGCAGCCAAAGTCAGAGGGAGCTGTGCTGTAGACTGGTAAAAACCCTGAGAATAGAAAAATGAAATCTGGTCTCCTTATTCTGAGACATCAATATTAAATTGTTCTTTTGACGCAGTCCTCTGGGGCTCAGTTCCTCCTCAATACAATAAATCTGGGACTGCTCTGATGTCGGAGCAGATTTGTGTGTGTCTGTGAAGCTTGCAGGGGTTTGTAGCATTGGGTGTGATGAAACTGATAGTCTCATTTCCTAGCAGGATTTTGTAGTATGCAGCAAGGTTACCCACAGCACAGATACAGCGTGCAGATATAGAGAAATACTATGTAGAGGTTTGCCTAGTCTTCCCCATGCTCCTTGTGCACTGAGTTGTGCAACCTGTAAAAATACTCATGTATGTTCAGTTGTAATTAAAGGCTTCATCATAATGCAGGAGCACAGGGGAAGCAAATGAAGGTTTGTGCGTGTGCAGTTATTGAATAACTTTCTAAATTACAGCATCTTGCTGAAGCAGCTAGAGAGGATCAGGCTAATTCAGTGAGTGATGGAAGAGGTCTGTAATACCATTCTGTGCAGAAATATTCTTACTCCCTACAGTATGATTTTCTTTTCTTTGTCAAGTCCTGGTGTATTTACTTCATTTTTTAATCTTCTGGATTCAGGAAAAGGAATGTGAAAATAATTCTTAGTTTCTTCTTCAGGGCAGAGACCACTTGTGCTGCTTTGCATTTGTACATGGACCAACACCAGGTTGTACAGGGATCAACAGTGTTCTTGGTGGCGGTTTGGTTCTGCCCTATCAAACGTAATAAATACAGTTCTGAGCTCCAGATTGCAATGTGGTTGTATGTTTATGCATATATATGAACATGTGTGTTTTGAAAAGCCCTATAGTACAATTTTTTCTATTAGGCTTGGCCACAGTTAAATGAAACGTATCCTCGTTTTTTTTTTCTGTGGCAATTTCTAATAAACCTTTTCTCAGGGTGCATGTTCTAAATTTAATAGTGAGGCCTTTCTAAAGTCTCAGAAGCTGAAAACATTTCCATGCATCAAATAAGGCCTATTTGGATTTAATTTCTGCTTTTACATGAAGGCATAGTATTGGAGAAAAGAAATAGAGGTGAAATCTTGACTCCACATAAATTGAATTTTTCCATGGCTTTCAATGAAAATGGAATTTTACCTTAAGGGTAGGAAAGAGAATTTAGCTGTAAACATGATGCCTTTGCTGCATTTAATTCTCTTGAGAAGGTTCATACAGATATTTTTAGCCTCACCTCTATATTCTCATTTATGGCTTCTAAAATTGATGCTGTTATGCAAAAGCAGTACCTGCCTTCAACATTTCATGCACAGAAACCTCTACAAGGCTGAGATATGCCTGAAAGGATAGCTTAAGTAAGAAAGTTCACTCAAACACAGCGGAGGGAGTGAGGTATTTTATTCCCTCTAATTCTTTGTAATCCCTATCCATACAGAGCACATCATAAAATCAGTTACTGCATTCTGGTACTGTCAGTGGACATTGGAGAAGTCAGTCTGTACTCTTATTGAGAAGTATGTGCTCTCTTATTGGGAGTATGAAACACTACTGTTTTTCTGGACCATTTCAGAGCCCTGGGCAAGGTTAAGTCAGCATAAGTAGTTCTTGTTTTTGTCTGCAGTGACCTTTCCTGAGCTTTAAGAGGAAATGACTGTGCTGAAGTGCAGGTGAATTGGGTGCAAATGCCCTAACCTCACAAAAACATTCCTTCACTGATGCAGCAACCCAAATACAACATGGACAACTTTCCACAGTGCTTTTAGTCTCCAGCATCCTCCTCTCCAGTTTTATTCCAGAACAGCTGAGAAAACCCTGCTGGGAAAGAGCAGTCATATGGAAAAGTTTTGGTGCATCATGAAGATAGTTTGCGGTTCCCAGTGTGGGAACAAGGCCCACATAAAGAATATAGAAATTTGGGATCATCTTTCCCCAGTCCTTCTAAGACATGTAAGATGCTTCATCCAGGCAGTTGTATTACATTATCCTCTGCTCCTATTTTCAGATTAGAGACAGGAAGAGAAGCGTGTGGCGAAGAGGAAAATAAGATTTCTATGCCTGAGAGTGATGCTTAGATTCATTGAAATAGTGCCTAGAAACCTTTCTCAAGGATAAAGACCTTATCTACCAGGCACTGTGCAACATGGCAGGGGGGTTGGAACTAGATGATCTTAAAGTCCTTTCCAACCCTAACTATTCTATGATTCTATTCTATGTATAACACAGCCCCTGCCCCAGGGATCTCTCAAGCCAAACATGACCAATAGGCAAAGCACATACCTGGAAGGTGAAGAGAGATAAGGTTAAGCAGAACTTTTCTCTGTCTGCTATCCTAGCTTATGGAAGTAGGCAGTTCAGGAGAAGCAATTTTAAGAGCCTTTACATTATATTGTTGGATGCTATTTTTTTTTCTTAGGTACAGGACATGTCAAAACATTAAGTTTGTTCCAAAGTATTCCTTTGCTTGACTTAATAAACCATTAGAAAGATAAGAAATGTAATAATAGCATAATTTTATTTTTTTAGTTCCAGAGGCCCCAAATCTAATAAGAGAGGAACATCACATTGCATGTTATTTACTTATGTTGGGCATTTGGTCCGAAGCAACTGCAACAAATAAGATCAGTTCACAGCAAAGCAGACAGAACAGCATAAAAGAAGAAGAAATGTCCTGCAGGAAAGCAAATTGATGATCTGGTCACAATCATATTTATTAGATTTATAAGGGTTGTGGACTTTGAGCAAAACAAGTTTTCAGTCTGTGCAATTGTGGATGGTGGGCTCATTAGAGAGATCCTGTCCTTAAATCATGCAAATGGACTTGCTACAGATAAAACTAATTTTTTAAAGGCTAATTAAAGATATTCATGTCACAGCCATGAGATTATAATGACAATCCAGACAGTAGGGGTTTTGAATGCCCACACATTATTAGCACTGTTTTTTAACTTATTGGATGGTCCAGCAGATTAGGACATAAATAATTATATATTCTCACTCTAACAAAGAGGGCAGTGAACTGGAATCAGGAAACCTGGTTTCTGTCATTGAGTCTTTCATTGATTTGTTGAGTATTAAAACTTATTCATTATCTCTTCTGGCCCCAGGCAGAACGTAAAGACTCATGTAAGTAGTTGTGGACTGGACAAGATGACACTGTCACCAAAAGCTCCTTAGTGGAGCGAGTCAGAGCTCTCTGTATTGTGTGGATACTTCTACCAACCAAAAGAAGCATTTTTCTCCAGACCTGAAAATTCTTCAGCCCCGAGGTTCTGGAAATTGAGAGGAAAGAGCTCTTTTGGAGCCTTGAGTTTTCAGATGGAAAATCAGATTTTTCTCAAGCCTCTTTTTCTTGGTTGCAACCCCAGTTTGAAATCAAAACGGGGTGTCTGGTGGCAGAGAAGTTTCTACCAAGTGTTCCTCAGTCTTACTGGAAGAGGCAGAGAGCATCTGTGAATAGAGGTAAAAGCGGAAAACAACAGGAAGGAAACAATCATCTCTGTGCTTCCTGTGTTGTGCTGCCTCAAGGAATTACAGCCAACTCCGGGCTCCTCTCCTTCTCCTGTGTAGCAGGAGTATCCTGAGGTGTATACATGTGCACTGAGAACAGAAAGATAAATTACTCTTGAAATACCAGACTTTTGCAAATCCCTTTGAGCTCACTTTCTAAAAGATCTGATGAAATTGAAGCGTTATTTGTATTATGATATTATACTTACTCTATTTCATTAATCAATTCAAGGAGTTCTTAGGTTCTGTGCATGGCTGAATGTTTTATTGGTTGTTTTATTTCTATGAATAAAATCCACTTTAATGGGAGCAGGATATTTATTTTCTCACAGGGGGATTAATATGGCATAATATAGTGCAGGTTTTGTCACATTGCTATATTCAATGCCACTGTAACCTGATTTGGGATAAAATATAGGAGTACATCATGGAACATCTGATTTTATAGCCTTTAAATTCAGTGTAATATAAACTCAGCTCTCTCACTGAGAATTAAAGTCGTTGCAGGACAGAAAATTTTTGAACAAAGAATGAATCCATTATTCAGTATGCAGAGTGCTAAACATGGGGTTTTCCTTTAGGTGCATTGTCTCCATGTAATGCTGCCTTTTTTTGAGAGCGGTTGGTGGGGTTTTTTTAATCAAATGAAAAGAACATCTCTCAGTGGTGGGTTTTATCTTGAGTTTTTCATTGTTTGGGGTTTTTTTAACTCCAGGACTACCTAAATGTTTTTAAGAGATTCATTGACCATGCATTGTGTTACTAAGGAATTAGAAGAAGGAACAGTAGATCTGAGTCACAAACTCTTTGCATGTTTAAGACAAATCATGTGTTAATGGATGACACCCTGACCCACACAGTAAATACTGATAACCTGTGAATTAATTCATTCCCAATAGAATTGGATGCTAAACAGATTTTAAGCCCGGTAAAAGACCAGTTTTTCAAAGCACATCAGAAGAACTAAACATTTAGGAGTCAATACTAAATGCTCTAAAACCAACACCAGCACTCCTGTTTGTGGGACCAAGACTATGGAACTTGGGGACAGAAGTGGACACAGTTTCTGGAAGCTTCAGCATCTATTAGGTACAGAATTCTTCTGCAAACCAAATGCTTGGTTTCCTGAATGAAACAATTTTGATAATTGTGGTCCCAATCCAGTTTTCTCTCTGGACTAAGACCATGCTAGACCCCAAGGAGAAGCTATGGGCCTTGATCTCCACTCCTCAGCCTAGTGCTGCCGCTCCTATCAGCCAACAGATGTTAATTTCTCATCCACTTCACCTAACCTAAACTCGTATCCTAGCCTCTTGCTTTTAACTAGAACACAATGTTTTTCAGTCTGCCTCATCATTCCTTGTGTTACAAAGGGAAAAATAACAACTTTGAGAAGAAATCCTTGAGAGTATTCTCAACTAACAAATAGCCAACAACTTCCTTTATGTATTTCTTTCTGGGCTTGTGCTACTTGCTAACATGGATGTAGCCTCTCTGTTTTGCTGTTTGCTGGTACTCCCACATTCATTTACATGAGGGTCCTTGTGCATATTGGACCTTTTATATTTCAGCATATGTTAAGATATTTTCCCCTCTTAAGTGAATAATGAAGCATGCAGTGACATCTGATCCCAGGCATTTGTAGGGAGGCTGAAAACAGACCAAGTTTTGAGACTCCAGGTTCTATTATCACAGGTCACTGAGAAACCAGGATGTGTCACCAGGTCATTTAACCTCCATTACACCCATGTTCCTTTAGCTCATAGAGCAGACATTTTACAACCTGCAATGCAATGTGCATTTGCAATATGAAGACATGGGATTATGGAAGCTTACGTGCATCAAACTGAAAGAAAACAGGTTGCAATAAGGATATGAATGTAGTATCTTTGGATACCTGCACAGTAGGATTATCACTATTTTGGGAGACTGTGGTGTATCCGAGGTATCTGTGTATCTGCGGTGTACCCGAGGATGCATTTTTCTCTGCAGATATGAAAGGGAGGGAGGGAAATTATGGTACTAGACTAGAAAGACCTGATACAGCTCATAGCACAAGCCCAGAAGTGCTCTGTGGACCAGTGGCAGACAAATCATAAATGGCATCTGTGCTGTCATGAATGTGAAGCTCATTATTTTGGCAGTACATATTTAATGGACATTGCCTGTGTGGTTGTTGTATAGTGTGCATAAATAGTAGTAGTAACGTAAAGGGCTTCTATAGCAAGTGGTGGAGCTGCCTTTGATACTGGAAACCACATTTGGATGACTGGTGCTGATCAGTTTGTCTGAAGGTTGTTTAGTCTGAAAGTAGCTGAAAATTTGCTAAAGCCCCTCTTTTCACAAAGCAAGCAGACAGCTGAAATCGCTGCTGTTCAGTGGGCTCTGGAAAGAAACTTTTGTCGTGATTGATCTGAAAAGGACTCTCTTTTCTCCTGTGATCCTGGCTTCTCTTTCTTTTTCTTTTTGGTTCCATCACTGAAAAAGAAAGGGCAAGACAGAGAAGTGACATGAAGAGGAAAGAGAGATGTTATTAATTTAACATTTGCTTGGAAACCTCTTCATTTCTAATGATGTTTTCTTTTGACACCCAAAGGAAATAGTTCATTTTTAACAACCTGTAGTGCACAGACTTTTGCTTTCAACTTTTCCTGTGGAAATGGCTCAGGTACCTCCTTAATATGCAAATGCACACAAAAAAATTCACAGTGCTTAACATTAAAAGATGAAGGGACCAAAACCTCCCAAACAGAAAACTCTGGGGTAGCTCTGCACCTGGCCTCAATGCTCAATCCACTGACCAAAGATGCTAGGGTCATTTCAGCTCTCTGAGCCATCAGAGCTGCTTTGGGGTGTTCAGCCCAGCCTCCAGCTGCCTGCTCAGAAGGATGTGGCTCACTCAAAGATCCTCAGACACTTCAGAGCATCTAGATGGCACTAGCAGCCTATATTTAGGCACCTGAACTGAGCCCTAGGGGTACTCTTCAGCTTCAGACCTCTGGATGTCTACAGTGTGCTGTAGGTATCTACACCCTCATACTGAATAGAGACCCAGGTCTGAATTTGTCTACACAAACATCCAAAGTTATGTGAAAAGCCTTTGGATATTGGAAGCATCTCTGTGGGGCTGACAGATACTAGTGTGGGTGAGCAGGACTGCCTCATAAGCTCCTTCAGATGCACTGGGTTTCTACACGTTGCTCCGGGTCAGACACCTCCACTGTAGATGTTTCCGTTGAGGCATTCCAATCTGGAGCTGGCAGCCCCCGGGAGCATCCAGGCTCTCACACCCTGTGTGCTCAGCCTGGAACAGATGGGGGAAGTGCCCATGGTACAAACCAGACCCTGGCTGCCCATGTGGCAACTCGATAAAATCACAGTCTTGTTCTCTTGTTTACCAACTGTTCCTGAGAAATCACGAAGGAGGAGAGCCAGGATGGCACTCTGATGGTCTCACTGTGTTGCAAGGAGGGAACATCACTGTTCCCTTTAATTTGCTATCTAGTAACAGCCATGGCTAGGTGATTCCCACTAGCTCTGACTACGTTTAGCACTGCTGCTGCCGAGTTTGGCAGGCAAGTAGTTCATAAAATTGATTTATAAAGGAAGAGGTCACAGGAAATCCTTCTTGTATAAGAAGTATTACAACTTAAACACAGTTATAACATGGTTCAGCATGGAAATAACTAGGCCAGGGAAAAATTTTACACCTGCTCCCAGTTTACTTTTTGGAATGATGAGTGGGTAAATCTGCATCATTCTCTGCATTGCACTGACGGAAGACTGCACTGAGCAATGATCTTCCTGTAGAAATACCTGAATCCCTGAATTGTACAAAGGCTAGTAGTTTCTGGATATAAAATATGGATTGAAGAAGCCCTTCAGGTGAAAAGTGGAGGAAAGTTGATCTTTAAGTATCTCAGAAGCATTTTTCCTAGAAAACAAATTTATCCTTCTATTTGCAAGGAGAGAAAAAGTCATCTAGCCATTTAGGTCTGGCAAAAGACCTTGAGATGGTCTCAAACTAACCTAATGTGTAATCCAACCCTAGATCAGAATGATTTTCTGTGTTTTCTCATGAAACACTTAGGGAAACTGAGGCACGGTACAATTACAAGCTTTCCCTGCAGACCCACAGCACAAGATGCTGATGTAAGCCTCACACGAATACTTTAACACCATCTATTCCATTCAAGAGTCAGGTAGGACTGTGTTATGACACTGTTCTCCACTAAACCCTGAAATGCACTGAGAGAGTGTGTGCAGTTGATCACTGAATCTCAGTTTAAAGTTCTCCAGCTGAATCTCCTTAGCGAGAATGCAGGAGCACCCCAAATTAGGAGTCCTAATAAAAGGACGTGCATTCCTTTACTCAGTGGGTGAAATAAAGTGGACACTAGCTCTCACCTCCACTAAAACCGAGATGAGGAAGAATAAAAAGCAACTTCACAACCAATTCCAACTGTGAAATATCGCACACTTAATATTTTTGTAACCCTGTAACCCTCCCACACAGGGGAGGAATGACCCTTCTTTCCACACCGTTCCTGATTTATACCTGTCAGAGATTAGAGGCTGTAGAGGCTCGCTATGAAAGTGCTGACCCAGCCACTTGTGGGGCTGTGATAAATATTGCATGAGATATCCATACATGCAGAAATCTCTTATTGAACATTAATCACTGCTAAGTTAATGCTGTGGGATGTGTTACTATTTTTTAAGTACTAAATGATTCATTAAAAAGCTGATTTACTCTGAACCCTGACCCAAACTTTTGGTAGGGTGCGAATGCAGAGATACAGGAGCAGGACTCTTTGAGCACGAGCTCTTTCAGTACAGGGAATGGGCAGAGATCCGATTTCCTCTTTTTTTCTCCTGTCCCTTTTTCTTTCCCATAAGATTTATCTGGAGTTCCCAACCTAGAAAGGTTCATGTACCACCTAGAGCTACAGAGTGTGGACAATCACCCCTTTAGTTTATAATGCTGGACCTCAGACACTCCAGCAGCACTTCTTGTTTTTGCTTAGTTGCAAATCTTTACTCTTCTCGGTACCTTATTCTTGCCCCAGGCTTAGACCAAGCCTTGGGCAATATTCATCTGGGTGAATGAAAAGGCATGATTCATCTCGGCAAAGGCAAGCATCTACTTTGACATGTATGACACTCTAAACTCGCTGGTTATACGACAAGCCTTTCTTCAACTAGAAGAGAAACAGAGAGATGAGCCTTCACCTTCAATGGTTTCAAAGAAACCTTTGCTAGCAAACAACGTTCAGAGGATGTTACGTGCTTGCAACTTAGAAATTCCAGTTTTAGTTAGGCCACCCTGCATCTGAGCTTCCCATCTAATCAATGAAAGAGAATCAGGTCTTCTGGGGAAGATTTCTCTCACCCTAAAATAAGACAGAGAAGCTGTGAAAGCTATGATCTAAATGCACCTGATGCTCTTCATGGTCTGCAAAAAAAGGCATGGCAATTTGCTCAGAAACAGACTTTATAGATAGATAGATGTGATTTCATCCATTAGCATCAGGTTCAGCCATACAGACCATGCGAGATGTCCTCATGCATCATGTCTGCCCCCATTTGCCCCCTCCGGAAGGCTCCTGCAGATGTCTCAAAACCCTTGGACATCTCCAGTGGCACAAACAACCACGTATGGGTAAGTGAACTGAGTCCTCAGTGTCAGTTATTTGTACCCTTCCCTACACCTCACATGATTTCTACTTGAAGTAGGAAAACAATCCCTCTTGTCGGCATTTTAGAAGAGAAAGAATCTATTTTTACAAGGCCCTGCTGCAAATACAGGAAATTACAGTCCAAACTGAACTTCTGAAGTGTGGTCCTCAAAAATAAGGATTCTTCTTCCTCTTACTGGCAAGCAGATCGACAGCTCATGCGATCCAGTTGCAGACCAGTGACATTTAGGCTGGAAGTGTCTTGGCTGTTTGTTGCTGACTGGGTTTGTGATTGTGCAGCTCACAGCCATTTTCAGCATCCCGTGGATCATGGCTAACCTTCAGGTGCCTATTTCCTTCCTTGGCTGACTGTTTGTTTGCTTCCCACAGTTTGATTTACTTGGCAAGTGTGGAAACTTTCTCCTTCCTTTTACTACTGCCCCAGCAAGCAACATCTGATGAGCTGTGTGTGTCTGCCAACTCTAGCTGCTGGCACAGATCTCTGCTGTGCAGGTGTCTTCATCACGCTTCCATGTTCAGCATGAACACCTGTGTGGTATAAGACATTCAAGGACTTATGGAAAGCAGGGCTATATTTGTATAGAAAAAACACCTCTGCTTCTTTTATTTCTCCTCTTTAATTTATGATGTTTTTCAGGGGGCTTTTCGTTTGTTCCGCAGCATCTTTACTAGTAAACCGTTTGTGTAACTAAAACAACAGGAGTTTGTGACTGCACCAGATTAGGAAACAGACCAGTAGGATGAACAGAGCGGATGGAATTTCTTCTATCTTTTTATAAAATGATCAGTATGTATCACAATTTAGACTTGATTCTCCATACTGAGTGTAACTTGACCACAGAAAACCTATGCCAAACCCGAACGCACTGATATCCTCTTATTTGATGCTGGAGAAACAAAACTTAAAGATGGCAATCAAGCCAGCTATTAGAGAGATAAAAATACAGAAAACCCACATTGCATTTTAACGATGCTGGAAACTCTGTATTCTTTTTGTTATGTCTTCCATTTTCCTGTCAATGCCTGTATTTTTGAATTCTCTTAATATGCAACTGCATAGAAAAACTCATATATTAGGCAGGCTTAGTAGAAAGGTAATCTCGTAAACATTTTGCTGGAGGTTTTAAATGTTAATGAGCCAGAGTGAAGTCCTTGCTGTGGGCAGCCCACGCACCTCTGAAAAGAGTAAACAGGAAGAAGGGAGGGGAATTATAGAGGACGGTATGAGGTGGTGTAATTATCTATAGCAGGGTGGAATTACTGAAGGGAAGATGTAGGCAGGTTGTGGAGGAATGACTGTGAGCAGTGCTATTGTGAAGCCGTGGAGCAATCCCCTGGTTCTTTTGGACTAGTGTTGTTGCAGTGGACAGCAGAGGACCTTGCTAAAGGACAAGAAATTGTCAGTTAAGGAAAAGCTTTGCAGAACAAAAGTACTGTGTTTATTGAGTGATCTATACAGCTAGCCTTCTTTGGTTCCATCCCTGTCGTGTGGTAGGTGTGTCTAGCAACCTAGAAAAAGGGGAGTGAGGAGCTGGTTACCACCATTGGAACAGTTCATATGACCTGCTGCTTTCTGCCTCCAAAATGCTCTGGAGAACAAGGTTAACTGATCATTTTTTGTTCCTGAGGTCAAAACAGAACTCTTTTGTGCTGTTGTGCGTACAATTAAATGTCCATTGGGTGTCCAGTAAATTCAGCTCTTCTAGGAAACCTTTGATTTACTTGTCAGATTCACTGTGTTGTCCATACACCAGGCATCTAAGCTATCCATTAGAGGAGGAGCTATAGCTTAGAGCCCTTTCATGCCAATGCAACTTGTTGACCAACCCAGTCAAAAAAATAAAGTGGTGTTGGTCAACACTAGACTGTTTTTAAAGAAAGTCCTGGTTCTTTGAGATGTTTTGTTGCCATGAGGAGAAATCAAGAACCATATGAATTTCATGTACATTTCTTACATAAAGAGAAGCTGTAATGGCTGTTGCTAGAGTAAAACAAGTGGTTGTGCTCATACAAAGTTACACAATACTGGAAAGGGCATCTCGAGTCTGAAGTCAGACTACACTGGTAACTACACTGCTATCAAACTCTAGAAGAAACCAAAGCTGTTTCAGAAGGGGAAGGGAAAGCCTGTGGGAAGCTAGACTTCCTTGCCTCTTACAAGAACTAACAAAGCCTTTCAGGGATGAAGTCTTCCCAGGTGATGGGATGGTTATAGGACAGGCAACCTGAAATTCTGCTTCCTGCTCTGTCTGGCTCAAATCATGGACCCGACCTCCAAGTTTTAATTTCTTAGCTAAAACTAAAGAACCACAAAAGTATGGTAAAAATAACCCTAAGATAAATGTTGGAACTGTGGAACCATGTCATGGGTGGTGGGCATGTGTGACAGCGCCCGGTGTTGATGGGGAACAAAAAAGGCCACTGCACAGCATCTCTTGTCTTTGCATTTGCAGTGATTATGCATGCGAATTGGAGCAATTCCCACAGGAAGCTGGAGAGACCAGGAGAGCCTGGCTGGTGGAGGGGTTTCTAGACCAATCCTTTTGTTCTGTCTCTCTTTATCTTTTTCATTTTAATCAAATGTTTTGTTTCTGTTGAAATTGGTACAGGCATCCCTTAAAAATGGCTCCATTGTGAATGCTTCTCATTTTCCTGCCAAAAGTCATTTTAGTGGGATATGCTGGAAAATCCTTTTGTTTGCTGGCAATCCCTCCTTGTTGGAAGACCAGCTGCTCATTTCTTTTAACACAGTAGGTCTTAATTCCTTAAGGGGAATACACTGTACTGGCAAAGCCAGTCCAAATGAAAGTGCAAAAACATAGGAAAGCCATTAGGGAAGAAGACCAAGATTGAAAGTTGATGGGTTTTGGCAGCAAGAGTGTCTGGCTTTGCCTAGGGAATGCCTCATGATCTTGCAGCAGCATGCACAGCAACACTTCCTCTTATTAAGAACATTTTTGGTCACGCTGGGCCCCATCACATCAACCTCTGCTGATTCTTTGGGCTTTTGCTATTTCTCCTTCAAGTCAGAAGCTTCTGAGTGACACCCAATTCACCCATTTCTCTAGAAGGGGTGTGAGAAACACACCTGCACAGGTTGGCTTCGTGGGGAGAGACAGAGATGGTTGAAGCTTCTGTAAGGTAATCAGTCAATAATGTACAAAGCTGTGAGTAGTGCAGCCTTATTGACAGAAGGTTTAGTTACAGGCACCAATACACCTATGACACCTAATGAGGCAATTTTCTCACTGGGGGCTGTTTCATTCCTTTCGTCTAGTGTCTGTGTTCCTGCCTGCTTTTCACTTTCCTCTTCACTCTCTTCTCTTTAGTCAAAATAACCACAATACATTTCTTTCCCTTAGTATAGATGTTCCTCGTCTTGGGTAAAACCTATTTTATCTGTCTAGGTAATGAACCCTCCATTATGAGCTATGGTATTTTTAGGAGTTGCTTGCATATATAATCATGCTTTGCATTGCCAAGTATTCTATAGCACACCAGATTTTTCAACATTGTCAGACTCTCTTTATTTCTTTACTGACAAATAGGCATATATCTCATTCCCAGCGATGATAAGCTTAGCTGCAGGAGCTACAAGAGTGGAAATCAGAGACCAAACCTGGCTTTTTCGTCACCAGCAATCCTGTTCTCCCCTCCTGCTAATGCTGGTTGAGAGGCTTTGGACTTAGGGGAGTTTGAGCAATATAGGTTCCTGGGAATCTAAAAGGTGTCACAGACAGTGGCAGCATCTACCCTACACCTAACTCAGTGGATGCTGGACTGCTTTGTTTCTTAAAGGCATTAGCTAAATGAGTGAGTAGCTGCCTGCCCCTATGAAAATATGCAATTAAAATGAAAGATTTTCCTTCTGAGGGTGTGGGGAGCTGTTAGATAAAATTATAGGAGGACCAGATGTGAAAAGTACCGTTGTTTCACATGTTTTAAAATGAGGATAATTAAAAGAAGTGAAACATACAGAGTCTGTCTTGAAAGGGGAGTGCAATTGTAAGGCCCCATGGTACTACCTGTATCATTAGAGAGAATGTAAGGACTAGTTATGGTATGTGGCAGATAGAAGACTAATTACAGAACACACACTTGGATTTCCTTTATATAATAATGAGAGTTCATTAAACAGTGGCAGGGAACAGCAAGATCAGTGCTGCAACCTTATTATTATTTATTTCTGTTACAGTGCTGCATTTAGGAATGAAATGAAATGGGAACCCCTGTTGTGCTAGGTGCTGCGTAAGCACAAATTAAGTGATTGACTCCTGCAGTCTAAACACTGCTCTCTGTAGCCATTTTGTGTGGGGATTAGAGCCTGGTTCTGGTGTTACTGAAGCAGGTAGCTCTTCCACTTGAATTTGTGGGTATTAATTTTCCACTAGGTATGTCAAAGGTGTGACTGGTTGAGCACTAGCTGAGGGATCATGGGCAGCTGAGGAGGTACATGAAAAGGGCTGAAGTGGAAGAAGCAGCATAGTAGTACAGGCATATAAATTGAACTATTCATAACCCCTGGGTGAAGAGGTTGGATTATTGCAAGAACTGCTTGTTTCAGAAAAGAAAAAGGAAATTGATACTTTCAAAATTTGTGGAGCTTCCTATGTGTCTCAGAGACGATGAAATACCCAGCGTAGTGTCTCTATGGTGTAATGAGTTCCTAATCCTCTCCAATTTGTAGGAATAGGATTTCCCATTTGTCAGGCAGGAGACTCCTCTGCTTTGGAAGTATAGTATCACGTTCTCCCTGGTCTTCTGAAAGCCCTGCAGCAGGCTGACTGGTCAAGACATATCAGAGGTGTCCCACTGGTTAATGCACGTACCCAGCCACTGTCACCTATGAAACGAGGCAATGTGCAGAATCTCACATGGGTTCAGAAAAATATCAGGAAGTTTGTTTACAACTGAGGCATCTGTCAAGTGGAAAAACTGTTATTTGGGTGGTATTGCCTTCCACCATGTTTTACGTGCTTTCTAATCTTACTGAGTTGCACTCTATGGGGAAGGTAGCATAGAGTAATAGAGAAGAAAGGAAATCAAGACACATTTAGGTAATTTTTGTTACCAGTATTTTTTGCTTCTGAGTGAACACTTGCAGCATTTATTACACATGCACTTTGCTGAGACTCTTCATTATCAGAAAAGATCTACAAGGATCTTCTTCCCAATACTTATCTGAACTGGGTGCAAAGAAAGCTTTAAATTAGCATAACCTATCCTGACATTTTCTAGGATAGTTTCCCTTTTTCCTGAGACTTTTGGCTCAGAAATTCCTGAAGGCAAAGGTACCTGCAGGATTATTTTCTTTGTAATGCCCACCTGGTTTCTCTTCCATTATTTAATGTCATCTATCTAGGGTTGCCTATAAACATGGTATGTAATGAATCGTCTCTTTTTTTTTCTTTGCTTATTTTCAGCTGGCACTTGCTGTTTCTATGTTATTTCTTCTGAGACAGCTGGCAGTTGTCCACCCTTTCATTGTCTTCATGCTGCTTAAGATATCACACACTTTTTTCACATCAGTTGTTTCGTTTCCAGGCAAAGAAATTAAATAGCTCCTCAAATGGAGACTGTAAGTGTACTTTGGTAAATACAACTCTGTGCTGGAATGAACCATATTTGTTGGGGATATTACAGATTTCCTTTGTCAGTAATTGCAGTGTGTATGTAATTGTTTTTACTTTGAAAAGTTTGTCTGCAGTAATCAATTTCTTTGGTTAGGAACCAGTATATTAGCCTTCTAAGAGCCTTGAGTCACCAGCGTTGCCTGAAGATGCAGTGATGGAAATGATTCAGTTGCCTAAAGATAGATGTCTAGTATAAGAAGTCCTAGGTTATCCAAGATAATTACACAGGGTAGCAGAAATTGGATGGGATCTGAAGGGTACCTAAACTTTCTAGAATTTGATCCGGACTTTCTCAAGGCCAGGTCAGATAACCTAGGACATGTCAGGTGATATTTACTGCCTCCTTTTAGCCAAATGATTCTTCTCTACACCACTGGAAGTCAACTCTTCTTTATCATAGAATAATTTGGGCCAGAAGGGACCTTCAAAACTCATCCAGTCCAAGCCCCTTGCAAGGAACAGGAACATCTTCAACTACATCAGGTGGCTCAGAGCCCCGTCCAGCCTGGACTTGAATGTCTACAGGGATGGTGCGTCCACCACCTCTTTGGGCAACCTGGGCCAGTGTTTTACCAACCTCGTTGTAAAGAATTTTTTCCTCACATCCAGACTGAATCTCTCCTCTTTTTAGATACCCCTTGTCTTTCCCCATCTTTCTTTAGGCCCCTTTTAAGAACTGAAAGGCCACAATAAGGTCTCCCCAGAGCCTTCTCTCCTTCAGGCTGAAGAACCCCAACTCTCTCAGCCTTTCCTCATACAGGAGGTGCTCCATCCCTCTGATCATTTCTATGGCATTCCTCTGCACCATCTCCAACCCACATAAGAAATTAGGTGCTGGCTTTCAGGTACTTCAGTTTAAGAAAGGTGTTGCCATAATTTTCACTTATACACAGTGATAATATTTATCTTTATCTATATGAATATAAAGTGAGCTCCAGCTGTGCTGTACGCAACTGTTTAATGAATCCACATTTGGTTATCATTACTGTCATTTCTCTGGATGTTCTTGTGTGGCTTTATTTGTATGTTCTAATTAAAAGAACTTAGAAGCTCTTGGATGTTGTCTTTATTTATGCATTTTTTAATTAGAAAATTCAATAGTTAAGAATTGGGGCATGTGAAGATACAACCGTTTCATCTCCTGCTGTGATCTTGTTATATGTCCCAAATTAATTGGTATCAAGCCAAGTTAGAACTTGGATAAAAATGCCTTTAGGGATTAATCCTGGGTGTATTCGCAGGTCAGGCTGATGATTTAATATGTGTGAGCTGCAGAAGACTGCTGAGTCTTGCATTTGTTCTTGTCATGTGGTATCAGGCATCCTTGTCCTGGACATATACACTCACTAAAGGTCCTGGGATGCCTTTTCCAAAGGAGGAGATTTTGGTCTGGGTGGTCCAGTCCATTTCCAAAGGCCTTGTAACATCCAGAGTTACAATCATACTTGTGTCAGTGGAGCATGCTCTCATTTGTCACTTCCAAGGCCAAACTCTCTGGGGAAAAGGGAATACTTCCAGTTGAAACGGATGCAAAACCATCCAGTCTAGGTGGGTTCTACAGATCATTTCACAGGGGCCATATGCAACTCCTCTACAAATAAATAACCAAATAAAACAATTGGATCCTTGAAGAAGGTTCTTAAAAGCACACTTATGATGTCATTTTCTTAAAGAAGAGTCTCTGCCCCATTTTTGTAATTGTAAGAATGAGAAGATGTGATTTGGGCACTTTCAGTTTTTCTGTTGCCATAGATGAGTGACCTTTATGAAATGTTCTCTCAGCTGCCACTGTTTAGTTGGAAAGAACAAAGGTATGGACAAAAGACTTGGCTGGTTGAGTACCTGTTTACTCCTGGTAGAGTAAAAATGGGAAAAAGGCTGGGGTCTCCCACAGGTTCCCAGCTGTTTCATTTCCTCAATCTCTTCTTTCACTTGCAGCTTGTGAAAAGGAAGCACGTTGCCCATGGCAGGGGGGTTGGAGCTAGATGATCTTAAGGTCCTTTCCAACCCTAACTATTCTATGATTCTATGATATATATCATAAAGACAGCATAATTTCACAGTAGGGGGAGAGGAAAAGAAATTCTTCAATTTTTCTCTTGTGCTGCCTCTGAAAATAAAAGACAAAAGACCTGTTGTTTCTGGGGAAGCCAAGGTTTTCCCCTGCATTCTCCTGACAGTGATTCTGTGTAGTACAAATAACAAATTATGCAAGAAGAATGCCTTGATACTGTGCTATTTATAGGTAGGCAACGCTAAATGAATAAGAAGCTATATGTAGGTAATTATAACGTGTCAGCACTGAAGAACTGATGGAAGTAAATGACACCCTTGCTCGCAGACACAATGCAGAGGCAAACACTTGAACATGCAAAAAATGTGAGGTCCCCGTTTTTCCACGAGGATAGGAGGGCTTGGAATAAAATCCATGGAGGCAAACCTTTAATCCTGATTAATACTGCTGTATCTGTTGTAGAGCGGTGTAGTTGCATAGAGGAAGACTTGATTGCAAATAGTATTTATCGTCAGAATCTTTTCCCTGAGTTCTGCCTTGGGTCAGCTCTTTGTGCCAATAAATAAACAGTAACTTCCAAGTGATTTCCCCTTGCTCTCTTGGAAATATGTGTAAAAATACTGCAACTTAACAGAAATCCCTGGCCAGGTTCTCAGCTACATTCCACCTCCAGTTTGCACTAGCTGAGAATCTGACCCTAGCACTGTTCATTTTTGTTACCTAGGTTTGATTAGAAATCCCATTCTTAAAGCCTCTGAAAATGTGTGCTCTTTGATTCCATTATAAATCGTCAGTGGAATAAGAATGTGTCTAATTTACCCCTACAAAATGTGGCTGAGAGAGTGCTCTTCCGTGCTGAAACACTTTATAGAGCATCTTTAAAACACTTTATGGAGACACTAATGGAATTTTTCTCTTGTCTACCCAGCATTCTCATTTCTAAAACTTCAAAAACCAGCCATAATATAATGCAGAACAGGAATTTTTTAAAACAAGCATCTTTCCTTGCCTTCCCTTCCCCCATGTAAAGCAATTTTCTTTTTAAATGTTTCAAAATTTGCAGCTGTGCTACTGTAACAGGATGTTCTTAGCTATGGGAAACATAGGAGCATCTGTATGCTTTCTGACTCAAATTGGTTTAATTCAATTCCAGTGTACACTTGACATGATGAATTCAAGTAATGTAACTATTGAATAAGCATTGGGGAAGATGGATTGAGATGGGGAAAAGTAATATGTCATGAAATGACATATTTTCTTCTATCCTATCTCAATGTCAAGGACACAAAAGTACAGGATTACATTAGTTCGAACAAATACACTTAGACACTTGTATTCTGCTATCTACTGCATTGCTCCCAGGTTGAATTCAGACTGTCGAGGAAGAATTTAGGTGTGGAACTGAAGATTTACAGGGAAGAGTTAGCAGTACTAGGGGAGAAGTATGAAAATTGGAGCTCTTGGTGACCTCTCTGTAATGTTTTATGTTCACTGGAGTTGTCAGTGTTGCATCTGTTTTCCTTGAAACTATTACAGATGAAGGACGATCCCACAACAGGAATGCTTTCACTAGCCAGAGAAGTTTCACAGCTCATTCTTTATTCTGCCATGTAATTTCCATATGATCTTGTGCTAACCACAGATCAGGGCTTGAGGCACGGTCATGGGAGAGGTGGGCAGTGAATTAGCTCAGCTTAATGAGTGCTGTGGTGGCTGGTCATGTTTGCTGAACATGTCACCTCCAGCCCCCAGGAAGTGGTTGGGAGAAAGAAAGTCCATCTTTCGTGCACTCACTACTGAGCAGTCACCTGTGATGCTGTGATAAACAATGGGGTTGAGTAATACAACAGTATAGATTATAATATATTGTCAAAGTAGTTATCCATTGGTTTTAAAATTAAAATTACAGAAATATAGTTAAATTGATCCTGATTTATTAATGACTTAACAGCACATGTCAGTTCCAGTAAGTGAGGAGCACACACCACATATTTCATCCTTTGAGGGACTGGGGTCTAAAGTCTGGTTCAAGGAAGAGCCTGGTTGTTTAATATTCCTCTTTAGTACTTAGTGCTTCTATAAATCCTTCCTATGTTAGTTAAATAGTATTTTGTATTGCTGATATATTGAGTAAAAGACTAAATTAGATAGCTTGTGTTATAGTCACGTTTTCTTCTGGGAGCAGTTGAGCAGTGAAGGCTGCACAACTGCTTTTGGAGATGCTGGGGACAGCCCATTGGTCTGCAAAGGCAGATGTGGGATTGTGATGGATTTGCAGTGAGTGCAAGAGCCTTCCATGTATGCCTCAGAGTCAAGGTTTAGATAGAAAAGCTTCATAAGAAGGAAAATATGGTAGGGTAAGGGCATGAATCTGCACAGAGGTTCTGTCTTCAGAGGCTTCAGGAAATCAGTCATAATATAATAGAGAACCATTGACTGATGGTAACGTATGACCACTGTCAAGAAACGTCATATTTGAACAGCATCTTCCTCTATGAATTGCACTGATTGCTTTCCAGAATATGATGAGGCTTCATCTGTGTTTTGCAAAATGCTTTGCATTTTTTAATTATGTATTAAAATTGTATTTTAATACATAGATGTATTAAATGCCTGATATTTGCAGGGCACACTGCTGCTTTGTAAAGATTTGTCCTTTCGCTAGCAACAGCTTTCAGTCACGGCCTCTCTTCACCGACAACAAAAGTGGCTTCATTCAGATGCACACCTGCCTCAGATCGTGCTTTCACAGGGATTTTCTTCTTTACCAGGTCCAGCGACTGTTTTGAACAACACTTCTGATGCCCTTCTGAATCTGTTGGGCTTTTGGTTTGTTCTGTTTTAACACTGACTGATGGGAGTCTTGAGTCAACCTGTTCACAGCAAACATTTCAAGTTCTTTGCTTGCTGCTGTTCCTCAACATACAGCCAGGAAAGTGCCTCTGCCAAGATGCATGTGTACATGCAAAAAACATCCAGCTAAAGCGGTGACCCCAAATAGAGCCTTTCAATGTAGCTTCCAAGAAACTTTTTTTAATGCTCGTGAATTGGGATAATTCCTGGACTGAACATGTCACAAATTTCCCCTCCTTTTGTCTCTACCTCAGGCTGTATCTGACAAACCAAATTTATTAATCCACAGTTCTTTTATAGGTGTTTCCATAGATAAAGCCAAAGCCCATTGCTCCTTGTCCAAAATTGGTTGTTCTTCCAAAAACGATAAATATCTCGGTACACCTTCTGTACTAAACAGATAACCAGCTACAAGAAAATCTGATTTATGTCTGGAAAAGATGCAAAAGGAAATTGCAGACTTGTAACTGTGAAAAACTATTTTGAGGGAGAGCCATGTCTCAGGTACTGCATGTTGGTAAAATATTTGATGAGTATGTAAGGATAAGAGAAAACAGATATAAATTATTGCAAAGGAGTGAATTATGCTGCTTTTGTAGCCAGTGATGTGGTCACACACTTTGTGACCTGCTTTGGCTTAGACTACTACCCTTGCCCCTTGGCAACTCTCTTTGCGTCTTGGGTCTAAGGTGAGGATGGAGAATGGGTCTTTTAGCAGAAGTTATTATACAGCGGACAGTTCATACAGAAGTTCAGTATTAAGATGCAAATCCATAGGTAAGGGGGCTTTGTCAGGTCCTTACAATTTTAGTTATCTGCTAAGTCAAAATATAGGGGCAAAGCACACTTGAGGAGAACTTGCGTTAGTTGAAAACCATGTGTTGTCAAGTCAAAATAACTAAAACCTTTTCCTATTGTTATTTTTTTCCTAACATCTGGAAAGTAAAGACTGAGAAATGTCATGTACTCATCCAGGAAAGCCTTACACTCTGCAAAAGGTGTATTTAACAGCTTATGAAGCTATAACTTCTCTTTCTTCCCCCACCCCGGGCTTGTCATACTATTGGGATATCTTTCTATACCTCCCATGATGGTGTCAGTATCTCCTGCATAAGGTAGTGGTTTTGTCAAGATAAAATAGATGGTACTTAAGCAGCACTGTTGTGCTCTATAGAAGCTCGTAGCACTTTCTGGTATTCTCGCCACCATTCATTGCTTCAGCAGCAGCTGTGAGGTGTAATGGATGAATTTGCTGCTGCAGGGAAGACTGCTCAAGCATACAGCTGGGCTTGCCTCAATGCTAAGGAAAGAGTGAGGTTCTGTTCCCCTGCCTCAGCTTCCCACCTGCCTTTCACACCCAGACGCCTCCTGTTACTGCTACCCATAGCACACCTCAGATCTCTCTGTCCCACTTATATCACTGCACCTGCGAAACTTGTTACCTTCTTATTTTCTCAGGTTCACTTTTCATGCAGATGGCTCAGTGTTCACAGGCTTTAACAGACGTCTTCACTGGGGTTAGGTGCACTGAGGTATTCCCATCATAATATTCTGAGTTGGGAGAGGTAGTAATTCAGTGTCTGTATTTCAGTATTTCTTTTCTATGTTGAGTTCTGTGTTATTCTAAGGACTGTCCTCAGGACTTCTGAGAAAACAATTTACCTCTGTGCAGTTTTTCTCATGACCAATTACCCCATGTGTTTCTTGTCAACTATTATGCCAGATTAAATCCCTGAGGACTTTGCTGTTCCTATTAGTGGCAAATGCTGAAAAGTTACCTCAGTGACATAACTTGATTTGCTCAGGAAGCTGGTGAGAATTGGAGTCATGTCTATTACCGAGACCATCCATCCTCTTTAATTTTATGAGGCAATGGCATTTTGTTGTTAGCCTGTTTCACAGAAGCCTGCAAGCCAAGGATGCTGGCTTGGTATAGGCTTCAATAGTTGATTTAAGTACCTCTTGACTTTTGTGGAAATAGAAAACAGACTTCTGGGAAGGCATATAGCTTCAAGTGAAAGCTGGGGACTTCAGAGGTTTTAGCCTTTTAGAGCCCTCTTCTGCTAGCAAGAAGGTTTTGTTGTTTTTCTGCCAACTGGCAGTGGAAGTAAAGAATACCAGGCAATGATGGGAAGGCCTGCTTTCATGCAACAATAGCATTAATAGCCATGAAGGTCCATCTTCACAATGAGATAAAGCTCCCTCCAGGATAAAGTTTTAACTCCTAAAAGTAAGAAAATTCAAAAGAAGTTTTCGAAGAGCAGCATCTGAGGCTGAACTGATCAGTGGAGAGGAAAGGAACAGTCACAGCAAAGTGCCTACTAGAAACAATGGTTTCAAGGCCTGGGGCTTGTTCCTCCTTTGGCTGTAAGTAGCTTGATTTTCAGAGTTGCTGAGCTTTCACCTGTACGTTTTGGCATGAGCAACCAGTATGATGCTTAGGCACCATCAGACTTGAGCATTTTGGCGCTTTGATCTTAAAACTGTCATGGGGATTTTGTGCTCTGGCAAACACTGAACTGTTATTTAACCAAATCATTCAGTAGAACTAAGCCCACAGATTTCCAGAGTGTGGTTTGGTTTTCTTTTTACATAAGCCCTCTCTCTCTGATTCTGTAAATGTCCACATATACGGGGACTTCCACCCTTGACACACATTTCAACTCACCTCTCACATTTCCTTATTTCTGGCTGGGCACATAGCCACTGATGTGCAGACATGCCCTGTGCAGGGACGTGGCATGCACTGGCTGGTTGGCTTGTATCATGTGCTGCATGGCAGCTGGTGGGTGCATGCTTGTGCAACACGATTTCAGCAGATGATTTCCCACTGCAGCTTTTCCTTGCTGGAGGCATTCATTCCGTTCTGCCACTTTCTGGACAATGGCTCTTGGAAAACTTGTGGGACTTTCTGCCTTTAAGTTTTTTCTTCCATCTGTAAATCTGTTGGAAATTGGAAGAGGGTTGAAATGCACTGGGAGATAAGGGTGGAGGATGTCTGGCAGACAGATCATATAATCTTTGGTTTCACATGAAACAAGACTAAGACATGGGGATGAGCTAATGACCACAAAGAGGCTGATTTCATTGTACAAAATCTAAACACAGTTTAAAAGTAGAAATATGATAAAGAATTTTCTAAGCAATGCTATTTCTTTCTTTTCAGTCTTGTATATGCTTGCAGTCATTACAGCATTTTTATATTTATTTTTCTTTCATTTTGGCATTGTTCCTTCCTGGTCCATTTTCTTTTTAAGCTGAACAAGTCTCAGCTGGTGCAGCACTTGCATTGTTCTTTATTTTAGTAGAAAACAGATACACAAGTGCCTAAGAAGCTTCAGTTGAACAGGACTGGACTAGTCTGTAAACATGAGTACTGCTGCCTCACCACCCAGAAACTACAAGTCTGAGTAGCAAATACTCAAAAGAAGGATGCAATGTGAATGGGGCTGGTGCAAAACCCCTGCAACCATAAAAAGCATCAATGCAAACTCTCCGTGAGATCCAAAGTTGACAGCATTAACGCGGTCCAGCCTATGGCTTTTCTTCAGCATCTGCTCAGGGCTACATGAGGGAACCTTCTTGTTGCTGTCCTGGTGAAAGTAAAGCTGAATGTGACCTTCTGATTTCTTTTGCCTCTACCTCTTGGTTTCTCTCCTTCCAATGCAGGCCTAACCCAATTCTGCTTAGTTTGTAAAGCTTGACAAGATCACCATTCACAGTGCTAAGTTTCTAAGGTGCATTCATTTTTCATTTCAAATTCTGCCTCTCAAGCTATTTATAGCTCAGCATTTAGGCTGCAAATAAAGCTGTAGCTGGTGTAGCTGAGCAGAAAAAGAGATGATAAATGAGTTAATACTGAGTTTGTCACAAGGCCATTTGCAGCATGAATTAAAATACAAATTGGCCTATGAGTTTAGAGTTTACCAGCCCTGCTACAAAATACGCTGGTGCAGAAACCTGGCAATAGTGTGGTTGAAGGTCTATTTTTCTTAAAGCTAGGCAACTTGGCTGTCCTCTCGCTCACTCCGGCACAAAGTCAAAAGAATAGAGAAGAACACTGCGTTCATATGAGTGATGCTTTAAAAGGGGAGTGTCATACATGCATTAAATTAATCTCTCCAGGTCAAGGGCGCTGTCTACTTAACAGCATCTGTCCGTAAAGTATTATGTACTTGTGGTCCCATTTCCTGAGCTGTGATTTATTTTTATGTTAAATGGTGCTCTTAGCTGGCCTCCTCTCCTTTAAGTAGCCACAGCTACCATTGCTGTTAATTAAAGTAATACCTGACTCCATGCTAGAGAGCAAGGCATAAGAACAGCACATTCTTACAATACAAAACAGCTATCATGAAAAACTGAGGACAACCTAGACCTGTAGGAGAAAGGACTTGACACGGAAAGAGAAGAGGTCATGTACTAAGTGCCACATTAACCCCCATTTTTGTCTTAATTTGATGTAGTACAATCATGTTGCTCTTGGCTAAGAGGGCAGCTTACCTTTCGCTGCCTCTTCTAGAGCCTGCAAACATCAGGTCTGGGTTCATGAGGTGTCTGCTCCATCACAGCATCCCTCCCTCTCAGAGACTAATTCTCTGTAGGGCTGCACTTCTCAGCTATCGTCTGTCTTCACTTGGTGACGAAAAGTCCTTTTCTCTCTTTTCAAAACCCTACCTTTTCACCCATAGCAAACTGAATAATGAGGAAAAGAGCACAGGACTGTGTGTACATCTGGCTAATGCAAACCATAAATGTCCTAATAAATTCTCATATATATCCCAGTCAGCCAAATAACTGCCATGTCAATGCATGAGGCAGGGTGTTGTGACACATTCTTTCCTCTTCTGCATGTCCCCTGGGCTCCATGTACCTGTACAGCATTCACCAACACCAAAGCCTGGGCAGCTGTGGTAAAGCGTTCCCTATGATCCCTGCTGTAAGCCTGGGATTGTAGCAGCAACTAGCTTTTCATGAACTACACCACCCCCTTATTTTGCAGATAGTTTATGGCTATTCATTTAACTTTGCCATGTTACATTTATCTTATTGGATTTACATTTATCCATCCATCTTGAGCAGTGTGTGTGGAGGTGAATTAGAATTCTCATAGTACTGATAAAGACATGCAGAGCTTCCTCAGTCTGCTGGCTTCCTGTTGAGTTGCCAAGCATGTTGCCAGTCATGGTTCATTCATCTTCCCTACCCTGCCACAAGTTCAGGAAATCCCACCTTTTCCTTACAGATGGGAAACTGAAACAGAGTGGGTAAAGCCTTGATCTTCAAAGGTATGTAGGTGATGTGGGATCCAGAGGAATGCGGGCATTTAAACTGTAAGCAGATCCTTAAATAACTTGGAAGGTCTGTGTCTATGGGATTTCTTAAAGTAATGTAAGGAAGGCTGTGGATAACAAGGAGCTGAGCCCAAATTTCTGTATGCTTAGACAAGCACTTTTTAATGATCCCAGCTTTCACTGCATCCATTTTTGCATAGGCAAAGGTAAGTACCTATTCAAGTGTTAAGTGTTCTTCTCTCCTGAGTGAGTTTGTGAGGAGCTTTGCCCTTGTCAACTACAAATGTTAAGATGAAGTCCACAGAAAGAGGGTGCACTTTTTTATATGTCACCTTGAGAAGTTTCCTAAGAAGTAGATCAGAGGAAGTGGCTCTCCTGCCTTGAAAGGCAGGTTTCAGCTGTGGTCTTTACCTCCTGTTTGTGTGCTTCATCTCTGTGAAAAACTGCCTGGATCTGTCAAAGATCTGAGATCTTATTTTCTGTGGTCCTCCTGGAGACTGCAGAGATGAGTTCTTCCACAGTTCTGACTATGTTAAACTTACTCCTTCCTCTGCTCCTTCTATTGTTACGGTGACTTGCATTCAGCCCATTCCCCATGCTAGTGAACAAGTGCCAAATCAGAGGTCCAGAAAGATTTGCCCCCTTGGTTCCTGATCCTTGTCACTAGGATTGCTTACAAGGGCTCAGAAGCAGAAAGACAACTGCTGCCTCTCGCTTTGGAGCTAAGTGTAGAAGAAGAAGGGAAGGAGACCTGTCTCATCCCAGGAAGGGCTGGATATTACAGCTGTGAATCCTAGCTGTATAACAAATCAAGCAAGAGCAAACAAGATTACATGGTTAACCAAAGGAGTGCCCATGCACGCACCTGATCCTGATTCAGCCTTAAGTCATACCTTCATTTAAGACTGATAAATGTTACCTTGCCCAAAGCAGTATTCTTTCATGGGGTGTGTATCTTGGGGTTCATCTGAAGGAAAGTCAAGCACTGGTATCTTGGGCTGAATTCTGTGGGAAGTGGTGACAAGGCTTATGGAGCTGAAGTTACTGGTGAGTTAAATGTATGAAAATCAAGGTTTTTAGTTATAACTGTGATGCAGCTGGATGTGCCTGTGGGTGTGCATCTGCTGTATGTAAGGCATTAATTTTTCAAGCAGTTCGGGAACTTTTTGGCTAGTTGTTTGTGAAGATAAGATGATAAGCTCCATTAACTCATTGAAACTGGGGATTAACTGAGCCTTCACAATTAAGTATAGACTGATGCCATCCAATGAAATGCTCGACATAACACAGCAGTGTGTGTTTGCAGCCCAAAAACCAACAGTATACAGGGCTGCATCAAAAGGAGTGTGACCAGAAGGTCAAGGAAGGTGATTCTCCCCCTTTACTCTATTCTGGTGAGTCCCTACCTACAATATTCAGCTCTAAGGCTTCCAGCATAGGAAGAATATGGACCTGTTGGAGTGAGTCCAGAGGAAGACCACACAGTTGATCAGAGGGCTGGTGCAGCTCTCCTATGGAGAGTTGGGGTTGTTCAGTCTGGAGAAGAGAAGGCTCTGGGGAGACCTTAGAGCAGCTTCCAGTGCCTAAAGGAGGACTAAAAGAAAACCAGAGAGGGGCTTTTTACAAGGGCATGTAGGGGTAGGACAACAGGGAATGGCTTTAAACTGAAAGCGGGTAAATTTAGGTTAAATATTAGGAAAAAATTCTTTACTGTGAGGGTGGTGAGGCACTGGAACAGGCTGCCCAAAGAAGTTGTGGCTGTCTCATCCCTGGCAGTGTCCAAGGCAAGGTTGAACAAGGCTTTGAGCAACTGGCCTAGTGGAAAGTGTCCCTGCCCATGGCAGGGGGGTTGGAAATAGATGGTCTTTAAGGTGCCTTCCAACCCAAACTATTCTGTGATTCTGTGATCCTGCTTGGAACAACCAGGCAGGAGATTCCCAGAAGTGGTGAAATTGTGCTTAGATAAGACACTTGTAAATAGAAATTATCCTTGCAGGTGAAGAATTGGTTATATGGGACAGCCCTTTTAGTGCAGTTGTTTGTGAGATGATTTATATGTAGTCATGATATATCAGTAGCAATAAATTATGTTTGCTGTGGTGTTTGCATAGGATCACAGGCCAGCTGGAAGATAGGAACTGAGCAGAAGAGCCTTACCCAATCCAACTGAAGATACTGCTGCAATGATATTCACAGCAGAGACTCCCATCATAAGTGACAACAAGCCTCTGTTTTGGGAGATCTGATTCCTCACATGAGCGCTATCCTGTGCCAAGATCCCAGTGCATGTGTTCTCCTTTTCAACAAACACTCTGTCCGTGAGTGTCTGTGCAACAAAATGTGGACAGAAGTTATACAAAAATGTGAAGTATTCAGAAAGATCAATCCATCGGCATAACAAACCAGGCTCCCAGAGTTAACAGTGTGTCTAACAGCATCTCTCTCAACCCCAGTTCCTCATATTTCAAATGGAGATATTAATATTCTTGAAGTCTTATGAAGATATGGCCCTATTGAAGCACATAGGGACAATCATGATGCACTCAAAAAAAAGTGAATAATGATTTCAAACTATGCAGAGTTTGAATGAGCCATGAGTGCTACAGACTTACCATTAAACAGTGGCTTTAAACTGGAGTTTTGAGTAGCTACCTGGTCAGTGCACATCGTATCTTATATGCAATGAATGAGGTAGGAGCCCAGTGGAAAAATAGTCTGTGATTATGTAGTTAAAGGCTATCATAGTACCCAAGAAGAATGAATATAGAATAAAAAGGAACAGAAAGTTAAATGGCTGTTCCATTTCTTGTATTTCTTGACTGTTGAATGCTTTGACCCTAAAACTTGCTGTTGTGTCCCATATATTTCTGGGCATGGGTGGTGATAAAAATCCATTCATTACATCTAAAAAGCTCATTTACAATATCCTCTTAGAACTCCTTGATGGAATAGTTTGTGTCCCCTGAAACTAGCTTTATAAGAAATGAAGCATTTCTTTTTCTTTTCATAAGGCTTTACCATGACACATGCCATAACAAACACTGTGTTACACCAGTATGTGTTTGTGTTTACTCTGCTTGAGATTACCCATCAGCCGTCACCACTGTTAATAATCCTGTCATCAAAGTTGAGATTGCCATGGGAAGCATATAGACAAAGTTAAACAAACAAAGTGAAGGACTAAGGCAAAATAAGCAACTTGCATCATGGAAATCTGTGCCCCTGCAGTGTGCTAAGGGCACACCAGCATATGGAAAAATTTCCAAGAAAGGAATTAGGGAACTTCAGAATTCCTTAGAGAGGAACCCATGAGGCAGACCTCACTGAAATGGAGATATTTTCCTCATGGATCCAGACTGGTCCTTTCTGTGAGCTCATTTCTAGCTTTTTTTATTCGTTGTGACTCTTCTCAGTCTTGATGTTTTGCTGTATGGGCCACTCTATGCTTTCAGAGTTACTTTGGCAGTATTTTAGCCGAGCTGGTATCTCTGTAATAGCTGGGAAAGAAAACAAAAACAAACCCAAAGAACCAAACACAGAGGCGGTGTTAATGTCAAGCTTGATTTTAGCATCAAGTGGAGATGCCCATCTTGAGCAGACACAAATCAGCCTGTAGTCTGTAGGTTAGTGTTGCGGTGAGAAGAGGAAGAAGCATCTCAGACATATTAATGAGCATCTTGACATTGCACAGTTCATTATTAACAATGAAATGTTTGTAGGTATCACTGTATTAGTGATGAGTTACAGCTTGCCTGTGTTTTGCAATTAATCCTGAAAGACAGGAAGGGATGTACTGTCATTACCGTGTAATTATGCTATGGAGGTCCTTTCATTAAACTCTGCACATTGGCACCTGAGCATTCTTTTCCTCATGCAGTAGGTGCTATGTAAAAACAGCAGTGAACCTTCTCAAGTAAAGAGCAGGGGACCAGCAGAAATGTGCATTCCAGCATATGCACCACAGCCACAGCAGAAGTGAAGAACACCTCAGAGACACTTCTTTGCTTCAGGCTGTTTCTGACTCTAGTTTGTTCTCTGGTTTAACCCAAAGAAGGAGACTACAGAGAAAACAAAGAAGGTCAAGCATGTTCAAAGTGATGTGTCCTTGCACAAGGTATCTGAGATGGGTGATGCTCTTTGCCCATCACCACTCACATAAGGGGAGCGAGAGCTTGCTGGGCACCGCCTTTGACCCATTTGCTGCCTTTATACCCAGTAGATGGGTGCATTGCATGTGCAGTCATATTGGCTTCCAGCCATGCCTCACTAGAGGTATATTCATCTTTAAAAACATCATGTCATTGGCTTCAGAGAGGCAGCTTTCTGAGTGATGTCCAAGATTCATGCTGAAATGTCAGCCAACATACATAAGTACCTGGCCCTGAGGGAGGTGACCCTTGGTCTTTTCCGCTGTCCTCAATCATTTTATTGTGTTGATAAAGTCTTTCACACATCCCTTAATATAAACTGATTTGCACTTACCTGAACTGAGCTTGCTTGTTAGGGTGAGTGTTGAGGTGTGAGAGGGCTGAGGTGCTATGTGAGAAGAGAAAGATTGGGCCACTAGAGACTTTCAACCCTTCTTTGCAGATTGGCTCCTGGTGAGTACAAGAAAAGGAACAAAACTGAAGAGAGTGAGCTGTCTGACATTACATTTCCCATCATCCTTTGTCTAAGCAGGCTGGAGCCTGCCAGTTATAGCCAGAAGTCAGAACAAGCTTCCTAGCTGGAGCTATGCATTTTAATTAGCCGTTGTGCACTTGGTGGCTGAGCAGTGGCATTAAGCAGTCTTCTTACTTGGGTTTTATAAGGCTGACACTTTACAGGGAGGAATCTCCAATGGTAGTCATTTTCTATGTCTGAGTGCAGGTGCAGACTGTCTTTAGGTAAATATTTCTTACAATAGGAACATTCATTTTGTGTGTGCCAGATCTTGAGATACTGCATACCAACACTTCTGAGTTGAAGCCACAAATTGTCCTGGTTTATCTCTGTAGCAGACACATGCTAGCTCAGGAAAAGGGGGTAAAACCACCAAAATAAGTAATAATAATAATTAAAAAAAAAAAACAGGAAAAAATGCAAAATAAAAGGCAAACTCGGGCAGTTTGTTGCTTTAATTGACTTCAATTTTTAATCCACTGAAGGTTATTTTGGCCTCACACTGGA
The DNA here is from genome assembly GCF_963264785.1 of Psittacula echo. Taxonomy (NCBI): domain Eukaryota; kingdom Metazoa; phylum Chordata; class Aves; order Psittaciformes; family Psittacidae; genus Psittacula; species Psittacula echo. The sequence continues at coordinate 152,794,390 of NC_137737.1, read as the reverse complement.
CTGTGCTAGCTTACAGGCAGCTATTAGAAATTCTCCGGGTAAGCTTGGTGAAGCTGATGGAAAGATTTGCCTTATTTTAAGTGAGCCTGAGAGCAGACACAGCATCACAGGATGGTTTCTAAGACAGACAGACCCTTATGAATATTTTCCTCCTGCTGCGCAAGAGAGACGTCTCAGGGCTGTTGCTGCCTTTGTTCCATCACAACGCTCCTCTGCCAGCCTCAGTGCTGTCAGAGCCTTCTTGCAAGGGAGGATTCCAGCTCCAGAAAGTGATTCCCATTTCTTTTATTTTTAGCATCACGATGTCTTTTATTCTGGCTGAAGGACAAAATCCCTTTTCACAGGGGCTGCTTGAACAGCAGAAATGAGAGGCTATTAAAAGAAGTCTTACTGTAAAATACGATAATAACCTAGTTATTTTGCATTTCTAAGTCATTCTTGCATTGATGTTTCCTTTCCTACGATGCACACCAATTAAAAGCCACTGAGCAATAAAAAAGCAGTCTGTGCAGTAATCTGACGAAGAATCACGAGCTGTGAAATGAAAGGATCATTTTGTTGCATTAATGTAAAGATCCACAACAAATTCTTACAAAGCAGACTTTGTTCTGAGCTATTGCTACAAATGTCCTTTCAGTATCTGAAATGTCTTGTATATTTTAATGCCTTTTCTGTACAAATAAACAAAGGTGACACATTCAAACTCAAGGGCAGCTACACTTCTCGCCCGTCCCCTGAATGCTCCTTGAACATCCCCTGTATTTCTACTTGCGCACAGGTACAAGGGCTGTGCAAGGCTCTTACCCCTGAAGCATTAGATCAGATTATTGATAATACATGAATATTCCTCCATAGAGGTAAGAGTTGTTGTCTGGAAGGCAGAACATTGACTAGAATAACAGTAGCAGGATATTCTCTTTCAGTGCCTAATAGCTGCAGAATGGTGCATTCCAGTGCCCCTGAGGTTAATGGGGAGGTTGGGACAACCCTCAGTCAAGCTGCTTAGCAAATATCGTCAAAAAGCAGCTGTAACTGCACTGCAGATTTGGATGCAAGAATGGAAGAGGACAGATGAAGCTTGTAAAGAGAGAAAGCACTCATTATGCTAACTTGATTGTAACTAATTAAAAAGGGATATTAGCTGATTGGATTACAGGGGATGGAGCAGAATGACCCTTTGTTCATGCCTGTGCTTGCATCAGTAGGATTCTCTGGTCTGTCCAAGAGCGCTTCTGCATTATCCTCATTCTTGTTTCTTCTCCTCTGCTTTCAGGGACAGATGCTCCCACACAGTCTGCTCACCAGAGTCACATGCCAAAAACCCCAGTAGCTGATGTGCCAGGCCAGCTAGTGCTCTTGTCGCTCTGCTGTCAGGCCATGGCAGGGAGAAGCTGCCACAGCGTGGTGTTGTGCTCTCTGACTGTTCTCAGCGGGTGTGCAGTCTGCTGGCTGCTGCAGTCACAGCTTGGACCAGAGAACAGAGAAACCATATCCAGCGCCTATCAACACTGCGCTAAGCCAGGCTCTTATTTCTTCCACGTTTTTTGACATCCTCAGTTTTCATGAACTGAATCTCTGCAAGTTTCTTGTGCAAACTTTAAAGAATAATTAGATAGAAGTATTTTGTACCTACCAGATATGAGATGATACGTACACTTATTGCCATTCAGGTAATAAAAGTAGCAAGGCCAGGTTGGACAGAGCCTTGGGCCACATGGTCTAGTGTGAGGCATTCCTGGCCATGACACAGAGGTTGGAACTAGATGATCCTAAGGTCCTTTCCAACCGAAACCATTCCATGATTCTGTGAATATTGGAATATGCATTTGAGAACTAAACTAGACAAAGGCTGAAATAAAGCCACGTATTCCTTCACATAAAAAAACCAGAATGCCATTACATAGTCTTTAGTGTTTGACCTGTGAAACCATAGCTCTTAGAAACAGAGTTTAAGTGTGTGTTAACTCTTTTACCTTTGGTGAGAATGAGGTTGTTATGCTTTTGTCATGGTTGCCTCATGTTTTAAGTTCAGGGCAGAGTGGCAGGAAGGCAAGATTTCCAGTGCAGGCAGCAATATTAGGAAGCTGAAGAGAGAGATGCATACGTGCCGGGCAAGGAGAGAGGAATATGAAGTCTTTTTCTGCAAAGAGATGAGCCAAGCGAGTCTGTTTCCAGATTTATAGCTGGCCATGCCTTTCTCATTCTGTTAAGCAGGCAGACATCACAGTGGTGACACTAGAAGCTGTTTACTTCAATTATCATTTGAAAATAAGGTGGCCATCAGGCTTCCAAAGAAGGAAATGATATGGCAAAAAAGCCCAAACCATGGCACAGGTTATTTTGTAAGTAACCATCTCACAGCATTTCCTCGAGTGGGACCACACTATGGCCGATCCACTGTGCACAATCATTTGTTAAAAACACTATTTTTACCTGGTTTGGTGTCCCTCTCCATTAAAGCCACAGAACATAAGTGCAGATTTCATCTTGCCCATCTTTAGCTCTTTGATAGGTAGGTCCCCAGTCTACTCTACTCATCTAGGCTCATGGTATCACCATGGAGAGAGACAAGTGCTTTTGGAGGGTTGTGATCTGAAGACAGGTGTCTAACTCTGTTGAACATATTGTCTTACAGAAATTCCTTTCTCCATAAGCTGCAATTAATGGGAGACTTCTTGATACCCAGGTGAAACTTGGATGATAAAATCTTTAGGTATCTCTGATATAGATATCTGCTTCTAAGATATAACAGTCTTTCATTATGATCAATGCAGGTAAGGTGTGCCATTCATCTGATCTCTTCTTGAGGTTATCTCAGAAGAATATGAATATGAAGAATATGAAGAATATTTCTATAACTCATAGATTATAAGACTAATAAGAATCAGTTAAGATGAATCTCACCCTAAATTCCATTAACACCCTGGTTAGACTGCTGGCTACAAGGAAGCCTTTGGTGACTTGCTTCTACAATTATAGATCTGCTCATGAAGTAAGATGAATGCTATGTCACCAATAATCTGCAGTTTCTTATTAAACAAACTGTTGATCACCCTGTAGGGAAAGAGGTGGCATTAGCATTTTCCCATTCATAGGCAGACCAGTTGTCAAAGTGCGTGCAAAAATCAAGACTTGAGGATGCAAACCCTTGAATTTTCCTTTTTAGATCATGAATATAGTATTGATTACCTCTTGGTTTTAAGGCTACTGGTTATCCGAATCTGTCTAGGAAGTTTAATTTTGTGCAGTGGTCTGGCAATGCAGAAGAAAAATAGAAAGGTCACTTTAATCATAAAAAATGAGGAGCTGCTACTGAAGGAAAGCATTTGATGCAGTAAGAATCCAAGTATGGTCCAAGAACTGTTAAGGGAATTGTAGTTAGTCTCCAGAGATGCTGCTGGTATTGTGGTTAAAAAATACAAGATGACTGATAAAATTACTCCTTTGAATCATAGTAGATTTGGGCATATCCTGTTATCACAAAATAGGGCAGACACAGGAGGAGCAAGGACTATTTAGCTGTAGATTTTTGGCTGCTCTAGGACAAGTGAATAGCAGCAGATTTTGTAGTCAGAAAATAGGACACTCTTACTGCAGGGAGTCATATGGCTTACCAACAGCCATTTTGTTTGAAAGGAAATATGGTCATTGATGTGTATCCAAACAGCAACGCAGACAAGGGAGACTATGGAAATGTGGATTGAAAACAGGGTGATTTATTTTAAAAGTGTTTTTTTCTTTCTTTCTTCTTTTATATTTGTTGAGCTTTGAAGGTCTCCAAGTTTTCTTTTGTGTGTATTGGTGCTTACTTCAGGTTAAAAATTCCATTTAGGTGCCATTCCAATGAATAAATACTCATTGCTTTGGTGCTTTGGGAGTTTTTTTTTCTCATCTGCAACGTCAATTGGGAATTCTTCAGAAATATCTGTCTCTCCCTTCAGTGGGAAACTGAAGATAGTGATGAAAGGATTAATGCACAAAGCCTTGCTGCACTGTTTTCTATTCTGCTAAATCTCTCATGGTCAGTAGTGCCAATAATGCTTCATGCTTCAGTTTGCCAGGTCTTCTCCAAGTTTGCTATTGTTTAGAGCTTTTACAGTCTGTCTCAAAGAACATTGGGTTAATGCCCTCTGTTCTGAAATGAGGAGAAGAGAACATGTAAAAACATTTCAGTAAGAAGTTTTAAATTCAGTAAATGTGTTGATTTTATGTTTTAAAGTTCAGCTGAAGGCAAGGACCTTGGGAGGATTACATTAGAAAAATAAAATAGCCTAGCATGAACAGAATATTAAGGGACTCAGTTGCAAACAGTAACTCCACAGGAAAGATTACTCTTCTTTAACTTGCTTACATTTGCCAAGAAGCTGACACATCTAAATAACGTATTTTCCTGGTGCATGCTGTAATTGGAAGAAGTTTAGATAAGAGTGGATTTTGGTGCGTGAGTGTATACTAGATGACCTCTCAAAGACCTTTCCATTCCTATTTTTTATTATTCTCCTTGTAGAATGAATTGGAAAGTGTATAAGCAATTTGACTGAAGACTCTCATAAACCCTCCTGCTTTCTAAAGTTCAATTTCCTGACTGTGGCTGTAGACAAATAAATTAGACCAAATCTAGAACCAGATTCCCCTGAAGCTGGGAGTGAGCCAGAATGAATATAAATGAGTTTAGCTACCTAAATTCCAGTGTCTGTTTTCCACAACTATAAAAGTCAACTATGTGCCCTATGTTGCCTCTCTCAAACTTGAAAAAGGAATTTCCTACAGTTCACCGAGGAGTGGAAAGCAATAATGCATGCCATTATTAAATAATATTCAGCTTCAGATCTTTTGGTTTAGATTATTTTTTTGTTATGGTGTTTTTTTATTGTTCTTTATTAGGTGATTTTTTCCCTTAGTTGAAGTAGTTGAGATTACTTTGTACATTTAATTTTATCCTCCTGGCTATGCAAACCGTCGTATGTCTCTCCATACCTACCTCCCATCCAAACCTTGTGGTTTATTGCTTTTGAGAAACAGTCCCTGGGTTTCCAGGGAGTGAAGTTATTGTCAAACTAGACTGCAAGGCAGGACATTTGGCATCTCTCAGAATTCAGTCTTTATGATGTTGTGGCCTATGAGTAAGTGCTAGAAACACTAGATTTACAACTGCAAGAAGAACTATAGCTTGCCACCTTCCTTGCAGACGTTGTCTCACTGAGGGGTCAGTTGCTCTGTTTTCCTTTCACTTTTTTGTGAATTATGTGCCACATTTTCAATGACAGAATAATGCTCCCAAATGTCTGTAGCCATGAATCAAGCATATCTTCTCTGTATTAATGGATTATTGACTAGAGGAGCCCAGAGTCGCTATATGATTCATTTTGCCATTCTTGTGAATGCTGAGCTTCTGCGTGTCAATTGACCTACATACTAACCTGGGATATTGCTCTATGAAAGACATTCAAAGTCAGATTTTGCCTAGTTTATGTTAACAGATTTCCCTATAGATTTTTATCATGCGGTTGATTAATTTATTATTAGAACACACTGTAAGTAGCATTGAGATCATTCTTTTAATTTACTTCTTGTGACCCATTTTGCCTTCCTTTTATTTCAGTAATTTTTTTTCTCTGTCTCTGATTAGTAGTTTTGTCTTGGATTCACACAGTCTGCCTTTGAAAAATACGTATTAGGTCATCTAGGACAACTTTTGTCATTACTAAAGCTGCTGTGTAGGTAATGGATGGAAGCATCACTGTAGGCGCTTCTGCAGCAAGGATATGTTGGAGCGGTCGGCAGTGATTTCTTGTAACAGAGCAAGGTTAATTAGACAGTTGTCCATCTTCTGCACTTTGCTAGGTGACTCTGTCTTGAATCAGTCACAGGGCGAAAATTCATCCGAGTCTCTAATTTGACCCAAATTGCTTTTCTGAGCTATCTTGTAGTGGATTTAACCTTAAATCCTACAAAAAGAGTCTGTAAAAGATAAAAGAAGAACTCAGAGATCGGGGTAAAAATAGTATGCAGTGAGTCATTAGATCTGGCTTTTCTGCATAATTCAGGCACGTTTCTTGTCTGCCACACGGCTGAATCTGACTCTCACAGTGAACATGTCTCTAGATGAGGGAGGTGATGATTATCTGCTTCATGCATTACCACCAAAAAAACCCCTCCAAATCAGCTAAATTCTGATCACAAATATCTTTATTCCTGGGGAAGGAGGCAGAAAGGTTGCAATTTGACTTTCAGATGTCCAATTACGTTTGCAAGGCTGGCACTTGATGCATGTATGTGGGGATCATTTCACTTGCAAATCAAACATACTTATTGATGGGTTCTCCTTACGTCTGCCTCTTTCATACATCTTCTTGTCCGTCTCATTCAGACATTCTCAGAATAAGGACTACATTTATGGGCTGGAGGGGCCTAAGTGAGTTATCCAAGACCAATTCCAGTGCTCCCATTTCATACAACCCCTTACTTGAAGATACCAAGCTCAGTCTGAAAAGATATTAGTTATTTCACCTTCACAACTTCAAAATGGACATTAGTTTTGGTACTTCACTATCTGATGCTTAATAACTTCTATTACTCTTTTATTCCCCTCGGGGTTTTGTTTATGGTTTGCATACTTTGTCTCATTCCCTACTATTTACTTTCCTGATGAATAAAACCCCTCTCTATTTAGCTAAACTGACTGGTTTATTACCTAGTACTTTTTTCTTAGCTGGCCCTCTATTCTCTTGCACATGTCACTGATCTTTGACTCTCTTTAGCATGCACTTCTTTTTCTTGAACATTAGTGACCCCCACTTAGATACAATATTTCAGAGGCAAACATTCTAGTATTGTGTCAACTAGTTTGCAATCAGAACAAAAATTGAGAACTAGTGCCTAATATAATACACTGAAAGAGCTTCCAGAGCAAAAGCCTATACTCCTGAGAGAAAAAAACAGATGGAGAGAGTGATCTGGGGTATATAGTCTGTTACCAATACATGAATAGAATTAAGCGGTAATACTGTTATGCCTTGACACTTCTAACTTCAATAACCTTTGCTATCATCATTATCTAGTTAGTTCTCACTGCATACCTGAAAAGTAAATATAGTTGAGTTCTTAACAGAGGCTCTTAACTAGAACCTAAATGGGGAATTTTTCTAACTAGGCTATTTAAAATGGAGAAATTTCAGAAAAATCTGTAGTGACAGAGCATGAAAGAAAAATGATAAACTGAACAAATATATTCCAAAAAAAGAAAGGTGGTGACCCCCTTCCCTGAATTTTTAATCATTTTCTTAAAACATTATTCTTAAAAAAGTAAAGAATTAATATTTTTTTCTTTTTTGCATGAGAAAACATAACTATCCTCCTTAAGATTGGTCAATTGTTTCAATATTGATGCAAATTCCTGTTAGATAGAACACTTAAATGAAAAGAGAGTTAAAGATCAAACCCTTGTCCCAGCTTGGGTTTGAGGTACAATCCACATCTTAGTGTCCTCATTCATTATTATGGTATGCAAACTGTTCCCTACAGTGATCGTCTCAAAACAGCAGGGAACAAGGAGGAATCTGGAGTTCACTGGGTCAGATAGGTTTTGCCAGTGGGGTTTTTCAAGGATAGCACAATGGTGTCCTAGATTAGATTCCAAACTGGTCTAACTCAAGGAGATTCTGAAGAGCCACAGCCAGGTTGTACACCATCTGCTCCCTGATAAGAATCAATACTTCTGAACAGATTTCAGTGTGCTCTTGGTATTACTTCCCTGCTCACTAACATAATTCCTGGAGCAGGTGGGACTTTTGTATATATTCTAGTTTTTCAGCTAGGAAATGCTACCACAGGATTCAGATAGTTTCCCAGGCCATAGAACAAGTTAGAGCAAGCAACAGAATGCTTCTGTAGAGGTCTAGACCTTACATGATTCAACGTAATTAAAGACCAATTCAGATTGATACCCAGGATTGTTCATATAAGTCAGCAAGAGCTAAAGATAGATTGGCTTTATCCAGATAAAGGGTCTGTGGATGCCAGTCAAGGACAGTGCTAAGATCATGTTTGGTGAATAAGAGAAGTGTAGAGCTGGAAATCAATGGACTAAAATTGGTGTATTGGAAATGACTGGATGGCTGGAGAAGGGACAGAATGGAGCAGTCTTATTATTCCCTCCATCTGCTGGACTCTGATGAACATCTTGATGTTGTTGAACTTTCATATATTCACTCTAAGAGATGACTGGGCAAGTTGGATGGGAAGAAAAAGGTAGTTTTGGGGTTTTTTTTCTCTCCTTTTTCCTTGGTCAATTGGCCTCTGCTAAAGCTTGAACAGCTCAAGGAATAGGGGTTACACTGTCTTTCTTCATCTTATGTTTCCATTCCATTTCTACACTTACTTTTTCCTGTCTCTTCTTGCCATGTGCTTGAAAAAGCGATCATGCTCAGAGAACATTTGGCTGTGAACTCATTGCCAAAAAGGCAGCTAAATAGCAATGCTCTAACGAGCACCACAATGGCATGTTTGCCAGGTCTCCAGGTGGCCTGAAAGTGTGTTGTGTCTGTCTTTCTCCTACAGTAGCATGTTTACAAGACTTAGCACTAAAATCAGAAATGGCAGGTTTTATTGTTGCTGTTCTTTCTCTCCTCTGTGTGTATCCCATTGGTACTCTGTCCAAGGAAGCTGCTTAAGATTCATACAAGAGCAACTGAGCTCATTCCCATCTTCTCTTACTTTTTCTTCCCTAAAGGCAGTTGTCTTCAATGTTAAAGACTCTTTGTAGGATTTACCTGCAGGAAAAGGAAATGAGGGATGCTGTTTTCCAAATAAATTTCAAAATCTGGCGATACTTCACTATCAAATGTTTGCACTGCTTTCCCCTCCCTTTCCTCCTAACTATCTTTTTGATCCTGAGGGCCAGCATAGCTCTGACCTGAACTATCAGTCCCATGATAGGGCATACCTGAAAACCATGCTGTGTGATGGACATATACCATGTCTGGTGACAAAAGGCTGTGGCCATGGGGAGGAGTGGACATTTCTGTGCAGCTCCCTTCCCCACTGCAGCTCTCAAGTCACTGTGGCTCCAACAGATGTGGAACTTCTGATTTTCATCCCTGCTTTTTGTGCCAATGGACATGTAAGTGTTTGAGACTAATGCATCACTACCCAGTGCTTGCATGCCTTAGACTGTCTCGCAATTTCAGGAGTGAAAACACAGTTATAGATTGAAAAACCATGTTCAACAACCTCTAAAACCAGAAAGGTAAAAGCAATGTGTTTTCCACTCTGAAGTAACCACCTGTGCAGGCTCTTCACTTCCGCTGTAAGCTTGAGTTTCACAAACCTGATCTAGCAGCACAGGAAGGAAAGACAAGTCAGTCATTGACTTCACTGCACTTTGCATGTGGGTCTGTGTAGGTCAGATGTAAACAGCTCCTGACATTACATACACCGGCATCCTCCATCTAGCTGATGTCTTCTGGGGAAGACCAAAATGAAAGAACAGCCATAAAACACAAACCTAGGAAGGGGCACAAAGATTTCTAAAATTGAGGGGATTTTTGGGGTTGTTTTTAACATGTAGCTTTACCTATTGCATTAAACTGTGTGTTTAACTGCATTAAACCAGTGTTCTGGTTGTTCCCAAGTGGTGAATCACAGTGGTCCTTGAGGAGCAGCGTTGGCCAGGTTCACCTGTCTGCTTGCTCTCCTCTGACTCAAAGCAGGAATAAAAACCTTATCCAACATCAGAGCTGGGGCTGGAACATTTCCCCTGGCTAAGCTAGAAGGAACATATTTTCTATTGCTTTCTCTCATCTTTTTATGACACGCTGTATATATTTGCTTGTCTTGAGCATCTTTCAGAAGTGCATGCTGGGAACCCAACCCTCTGACATGAATAAGCCCTTAGTAAATTGACTTTAACCCATCGTATTGACTCTGTCATTATCACTCTTTATTGTTCTGAAATCTTCAATGTAGTCCCTCATCTCATTAGCTGCATATGGCTGTATGATGTTCTCTCTGCCCTTACCAAATGCAAGTACAATATAAAACTCTTATTCTCTATTTACACACACGCTCTGAGCCAATATGGCTAGTCTCTTATTACATATTAAATAAAGAACTTGCTTGGAAACATCAGCCTGACAGAAGCTGTCTGCATCTGTGTGCTTGACAGTCGACCTTCATGAAAATTGCTGTTATTTCGGATGTACTCACTGCATCAGCACCATTTATAGTAAGGGGGAAGTTTCAAGAAAAATCTGTTTCCAGATGAGCCATTGTAGATCTGAGAAACATCCCTTCAGGGGATGTGAGATCTCTCCCTTGCACACAAACTTCTTGTCTCACCTCAAGTACTTATTGGCAATATTCATATTTTTACTAACAGTATTGCAAGCAGACAGAAGGCAAATGAATCCTAAATACACAGATTAATATTCTAGTGTTCTGGTGAATTTTATTGCAGAGCAATGAAGAAATAAATCTCTCAACCTTACTGACGCACAGGATAAAGTTTTCAAATACTCAGCTTAACTCCTAAAAAAACCCTTGCAGGACATTTCTTTTGAAATGGAAATACAAGGGTGCATTTCACAGTTATCTGCTGTACTCATTTGCACATCCAATTGTTATATTTTGTGGGCATATCCACATGCAGAATTATGTATTATGCAGGAAGTAGAACATTATCTAGACATACTTAAAGCTTATGGTATGTAACAATCTCTTCACTTTCAGTAGGCTGGTTTTTAAGTAGAAGCATGTTTAAATCTTATCCTAGACATTAAGCCTGGATAAACTTGCCCTTACTGGTTTAAGCTGGAACTAGTGGTTGTGTCAGCACTAATAACCTAAACAGGGCTAAGGCAGGGGTGTAAGAGCTGTCCTAACCATCCAGACAGTGCAATTGTTAGGATGCTCCTTGGCATGATTGTAACTGAGGCAAGTTCCTCAAAGGTTCATCTTGGGGCTCACCGCAGGCAAGGGTGATTCCTAGTAAGGAGCAGGGATGAGGCCAGCTTGTGTCAGGGGGGTGGAGCGCTGGCCACATGGGCATGAGCCTAACTATGCTATGCCAAGGGACAGCTAATGAGTCCTGGTCCTTTTATTTACCAGTAGATGTAAATGTACATGTAGATACATGTAGCCAGTGGATCCTCAGGAATTCTCTGGAGAAAACAGATGTTTGGTGGCAGCAGCATCTCTGAGCTTCTACTAATGAAAACCCTGAGAGAGCATCAAAAGGACAAAACGGAGAGGGCAGCCAAAGCACAGAGATGAGCTGAACTAAGTGGCTCCTGCAGATCTGGAGACACTAATTAATGCCTCTTGGGTCACAGGAGGGCTCTGCTATGTGGCTGACAGACAGGAGAACTTCCAAACCTCACAACATTGCTGTCTGATTCCATTGAGCAGCAAGGAATGATTGCCTTTTTCATTTATTCTTACAGGCCAGACCTTGTTTCAGAGCAGCTTTGCAACCCCCTGCTACAGCTAAGAAGAGGTGAAGTGACTTTAAGCTGAGTGTCTAAGGCTGAGTAGTCAAGAGGCTCAGCCTTATGCCAGTACCACAAAAAGGGCTGGCTAAGAGTGAGAGCTGGAAGTCCTGGTACCCTGCACTGGCAACTTGGTGGAGTGCTTCAAAAGTCTCAGTGCTACCAATGGGCAGTGTAGATGTGAGAGGCGTTCAAAATGCTGCAGTGGCTGCACTGTGCTCACACTGATACTCCCTGAAGAGGTGATGAGTAGCAGAAACAAATACTCAGTTGAGTCCCAGATGCTGGAAATCTGTGGGAGTTCAGGTTGTCATTGCTCAAAATGAAGAATCAAGGGAGTGTTTCTCTGCGAGGATATTTCTGGTTACATCTGCACATAAAATTGTGTCCACTGGACCAGACACTTAACTCTGTGATGGCACATGTTTGTGGTGTGGATCTCTCAGTCTGTCTTTGGTCTCCTTTACTTGCCAAAGTTTAGAAGTGCTGATTTTGTTTCCAGTTGCAATTGTTGAGTTGATCTCATGCTCTCTAGAGTGGTGAAATCAGACCCTGGATGCATTTCGTATCAAATATAGCTTAGACCTTCAGTAAGAGTGGACACCTACAACAAATAAAGGGGTAAATCTGTAAAGTGTAGCAGGTAGATCAAGGGAAATGATTATTTACGTGGTACTCATTAGAACTTATTTACTGTATCAGTTGTCCAATAGAAGAAAGACACTTGTAGGAACCCCAAGGTGAGTCACCAAGATAAGAGAAGTTTGGAGCATGTGCCTGGTGAGAAGAGCCTGAGGGAGCAGGGCTTACTTAGCCTTTGATAGAGTTATCTTTGAGGAGGGCTATGAGCAGCTTTCTAGTATGTAAAAGGAAGTTACCAAGGAGGTTACCAAGGAGGTGAGGCAAGCCTCTTTACTGAATTGCATAGTGGGAGAAAGACAGACAGTGGTTATAAATTGGAACAAGTGAAGTTCAGCCTGAATAAATTGATAAAGTTTTATTCTGTGAGGATAATGAAGCACTGGAACAGGTTGTACAGAAAGCTTGTGTGATCTCTGTGCTTGCAGGTTTCCAAGAATCAAGTGGAGAATGTACCTACTCTAATTTCAGTGCTTTGACTAGGATCTTGATCTAGAGACCTCCTGAGGTCCCCTCCAGCTGAAGTAGTTCCATAACACTGTGACACTGCTGAGCTCACCATTTTAACGTGTGGTTTAAACAGATCAGGCAGCTCTTCCCTGTTACTGCTCTAGTGGCATCTATATTCCCCAGCTTTCCAGTTGTTTATATTTGCTTGTAACTACAAGGGTAAGGTGTAAATCTTTAGAAAGTGATAATTGGCTAGAAGTGGATAAAATATGTCAGTTTTCCCCTTTTCATTCTCTCATTCCCAGCCTGTCCCAGGTTTTCTGGCAGTATATACAATCATGGGTGTAAACACACACTTGCTCACCCTGCACATTGCCCCTATCAAAGGCAACACATCCAACCAGTGTCACCTTCCTATCAATCAAATGGGTACTGGTTAGGAACCTTATTTAAGGGGAAAACATGTGCACATCCGCCGTGTACCAGATTTCTTGTTGACAGCATGTGGACTGACACAGTTTTCTTGTTAAGAGCATGTGGACAACAATGTGGCTGTCTTCCTGAACTGAGGGCAAGGCTCTGAACCAGTGTAGGAGAAACAGTGCCCAAACAGTATTGAACAAAAAGACAAGAAAACCAAATAAGTTGAAGAACATACTTTCCTCTGGTTTAGCTTGCCTTCCTTCAACTCAGGTTATTCTTGGGCCCACAGGTGTGCACTAAGGATATCAGAAGTAACCTCATTTCAAATGTAAGCAATTTCTGGATATTTTCTGACCAGGCTTTATTGCATTTGGCAGTAGACAGTTGCACAGTGCCCCAGGCTCTTGGCTTAGGACTTGATTTGCATTTCAAGTACACAGGCATTAATTTTTAGCTATCATTGGATCCCTCAGGAAGCTCTTATTTTCCTACTTATTCAGAAAATACAAACCACAGGCACTTCCCCAGTACAAATTTAACCCATTCTCAATCCCTGCTAATTCCACAAAACAGCAGTTTTACTAATTAACACCTTCATTAATTAAAGCGGAAATAATTTAAGATGCTGTTTCGTTCCAAATAGGGAGGTCCTTTTACTTTGTTTGTCCACTGAGTTTGAAATATAAAACTTGGTCAATCTCTTGTTTTTATTTAAACTTATGTTGCATATTATGAATTTTCCTTACCAATTACTTTTTTTAGAAGATCATATGGTTGTCTTTGTTATTTCAGCAATGATGGGGACTGTTACCTAAAGCCCCTCCTCCTTTTGAAAGCACTCAGTAAACTGAAATGATTATTGTGCCACGTATTAGTGTAAGCTTTCAAAAGACCCCAATCTCTTCAGTACCCACTTCACCTCCAATGAGCTTAGTAATCTGTTGTAATCAATGGGACTAGTGACACATACATTCCTTATGAAAGTTTAAAATGAATAGTCCAAGCAGGCCATTAGCAATCTGATCCAAAGTCCTTCAAAATAAACTGGTCAGACTTCCGCTGATATTGGTGGGCTTTGGGTCTCACCAGTGTGTTTTGTCACTGGAGGCTGGTGTTTTAAGGAGAGAAGTGATTCAGTAGTCTCCGCAATGGTGCACTGTGAAAACATTAGGGTAGCAGCAGCATTTTGACAGCAACGTTGAAGCATCTCTTACATACTTTGATCACCGAGCTCAAAGGATATGTTGGCTTTGGTCTTATCTCTTTCTGTCTTCCACATAGGCCTTAGCTGAAAGGTTTAAAGCAGCCACCAGTGTCTGTTTAATAGTAATATTCCCTGAACTGACTTTTACAGGATTTAAAAATTATTATTAAACACTGTGAATATCGTATTTGACAGGTCAACAGATTATTGGGTTTTGGTTTAAATATCAAAAGCCACAATCCTTGACACATTTCAGCACGCCGGGGAAATGCTTGAAATTCACAGCAAATAAAATATTTAAAAGCTGATTACCTAATGTTCTGCAGGGAGTCGGATGGGGAGGCAGGCTATAACTTAACACTGGTTTAGCTGGATTGTAGCTTCTCACTTACTAATCCACTTTTACGGAGTGTCCGTGAGAATAATCCAACCATGTCTTTGAGACTTCAGAGAACATGAGGGTATCTCAGACCTCTCTGTCTCTCTGTCATCCTGCTTCTGTGGAAATAGCCTCTGATGGGGAAGGTGCACAAGCACTCTTCCACCAGGCTCTGCCTGCCTTGCTCTTCCCATAGTCCAACAGGCCACTACTGTGGTCTCTGCCAGCAGTCTACTATTAGAAAACATGAGAGTCAACTGAATAAATGATGAAGGAAGTGGGACAATCCTCTGCTAGTTTCTATTGTTCGAAGCCCACTGACTTCTACAAGCCTGGGACAATTTATTCCAGCTGAGGATCTGCCTTAACATTAAATTTTAACAATAAATTGTCTCTTGAAGCATGTTCCACAAATCTTTATGGGCAGTTTGCCATTGCCTGTAGTCCTTGGCAGCTGGCCTGGAGTTCAGGCACATTGGCCAAGATCCACAAAGACACTCTTGCTCTGGACTCCCATTGATTTCAGCAGGACTCAAGCAGTGAAATGTCTTTATGGATCTGGGCCTTCCTTCCAAAAATCCTGAAAATTTGAGGAAGTTTGTTTAGCACACACTATCCTCAGAGGCTGTGGGTCATTCCAGTTGTTTGTCAAAGCCAATCATTCTTTCACGCTGCTGATACACAAATTAATGGATTAAAGGACACATAACTTCCTGCTGATGTCAGTTAAAAGGGTCTTTAGCTATCATTGCTTCCTCTTCTGTTAAAAGCACAGAGCTTGGCTTTTGGCATAAAAGATAGGTCAAACCTCAGAATCTGAAGGGGAGAGTAAAGCAAGGTGACACATGAAGAGCCATCCCTGAAGGAGACTAGTCAGAAACCCCAACAACATGTGTACTTCGGGGAGCTGTCGTTAAGACTTCTCTTTCTTTTTATAGGTAATTTATTTAAGTGAACTGATCAACAGGATGATGCTGAAATTCAGGGCTCCTCAAAGTTAATTCCTACACAGCATTATTAGTGTATTATATGCTAATAAGACCAATGACTTTCAATGAGTGCAACTTGCCATATAGTGGAGAGAAGGGTCTCTGTGTCTGATAAATTTCTCAGACACACATTCCTATTCAATTTGACTATTTTTGCTGTCTCATGACACAGATGTGTAGTTGTCTCCTCTATGTAGTGAAGCAAGACCAGTGCACAGCAGGCTGATATCCAAAGGGATGCATCCAAGCAAAAAATAAGACTTCTGGCTAGGAATCTGAGACCTGGCTGTAACTCAGGGCTTTACACCAGGCTTGTTACAGCTATTTTAACAAGGAGAGGTAGAAACAGAGCAGAGACCCCTGTTCATCATGTTCATCACTGCATCATCTCTTCCTATCTTTCTATCCCTGAGTCAGATCCTTCAAACTAAAGAAAGAGTGAAGAGCTTTTACCTTTATAGGACTGCCTGTAGAGATGTGATGCATCAGCTCACTGCTGTATGAGGCATCCCAAAGAGAAGCAAATTAACGATAGTCTGGATCATCTCAAATGACACTCGGTAAAGGCTCACGTGGACAATTGAAATGAGCCCATTGTGCCTAAAGATCCCACTGCTGTCCACAGATATTCAGTCAGTAAAGCTGATGCAGCCCAGAGAGTAATTCAGCTTGCTCTAGAGTGGACAGCAAGTGTCTGGATGAGCGAATCACTCTTCAGGCTCCATTGGCTGTATTGATTGTCTTTGCTGCAAAAAGAGCTTAAGGTACCCAGTGTTCAGGCAGACACCTATGTGCATATGTGTGTTTCTTTATTCTTGAACTGATTTTACCCAAGGCAACAATGGATTTTCCCAGGGGTAACAGGTCAAGTTCAAATCTCAGACAGAATTTCACCTGTGGGTCCAAGTTAAAATGATTCACGCCAAGACCTTACCTTTCATTGCAGGGCAAGTATTCATGCCGTAGTATCCTATCTGTGATATAAAAAAGGGAGAAATTCCCCTTCTATCAACATGTTTGTGTACTGGGTTCTCATTTGATTTTAGTGCAAACACTTTATGAGTGCATAATACCTCTTTTGGTTAAGTCAAGGAATAAGGACTTTCTGGTAGACTAGGTGAGACAGTAACACCAACTGAAACACACATTCAAAAGACTTTACAGCCCATATCAAAGGCAAACAACAGAAGGAAAGGAAAGGTGGTGCTGGGGAGAGAGTCTGGCAAAATAGGAAAGTCGAAGGATCTCAGCAGACGATGGAGAAACAAGAGGGTCTTCAATGAACCTGGAAAGAAAGAAACGTAAAAGTTTTGATTTTCAAGACACCTCTGTAAACCTGCTGGTACAATAATGTAATGCAACATCTGGAAATGCCTGGTATGAGTCAAACTGCTCGACCATGTGTGATTAATAGCCTGGAAAATCATACAAAGGATGGTTTATTATGAATGAAGGTGTGTACTGGGTGAGAGTAATGAGCTGTCTGGAAAATTATTTTCACTGCTACCCTAGATGATGGAATAGGAAACTTGCTTAGGCAGTTTGTATGTACCACCGAGCAGGGACTGACCCAACACACTGGTGGGTGGGAGTCACATTCAAACAAAGTCGTTTGTGATCTCTTAAAGGAAATGCTCATATTGCAGTGCAGCAAAGGTTGCAGATATCGCCCTTAGGCAGAAAGACTCAACTGCACAAACATAGGTGGGGAAAAACAGATCTGCAGAGGTTCTGGAAATTATAGTGGGTGAGAAGCTGACCTTGACTACTTAAACAAACTCATGCTCTTACAGCAAAGGTAGACATGGGAGGACAGTAATCCTCCCATATAGTTCAGTATTAGTAAGACCTCAGTCTGCAGTTCTGCGAGCACCACACGTCAACAAAATTTGGGCTAGCTGGAGAAAGCCCGGGGAGAGGACTAAGATCAGATAGAGGCGTTATGCTAGTGACATACATTGGAAGATAGGCAGGACTGGGGTTGCTCAGTCTGGGGAAGACTAACAGGTGTCAATAACAGTATTCAACATATAACAGATTGCTGCAAAAATACTCTGTTCTCCATGTTCATTCCAAGTGGGACATGATGCAGTGCAGGAGTATCTCAAAAACAAGTCTTGGTTTAGAAATTAAGAAAATGCTTTTAATGTGACTCTAAATAAGCAAAAGAATGAGAGAGGCTAGGAAGTATCCCTTCCAGGAAACATGGATTTTGGTGGTTGCCTGTCCAGAATAGGTGATTCCAGCCTCAGACTGCCAGCTGTGTGCCCCCTTCAGGCCCATTTCACTCTGATTCTTAAGTTCTGTGACAGAGGGATGGCAGAACAGCTCAACACATGTTCATCAGTAGAACTTGACAGCCCACTAATATCACAGGCTGCCACAGATTTGCCTGTATACAGAAAACAGAGCATGTAATTCTGCAAAGACCATGATAGGTATCCAGATTTAAAATCTTGGAATGTAAAAATGAAAGTATTCACAGTTCTTTTTTATCTTTTTACTTGGTTGCCTTCCATCTCTGTGTCACATATGTGTGTGAACGGCAATGCTGAACAATGGAAATATGCTTTCCTAAGGAGCAATGATTGCCATTACAGTGCAGCAATGAGTGATAGTGCTTCTGTAACGCCAAACATGAGGAAAATAAAGCCAGTACAAACAACTCCACCTTTTGAGAAGTACTTGTTTATATCGTTTTCAGTGACAGGTTGCTGTGATTTAACCCAGCCAGCAACTCAGCCCCCCGCAGCCTCTTGCTCATCTCCCACAGTGGGATGGGAAAAGAATCAGAAGGGTAAAAGTGAGAAGACTCATGAGCTGAGGTAAAGACAGGTTAACAGGTAAAGCAAAAGTCCCATACAAAAGCAAAGCAAACCAAGGAATTCGTTCATCACTTCCCATCGCAGACAGATGTTCAGCCATCCCTAGGAAAGCAGGGCTTCATCACATGTAATGGTTACTTGGGAAGACAAAACACCATCAATCTGAACATCCCCTCCCTTCCTTCTTCCCCAGCTTTATATGCTGATCATGATGCCATATGGTCTGGAATATCCCTTGATTCAGCGGGGGTCAGCTGTCTCGGCTGTGTCCCCCCCAGCTCCTTGTGCATCCCCAGCCTGCTTGCTGGTGGAGTGATGTGAGGAGCAGAAAAGGCCTTGGCTCTGTGAAAGCGCTGCTCAGTGGTGGCTAAAACAACCCTGTGTTATCAACACTGTTTTCAGTACAAATCAAAGCATAGCACCCTAGTAGCTACTATGCAGAAAATTAACTCTATCCCAGCAAAAAACCAGCACACAGGATAATGATTTTCTCTGGTTGTTACTATATATATCATTTTTAACTTGGATATATTTTTAACTAGTGTAGCTTCAGGGCAGTCAAGTGTCAGCTTGAACATGTAAAGACAGAATTAAGGCTAAGTAACTACAAAAGGAGAGGCATGAAATATAGGAAAGAGCAAAAAAATGGAGATATGGATGCTATGGAGAACAGAGCACTTTGGTCTAAAAATTTATTATCCTTTAGAGAAAGCTGCAGCTCTTCTTTGCTTGGTGTTTTCTGTTGTTCACATCTTGTTGATGATTGAATTTTAAGAGATGCAGTTATTATTGAATTCAGAATTAGTGCAAAGAAATATCATTTGGCAGATAAAGTACACATGCCAACAGCATGATGGAAGAACAAAACAAAGGACTTGATAGAAAACCAGACCTGGCAATTCAGGCTACAGCTCTCATTTGCTCAATAGGATTTTATAAACTGGCTGTATGGAGTGGAGATAATACTAAAGGAATATATTCTCTCTAAAATTAAAGATAGGATAAGGACCATTAAGGAATACCTTATAAATGCTCTGAGAGGCCTTTATAATTTACCTAAAACTGACAAACTTACAAGTTTGAGTACTGACCAATTTAACAACCTCAGAAGCATGAAAAGTTGCTCTTCAGCCTCAAGTACAGTGTGGAATTTAATTATCTTGCTATCTTTTGTCACTCCAGCAGTTTCATTAGAAGCTGTGTACATGGATCTGCCTTTGGTTCGCTTCCTAATGAGATAAGACAGAAAGGCTGAAAAACCAAATAAGTATCTGAATCTGAAATAACAGGAACAATCTCCCCAGATCACCTGTATCCTCAATTTTAACTGTGTTGAACAGGCAGCTCTTGACTGACAAGGATAATATGCCCATAGTATTGAGCTCAGGTGAGTAATTGAGCTTTTTTAATAAAGCTTTGGTGAGTTCATTTCCAGCTGGTGTTTGCAATACCTTTCATGGGTCCTTGCCTGGCCCACATTCAGCTCTTGTTTAAAAAGTACTGGGGGATCGAGGTTGTCACAGGTCAGGAACTGAATTTGGACAGGTTTTGGTGAGCTCCTGCCATGTGTCTTAAGCCTAAATCACCCCAATTAAAGTACTGTGGAGGTATCTCTGAGTCCATCTATGTTTTCTTTGTGGAAATCATCAGAGCGTGAAGGATGCTTTTGGTACTAAAACCAAGCCAAATTGATTGTACAGGCATATAAGGGATCCTAAAAAGTACATTATGATTGGTTCAGACTCTGTAGGTAAGTGCTTAAAGCTATCAAGATTGAGTCTTGGCCCACATCTGTTCACTTCCTAACATATTCATATGAGCCTTCCTTTCCCCACAATGACTGCATTCCGCAGTGGCCACCTATTCCCAGGCTTGTCTAACACTGCTGGGAATGCCACTCAGGTTTTTTGGATCTCAAGACAGACCAAGTGGGATCCTAAGTCATCCCAAGTGGGATACTTGTGGAAATTGAGTGCTTGAGAGGGAATTGAGGATAGCAGACAGTCCTGGGTACAGAGATTTCCTCAGTGGTAGGGAGATGGGGTCAGAGGGGGTGAATGTCTGTCCAGACCTTCTCAGCACTATTCCAGGAGAAGGGAAGTACTTCACCTCAGAGGAAGACTTTCGTTCTATGGGATAGAAAAGTTGCCTCCCACATCCATGCAGAGAGAAGGGTTATTGAAGTCTGGCTTGCTGTACGACTAAGCCTTGCTCTCCTGCCTATGGCAATTTTCATTCCATCACAATAGCACAGGGTCTTTAACAAAGCAAGGTAGGTCAGTTGCCTCAATTTGTCAGAAGATGGTTTGGAAACTCTATCAGGTCTTGTCTGTGACCTGCAAGAGTCAAAGAAACAGACTACCGTTGAGTTAGAATTGGCATAGTTGGCAATTCAGCCAAAGCAAAGTAAATTTCACTTCTGTCCCAGTCTTGCAGGACTGTCAGTGCATTTACCAAGGTAAATTTGGAGTCACCCCATAAAGCTCATGCAGCTACATCAGTGATTGCGGAGGAGAGAATAATACACCCTTCTTATTAGGCTTTTAAGGAAAAGGGTCAGCAACTCATGATTTGATGACTGACTTTCATCAATCAGTATGTTTCCTCCTGTGTAAAAAATTAAATCTTTCTAACGATAGCTTGTTTTTCTCAGTTAGTTTTTATTACAACAAGTAGCCCAGTTGTGGAAGAAAATAATACTGTGAAAAATCTTTGCTTCAGTAATTACAGGACTTATGAAAACATTCCCCAGTGTGGAGCTCCCAAAATGGCAGTGTCTTCTACAGCACAGGGAGATTAAACCTCAGAAGTCAACACAGCCTTTTTAAGCAGACTTAAATTGCAGTGGGAAATCTCTTTTCCCTTCCATCCATAGTTAATAAACAAGAGTGAAATTACCTTGGGTAATTTGGTTATCTACAACATAAACAACCATATCTGAGCAAATCTCCCTGCTTACCCGTTATATTTAGGGGAAGAGCTGGTCAGTAAAATCAGTGGAGTTTAGGATGCAATTTGCCTTATCCTAAGCCTCCTATATTTGATCCCCATTGATTCTATTGGATTGGGTTGTGATTCAGTAGCGGAAGTGTGGACAATAGCTCAGGCACAACAAAGCTGGGGTGTCAGCTATATTTCCCAACCGTATACTAATAGGTATTTTGAACATTATTTAGAGAGATGGCATCTGCATCTACCTGTCCTCAGAAATGAACCTGGCATTATCAGCCTGTTCAAGAACATTCTGTAGCTGTTCCAGATTTGGGGAGGAGCATTTGCATGTGTCAGGTCCATTGTACAGTGTTTCCCCCACAAGATCTGCTCGAAGTGCAAAGGCAATTCAGGCATAATTAGAAAGTCCTGCTATGGGCAAAGGTGGGTTTATTTCCCCTTGCATTAAGAGTTTATTGGCTTCAGGGTGAGCTGTGGGTGTAATTCTGAAAAGGTCAGCAACGTAGCAGGGAGAGTTAATCACTTTTATAGCCAAATAAAGACTGACAGTGCCCATGGAAGGATGCTTCCCATCCATGATGGAGGATGGTGGCCTTGGATGTGTTGCGTCAGTAGGGATGGATTCTGACTCCATCTTTGTAACAGTGGAGGGTAACTGCAACTTTTCATCACAAGCCAGGAAGGTAGAATATACATGAAGGAGAAGGTGGACTATAGAGAGGACCATAATGCTACAGAGGCAGGTAGAACTATCTCTTGACTAACCTGGAGGGACCACAGATGTAAATAGGTGCATGAAAACTGAGAAGTTGTCAGAGAATAAATAACCAGTGTCTGCTTCTGCTGCCCTTCTTCCTGACACACTAGACCAGTACCATTGCTGAGCTTGACTCTGGCCTTTAGACTTTGCCTGTGGCTATAAGTGAATAGCAGGAGTTCAAAATCATTGCACATTTACAGTAGGTCCAACAGGATCCAAAATATTTCTTTTTCCTTTATTAATATTCAGCTCATCTTTAGTTAAAAAAGGTTAAATAAAACTGAAGAGGTGTTAAAAGCATACTGCAGGAATAGCATGTATTTTATACACGGTACAATCCCATCACATTAGCAAATCGGTCGACCTCTTTGATTCTAAATTGTCGTAACCACTGACCAAACATTTATTGATAGTCATTAATCATTTATTATCTCTGCCTGAATTGTTTCTAAATGTTCCAGTAATATAAATTGTTCTTTCCTCAGAATTCAATAAAGCAGTTAAGCTTTACCTGCAGTGCTCTCTTTGCCCAGCTTTTAATATGTTTAAAATCCCCTCAGAGTAAAAATTTCTGTAGAAGGTCACTAGAAGGAGAGTGTTCTTTACCACGGTAATCCCCCATGCCTGTATCGCTGTTAATTGAGCTCCTCTTCTAGACAATGCAGTAATTGTAGTTCACTCAAGAGCATCGAAGAACTTTCTCACCAGCATAACAGGGGGCTTCTCCTTTGAATCACAGAGCACAGGTATGAACTGGGTTGCTATGTCAGCGCAGGCAAACCTCTCCATGGGCACTGACATTTTTGCATAGGATTATTTTGCATTATCCCTTCCCACAGCCCAGATAAGACCACGCTGAATAATGTGAGGGCCACGGCTGAGAGTCTGCCCTGTGGCTGTGTGGCATCTGCCCGGGCCAGCGTCTCTGTGTGTCAGAACAATAAAATAGAGACAAAGAAATGTTCTTTCTATTGTTATCTTGTGATTTTAAAGTTCTGGGACATGTAACTGTATTTACAGTCTGGGACCTGTTATGTTGTGTGGCTGACAGTATAGTTTGGGTTTGCTTTTTATGTAAGACAAATCCAGTCTGCATGGTTTTGTTTCTGCCAAAGGCAGTGTTTGGACCCCTGTTGTTTTGACCAGTGACTGGGCAGGGAATCAGATTTAAGCAAGTGCAGCATGTATGGCTTCCTGAGCTTGGAGATGTTCTGTTTCATAGCTCACAGATATTACAGATGAACATTAGCGGAACATAAAAATCAGCTTATTCAGAGTGCAGAAGCACGATATGGAACAAGACTTTAGGTTATAAGCTTTCTGAAATGTTAAACAAGTGAGTGGGCTTTTGCAGTGATTAATTTTCCAGGTCTCGTAATTTATTTGACCATTAAAACTGTTTCTACTCCTAAGTTATGTAATTCTGGATAAAAGAATTCTGGAGGAAAGCCAACAGTTTACTTATTAATAAATAGTCATCTCTACCTCTTAACCTATCAATATTGAATACTTGTTAAGTCACATATTTGAACAAAGTACATGCACAGAGGGACGTTTATCTAGTGTATATTGGAAGAGAGTTTTGAGGGAGGAAATAGATAAATTCAAGTAGTAACAAAATAATTTTCAGGTAGGGGCCACAAAAGTCATTGCGTGGCTCCAAAACACATCTCTTTTCCCATTAACACATATGAAAGACTCCAAAGAGGAACTCCAAATTTTAACTGGGAGCAGAAGCCTGACTAGGGACAGTGGTTGCTCTTTTCTAATAGGCTATGTGGTGGTACATGCTGAGCTGGATCCAAAATAGTAAGGTTAAGCACATGGCATAGTTAGCAGTGCTGGTGAGCCATATCTCCAAATGCAAGTATGGAGGCATGTTTGAATCTGGTTGTTGGACCATTGTGAATGTCTCAAAAAGTTCTCTGTAACCTGTTGATCCTCTCAGAAAACAGATTAGAGACTGAGCAAACTCTCCATTAGTGCTGATCTCTCTAATACAAGGATTATGCTTAGTATAAGGAAGCTGTGCTGCAACTCCCATTATTGCCTACATATACCCTGCTTGTACTCATCCTGTACCTTTCACTGATGTTTCTCTTGGTAGCATTAACTGGTGATTGTTTGTCCTTGGAGAAATGCTCCACTTCCTCAGAGAAGAACAAGGTAGAGACACAACTGGGCCCCAGATCCTGTGGAGCCTCAATGAATTATTTTATGACCAAGTGGGTAAGGTATTTGCTTGCCAAGAAGGCTGGAGAAGCAGAGCTATCATCCTGTCAGCTGGGCTAGATCTCACACAGAATCACAGAATAGTCAGGGTTGGAAAGGGCCTTAAGATCATCCAGTTCCAATCCCCCTGCCATGGGCAGGGACACCTCACACTAAACCATGTCACCCAAGGCTCTGTCCAACCTGGCCTTGAACACCGCCAAGGATGGAGCACTCACAACCTCCCTGGGCAACCCATTCCAGTGCCTCACCACCCTCTCAGTAAAGAATTTCTTCCTTAGATCCAATCTGAACTTCCCCTGTTTCAGTTTGAACCCGTTACCCCTTGTCCTGTCACTACAGTCCCTCATGAATAGTCCATCCCCAGCATCCTTGTAGGCCCCCTTCAGATACTGGAAGGCTGCTATGAGGTCTCCACGCAGCCTTCTCTTCTCCAGGCTGAACAGCCCCAACTCTCTCAGCCTGTCTCCATATGGGAGGTGCTCCAGTCCCCTGATCATCCTCGTGGCCCTCCTCTGGACTTGTTCCAACAGTTCCATGTCCTCCTTATGTTGAGGACACCAGAACTGCACACAATACTCCAAGTGAGGTCTCACGAGAGCAGAGTAGAGGGGCAGGATCACCTCCTTCGACCTGCTGGTCACGCTCCTCTTGATGCAGCCCAGGATGCGGTTGCTTTCTGGGCTGCGAGCGCACACTGAAGCCGGCTCATGTTCATTTTCTCATCAACCAACACCCCCAAGTCCTTCTCTGCAGGGCTGCTCTGAATCTCTTCTCTGCCCAACCTGTAGCTGTGCCTGGGATCTCTCCGACCCAGGTGTAGGACCTTACACTTACACAGCTGCTATTGCTTTGTAAGATGGGAGCTTTCAACCCCAACTATAATATAATTATATATTGCTTGAAATTACTTTGGAGTGGCTCTCAAGACCTTGTCATAAAGGTTGTCATCTTAAAGGACAAGCTCAGACAGGAGAAAAAGAAGCTAAAATGAATCAGGCAATGATGGAGGCTGAGTTTATTTCACCAAGCTTTTATAGTCATCCTGACCTCCATACAAGTTCTCCTTTTTAACTTCTGTCTGCTGAGGAAAAAGCTATAGCCTTCCTCTTTTGAACTCTTTTAGTGGAGGAAAAGTAGGAAAGACTTTTTTTCTTCAGCCAGAAACAAGCCAACCCCAAGTCAGCGCTTTGACAATAAAACCACACTTAACATTTGTTGTTGTCATCTGCCAGGTTGTGAATCAAATCTCTGCTTGCCACTCATTTCATCTTTATTCACTCATTATGTGTTTTACTAACTGCACTGTTACCCATGTGAAGGTGAAAGTAGATATTATTCAATTAATTACTCTGTCTACTGTCCTTTTAAAGCTGAATCTTAGAATGCTTTTGAGATACCCTTCTGGATCCCACTTTGTAGGTCTTTACCCTTTACGTCTAAACTGTAATGTGTTTCTAAATGAGATCTGTCAAGAAAGTTGTAATGGTGCATAGCAATTTTAAGCAGGCTTTAAAAATGCATTTTCTAATCAGATACTAAGCAAAGAAACTAAAATAGTATTCTGAATCTGTGACGGTCTTGTAATGGTAATGTTTTAGCTTAGAAATGAGAAAAAAGCAATTCTAATGAAATCATTTTGCTTCATTATACTTGGTAATTTTGCCTTTGCAATTAAAAAAAAATGTAGTGGTGTGTTTTGTACTTTTCTAGTATGAAAGATTAAAGGCTTTATGAACATGGCTGTATGTAGTGTTATAGTGAGTTTCTGCTGATGAGCATCTCCCCATGTTCAATCTGACAACTGAAAATATAATGGGCTCTGAAGCTGCCATTATGTTCCATCATGTCAATGATCCATAGATTAAGAACTGGCACAAGCACACTGAAGAGCCCTAAAGGAGCTGTAATAGCCTATCTTGTCAGCAGTCAGATGCTGTGGATTAAAGCGCGAGAGCACTAAACCACATACTCCCTTCCTGTCCTGTGCTCTTTCACCTTTTTTAAAGCTGAGAGACTTGTCAGCTTTTGGAAACATGATGCTCAGCAACTGTGGACAAAAACTGGAGGTCTCTGTGTCATAATACTTCCTTCAGTGGGCCAGAGAGGTAAAAGCTGTTATAAGTGTGGTGGTGGTTTCTCCATTGCAAATGTGTTTGGCTGTGATCACTAAATCACTGCATTGCTGTAACATGGCCAACTCATCCTTCCTTTGTCAGACTACTGGGTTACTGACTAATGGGGCTGCCAGTGACAGTCCTTGCTTGCTTGGTCCATTAGTGAGCCTGCCCATGTGCAGCTATGCTCCTCCAGGGTCTACTGAAGGCACCTGTGTATGTGATGAAGCACAAGATGATCCCTAGTGCTTGATCCAAGCTCAGTCTGTATAGAGCTTATTCAAGTATTTCTATGTGGAGCTGCTGCAGTGAAAGCCCTGGCAAGTGCAATGAGTCCTGCTGGACCCAAACTGACTCCAGATGGATACCTTTGCAATATGTGCACATATCACCAATTCTTTCTGTTAACCCAGTTGTCTGAGCTCATCATTATCCTGGAGAGCTAAGAGATGGTCTTTAAGCTAAGAACCTCTATGTCATGACATTTGCAAGGCATTTTTAGACTTAATGTAAGAAATTAGGTGAAATGCCAATTGCTCATTTAAAGTTTTTAATGGGATCCACTTTAGACTTTTGTAAAAAGATAACATTTAACCTTTGACCACTACTGGCCTGGCACAGATCCAGCCCAATGACCTATGTGGGAAAGCATTTATATGTGTTGTTGAGCATCTGAGCCAGACATTCCCTAGTGAGATGGATTTACAATCCTTAATTCTGCAAATAAATCCAGAAAAGCAGAGTTTTATGACCAGGCTGGCACTTGTTGAAGTCTGTGGGGTTTCTATGAGAAGTGACAGGGACAACAGTCAAGGCTTTCAGGAGGAAGAGTTTATACTTGCCAGGTAAATTCAGAATATTCCAGAACACTGATCCAGATCTTGGAGTTTCCAGGTGCAGAAAGTCAGGACTATGCACTGCAGTATTAAAGTTTGATTTTTGCCATTTATATCATAGTGAAAACCTTAATCTGTCCTGTCTGGCCTAGTTCATAACCTGATCTTGGTTTCTAGTCGCATCTTTTGCTTGCTTCATATGTTCGTATGGATCATGTAGCTGAATTATGATATCTCTCCTCTCCTCTCTTCTTCTTTTTCTCAAGTTCAGTGGTGAAAAGATTTGATTCCAGATTCACAGCAGTTACGTTCATAATCTTTTATCTTTTTGTTTTAAATTTTCTAATTTATGGGGCACTATTCAGTTGATGCCACCTCCATTAATGTACCTTCACTTAGACACTGTATTCCTTGGAGAAGACAAGAGGAAAGTTTTAGCTAAGAGTCATTCTGTCACTATTATACTTCCCTTCATATGCATAGGCATGAACTTCAAGATCTGAAAGAATCCTCCAGAGGGAAAGAAAGGCACATCTTTCTGCAGTGGGAAATTCAGTTGTAGTGATCTGTGCCACTCCTTCATGTTAAGATGTTGGTGTATTATTTCCAGTCAAAACTTTCTGACCAGCTTTAGATGTCCTTTTGCATTTTTCTGATAGATTAACACTTCCCGTTTATTTTTCTTTTCTTTCTTACGGCTCTCAGTTTGTTCCAGTGTGCCTTAAAAACCAATACACATTTACTCCCCTTCATTTCTCTCAATCAAAATAATGTAGGAATTACGTAAAAGAGGTAACTATGGTTATGAAAAGAGTCCTTCACCCTGAAAGGAGGTATCTTACATGCTTTTCAGAACAATAGGATTGAAAGAGACCTTGGCTTTTATATCCAATCATTTGCTGCTACACTTTATAGACTCTAAATGCTATTCATGCTACATGTTTTTGTCTCCAGTCACTCCTTCTGTAAGCCTGTGCCAGAGCTACTACCATCTAATTGCTACCTATTGTGTAGCCTAAAATATTCATGGCTAATATTTAATTTTTTATATTTTTTGTTAATGATTGGGACTGGATGTTCCCTTAACCTAAAGAGCTGGTTTTTCTTCCCTGTGTTTCTACCTGAATCATTATTTTTGTCTCTTTTGTTCAGGGAGATGTGATGGTTTCTTGTACCAGATCGTGCAGGTTCTGTAACATTGATGTTTACAGCTTCCTACAATAGGACAGGCATGTATGAAATGCCATGAATGCAGTGTCAATGCAAGGAAATGGTTCTGAAATGCTGTTGACTTCTGTATTAGGTACACATCCCCGTCTCTGTGCAGTCTAATAATTCATCATCTGTAACAGCTTCTTCCCTACACAACCCTCATGTCCCCACAATCAGTGACAAAGTGCATTGTCCACACTTTGCAGATGGGAAACCAAGATGAAACCTCAAGTTACAGAAGGAGTCCCTAATGGACCAGGCAGCCTCAGTACAGAAAGGACCTGGCTGCAGGAATATCCTCCCTCCCTTCTGAAGTTTTCACAGTTGCTTAAGGGGTTTGATTCTCAGTCCTCATTAAATTAAATGGGATGAGGGCATCCAGACATCTGAAGTTGCTCTGAAAATCTCAGCTGTAAAAGGCAGCTTATTAGGCCATTTCCCCCATATCTTATGAGCAGAAAAGAAGATCCATGGCGAGTGAGAGACCAGTCCATCATAATAAATATGAGAAATGGGTACTATATTGTAATTCAGTTGTAACTTCATATTAAATTTAATAATGCATACACTTTAACTTCATTTTGCTCTTATTAAGGGAAAAGAAATTGGTCCAGGCAAGCAAGCAAATGGTTAAATAGAAATATTTAAAAATACATGAACAATATGAGCTCAAATGTGTATCACTTTTACAGTGGCAGATGTGATTTAGGAGCTGAGGCCCTAAAAATGAAGCATTATTCAAGCTTTCAAGAGCTGTCTAGGAATTCTAGCATCAGAAATGAGTTTTCACAGTGCCAGTATCTCTAGAGACATGAGTTTGCTATTATTTCATGGTCCCCGGCATGACCTATATTAAACATGGGAACACTGAGGGAAAGTCCACAGTGAGTAATAGAAAAAGCTGCAGCATAATTCTGGAAATACCTGAGCTGCCTTTAAATTAGGTACTTGGGATATCAGCACCCTACTTAGCAACAGGCTGAGGGAAGACATGATGTTTTCCAATGTGGACGGGGAGCTGAAGTAGCAACTTTAAAACACAACAAAATTCACGACAGTGCCCTGCAGTGATTGCCCAATGGACCAACCCTACCCAAGCAGATGAAGACCAACATTTAGGTTCTGAAAATAGAGATGTCACGAAAATCACCGAGCCAAATTCCAGGGTTCTCTAAGGGCCTCCATGCTACTAATTTGCCTGAAGAGCTTGAAGTGAAGCCAATGGAGTTGAATTCAGCCAGTATTGTCTTTAAAAATACATCCAAACCCGACCTCCTTGAGGCCTTCTCACATTTGCTGCCCAAAGATTTTCCAGAGTCCACAGAGATATTCTGTCTTCAGCCAAGAAGTTTTCCACACTGGATGGAGAGGACAAGAAAAGGACAGGGCACATTTAAATGCAAAGAAAAATACCTACTTAATTTGACTAACCTCTCACTTATATGCCTGTTTAAAGCTTCCCTTATTCTTTCAACATCCATCTGCAGTAGATAAACATTATCTGGATGTTCCAGATCAAATTACTGCCAAAGAATAATTAATTAATTAATGACATAAAAATGTCCAGAATTATTCTATTAAGAAGAACTGGACATTGTTTCTTCAATAGGCCTAAGTCATCTTTTATGTGTAGAACACAAGAAGTCCTATTGCAAGGCCAGGCACACAGGCAAGCTATAAGAGATGAAAACTTTGTCTTTTCAGTGTTATCTCTGCAAAAGCTGATCACCTTGATGGCTGAAATAAGCTTTTCCTCTCTATTTTCTTTCCTTTGCTGGGGAACATTACTTTACATACCCATTCTACCTGCTGATTTCAAGTCCATGTAGGAAAGAGGATGCTTTTGAACCTTGCACAAAACTATGACCTTTTCTCCTTCATAATAAATTCAGTTCTGCTGGCAGTGGTCTCGCTTGTTACACAAGCACTTGGTCTTAGCTATATAAGCTCTGCCTTTGAATCTTGTTTTCCTAAGCATCATTATTTGTAGACATGTCCGTGCTTATTTGTATCTGGAGGCATTCCTCTGCAACATAGAAAGGCTAGGAGGTTTTATTTTGTGTTCCAGGAAAAAGGAGCACCAGAAATGGGTAACTACTACTGGCTTTTAGCGCTGCTACTAAATTGGGTAAGATGGAGTGATTAAAGGCAGCCAATACAAATACCAAAAGCAGCTCAGGGAAAACAAACAAGCAAAAAAGCCAAACTTACTTGATGCTTTTAGGGAATCTCCATAGCAGACAGGGCAGAATGAAAGTATTGAACAGACTAAATGCTACACAAAGGAGAAGAAAAATGGTGATAAGTCAGAACAGTAAAAGTGAAATATGTGGCTGTATGAAAGACTTGCACAGAAAGCGGAGTGAAAGGGCTAGCAAAAGTGCAGAGATCTTCTAACAAAGAGGGAGCTGAGAAGGTACAGTGTTGTACTGTACATTGTACTGTACATCTGGAAGATGGATTAGGTGCCAAAAGAATGTATGTGTCATATTTGCTAATGACAGCAACAAGCAGCAGTCTACCACTGACAAAAGGGTGAGTCTACTTTTGAAATGGCAAGGCAGAAATGACAGCAGGGGACAGACAAACGATCTGTGAGATTTTTGTTGTAGCTATGGGTGAAGTTGAAAGACTTCTCACCCTCTGTTCTGCTGCGTAGGGTGTTAGTTCCCACAGTGGCATTGTGCTTTAATGCTGTAGGATGCCTAGTTTTGGCTGGCTATTTGCTACAGAGCGCAGTAGTTCTAAGAATACAATATCATTCATGATTTAGTGCCAATCTCTAAAGATCACCTTAGACTTCCAAACAGGTGAACATTATCCATGGCAATACGTGGCCTGAGCCTGAAATAAAGCACGACATGACTTCATTTCTGATTCAGCCTTGCAGTGGGGACAAACCACATGACAGTGACACAACTGAAGGTGAAAGAACAAAAACATAAAGCCATGGCTTCTGCATTCCACAGCCCAGCAAGCAGAACACAGGGAAATCCTTCTTAGCAATCACAGCAGGAACAGTATTTTCCTGTACTTTAATCATCATAGTGAGAAAATCAGGACAACTACTTTGCGTTGGTAACATGCCTTGCCACCATCTAGCCTGTGTTTGGCTCAAAATGTCAGGTTATTTGACATGTTCTGCATAAAAGACAGTATTTAAATGGATGTAGGTCAGGTTTAAACCTCCCTGGAACAAATCGGACTCTTGCTATTTGCCTAAATGGGGTTTGGATAAGGTCAAGGGGAGCTGACTTACCCAGTGCCTTTGGAAACCTCTGTTCAGAGATTTGTGGAGGTTCATTGATAAAAGGACCTGGAGAACTGGAATGCAATGCTTCTTCTCAAGGGATGCTTCTTTGTCACTCACAGAAAGAGTTGAGTCTTCAGCTGTTGCTGACCCCTGTTGTTATTTTGATATTGGCCCTAACTTCTGGAATTTATTAAAAGTAGCTTTTTATGGCCAATAAGAATAGTGTGTGGTTTTCCAGACTTCAAACTGATACCAACAGGGATCTACACAGACAATTTTGGGGGGATCCATGTACTTTGCTTTCAAAGTGAAGCAGATGGGAATGAGGTAGTTATGGAAACATCTACGGCTGGCACAAGTTGGTTAGGTGCATATAAACATAAGGAGCTAAAACTATATGATTGAAATGTTTCCCAGCTTTATAGTCTCACCACTGCAGATCCAAAGACATGGCAATTGAGTAATGTATACCTGGTTCTGTTGCTTGAATATTCTTTTTTATATACTGTGAGGCTGCTGGTAGAACAAGCGTCAGGTATTGGTTTTGTGAGCCTACATGCAGGTATTTATTTACTGAAGAAACTGGCATTTTTTTCTATTAAGGATTACTTTTTTCTGTAGTTTGGGTCATTATGAGTCCAAACTTCTTCCCAAATGTTGCAATTTCCATTTTTAAATAGGGCAGTATTTGAAAAGATTACAGTTTATTAACATTAAAGAATATGTCATCAAGGGACACATACAGATTTCTTCATGGGAGAATTAATGGCATAATTAATTCTTTGCTGTGTATTCTGGAGTTGAATGAGGGACAGAAAGATTCTGGTTTCATCTGTAAAACTCATAGGTCAGCACGTTAAGTTACTGTGCCTTGAAAAATGCGCTTATACTAAAAAATGCACTGGAACCAAAAGGTAGGGAGGAAAGGAGGAATTTGTTTTACTTTTAATAAAAGCAACTTGCCAAAATGGAAAGTTTCTAAGAGCATCAATAATCATCTCAGATGGCTTTAAAAAAAAAGAGATTTTCTTTTCACGTTGCACAAAGAACTCTGACGACGTTGGTTGCCTCTGCAGTTCTGGAAGTAGCAAGATCTGAAATAAGTATATCCGTTAGCTATGCCTGTTCATAGTGACATAAATCAAAAGCTTGTTCAAGTCAAAATGCGGCATCATTTAGCCATTTCTTTGAGCTTAGCAAACTTATTCTTTACCATATTTTGTCTGATCTAGACTAACTTTACCTTTCTGAATGTACTGGTTAAATGTGGATCTGAATCATAGCCCAAGAGATCTTGTTTGTTTCCTGACTTTAATTCAGTATTTTTTCTGTCTTAGATATTGTTTTCTTTGGCTTTTCATTAACTTGCCCAGTTTGCTTTCACTGGTAACAAGACAGATAAACTTTTGTAGAGTGCAGGTTTAAAGTTCAATTCTGTCTGGATTTACACTGGATTTTGCCAGCATAAACCATATGCAGGACTGGGAGTGTGACCTACACAGAGATTTAACACTTCTTCCCACTTAGTCTCTGCTCCACTGGAGTAAAACAGTAAACAAGTGCTTTTTAACTGTGAGCTCTGATCCTTCTTCTCTTCGCTTTCAGTTCATGCTTATCCAACAGCTAGAGATTGTGATTTCCCAATATGCTTATCCAACAGCTACAGACCGTGATTTCTCAATATGCTTATCCAACTACAGACTGTGATTTCCCAAGTGAAATGACAGGGGCAGCCCCTTTCATCCCTACAAACACATAGGACTATCATAGTCCTGTTCTTGATTCTCTGCAACTAATGCTGCAGGTGGTCGTGTTAGTTTTTTCTTTTCATCTATTTTAGTAATTTCCTTGATTTAAGGCCTATTTTATTCTGGGGCTAACAGAAGAGCCAGATCTGAAGGTCATAGGTTATGTTATAACTCGCCTCCTTCTTCCTATAAGAAGGGGTGGAAAAGACAGCAGTGCAGATAGCAGAGCCCTTAAATAGCACAAAGAATTATTATAATTTCTGATCTAGATGTTAAAGGGAATAGCATTGTGGAACTAACTGTGATTCTGAAATAACAACTTGGTTTAGCAGTTAATGAAAGACAGAGATTGCAGCACTTGTGATTTTCAGATACTCTATCTTCCTCCTTACACATAGCTGGATCCACAGCCCTTTTCACACCCATAATACTGGGTAAGTTTTGTTAATCCTTGTCATTGCTTCCAAATGATATTCCAGTAAAAGCTACTTGGCATTTGGTATTTAGGAAAAGCAATCCAAACATTGATCATATTGCAAATATCTCTATTAATCATATTTTAAAGGAAGGATTCTATAAGGAAAACTTAGTGATCATAGAAATCCCAAATTCTGTCCCCAAAAATCATTAAATCTTTCATTGCTCTGCTCTATTTGAGGCACACTCAGTCAAGGAATTATACTATATATGAGTAGCTGGATACTGCCTCATCCTTTGTGTCAGAAACAGTTACCGATACAAAGCAATACAGAGAGGTCCTGGTGGGTATTAGAAATGCTAAGCGTTAGCATCTGTGCAGCTTCAAAGAGGTGAAAAGTAGTGCAAGAGCAATGAGGGGTGATCTGAATATTGTCAATGTGTTATATTCCTTGTCATCTGCAAATCAGGAAAAAACAGAAATGTTTTGCATTCAACTGTATTAAATTGGTTACAACAATTTCAGCTGTTGACAGCTTGTGTTCAGATGTAATATAGCTTAGATTAAATGTTTGACAGGTTCATTCCAGTATTTGGATGTACAGGGAAATGTCACTTGTGCGATACTCATTCCTTTGCATATGGAAGACATAATCTACACAGCAAGCAATTGAAACTGGAAATATCTGCATTAAACTGGTAAATGAAATAAGGTTTGGACACTGTCGAGCAGAAGCAATCAATTTGCAGGCTGTGGGAGTTATACTTCGGGATGACACAAAGGACAGCTAGCTTGGATTTCACTTCTATTACATGGTTGCATGTAGCTGTGTGAGCTGAGCTAAGTTTCCTGGATGGCCCCCTTGCATTACAATCCACATCAGTGGGTATTCAAATCCTACATATGTTGAGAAATAGATTGGAAGTCCAAAATATCAGTAGATTACAGTGGATTGTAGGGATATATCAAGGTATAGGATCCCTAAATCAGGGATATAGGATCCCTATAGCAGGGACATAGGATCTGCTCGGACTATTTCTCAGTGCTTAAGTATGCAGCACTGAGCAATTAAAATGTCAGTTTAAATAAGCCATTTTGGGGAGCAGGGTGAGAAGGATTTAGCCTGGAAATGAACACAAACATCAAAAAATCCACGGTGATAGTTGTAAAAATAGCTCCCTGCATCAACAATGATCCAAACAGAAATCAAGGCACTTAAAGTAGCCAATAGTCCTTTGTAGTGATACTATGTAAAATCCCAGCTGCTCACATGAGGAACTTTCTAACATGCCTGTTACAGTTTTGATTTCTTAAAAAGTGTTTCTGGAGTTTACCAGTTGAAAGAGATAAGATTTGAGCTTTGAAAACCTATCAGCGTGAGCTAGCTTAGAAGTAAAAACATTTTCTTTTAAAATATATTTCATAGAATCATAGAATCATAGAATGGTTTGAGTCAGAAGAGACCTTAAGGATCATCCATTTCCAATCCCCTGCCCTGACATGGCCAGGGACACCTTCCACTAGAGCAGGTTGCTCCAAGCCCCATCCAACCTGGCCTTGAACACTGCCAGGGATGGGGCAGTCACAGCTTCTCTGGGCAACCTGTGCCAGTGCCTCACCGCCCTCACAGGGAACAACTTCTGCCTTATATCTAATCTAAATCTATCCTCTTTCAGTTTAAAGCCATCACCTCTTACTCTATCACTACTTGCTCATATAAAATTCCTTCATGCACAACTGCATAAATCTATTTCAATAGGTAGTAAACTTACAGTGAAATCTTACAGTCTTGTATTTATAATTTAAATGACCTCATTGTCAAATTGGCATCCCACCAATTTGGTTCTGAAACTAAAATATCAAAGTGGAAATTAAATAAAAGAAGATGAATCATTAGTCATTACCTCACAGATTTATTTATAATTGCATTCAGTTTTACAGAACTATGGCAGCCAAGAGAGCAAACAGCATCCTGGGATGTATCAAACACAGTATAACGAGACAGTCAAAAGAACTGATTATCCTGCTGTATTCAGTGTTGGTGCAGCCCCTCCTTGAGCGCTGTCTGCAGTTTTGGTCCCCAGATTTAATAAGGATGTTTGAAGTCCTTGGATGCATCTAGAGGATGGCAGCAAAGCTGGTAGTGGGGCTGGAAGGCATGTCCTGTAAGGAGGAGCTAAGGGGCTAAAGAGGCTGGGCTGGTCTAGCTTGGAGAAAAGGACACTGATGGGCCACATTGCTGCTCTCTACAGCTTCCTGAGGAGGAGAAGCAGAGAGGAAGATGATGAGCTCTTCTCCGTGGTATGTCCAGTGACAGGGCACATGGGAATGGTTCAAAGCTGTGCCAGGGGAGGTTGAGAATTGACAATAGGAAGCATTTCTTTACAGAGAGTGTGGTCAAACACTGGAATGGGTTTCCTAGAGAGGTAGTTGATGCCCAAGCATGTCAGTATTTAAGAGGCATTTGAACAATGCCCTTAAAAACATGCTTTAACTTTTTGTTAGCCCTGAAGTGGTCTAGATAAGACTAGATGATCATTGTAGGCACTTTCCAATGGAAATATCCTATCCTATCCTATCCTAAACTATTTTAACTATTCTATGGTTCTATCCTATTCCCTGCCATTCCATTCTATCACAAATAACTGCTATTATAAACAAAAGCCTCACAACTGGACAGCCATAAAATCATAGAATCATAGAATAATTAGGATTGGAAAGGACCTTGAGATCATCCAGTTCCAACTCCCCTGCCTTAGGCAGGGACACCCCACACTAAACCATGCCACCCAAGGCCTCATCCAACCTGGCCTTGAACACCACCAGGATGAAGCATTCACAGCTTCCTTGGGCAACCCATTCCAGTGCCTCACCACCCTCACAGTAAAGAATTTCTTCCTTAGATCCAATCTAAACTTCCTCTGTTTGAGTTTCAACCCGTTACCCCCTGTCCTATCACTACAGTCCCTAATGAAGAGTCCCTCCCCAGCATCCTTGTAGGCCCCCTTCAGATACTGGAAGGCTGCTATGAGGTCTCCACGCAGCCTTCTCTTCTCCAGGCTGAACAGCCCCAACTTTCTCAGCCTATCTTCATATGGCAGGTGCTCCATGTGAACATTTGTCTTAAATTTCTCAGTTTACTTCTGTTTTCAGCTGCTTTTCATATGAATGTCTTCCCACCTGGAAAGTGCTAGGTTTGGGCTTATAAGCTGGAAGCCCACAGCAAGGATGTTTTTTTAAGGTGGAGCAGCATTTGGATATAAATTGCTTGCAGTCCTTAAAGTTAATAGCCTTATTCATCCTGTAACCATTTTGGCTGTGGTATTGGAGACATTACAATATGATGCATAATATTCAGTCTGCAACACTAATGGGCACCAATATACTGCCCAAGTAATATTTCTCTTGCATAGCAGTGTTAATAAAGCAACTACAGAAGCTATAAACTGCAAGGGTGGAAGTTACAGCTGTGCAATGTTCCGTGGAGGAATTTGTGATTCCCATAAGAGTTCCGTAACTCACAAGTCATTTCTGTAAGCAGGAGAAAAAATAAATGCAAATCATAATGATATGTACTGAAGATAAAAATGTTCTTTTGGTCTTGGGAGTGACTGTTAATGTAATATATCTACCAGGTGAGTTTATCTACCTGGTGAGGCAGGAGTGAAAACCACAGATTTTTAGGGAAAAGATTTAACATATTTTGAGTATCCACTGCTTTATTGATAGAAACTTCCTGCCTTTCTATGGCTGAGAGAGAGACAAGGCTGAGGTTCAGTTTGTGCATTAGAGGCTGCTGAGCTTTGGCTGCTGCTGGCTTGTCCCTGCAAGTTCTCATCCGGATAACCGGCATCACCTGCCTTTCTCTGCAGTAGTGTTGCTAGGCAGTTGCTAAGGCTGCTTTTGCTCCAGGCTAGATAATCTATCTGTTTTCTGCATTAAACTGGGGGATTTAGAGATGGATTATTCTCCTTAACCTCAGTAGTTAGACCTGGCTACTCCTTGCTGATATGCAGGAGGATCCCTTGCTGCTGTTTCCCGGCAAAGGACTGCATAGCTGTACCATTTCAGATGGTAGCTTGGCTTACAGCCAGACTGCAGCAGGAGACTCCCAGGGCCACAAAGAGGGATTTTCCTTGGAGATTTAATCGCTCAGGATGAAGACTGGGACTTACTCCTCTGAGAATAGCTATCACAGTTCAGCATCAGAGTCCAAACACTGGTGTCACATGACAGATTGTTCTGCCTGAGCTTTCCTGGATGTTATGGCTAATTTTGTTGCTCTAATGATTTATCTAGTTTTTCTAGTTATACCCAAAGTAGTTTTCCCTTAAGAAAAGAGAAAATTGTTTTATGTCACGGATAGTAACTCATATTCCTTTAGTGATTTGTTTCCAGCATCACCCTTGCCTTTGCCTTATGTAGGGACAAATGAAAAGTGTGGAATACATACACTTCTCTTAGTCTTGAAGTCCCAGCAATAGTTCTGATAAAATATAATCTGGTAGATTGGATTCAAGAGATTAATTCTCAGTTCAGCTGTTGTCAGTTTTTTTCCTGGATATGTATCAAATGAGCCTATCTTGCAACAGTTCAGTGCACTTTCAGGTAGCTCTAATCTACTTTATGGTTTAGTTCCTCCTCAGCAAAATAAGGCTAATACCTTATTACTTAGAATCATAGAATAGTTAGGGTTGGAAAGGACCTTGAGATCATCTAGTTCCAACCCCCCTGCCATGGGCAGGGACACCTCACACTAAACCATGTCACCCAAGGCCTCATCCAACCTGGCCTTGAACACCGCCAAGGATGGAGCACTCACAACCTCCCTGGGCAACCCATTCCAGTGCCTCACCACCCTCTCAGTAAAGAATTTCTTCCTTATATCCAATCTAAACTTCCCCTGTTTAAGTTTCAACCCATTACCCCTTGTCCTGTCACTGCAGTCCCTGATGAAGAGTCCATCCCCAGCATCCTTGTAGGCCCCCTTCAGATACTGGAAGGCTGCTATGAGGTCTCCATGCAGCCTTCTCTTCTCCAGGCTGAACAGCCCCAACTTTCTCAGCCTGTCTCCATACGGGAGGTGCTCCAGTCCCCTGATCATTCTCGTGGCCCTCCTCTGGACTTGTTCCAACAGTTCCATGTCCTTTTTATGTTGAGGACACCAGAACTGCACACAATGCTCCAAGTGAGGTCTCACAAGAGCAGAGTAGAGGGGCAGGATCACCTCCTTCAACCTGCTGGTCACGCTCCTTTTGATGCAGCCCAGGATACAGTTGGCTTTCTGGGCTGCGAGCGCACACTGCAGCCGGCTCATGTTCATTTTCTCATTGACCAACACCCCCAAGTCCCTCTCTGCAGGGCTGCTCTGAATCTCTTCTCTGCCCAACCTGTAGCTGTGCCTGGGATTGCTGCGACCCAGGTGTAGGACCTTGCACGTGGCATGGTTAAACTTCATCAGGTTGGCATCAGCCCACCTCACAAGCGTGTCGAGGTCCCTCTGGATGGCATCCCTTCCCTCCGGCGTATCAACCGAACCACACAGCTTGGTGTCATCGGCAAACTTTCTGAGGGCGCACTCAATCCCACTGTCCATGTCACCGACAAAGATGTTGAACAAGACCGGTCCCAACACCGATCCCTGAGGGACACCACTCGTTGCCGGTCTCCAGCCAGACTTAACTTAGTATACTAAAAATTATTACTGAATAATAACTACTCAGATGTTTGGAGAGCTGTGGTACACAGAGGAGTGTGTCTGTATTTTACTTTTTTTAGTCAGTACAGTGATATTTTCTAAGGGAGTGTTCAGTTATCAAATTTTATTCTAGAAGACTTATTTCACATGGCTAAATCATTCTTTTCCACATCAGTTCTTTATAGTCCCTTTCTAGGAAGTCTTATTTTACAGTTTTCTCTGTTCTATAACTTAATATAGTGGATGTCCTGCTGGGTGCTCCATCACTTCTCCCTACTTCAGGTTTTCAGAATGGCTTTCATTTTTGTAGTGAATTATTGTGATCTCTGGTGATAGATGAGAAAATGCAACAAAGCAGAAATGTTTTCTCTGTGCCTCCAACCATGAATTTGCAGTTTTTCCTTTCCCTGTGATGGCTACAAAAGTTGATTCACTTAAAATCAGAGAGTAAGATCAAGCACCTATGCAAAAGGGAGTGAAATGTGATTTCACAAAATAAGTTCGGGGGCTTTTGACAGATATACATAGGCTCTTTGCATCTGGAAATTGTCTATTTCAGTCTCAAAAGATTTCCTTTACTGAACTCATATGCAGTTACTTTCATAGAACCATAGAATGGTTTGGGTTCAAAGGACCTTAAAGCTCATCCAGTTCCAACCCCCCTTCCATGGGCAGGGACACCTTCCACTAGAGCAGGTTCCTCCAAACCCTGTCCAACCTGGCCTTACTGCCAGGGATGGGGCCGCCACAACTTCTCTGGGCACCCTGTTCCAATGCCTCAGCAGACTCACAGTAAAGAAATTTTCCTTTATATCTAGTCTAAATCTACCCTCTTTCAGTTTAAAGTCATTACCCCTTGTCCTATTACTACATGCCCTTGCGTGCATCTGTGCCAGATTCCATGTTCACCCTACAGACACAATATTTGAGAAGTTGTTTTGGAGCAGTTTGGTCTTAAGAGTAAATTACTTGCATTGGGATTGCTTTGGAAAATATAAGCTTATTACAGAAATTGGTCCAAAAAAAGAGTTCCTATCTTACTCAGTTGTGAAATTATGGGTAAGAGAGGAGACAACTGTAAAAATATACATACGTATGCAAAGAGAAGAAAGGGAGTGATTGGGGGGGCGGGAAGAGGGTAAATTAGGGGGTAATCAAGTACCACTGGGAAATAAGGAATTTAAACTGACTGTTGATTACACCAGAGTAGCTCAGCAAAAGAAGCAATAGAAAGTCTGCTAATCAGAAGCAGCTCATATCTGACAAAATGTGAGATAGTGAATAACTTTGTTTACCTCCTTGTCTGTTCAGCCAGAATTTATGCTGTCCAAATTAAAGCATGTAAGGTGTATATGGCAAGAACTATTTTGTTTTGTTCTTTTATGAGTCAGGGGAGAGATCCAGGCACTTCTAGAGTAAGCAAAAATTGGGCAGGTTTCTCAATAAATGGGCAGAATATTCCTCGCAAGGCTCTCTCTCTCTTGATTTTCAGTTAAAGAAGCCTAGGAAAACTAGACATTTTGGAAGCAACCAAACGACATAGGGCCAGTTTACTAGCATGCCCCAGCAGTGTTGT
Organism: Psittacula echo; assembly: GCF_963264785.1. Classification (NCBI taxonomy): domain Eukaryota; kingdom Metazoa; phylum Chordata; class Aves; order Psittaciformes; family Psittacidae; genus Psittacula; species Psittacula echo. Next base: position 152,753,193 of record NC_137737.1, on the reverse strand, counting down.
TTCTCAAATCCTTACCCATCAAATGTGCCTTTTCCTCATGATAGAACAAAATTTTGTTAGAGCTCTTTTCCAGGAACGTGATTTGAGCATGTTAAGGATGATTCAGCAAAGCCCTTAATTATGTGTCTCAATTCATCCCTAATTAGCAGAGATTTTAAATTTTTGTACATCACTAAGCATATCCTTGCCGTTAACTCAGGCACATACTTAAACTAATGAGTATGCCTGGTGGAAAAGAGGTAAGTTAAGCCAGTGCTTCAATAGCAAGCCATGTAACTTGCCAAGACACTCACGGTATCTCTGGTAAATCCAACCGCTGAACCTACAGCAGCAGAATTTCTTCTTTATTCTATAATCACAAAACTTCCTTTCATAATCATAGAATAGTTAGGGTTATAAAAGGACCTTAAGATCATCTAGTTCCAACCCCCCTACCATAAACGTGTGAGGGATGTCCATGTTGCCCAAAGAATTAAATAAGCTTCATCCTTTTCCCTATTCTACTTTATGGATGCGCGTTTTCTCCATCTCCAAGATACTGCAGCATTGTTCTCTGCATATTGCAGGGTGCTTTGTGATAAAGGATGTTTTGAAATGAGAAAGCTTGAAATATCTTTGGGAATCTGTTTCTCTTCACTGAACTTTACTGAACTTGACTGCCTCGTGTTTCACTCTGAGAACGGCCGACTCTGTTTTTCCCAGGCTTTTGGAGTTCACTTTTCAAGTGTGGGGAGGTCAGTATCATTGGCTTTTTTCCACCTCTTAGTGCCTGAGTTTCTGCAGGAGAGAACACAAATCATTAATAGTGAAAATTGCTCAATATCCTCTGGTGTTCTGATGGATGACATTCTTGCTCCGTGCCTCTCAGTACAGCAAAACACTTTAGCTGAAGAGGTTTTAAAAATCTATTTTGCCTACTTGAATATACAAGTTTTGTGATAATGAACAGCTTCATACCAAGGTCAAATCAGAAAAATTGTAAATAACCAGATTTGTTAGTGAAAACAGGGCTGTATTATTTGTTATGGAAATAAGAATTGGGGTTATCCTGCACTCTTTCTAGATTTGGTCTTTACTGAGAGTGGAAATTTACTTATCCTTCTTCTTTTGCCCTTTTGTCCAGTGTGGATCTTGTAATATCAAAGGTCCTGCCGTCATCATAACCCAGATAAACATACCATGCTATGAATAGTCATGTCAGCTGAGTCTTGATCAGCTTTTATTTTATTTATTATAGAATCATAGAATCATAGAATAGTTAGGGTTGGAAAGGACCTTAAGATCATTCGGTTCCTATCCCTCTGCCATGGGCAGGGACACCTCCTGCTAAACTACGTCACCCAAGGCTCTGTCCAACCTGGCCTTGAACACCACCAGGGATGGAGCATTCACAGCTTCCCTGGGCAACCCATTCCAGTGCCTCACCGCCCTTATAGTAAAGAACTTCCTCTTTATATCCAATCTAAACTTCCCCTGTTTAAGTTTTAACCTGTTATGGGTTAAGTTTTAACCCATTATTACATTTATTTTATTCCAAAGCCATACACTAGCTGGTTGCCTGTGGCAGATATTAAGGATACCCTCCATCGTTGGCCTCACAAACCTGGCACATCACTTGGTTTAATAGAAAAATGAATTGTCCCCTTTTTGTGGAACAGCAAAGACTGGCTATGACAAGACATAAGATGCTGGTCAGAACCACGCTGGTGTTCTTACAGGTGCTAGATGTCTTGTTCCAGAGTTTTGTTAATGCAACCTGGGTTAATTTGACTCAGATACATGCTTTGGAGGATGTTTTCTCCATTTCTGGTGATGAAAAGCTGGTTTTATTTTCTCATTTTTACTTCTGTAGTTTGGGGTATAATCCACTACCCAGGAAGAACAGGGTATTTTCACCTGAATGCTTTAGTGACTGCAGGAATGAAGTGCTTGACCTCTCCTGTTCTCTTCTGCTATATTGTGTAGTTCTGGCAACTTTTGATCCTTTGTACTCTTACACTGTTACAGTGTGTAAAGATAACTTGTGGAGCTGAGGATTTTTAGTTTTGGTATTTTGGAGATTCAGATATATATTTCTATATGAAATATCTCCATAGTTACCTGCAATTGCAAATACTTGAGTAAAGACCCAGCTGGTCTCATCCATCCTGTGTTCCTGGTATACTTATATATAGAGATACCCTACAAGCAAAGAACCATAGAGTTATTTTCAGAAGTTCCTCTGAATATACTTGCTTAAACCCTGCCAATCAAGCCTCAACCTTCATTTCTGACTGGAGATATCATTATTGCATCCTGCTTTATATAACTGTGTAGCATTGCTGTCATTCGCCTTCATGATGTGATATACAAGTGAATTCCTTATAGATTTTTAAACAGCACAGCCCGTTGACCTGGACAGAAAAATAAGTGGGTAAAATCTTAACAAGGTACAAGCTAATCCTTGGAGTCTTCACCTCATAGTGCTAGTTGTCATGTACAGCATTAGTTGCCCAGCCAAGTCATCCAAGGTGGGTTATTTTAATAACACGGTTTTAAAGCCAAAGATGTTTCCAAAATAATTCTGTTATAACGCTTAATGAAATGAGACAATCTACTAGGAAAACAAACAGCACTGCTCCACTGCTCCTGAGATCTGCATAGCATGATTGAGTTTGCATTTAAAATAGATCCTAATTACCTGGCATGACTAGAAAATATTTACCACTCCGGTTTTCAGAATAACAAGTGTTCCAGAAACTTCTTAGTTACTTCACAGTCTGTTCCCTCTTTTTGAGCCATTCATCTAGATTCTTTTCTGCGTCCTGTGGACTGTTCTGGAGGAGAGGCCAAATAATGGCCAGGGGCTGTCCACTGGGACATGGCTACACATGGGTGACAAGGTGAGGCTCCATGTGTTGGCATCTGTGTGTGTAAATCTAATGTAGTGTAACATGCTGGTGGTAACCTCTGTTGGTTTCTTCCCTTGAATGGCAATGAGAACCACCATAAGGAAATCTATCTCTGTATGCTTCTGTCTTTCCTGCCTTTCCTCCCAGTTCGGAAGGAGATTTTTACATAGGGAAGGATGTCTACCTTGCAGAAAACTCTGCTGCAGGCCTGTTCTTCTCCCCTTTTGATTTCCTCAGTTTTATTTGTTTGATTTTTTTAAGTAAAGATTATTCCTAATTGATTCAAAGCAGAACCAGACTCATAGGGGTAGGGTAAGGGGCTAGAAATGCACAGTCAGAATTTATCCACAGTGAAAGACTTCCTTCCCTCCTTCCTTTCTCCCTGCCTCCCTTTTACCTCCTGCCTCCCTTACCTTCTCCTTCCCTCTGTTCTTCCCTGCCTTAGTCTCTGTCAGCAGCCCATGCACAAGAAAACCCAATAGCTTTATCTTGAATATAGAACTGTAGTTTCCAACCTGGGGTCCTCAGCCCCTCAGGGCTGCTTGTAAGAAGTGAGAAATATGAAAAGGAACCAGGGAAAGCAAATTGAGACGCTAAATCCTTGTATGACAGCTATGCCTCTGAGAATAAAATTGGACCTTCGTAAAGCAAAAAAAGTTGGAAGCTGCTGCAAAAGATGGGATTTATAACAAAAAAGAAAACCAACATCAGGAGGTTTGGAAGGTCATTATGGGCAAATATATGGGGGAGGTAAACTTCAGAGGAAATCTGTTCATTGTTAACGTGATTTTAGATCAAAGGAATAACGTAGTACCTGAAATACCGAGTGGAATGAAACTTTTCAACCTTTTTAAGATTTTTCTGTCACTTTCTATAGCCATTAAAAAAAATTGTCCTAGGTCCTTCCCTGGAGTAAATTGACAGCAGTCCATCAAGGAATTTGAACTTGAACATTAAGGCTCTGAAACACCATATATCTTTGCTTATGTAGGATCTTTCATTCTAGTGAATCTCAGAATGATTTATAGCCATGCATTTCATAGGGCACAGGTGGCATCAGAAGCCACATTTCACACAGCTGTATCTGGCACAGCCATAAATAACTTAGCAACAACATTTAGGTTGATTTTTTTAAGAGCTTTACAAACAAGTGAGAGATTTGTTTACAAAACACAGCAAAACTGCATGACTGTGCCAGGTCTGGAACTGAAGAATTCTCTGTCAGATAAAGGCACAAGGATGCAGAATAAGATTATTTGTAATTCAAACACTTAAGTGCTCTGTAATTAAAGCATACAGGTTTAAGTTAAGGGAATCTTTATATGCCTGTGCATGCAAAATGATCCATCACTTCTTGAATCAGGCCACAAATGTCCCAGTTGTGTGTCTAAGGCGCTGAGATTTAATAGTATCTGCTCTTGAGAAAAGGTCTAAACTTTTTGCACGGATGGGTTGAAAGGACCATTCTTCTCTTCTCAGCAACAACAAAATCCCCCAAACAAAACCTTAGATGGTTTTGCTGCAAATTTTTGGCTAAACCAGGTGATGGCAGAATCATTGCTTATTGCCCTGGTGCCCTTGCCCTTAGCAGTGGGTTAAATGTTGGCTTAGCTTTAGGACTACAGATTCTAAATCCAGTTGTATGTGGAGCATACCAACAGCATACTTCTTGCTGAGGTTCATCCAGAGGAAGTCTTATCTGGTGTTACTGCATTGATGAGTTGGCTTGCTTTAATGCAGCCCTATCTATCACTTTTGTGATATCACATATTTCATGTCAGTTAGCCTTGTTCCCAGCCCAGTGAACAGGGCTCTTTCTTACTTCTTATTATGATTGAACCTGTTTTCTTTAAAATTAAGGGCACTGCGGCAAAACTCATGGACAATTTTAACCATAGTTATGCTAGAAAGGTCTCCAATAAGCTTTTGGTCTTAGAGATGAATTTGTAGTGATTATACCTCTGGACTGTTAGCAAGTGGAATTAAATACTGAGAAGTGGTAAGAAGATGAGGAGCTGAGCGGTGCTTTCCTAGCCAGCTGCTCTGCAAGGGAGGATGTTTAAGGAGCATGTGGGAATGGTGATTGCACAGCCAAGGAGCAAAGTTATGGGACTTTATTCACTCATTGTCCTGAGTTCAGCAGTAGCAGTCATTTTTTCTGGTGCAGTGCTGTGTTTTTGACTTTTGGCCTGGGAACAGCGCTGATAACACTGATGTTTTTGGTTGCTGCTCAGTAATGTTTACTCTGACCAAGCACTTTCTGAGTCTTATGCTCTGCAGGAAGGAGGGGAAGCCAGGAGGAAGCAGAGACAGGGCACCTGACCCAAACTAACCAAAGAGGTATCCCATAACACAGCACATCATGCCCATTATATAAACTGCGGGCAGTTACCCGGAAGGGCTAGATCACTGCTCGGGACTGGCTGAGTGTCAGTCGGTGGGTGGTGAGCGGTTGTATTCTCTTCCCTTGTTATTTCCCTTACCATTATTATTATTGGTGGTAGCAGCAGTGGATTGTGTTACACCTTAGTTACTGGACTGTTCTTATCTCAACCCATGGGAATTGCATTCTTTCAGTTCTCCTCCCCCTCCCTCCAGGAGTGGGGAGGGGAAGGGAGCGAGTGAGAGAGAGACTGCATGGTTCTGATTTATGTCTGGGATTAAACCACAACACTCATGTATGGTAGGAATTTATTCTGATTCTTTTCCCAGTTTACAGCTTGGTAATCCCAGGACAAACTTTATGGCTCATGCACTGGTTATGAGTTACTTAGCCATGGCTTTTGGAGTACATCATTCTCATGAGTAAAGCGCCAAGCATGGAGCTGCTCCAGGCTTGTATGCATGCCTCAGGGTTCTTTATCATAGAGGTAAAGATGCCTTTGGATTTCTTCTTTGTTTGGACGAGCACATTTTATGTGCCAGAGACTGGTCGTCAGTTTCTGGGATACAGCATGGAGATCTGCTTTATTCCTGTTATCTAATGTTTCTCCTGAAAAATACAGATCGATAAGAGGATGCTGTTTTTCATGAGCATTGCAGTGTGAACTGCTATCATGTGATTAGATTCCTGCCATTATTTGTCCACTACCCCACTGGTGTTAATGAAGTGATGAGCATGGTATCCAAAATAATAAAGAAATAAAAGCTCTAAAATCTAAACCCAGACAAAGTTACCAGCTTTGTGAAGTTGGAGCTTTTATGTCTGAACCTCTCAGACTTTTTTGTATAGTTGTCACTATATTTTTCCTTTATTTTGTCAACACCAGAGATTCTTGTGTAAACATACAACTCACGGAGCTGAGGCTTAAGAAAAATCATAGAATCATAGAATAGTTTGGGTTGGAAAGGACCTTAAAATCATCCAGTTCCAACTCCCTTGCCATGGGCAGGGACACCCCACACTAAACCATGTCACCCAAGGCTGTCTTCAGCCTGGCCTTGAACACCACCAGGATGAAGCATTCACAACCTCCCTGGGCAACCCATTCCAGTGCCTCACCACCCTCTCAGTAAAGAATTTCTTCCTTAGATCCAATCTAAACTTCCCCTGTTTAAGTTTGAACCCATTACCCCTTGTCCTGTCACTACAGTCCCTAATGAAGAGTCCCTCCCCAGCATCCTTATAGGCTCCCTTCAGATACTGGAGGGCTGCTATGAGGTCTCCACGCAGCCTTCTCTTCTCCAGGCTGAACAGCCCCAACTGAATATTACTTTATATTTATATTGTTGCAATTTGTCAGAATTGCTTCTCCAAGCAATTGAGATCTACAAGGAGGTTCAGCTTAAATTATCCAGAATAAATCCTCCCTAGGCTGAGAATTCAAAGGAATATCTCCATGGTAACGATTTTGGGACAACCTCAGAGTAGGATTATCCTCTCTCTGCACTTGCCCTCATGCAGCAAGCACTCAGCTCTATCCAGCAATCAGTTAATTTCTTCACAGGGATTCCCCCCAGCCATGGTCTGGGATTCATGGCTCCCAGGGGTTGCATAATCCCTGTTGCCTGCAGCAATTGAAATGTGAGCAATAAAATTGAAATGTGAGCAATAAAATAAGTATTGCTTTTTCTGAAGCAGGTTCTCAGTAGGTGTACAGTGTTCAACACCTTTGGCTCTTTTCTTTACCCTCAATATCTGTGTTAGACAGAGCCTGTATTTGGAACTCGGGAGCAGTTGCAGTGGGATGTATTGAAGCCGCACCTCTGATGCTGCAGTAGCCCATGACAGGTGACATTACATAGGATCATTTGCACTCTGTATAAATGATATTTTATTCTTCCAGAGTAGCTGAAAAGCCCTTCACATAAGGGAGAAGCAGCCTTTTTTCATACACTTACCACTACACAGCTTAAGACTTTGTCCATTCTCCCCACCCAAATGCCCACCCTGAGACTACCCTACTGCCAAAGGGGGGAGCATTGTCAATCTGCAGACACTCATTTAATTGCCTGCCAGGGCCTCTGTGTTTCTAAAGGGGCAAGATTTAGGGTGCAAAGAGAGCTCATCTCACTGCAGTATGGAGCTAAGACTTGTCTAATCAGTTGCCAGCTGCAGCAGATTCTCTAGATACCCAAGACAAGCAGCTTAACTTTCTTTTCCCTCTGTTTCTGTTTTCAAAGGAACCACTTCTCGGCTGCACATCAGGGAACTGTTGTGAGTTTGAATTAATTTGAGACTTCCAAATTAAAATTGCTGCAATACAGCAATTCATTTCACCCTGTGAGGAATATCTAAGATCCGCTGACTCTTCCTGTGGAGGCACCTGTTTTTCTCCAAAGCCAAGATCAGTTAACTACCTTAGACCGTTCACCAAATGAGGCATTGACTTTGATGAGCTCTATTTGAGTGTTAACTCTTCTGTTTTCAGGTCCTGGGGGGCCATGGGAAGAAAATAGCACCCTAACTTGTGTCACAGGAGAAGTTAACTGAATTTTGTGAATATATCCTATTTCCAACAAGCACAGGCATGCTGCTGTTCTATTTATGCCCTGGCTTAAAAACATTCAATTGAGGATGTCATTAGGGGGTTAATGGAAGCACCGTACTTAGCAAGTCTCTCTGTAAGCTAGGCTAGCCTCTTTACCCTACCGTGTGATCAAATTCATTATTTTCCAGCTCCTGCTGTGATTGCAAACAGTCAGATTTGAGCAAATGAGCAGAGGATGTATTTATATCAGGACAATAACATGAGGGGGTTTGTGGAATGGCATGCTATGACAAGCTCAAGAAATAATTTAATTAAATTATTGTTTACAGAAAGAAGACTGGCACTTTTGTGTAGACGGTATTTTTAAGCTGTCTTGAAGAGAAAGTAGAGTCTGGAACATCCTTTGCAAACAGAAATTAGAGGTCAAATATTGCATAAGTAAGAATAGAGGATTTTCAGCTCCAGAACTTCATTAATAGCACATACACATGCACACACACACAGGTATGATTACAGCTCTTGCTTGTGCAGATCTTAGGGAGAATGAGAGCATTATACCATGAAGACATCACTCAGTTAAGGCTGTGTGAGCACCAACTAAACTCATGATTTCCCAGCTTTCAGGAGACTGAGTGCACCTGAACATTAAAAATGGGTGCAAGATATCAACGTAAAGTCTTAATTTTATGAATGAGGAAATATATTTGTCAAGGGGTTTTTTTGCTTTGTTTTCTTTCATTTGGGGAAAAGGGCTGGTGGGGGAAAGAGTTGTTTTGGAGCATTCATTTTCTGCATAAATGCATCTAGTGCCATTTGAGATGCTGCAAACCATCAGTTTGCAATAGTAAGCAGGACACAGAGAAAAAAACCCATAGCAGCTTTAATGATAACCATGTTTGTGCATGTAAATCAACCCCTAGCCCTCCACTAATGATAATAGGAAATGTAGACACCTAGCCTACCTATGAATTGAGCACATAGACGTATACACGTGTGTTTAGTCTCAGAAATAACCTTGCCCTGATGCTTTTATTGTGTTTGGGATTATTATTTTCCCCCCAAATGTGAGCATTCTCATACTTGCAGCTCTCATTACAGCTGGGTTACTATTGCAATTTTACGAAGGTATATAGTTCCGAATGACTTTCATGGGCTCCTCCTCATTGCCAGTTTTTTGCTATAGTGTTCTCATGATGTTAGAGAGGTGTTCTGTGACCACACATGAACATTGTGTAACCATTCAATTTTGCTAATTTGGCTTGTGTAGAACTTCATGGACAATATCCCAAAACATGGGTGGCAACCCCCAAAAGCTGTACAGCTATATCTGATGGCATTTAGACTGTCTTGAAGCATGTGCAATGCTCAGCTCATCTCCAGAACCAAAGCAGAGAGCCACCTCCACCACCATACCCTATTGGCATCCTTTTCATTTTTCACAAGTTTCTCAGATGTTTTTGGAAGGATTCCCCATTAGAGTTGGATTTTAGATGAATACTGTTTAGAATGGAGAGATCCAACATTGCTAATACAGCACTTGCGTATGTTGGAAGAGTGCAGAGAAAATATGTTACACTTTCAGTATTTCTCCTACATAGTGTGTCTTACTGCTATTTTTGGATACAGAACACCTAGATGAAACACTGGGCTGAGCTAGCAGGACATTTCTTTAATATCTGTGTTCCAGACTACAGTGTCTTTAGGCCTGAAAAGGTGACCTGTGTCAGATCACCTGAAAAATAGTAAGGAAGAAAGGCTTCTCAAATCATAGACAACACGCTTTGTAAGGAGACACTTCAGGGAAAGAGGTTACTGCCTTTTCACCCACCTCAACTGAATTCTCACCTCCCACCTTGACCTGAGAATTATCACCCTCACAGGTCTGCTAGGTGTGGTATGAACTCTTCCTATCCTCTTTCTGTCAAAATGACACACAATAGAAAAGACATTCCAGTTAGCCTGAGCAATCTAACAGCTTTCAGCTTTCCTTCCCAAAAGAGAAGTGGATGTCATCAATTGGATGAAAACTGTTGTGACTGAGAATGCTGTCAGCAGGTTCAGATGTGTTGTTTGATCCTCACTCTGCATAAAGGTCTGTTGCCGGTAAGGAAAGAGGTGGGAAGAAGATTGTGATGTGAAGAGGGGAGAACCTCCCAGTGAAAATGGTCTTACATGTGGAAGGTTTGTACACTGCATTTCGAAGAAATGTCAGCAGGTACAAATCGTGCTAGTTAAACAGAGAGACATTTCATTCTTAAACTAGAACAGAGCTGATGTCCGGTATGTACTAGAGAAGATGTGTAAAAATCAGCTCTCAGATGTACCATGTTTGTGCTTTATGCACACTAGTAAGGAGTTTTCATAGAATGCTCCTGAATATGCCAAAATGCAGTAGCATATTCTATTTGTTGTTTACCCTTCGAATGGAAATTAATGTGTTCTTATACTTGAATTTCTTCATTTTTAAGTCAAGAAAGGATCCTTCTGAGCAACTAATATGATAAACCCTTGTAATGACATGAAGTCACCCGATGTCATTCTGTACCCATGAGATAACTCTGTGATTTTTTTTTCAGAATCTTTTTTAGAAAGAAAGCAGATTTATTTTTTTTTTTTTTACAAAATTCTGGGAAGGAAACCCCAGCATAATACTCTTGGTATAAATGAAGCAAGAAGGAAATAAAGCTGCCTGTCCTTTGTAACCAAAATACAGTTAATAATCTGAAAAACTTAGATAATTTCTTTTGCTGCTAAATTGATACTTTGGCCTCAGTAAGTTTTCAGAGAAGAATGTTTGATTCATTGTCAGAAACTGGAACAGAGTCTACAAGTCTTGACTGTCAACCCCATATTAAATCCAAGGGAACCAGAACTGTCCCTGGGGAAAACTTAAGTTAAAATTAATTTCTAATGCACTCTAAAGGCTACAGCTCTGTGTCTCTCTTCATCACTGGATTGTTACTGATGATCAGTTCCAATTTGGAACAGAGACAAAATTACAATTATGCTTCCTAACAAGTCTCAAAATAACCAGCCAGTTTTAAGGTGCTACAAGAAAATTCTCTTATCACATATTACTATTGGCTGGAACCCCAGATTCTATTCCTGTTTCTCTGCAGATATCTCTTTGTGCCAAACTCTGATTTTTTACTGAGCTAATTTGTGAGCACAGCTCCTTTCACTTAGAAGCCCTTGGTTAGAGTTCACATTTGGATCTGAAAGAGTTGAGGCAAATCCATCAGGTCCTTTAAAATGTGACTATTGAATAATACAAGGCTCTGCAAACCTCTTTGGTCTGAGTTAATCCTGAACATGAAGTAGCATGAAATAAGTGAAGTGTAATGAAATAAGAAAACACTAAAAAAGAAAGGGTGGAACAGTTGAAAACCGCATTGAAACTCCATGGAAATACAGATTAACAGAGGGGAAGTTTTTAAACAACTTCTGAAAGACATGCTAAGTAGAAAAAAGGAACTAAAGGTAGTTCTGAAACCCTCAATACTTATAAGTAGTTTTGCCTTAGTGCTCTATTAGAATAGGCACAATGTGAAATTGTGTTTTAGAAACTCATGCTTTTGGTAGAAATGAAACACAGGGGCAAGTATGCTCTAAAAAGATATCATACAAGAAGGTGAACTTATAAAGGAATACAGTTGCTCTAAGCCTGAAGACCCAAGTTAGCAGAATGGGAAAAGAGTAGTGAGGAAGGCTAATAATTTCAAAGGTCATATTGCACTGATAGAGGGATATGGTGTGTAAACATCAGGAAATCAAAGTAAATCCTTAAGAAAGCAAGCATAATTTGCCAAGCAGGGAAAACTTCCAGTCCACCCTGAAGCTTATTAAAATTGATCAAGGCACTGAGAACATAGGCATGAAAATAAAACAAAACCAAAAAAAGTCAGAAGGTTTTGAAATATGTAAAATTATGGATTGTGGCAACCAAACCAGAGAAATCAGTGGTGCATCCTATTAACTGGTTACTGATGAAACGCAACAGAGGCTGAAGCACATAGAACAGCACAGAGGACAAAACTAATCTTACTAACACAGGTATTTGTCTATGGGCCCTGTTAAAAAGGATGCAACAGCTCAATTTTATTTATTCACCTGAAAGCAAATGAGCATTTCAAATTGGTCATAAATGCTTTAGGCAAAGTGCTGTAATTGATAGGTTGATCCAGAAAGAGTGAGAAGGACCTGAGATGTTTGTTCATTAAATCAGACAGTAGAAGGAAAGCACCAGAGTTGCTGATATAGAACAGCAAATAAGCAATTATAGAAATAAAAATGTAGTGAAGTTGCTGTAATGATTGACAAACAGGCACCGAAGTCAATCACCTATTCAGGAAAGACAGGTGTAAAAATAAAGGTAGTGAGTATTTTTAACCAAGGAGTTATGCTTCTGCTTGATATTTTCAATCTCCATTCCTTGATTCAGGCTACTCCTGCAGGTGTAGCTGGCAGATTTCTTTACCAAATAGTTGCTGACCCAGCAGAAGGTAATGCAGCTTTAGATTTTATTTTGTAAGCAGTCATTACTGAAGGCTAGGGGAGTTGGTGTATTATTATTTATTATTTTTTACTATTGAATCAAGTGAGTTGCAATGATTTCATTTGGAATAAATGAAAATCTGTCTTTACAGATTTTCCATGAGATAAAAGGGGTCTGAAGTTACTGAAGCCATTGGGACTGGAGACCTCAGGGAACCAGATGTGGTGTAAACTTCACATTTCTTCTCCCTAGGGTATAATTAGATAGCAAGGAAGTAAAAAATCTGAAAGCAAAAGAGAAAAAATTCAGAACTGTTTAAAGTATCCATGTAAAAAATATAAAAAAAGAGTAGGAGCAAAAAAAAAAAGAATTGAGCAAGAAAAGCTGTCTTTACAGGAAGTGAAGACATGATGTGCTAATTGCAAAACCAACTGATTTAAACATCGCGAAAGAAATAGAAAGCAAGCACAGAAGGTTTTCTAGAACTATAAATAAAAAGAGAATAAGAACAGAAATGCAGGGGAACTGAGGCCAAGAGCAAGTTTATTTGGATACAAACCAAAAAATACAAAGTAAATATATAATAAAGGAAGTTATCATATGCAATATGGAAACAAATCTCAAAGAACATAAGGCTTTCTCAGGAGGAGAACATCATAGTCTTTGTCTCAGCATCCTGAAAAACTGGCATACTGATTATCATATGAGTGTGTTCATTAAATCTATCAAATTGAGTGTTAGCGTGACAGCACCTACATGAGTACTAGCCAGCATGTTACCTGTAGTCAAATGCTTAGAAGGTGATCCTGCAGATACCAGCTGGCCACCTGGCCTCAGTAGCATACTGTAAGAGTTTTTGTCTTTTGAAAGAAAGAGGTAAACAGAAAGTGTAACGTGACTGTGAAAGAGCAAATGCACTTGGAGCATGCATCAGGTTGTGCCACTGGAGAGGGGGAGATATTGATGTGAGCTATGGCTAAGATGCTAAGATTTAAAATACTGCAAGTCGGTGGTTTTTTATTTGAGGTCCACGGGCTATTTGTAGGGTCTGAACAAAAGGCAGATCAGAAAATCAGCTTTGTTTTCCAGAGGCCTTCAGCCACTTGGAAAGCATCTCCACATCCGTCCAAAAATTTCTGGAACGTCAGACACTGAGAAAGCTACAGCCTGTATCTGTATACAGTTCTGGCCATCCATATTCACAGCAAGCTAGTTCAAACTAGGTCAATTGCAGAGGTGGGCATAGGGATAATGAAGCAAACAGAGAGATTATTTTCTTATGAGGAGAGACAAACTGAGTCAGCTTAAGTGGGGGCTGCAAAACTGTATGCTGTCTGTCAATGCATCAGTGTGTGATCACTGGGGAGGCAAAACCAATTATTAATCAGACGGGGCAGTGTTGGCAGAACTGAATGCGACTATATTGCTCATGAATATTTCAGGCTCAAAACAAGAAGTGTTATTGCTAGTTGAGGACTGAGATTGTGTGGCACTGTCCCAGTAGAAGCACCACAGGGGAGGTAAGCACAGCATGGAGATAGAGTCTGACATGTTTTTGCACAAGATTATGTGATGTCCCATGATAACAGGGATGTAATGACTCAAGGGATTGATTTCGTTCAGATGTTTTATATTCCTGTAATTTGCCTCGCTGCACACTGGTCTTTTAATCCCATAACCTGTCAGACTGAAAAATCCTAGTACCATCAAGGTTAAGGCAGATTTCTTGCTACTGCAGGATAAACAATGTTCCCTCTGTGTTTGACTGTAGGTTTCACGCAAAGCCTCGAAGGCTGCTTTTACAAATCACTGCACCTCTGTGAGGTCCAAGAGAGAATAAAATTCAACCAGTGCAATTGGTTGGGTGTTAGTAGTTATGATAACAGCCTGCTGTAGGCTTACATAGCATTGTTCAGCTGAGAGGATTTCATATGGCTCTGAAACTTCATGGCCTGATAAATCTATTCATAATGAGCTGTGTTTTGCTCCATGGCTAGACCTATAGAGGGAATGAGATCTGCTGAGAAGTAAAAGGGTATGTGGTAGGGGCTCCATCTGTACACGTTAATCCAGTCTATCAGCACCAAAATGGAAAGACATGCGGAGCAAAATGTGCACATGTGTACACCATGGTTTGGGAAGACAAAGTTTAAGGCAGGCTATCTCTCATAAAGTTCATTATAAGACATCAGGATGAGCAAACTATGCTCTTCATGGCTGCTGACTGATCGCTGATGAGGAGTCCTGCTCCTCATTTTTCTCAATGCAATGTGTAGATACCAAACCTTTGCTGGGAAGTTGTTCTATAACCAGGTTAGAAACAGGAAGACAGAACTAATCCATGCCACCCCAGAATGCCTTGGACATTGACAGGTGTCATAGGCTGTGTAGCTGCCAGCTACCAAGCCTGTTAGAGCTGTTGTACATTCATACCTGCAGCAATCCTGAAAAGATGTAGTTATTCGGCCAGATCCACCAGACCTGCCTCCCAACCCAGAAAAGAAGATATGTTTGATGCAGTGGGGAGAATAAATAGCAGACTATACGTTGGCCAGTTCACCAGCCACCTTCCCTCCATTACTTCGTATTGAACACAACATCAAAGATCCGTTGTCATGGGTATAGTGCTATCATAACTTAAAAGCCAATCCTGGCACCAAGTTTTTGTTAATGAGATGGGACAACTTAATGCTAGAAAGATAAAAATAACAGAAAATATGATTTAGCCAAATACATGCTTTTTTAGAACCTTTTTAGCATCTGTTCACTTGAAAAACGGATTAGAGCTGTCAAATTTTGAAACAGTAGGGAAAATCAGCAAGACCTTTACAAGCTTGCAGGAAACAAACAAGCTTTTCTTTGCCATGTTTTGACCAGGGCTGTTAATGAAACGAAAGCATTGCTGTGTGACTCCTTGTAGTAAATGGAAGGAACATAGTGCAGTCCCTCACATTCCTCTTTTGTGCGGGGTGTTTGTTTTTAGGACTCTGATTTGCACAATTATATGGTGACATATTACTTTGCTCATAAGATATGTTTCCTATTTATTACCATAAGTCATACTTCTCTGGAATAAAAACAAAGATTTCTCTTGATATACCATTTCTCTAATCTCATACTTAAAAAGGCAGGTAGCTGTGGGTGAATACCCTGCAGCTTTCTCATCTCTTTAGGTCAGCAGTAGAATTTTTAAGTGGGATTAATTTGAAGCCGTTCATTATTTCATCTCTTTATAATTGCCTCCTTTCCTATTTTGTTGCCTTCGCCTTTCCTAATGCAGCCTAGCACCATCCTTCTGGTTTTGCCCAGCACAGAGCACTGAACAGATGTTTTCTTTCAGCTGTGCTCAGTCATATCTAGCCCCTTTTCCCCAGTAATTACGGTTAATTCTAGGAATCCTCAGTGAATATTAATAGTGGAAATTGTTCCATCAAATATACATAGTATTACACTGAATGCTCTTTGACAATGTACTGCTCAATTACACAGATGCATTACATCATCCTGAAGTTGCATGTAATTTTCTTTATGCTTAATTAGATTGAAAGAAAGTGCCAGGAGGAGTCAGGGAATGGGCTAAATCCCTGAAGCACATTAGAGCCCACACTCTGAAATGTCTCTCTCCCTAATGTTCCCCTCTAATTTGGGGTAGTTTCTACATGTTTCATCATCTAGCATGATGGAAAGGAGCTAGTTGCTTTAAAAATAATGAAGGTTTTCCCTCTCCCACCCTGCTCAGGTTCTCCTGTTTGATCCTGCAGTGAAAACACAGAGCTGTCATAGTTATAGTCAGAGCAAAACACCACCTCTCTCTATGTCATTGACTGTCATCATCACAGATTTAGCCTGTGACTTCATCCCAGGGCCAGACAGGGGAGGGGAATGGGAGGCAAAGGAAGATGGCCATGATTAAGTACAAATCACTAGAGCAATTAGAGAGCATGAGCAGACTGTAAAAAACACAGGAAGACATCTCTCAGCCCAATGGATTTACAGGTTTTCTTCCTAGTTACAAAAGCCTGGTTATAATGTTTGCCATGTTGTTTGCTTCTACTCCATTTAAGGAAGGTTGTATAGAAGAACTACAGGGAAAAATAGCCTGGTCTTTGTAGACAGGTGATGTACCTGGCAGGTGGACTGCTGCAACCCATTGTGGAAGGCAGAGAGACAATGCTCCAAGGCATATGAAGCTCCCTGAAGCCAACAGCAGCATAATCATACTCTCTGCCCCCTGACTTGGGCAAGCAGCTTTTCCTTACAGCTCTCCCTTTAATGGCTGGTTTATTGAAAGAAATCCCTGTTTCATTTGCCTTCAGTTAACAAATCAGGCTCTGAAGAAGATGTGGTTCTCTTGCAGTTATGCAGAAATTTGCTCTATAAAGCTGGTATCATATTGTACATAATTAGCCCTGTAGGTAACTCAGTCCAGACCTTGCACTCTGTCATTAAGCAGAGGAGTGAATTCTGCACAAAGTCTTATGAAACAGGACTCCAGTTAACATGATAAAAATTAGACTAATGGTGTTTCAGATCAGAGACAGAAAGACTGTAAAGGATGAGAGAGTAACTAAGGAGTTATGCATTGCAGGGGTGCTCTGTGAAACAGATCAAGACAGACCATCAAACTGTCACCCCTACTCATGCTTTTCAATGGTCTGTGTCCTAGAAGTGAAACACAGACCATGCAAATTGTCCTAGCAAGGCACTTCCTGATGTTGCGGTTCCCAAAAGCCATGTAGACTACACAAATGGGAGCCAATCTCAGGTCCAATGTCCCCAGTCACATAAGAGCAGTCAAATGTGATATCAAGTGACAGGAGTAACCTTACATATTGGGAGACATGCTAGTTAATTCAAAGTCATATTTTGTAATAAGTTCTCATCATCGAATCATAGAATGGTTTGGGTTGGAAAGGACATCAATATCATCTAGTTCCAAAGCTCCTGCCATATAATATGACAGAGGGTGCTCACAGCAGGTCACGGACCAGATAAAAGCCCTATCACATCAAAGGACATCTACACATATGTAACAAAACTGCAGGTACCTTATTAGGATGTTATCACATTACAGCATATATCAGCTTTCTGGATGTGTATGAACATACATGATCTGACTGTGGAGGGCTTCAGGTTTGAGGTCACCAAGTGTCTCTGCAAGACATTACCTGCATCAGTTTGGGCAGCATTTGGGGCACCACAGGTATCTAGGTCATTATTTCATTTTGTGAAACACACAACTAGTGCTAAGTATAGTCCTTGTTAAATGACATAACCATTCAAGGATGCTCATCTCAGAAGTGAAGACACATAAGCCCAGTGGCCCAGTGCTGTAAAACTCAACCTAGCAAAGGGTACATGGCTGTGTTGACTTACGTGTGTTTTGCTTTCTCATAAATATTAATAGTGATCCTTTATCACGTTTTGTCTAAGGATCCCAAAGCAGTTGACAAGTATAACTTACCAAAGATTTACAACACCCAAAGGGGAGGGTAAGTGCTGCATCCTTTCAACACTTGGGCATAAAATGGCAAAAGGAGGCTAGCTGACTTGTCCAGGGTCAGGTAGAGCCAGAATGGGAGTTGCAAAGTGGTAATCAGGATTCTCATTCTACTGCTGCTGCTGCATATACACAAGAACAGGCAGCCAGGGAGTTTCCTGAACAATATTTGCTGCAGCTGATCCATGGTACCCCCAAGAGCTGAAGTACAAACACACTCAGCCAAATGCTCAGGTGCTGGGAACATCCTAGGGAGCTCCTAAAGGTGCTGTGGAAAAGATATTTCTGGGATGATGAATGTAGAGAATGATTTTAAACAGTGTGGGAGTTCAGTATGAAAGGGGAATAGGCACTGTTGAGCTTTTTCTGCATTTCCAGCAAATTCTTTAAGGGAGTTACTCTGTTGCCATGGTCCCTCCAGGTAGGAAGAAGCATTAGGATTTTTCTTTGAGACAACCTGTAACAATAATAACACCAGCAGTAATATTTTACTGCTTTTTGGTTTCATTTTAAGCTGATGAAGTTGCAAGCATTTCATCGGTCTGAAACATGGATAAATCGTAGGGTTTTCATTTCCCAGATGAGTAAACTGAGGCTAAAGAAGTGCATCTGTAGAAGAACCAAGATCTAAGAGAACTGGAAGTCCTTCACTGACACTGGACAACCTTTGTTTAATGGCTACAGGGAGGTTTCATATACGTACATGATAAAAATTTGAAGCACTCTTCACTGATCTATCAAAAAAATGCTCGTCACTGTGCTGCTTCCATAGATTATGAGCAGTTATAAATGAAACTGCTGAGACATTACCCTGGAGACTGACGCTAAATTCGCTGCCTAAAAGGCAGCACAATAAAGATCATTACCATAATTACCAGCCTAGCCAAAGCTATTACCAAAGCCAAGCAATGGCTGAGATCATTGATGGTTCCATGGTTCAGAAGTTCCTGCTCTAAGATAACGCGTTTTATTTCACAGCTGTAGAAGTCTGTGGCGTATGCATGGGCAGCTGCCATGCCCAGATCATAGAATCAACTAAGTTGGAAAAGACCTTTCAGATCATCAAGTCCAACCATTACCCCAGATGATAGTCAGTAATCTGTTATACAACGATGCATTGATTGCTTTGCCTCAAGGGCTTACTTAGACTTCCAATCTGAATTTTGGCTATATTAAAACATCCATTATCTACTGGTTTTCTTCTCACTGCAAATGGAGTTTGTTCCTGTCCCATATGTACAGTGGCTGCTTTCCTCCTGCTGTCAGATGGGCATTGGGAATGGGTCTGCCACTCTGTGTGCCATCCCAAAATGAATTCTGCCTGAGTCAGCCATAAATCAGTAGATGATCTCTGTGGCATAGTAGCTTCATGTTGCTCACACTATGCTGATACAGTGCAGGGCACAATGCCACAATCCAGCTGTTAAGATATGAATTAACTACCAGGAATAATTTACAGAGAAATTTAAATACTGCTGACTTAGGGGAAATAAAATCACTGAAGCACTGAATGACGCTGGCAGGCTTGAAACTAAAATCACATTTGCTTTTGTTCTGCTCTGATATGGGGTATAATTGGGTTGCAGCTACAGTTTTGAAATCATCTTTTCTATAAGGCGAAGAACACAAAAACATTTCTGATAGTGTCCAGTAGAGTGTGAAAAACATGATTGGTCATCAAGAAGCAGATATCTTCTGGACACTCACGTAGGCAGAGGTCATTAATACTAACTCCAGAGAGATACTAATAACAACCAAAAACTCTTCTAGAATGAGTGTCCAAATAATGTATATATAGGCATTTTTTAAAAAAATTGATTAAAGAATAAAGAAAACATTAAAAAATCCTTCCAGGATCTGAAGGGCGCCAACAAAGATGCTGGAGGGGGACTCTCCATCAGGGCCTGTAGTGACAGGACAAGGGGTAACGGGTTCAAACTTAAACAGGGGAAGTTCAGGTTAGATATAAGGAACAAGTTCTTTACTGTGAGGGTGGTGAGGCACTGGAATGGGTTGCCCAGGGAAGTTATGAATGCTCCATCCCTGGCCGTGTTCAAGGCCAGGTTGAACAAAGCACTGGATGACATGGTTCAGTGTGAGGTGTCCCTGCCCGTAACAGGGAGTTGGAACTAGATGATCTTAAGTTCCTTCCCAACCCTGACTGTTCTATGATTCAATGTATAAACTAATGTTTCGCCCACTGAGAGTATTGGGATCCCAGTCCTCGATAGGTGACGGTTTTAAACTAAAAAAGGAGAGACTCAGGCTGGACGTGAGGAAAAAATTCTTTGAAATGAGACTGGCTTTTGGCCTTTTCTGAAATCTGTTTTCCCCCAGTGCCTCCAGCTTGACAGAGGGGCTCAGCTGTGTCCTGCGTTGGGGCTGTTGGGAGCCTGGGTCCTTTCCCCACTGAGGCTGCCATCAGGCAGCGTGTTTCCTTGGCCATGGTGCCTCACACCAGAGCAGAGGTGTGCTGTGTGCAGCACCAGTAGCTGGTGCAGCTCTATAGTGCTAGAATCATAATCATAGAATCATAGAATAGTTAGGGTTGGAAAGGACCTTAAGATCATCCAGTTCCAACCCCCTGCCATGGGCAGGGACACCTCACACTAAACCATGCCACCTAAGGCCTCATCCAACCTGGCCTTGAACACCGCTAAGGATGGAGCATTCACAACCTCCCTGGGCAACCCATTCCAGTGCCTCACCACCCTCTCAGTAAAGAATTTCTTCCTTATATCCAATCTAAACTTCCCCTGTTTAAGTTTGAACCCGTTACCCTTTGTCCTGTCACTACAGTCCCTAATGAATAGTCCCTCCCCAGCATCCTTGTAGGCCCCCTTCAGATACTGGAAGGCTGCTCTGAGGTCTCCATGCAGCCTTCTCTTCTCCAGGCTGAGAGCAGCAGGAGAGCAGCAGACAGCTGAAACAAAAGAAGAGGTGAGAATGGGAAGCTAATTTCTGCATGTAAAAGCCCTTGGTCTGCAGTTTTAGGAATGGATTTTGAGCGTAGTTGCAAAAGTATTCTGGGTTGTCTGATTTGGGAACTCTTGGTTTTGCCAAGTATCACGTATCACCATGCACTGTCTTGAAGAAGCCAAGTCCAGCTCTTATCACCTTTTGGAGCCAATCCATCACTGTCACTGTAAGTGACAGCTTCGGAGGATTTCACTTTGATATTTGCTTGGGTCCTGCTGTTTTATCATTAACACACTTCTAGTGCCTCCCTGGGAGGAAGGAAATATAGGCCATCAGAAATGCCTTTAAATCACTGTTTCAGCCATAAAATTTTATTAACCAAGAATGAGTTTCTGTCATTGAGGAAGACTAGCTGTCTTTTCACAGCTACACTGTGCCCTTGGTCCTCCAGTCTGACAGACTGAGCGGCTCATCGCGGGCTGCCTGTGGCACTCCTGTTAACCTTGCAAGCGCTTGCAAAAGGTGTTGAATTCCTACCTTCCCATGCATGGCTATTATTTATTAATGTGTTAGACCTTCACTCACTATATATTCTTGGATTTAGCTTGAAATGAGATATAGAGGCATTCAGCCTGTTCGTCTAACCACTGAAAGTCGATAAAATACTGTAACCTGAAGAGGGAGAGAAGTTGCATTTTATAGGGCCTAAATCTTATTTCACCCAAGACTGCAGACGGTGTTTCTTTCCTAGTAGGATCAGAACAGCAATTATGCCAAGAGAACTGGTAGGTGAGCATAGACTTTATCCTTTTAAGAGTTTAATATCTCAGAGCCAGAAGGCTGTATTTTAAAATGACAGGTAAATGGATAAATATTTAAAGCAAACCGGGAAGGATTCATTTTGATGCTTTGGAGGTGCTAACACTTTGGCTAAGGTGAGAAAGGAGTTACTAGAGAGTTATCCTCCCTTTTCTTTTGCCAGTAATTTTCTTTTCTTTCTCTCTAGGACAAACCCTGTATCTCTTTGTAGTGTAAAGTACAACGCGTCCTCAGGGTGGGAAGGAGCAAGCAACATGATTAAAAAAGAAAGCAGTGGTCAGTTACAATATAAATTTCAAAATGTTTAGGCACTGGCAAGCCCTCGAGGCAAAAAATCCACTAAATTGACTTTTGTGTATAACCCAGGAGAATGTTTTCTCCTTTGGTGTGTTGAATCTGTGTGTTTGCTCATGTATTAAAATTGCTGCTTGGTCTGCAGTGTAAAGATAACATAAAATGAAGCCTAAGAGCCAGATACAGGTTTACAGCCTGAGATGCTCTCCAGTGCTGTCATCACTTTTGGGTTGTGGTTGTGATAGGATGCAATGTTTTATGCTCTGCAGCTTCTGGACAAAGCCACAGCTAAAGAGGTTTAGAGGAGCTGACCAACAGATGTAGGCTGGGAGGCTGATAGAGAAGCACACAGCAAGTCATGAGGAGCTGCCAGGGAAGAGAAAAGAACATTTAAAAGGTTATCACCTGCCTTGTTGTGTCAAAAGCTCTGCTAAGGACTGGGACTTCATGGGGGTCTTGGGGACAGGTCCCAGGTCTCATGGAGAAGAGGAAGGGAAGTCACAGTGCTCGGGCAGACAGAAACTGTTCTTATTCAGTCACCAAGGTACAGCAGCCACCATACACTAGATGAAGTTGCTTTATCTCTATATTCATAGTGTCAAAATTACTTGTTTCAGTGGAGTGGAGAGAGGTTAAGACTTGAAACACAATGGCATCCATGGGTAGCCCTTTTTGATGTGGTTCTGGGTAACAAGAAGTAACTCATCTTCCCTTGTGATCATATTATCAGTGTAACTTTTGCCAGTATCCCTCTTTACATACCCACAGCCTGGTAGCTCAAAGGACCATGGAAATTAACTTTTTACCCAAGCAGGGCTCTCTGCCTGGTCTTTTTGTGCCATTTTGCACATACAAGAGATGATTTTTACCCCATTCCTCAGGAAGATGAGTGCTCCTGAAAGTGGGAGAGGTGTGTTGACAGCATCTGTGGTCATCCAAAAGGGCTGTTCTGGCAGATACCAGTTGGGCCAAATGGCATTTGGGGAGGTAGCCGGGGGGAAAAGGGTCACTGCTCTTACTGTAGGTACAACTCTTCCTTCCACTGTGAACCAGTGGCTGTTTTATTGCAAGATTCCATTTGTGATTAATGAGTCATTAGCACCATTAGAAAACCTTAGTTGTTTGTCGCCAGATAACATTCACCTCCTACTCAATTCCTGCCTTTGGCTGTCAGGTTTTGGCTGAAATCAGACACTGAGGTGATAAGCACTGGAAAGCAATGGGCAGTTTCAATTTAGGCTGTATAAAGAGACTGGTTACTTTTGAAAGCGCCTCTGTGTGTTTGCTACTGATATGATTAGTGCAAGGTAATTCATATTCCAAGGCTGTAACCTCGCTCCAGATTAAGTAGTATGTCCTGCAAAGGAAATTACCAAGATATTTTGTGTTCATAACAATGAACAAATATATTTTGGAGGGTTTTTTAATGAATTTTGAGTGTCAGACTCACACTTCAGAACTGTCTCCACAATGTGTTACACCTCCCTTAATTAAAATTTTGTTAGCACAGTGGCTCCTTGAAATTTCCAGGAGATATCGGCCCTGTAGCCTGTGAAAATCCATAGTTCCTGAAGTCTTTCATCTGAACTCTGGATTTGTGCTGCGTCCTGGGGTTAACTGTGTGACTCAGGGAAAGCAGCGTTGTGTATGGTCTGGCACCACCCAGCAGAATTATGAAGATACCAAAATTAATTTATTGGGTTATTATTAACAGGGTTCCAATAGAAACCTCCTGATTGAAATATTCGCCTTAAGGGAAGCATAAACATTGCTCCCCTCGGCTGTTTTGGGTCCTGCCTCTGTGAAGGGTTTTGAAATTATGGGAATCACAAGAGCACTACAAGACCACGCGGGAGGCTGTACAGGAGGTGACATCTCAGCTCCCTGTCTGCACACATAATTACTGAGACCTAGTGCGTTAAGAATGCTTATAAACAGACATCAGACTGATACCAGAAAGTAAAAAACCCCATGTCTGATCTTGAATAGCATGGACGATATCTCATACTCATAAGACAGGAAAGTGTAGCTGTAAAGCTTCTGGCACATATTTGTGTGGGATGACGCTTGCCTACGATTTCAGTTCCTCCTTTAGGTTTTTCCCTTGTCATTAGCAGGCAAAATTCATAACATTGAGCAGGTTAGCTAACCTTCTGTCTCATATTTATCAGATTGTGAAAAGCAGCAGGACATGCACGATACAGAGGTTTGATAACTCTTCATCAGAAGTAGGATATAAGATAGTTTGACCATGAATATGTAGAATAAATGGAATAGTTTCATTTTGGCACCAGGCTATATAGAAAACAGTGGCTCATTCTGAATGTAGATATATCTGTTGGCCATACATCATTCTTCTGTACTGTTCTTCCTTTCTTCCACCACTATGTTCAAGACTGTAGAGAGATCTTACTCAATGATGGTGATACATCTCACCATAAATGTTTGCATTAAAGTCAGCAGGATTACAGAGACTCTATAAGGCCGAGAGTTCATAAAGATGCCTGTCACTTTCTGGCTTTAAATAGTTTTCAGGTCCCTTCAGCAATTGGGTTTTGCATGTGCAACAAAGTGAATTTAATGAGTGATAATCATCAGACATTGATGTCCAGGCTAAAGAGTTAATATTAATGTCCTCTTCATGCCACAGCAGTTATTCAGAGATTTACTCACATTATATGGTTAGATTGAACAACCCTCTTACATATTTCTCTTTAACATTTCCTTGAAGGTGAATGGAAGGATTTACTTAGGAAATAATTTCTTACTTGTTTTTCCCTCAGATGGGTTTAGCTTTGAAAACAGCCATGGTTTAAAATCAGTGCTACTGATGGAAAGCTTTACTTGATTAGTTTGTAGTAGTGTGCCATCCCACCAACCCGTGAAATGATCCCACCTTTCTTGTTTATTGAATCACTGCATTCTAAATCAAAATAAAGCCTTTTTCCAGTCATGAGTAGCTTTTTACAGCAGCCAGTGGTCTCATTCATTCTTAAGTCATGGTAAAGACTTCCATTATGTTGCCAGCCAATTTGATCCAGAACTTGATTTATCTAAAAATATTCACAAACCTCCCATTTTCCTAACACTTTGCTTCCTCCAGTTTAAGGTAGAGCATTCTTCCTAGACTTTGACTGTCAATTGCCTCCTAGAAAAACAACTGCAGCATTTTCTTTTAAAGAAATAATTAATGATGGCAGGGAGGAAAGAGAGGGATATAATTTCATATTCTCTTACCAACGGACAAGGAAGCATCTGAGTTTCTTAACCTTGATTTTGAAATGGCTTTGTAATTATGTCTTCTTAAGACAGTATGTTTGAAAGTTTGCTCATGAGTGGATGAGTGGGAGAAGGAAACTTGTCATTCATGATGGCTGGTAACTCGTTTGCCAGATCAAAATTAAGAATAACCTTTCATCACCAGCTGTAGCACAGCCATCATGCTTTCTGCCTTCTCAGTGGGTACCAATGGGATTACAGTCAGTTTGCACATGACAGACCAAAAATAACCCCAGCAGTCTGTTAGAATCTTACTCCCCCAAAGCATTACATCCTAACAAGCTCTGCAGCCTAGTGCACTTCAGCTGATCAATGGGAGCTGAATCATATGCTTTATTTTTTTTCAAAGTTTGCAAAAATCTCAATCAGAAAAGAATTGTGTTGTGAACAGGGAATGATGTACAGCATTGTAATATCCGGCACACATTGTTCAGTAAAGCCTTTGCAGGTTTAAAGCCCCAGGCCTTCAAAACTGCCACGGTAAAATTCAAAACTAATTCTTTCTCCTAATAAAACCTTAGCTAAATCCTGACTGCTTCCAAGCCTTTCATTGTTCTAGGAGGTTTCTCCTATTCTATAGCTATCTGTCTGTTGGAAAGCACAGCATCAGCTAAAGGGCACCTCAATTTGCCATCTGTATTCCAAGCTATTACAATGTAAAGGTTTTCTTTACATTTGTAACATCTCTCTATAAATTACTCTTTAAAGCTTCTCTCATTCACCAGAGACATAGTTACCTCTAACTGGTGAGGTAAAAATTCCTGAGCTGACGGCAGATAGACTGAAAAAAAAGGGGGAAAAAGAGAAAACATCAAATAATAATAATCAGCAGCTTTGAAAGTCTGGAGTTCAGTGCATAGGGGCGGTATATATGGGGCTATCTTCCCTGAAGAGGGAAATACCAGACGTCAGAAGTGCGTAGATCATTGAAGCATGGAACTTTTTACATGAAAGTATTTGACTCTGGGCTTTGCTGTCTGACTGTCACCATTTCTCTATGCCTACTGTCTTTCATCACAGATCTGTTTCTTCTTTTCCTTTCCTGGGCTCATGCTTTGAGCTGTGATCTTTCACTATTAAAGTCACTGAGAGTTTTGCCAGTAATTTCTGTAGGCATAAGATCAAGATCTTACTTCCCTTTCATACTCTTTCTTAAGTTTTCCAAATGTTTCTTTCTAGGCTTCATTCCCCAAAGCACAGATGTTCTTTCTGTCTCTCTTTTCATTATTTTTTTTCTTTGGCTAAAGTGTAGAAACACTTCAGAAAAGCAGTGAATAATTTGATTTGTCAGATTTCTTCCAGCATTTTGGTAAATCCTCTTTAGGGTAGGGGTGATGATCAAACTAGTTCAGATTTTCCAGCTCCTTGAAGCAGCAAACCAATGTGTGTAGAATATTTAGGTGCCAGAAAATATATTTGGATGCACATGCACATGCTCACTCCCCACGTATCAACCTGTCTGTACGCAATTGGCTATACATGTTAAAAATAATTAAGTTGCTCACATATAAGCCTTGTGAACATTTCATGCAGTTAAAGCTGCTATATTAAACCTCCCTGATTCCATAATGCTGGTATACCAAACAGATGTATTCTGGAGTACTTCCCATTGGCATGATATCTACTGACTAGCTGCATATAAAGAGAGAAGAACACTCATGTAGCAGTGTCTATAAATATAGCAGCCAACATACACTCCAGAGATGTTGTAAGGGCTCCAAAGTTACGTTTACTTTGAGGTTTTGAGCTTAAATCAGAACTAAAACTGTGCCGTAAAAGACGTTATGATGATTGAATATACATTCTAGATTTAACATCTTCACAGCCTTATTTAATTTCCTGTAATATTTTTAGCTCACATGAAAAGATGTTCTCCCTATTCATCATAAGGTATTTTAAACCTGATGAGGGGGGAAATGAAGGTACTGATATCAGCTTCCTTTATTTAGCACTTTTCACTTGACACCCTGTGCTCTCACATCAGCTTCTTACCACTGTTCTGGGAACCAGGTAGAAGAACTGGGTCATTTAAAGTGTAGGAAGATGGAGTGAGCAGACAGATGTACATCTTTTTGGGTTCATTTCAGTGGCTTGTCCGCTGCATGTGCTGGAGTTACAACCCCTCCTGCAGCTCCATGACTATAAAGGTGGAGTTCTCTTTTTCATTGGAAAAGGCTAGAAGGACCAACAGCTTCAGTCTCATGCAGGCACAGAAAATGAAGTATTTTCTCCAGATGATATCAGATACTATCCACTTATGTATTGCGTTCACCAGAACAATAAAGTCACCTCTATGATGAGCCTGAAGCATTTACAAAAAAATGCCTATACTAAAGACCAAGCATCCCAACTGTAATGTACATAAGGCAGAGTGAGAATATAATCATTTCCTGCTACAGCAAAATAATTCCCAGGTAAGCCTAAGAAATGGGCAGTGCCTTATGTTCCGGGGAAAAGAAAAGAAAATATCCAGGGTTAAGCCAATACCGGTGCCAGAACAATGTTAAGACGTATCCCTTCCTGATGCCAAATCTGGTGCTTGGCTTAACTCAGACGGTGGAAGTAAGATACACAAAGTGTGTCATCAAGCACATCAAAGACTTTCTGGATTTTATGACACTTCTGTTCAAGCTGTCATTACTTTCCTTAAATGGTGGCCTCTGTATACGTACTGCATTCAAGAAACAAAAAGTGCAACTATGGAACAAGTTTCAATGGGATGTAGAAATGCCTGAGCTAGCTTTAACCATGCTACAATGATAATGGAAACAGATTGATTGTGAAAGCATAGGACTTCTTGCCGTCAGATCAATTCATCTCAGCATGGAAGATTAACCCATTCTACTTCAACTACATTTGCCTTAGGTAGATTAATTAATTCTAACACTTTCATACTAAAACATCTTCAAATTAAGTTTGAAGTACTACAGGTAACAGTAATAGTATGGCTCGCTATTTGACTAGACCTGGATCTCCATCTTCAGGATAAGGTCATTAGGATGTATGTACAGAAACTTGTTCTCAGGGTCCACAGTTAATCTTTTACTAACCTGGATTGTAATTCCATTGCAGAGCAAAAATCTACAGTGATGTCCGTACAAAGTTGTGGTATTTAGTGGAGACTGAGAAACAGATTCATGTGGCCAGAGCTCCCCCTAAACCAGTATTTTCTATTGCCAAGGTGCCAAGATCCAGCCCATAGGGCTGGGGGCAAGGAAGAATGAAGGTTATCCGAATCTGTCCAGGTTGTCATTTCAAGTTTTTTCAGTTGCCACTGGGCACCAAGGAATAAGAAACATTCCTAAAAGCTTCAGTGTCTTTTCTTCTTTAGTTGAAATATCCCTGAGAGCAGCAGCACTAACCTGGAGCAGCAGTAGACAGTTAACCAAGGATAACTTTGTCATACCCCTTCATCTGATGCTGGTTCTCCTGAATGCTGGTAGGTGGAGTGCCACAAGCTTGAGTCTTGCCATCTTTCCAAGGTCTTATGCATTGGTATTCGAGTCGTCATTCAAATTCCTCAGTCAAGAAACCTGGGCATCAACCTGCTAGTTTTGTCCTCACTGTAGAGGCCATGAGACACTGAGGTCAACCAAACAACATGCAGTATTTGACAGATTACCTGCACTTCCTCCACTTTGGAGTTTCCTCACCAAGGAAGCAAGTTGGTGCAAGGCATGGAGGAAACTGAATGCCATCATGTAGGTGGACTGGACTAATGGGAAAGGAGGACCTGCGAGGGCAAGCAGAAGCATCCAAGCCATACTGATGCATGCTGACACTAAAGTCATTAAGATGAAAGAACTGGTAACTCCCAAAATGCTTTAGGCTGTATACTTATGAAATAAAAGTGATCTAGATTTTTATATGTGCACACCCTAGAAAATATATCTATACTTAATTTGTTCCTAGCTGTAAGTGGGGAATAAAGAAAACTCATGCATGTAAAAAATGTCTGACTTGTTGCTCTGATATTGTTATCTATTAGGAACATTAGCTGAAGCAATTGTTAGTGTAAGCCCAGTCTAGCTTGCTGTACATAAAAGCATGTGGAAAGAAAACAATAACCCCTGAATTCAATTTGGCTTTAGCCGTTACTTCTTGTTTCTTCTTTTATCATCTGTCTCATGAAGTTTGGGTCTGTGGGGCATCAACTGATAGAGACTGCTACTAAAACAGCCTATGAGGTCATTGCTGGAGCTGATGCCTGCAATATAAACCCCGCTTTTGAGCTGATAAAGGAAAGGTTAATGCTGTAATAAAGGAAGAATAGACAGACATGTATAATTTACTCTTAGCTCTGTAAAGTAGGGAACTAATAAAAGCTGTGCTAGAAATAACATGAACAAATACATGAAGAAAGAAAGAACAAAAAAAAAAAACCAACCAACTTTCAGGAACTGAGAAAAAATTATATATGACAGTATCCTCCAGCATAAAGAATTTCAACATGTTAAAAAATGACAGAAAAAATAAAGCTGATGTCAGCTTAAGCACTGGAGCAAGGTAGAAAGATGCAGCTGGATGTACAAGATAACCGCTATATTATTAACTTCTGCTGTCCAGGTCCAAGGGAAAAGCTGCTCCAGTTTTTGTGCACAGTGTGATATGTCTTGTATAAGGAGAATGACTCAAAATTCCCAGCAAAAAATATTTAGGCTAGAAAGATTTCATGTGCTTTTGTACCCTTCTCTCTTGTGAAGGAAAAAACACAGTGAGCCATGGTGGAGAGTACAAGTTTACCCAAGAGTCTAAAGCATGAAATATTTCTTAGCCTGCCCCATAACTCTAATAATGGTGTGTGCAGAATTTAATTACACGCTTTCTATTATGAGCATGTTGAATTCTTTGTGTTAGATAAACAACATCCATAGCCACATTACAGCTGTTAAGCGTACACTTGAAGTGGGCACCTTGAGATACATCTAATAACCTTACAAGCAAGCTGAGTGTAAACATGTACTTGTTTCTAAAATGTCACAATGACTGAAACAGTGCTGTGAATTTAATGGGAAGTATGGACCATGAGCCCTTTCAAATTTTGGTTTTGTGAGTAATTAACTTTCCCACCAGACTTACCACAGCACCCTCAGAATTCAAGTACCTTGAAAACTAATAGCTACCAGGTCTGATATTTTTACTGGGTGAGGTGGAACTGCATTACCTGGTTTCTTCAACTTTTCTTTAAGCATAATACCTTCATAGGAGAAAGTAAGCTTTTGTTCTTCAGAATCTATTGTCACAGAGTCATAGAATCGTTTGGGTTGGAAATGACCTTAAGATCATCCAGTTCCAACCACCTGCCATGGGCAGGGATGCCTCTCCCTAGACCATGTTATCCAAAGCTCTGTCCAACCTGGCCTTTAACACTGCCAAGGATGCAGCACTTACTACTTGTTTGGGCAACCTGTACCCTCGCAGTAAAGAACTTATGCCTTATGTCCAACCTGAACTTCCCCTATTTAAGTTTAAAAATATAAAACTTATAAACTAACTTATAAACTTATAAACTAAACTTTAATAGTTGTCTTGTCTGTGGAAAAACAATAGGACCCTCAAGGGTAAAAATGATGGGGTGAGGTATTTCTAAGAACATCTCTTTATTAATTTTGGCTTCATCTCATGTTTTTTCATACTCAGTTTGGCCAAAATGTAAGTGTCAAACGTTATGTGTGGTCGTCATGGTTTATCCCAAGCAAGGAACTCTTCCCCATGCAGCTGTTTGCTCACTTTCCCCCAGTGGGATGGAGGAGAGAACCAGAAGGGTAGAAACGAGAAGACTAATGAGTTCAGGTAAAGACAGTTCAATAGGTAAAGCAAAAGCCATGCACAAGCAAAGCAAAACAAGGAATTCATTCATCACCTCCCATCGCAGGCAGGTGTTCAGCCATCTCCAGGAAAGCAGGGCTCCATCATACATAACCATTACATGGGAAGACAAATACCATCACTCTGAACATCTCCCCTCCCTTCCTCCTTCTTCCCCACCTTTATATGCTGAGCATGACACCATATGGTACGGTATATCCTTTGGATCAGTTGAGGTCTGCTATCCTGGCTGTTTTCTCTCCACCTTCTCGTACACCCCCAGCCTACAGATTTTACTCTCCCCTCTTAGGGATTCATTATTATATTGAAATTCCAGCTGCTGTCTGTGTTGATGCCACAACAGAAGAAGGTAGCAAAGCTTGAATTAGGAATAGGAATTCCTGTTCCCATGGATGTCAGGTAAGAACAAGAAGGTTTTGTTAAGGTTTTGTCCAATACTCCTGTTACAGAGGACCTTCCTTCAGTAAAACCAGCTGCTCCATTTAGGGGAGAACCAAAGATTCATGTTCTTTGAAGGTACAAACATGTATCTTCATGTCCCAGTAGAGCTGCTTAGCACACACTTAACTGCTTTGTTAGATTGCATTCTGCATCCAAAACTTCTCATTGCTGCAAATTGGGGTTCATTTTTCTAAATGTACTTACATATGCTGAATTCCGTGCCATTTCAAGTTACTTACTCATCTAAATAGAGCTTTTTCTTCAATGAGAAACAAAAAAAAGTATTCCCTTCCATATTGCCATCTTTTCGTGAAGGTTTGATAGAATTGCCTTTGTTTGAAACTGTCAGGTTAAACAGGGATAATGTAATCTGAGATATTAACGAGACAGTTGAGCAAAGGGCCATCATGCACTGTGTTGAGAAGCATTGTTGCAGATGCTGGTGGAACACTTCAAGAATAAAACTGGGCAGGTCTGGAGAAGGCTGATAACCTCCTCCAAAGACTTCAACTTCAGACTTCAAATGAAATATCACATGCTTACAGATGATCATTCTGAATTTTGAGTGCTGATTAATTGCTTATGGTAATGAAAAGCAGCAGAAATATTTTAAGACAGCATTAAATTTACATAGGTACAAATGCCACGTGCTATTGTTATTGTTTAGTTGTGTAAATCAGAGTTCTGAGGAACAATGACCTCTAAAGAGCTTATCTGAAATTCACCTTCAAGGGGGATGTGACTCATTTGCCATGCTAACACAACTCATAATTTACTAATGAATGAGAATTGGAGGTGAAAAAGGAGGACGTTAACTTATCTTATGTGTTTCAGCTATTTCTATGTTGGCCTTAGCAGCTGTTAGCACCATGGGTCTCCAGCCCACTGAAGAGCTGCAGAGCCTTCAATGCTCTTTCCTGTGGAGGCGTAGATCCTATAGAAATTCCACATGACAACCTCTTACTGAATCACTTTATAGATATTGACATGCTCTCATTGGTTTGAAGATGGGTTGTTGAAAAAACGCTATTATGAAGGGATTTGTCTCTAAGCAATTGAATATCCCCTCACATTTCTATCCAGACCACATGTCTTGTCATGCATTAAACCATCAAGGTAGCAGCTGGCATTTTAGGGTTGAAATCCACTTTTTGTGCGTTTTCTCTCTTCCCAATAAGTTGTTAAAAAAAACTTGCCACTGTTCATATAGAACTAAGAAAGAAGCCCTCAAACATACTTTGAAAGGTAAGTGCTGAAGGGCATTAAGACCTTTTGATTGATGTGCAGCTGAGCTACATGGAGTGTAACTTCCTTTCTGCATTGCGAGAAAGTGAATGCCAGTGAGCATTTGGCCAGCTGGGGAAGGTATCACTAGGAGATAATGCTGCTCAAGTTGACATCTGAAAGTCATTTTCATCCACGTGACACTGTGTTCAGCACCAGGACTCTGGTAATACTTTCAGTTAGTATAATGGAGCCATCTCCACCAAAAAGAATCTCTATATACTTCAAATTTATTTTACTTCTTTACGGGTTTGCTGAAGGCTGCACATTTGACTGCTGTATTACAGACCAACTTTCAAATGTCCTACACATTTATTTCACAAATTTTATCAGAAACTGATGTGCGAGTCTTAAAGTTTACATTCAAACTGCTTCACACAAGTTAGTTAATGTCCTTTGGAGAATGTCCTGTTAGAAGCATTGCTGAAACTCCTTTGATTTGCAGTTATTGCAACGGAGGCTTCTGGATAATGCAGTTTGGCTCTGTGCTGCATGGCCCACCACGTTTCGTAGTTGTGTGTCTCAACTCCATTAGCAGCATGCTGCCAGACAGAGATAAGCCCATGGACAGGAGTACTACTAGTCACGGCAGATAAAAGCCCTAAACAATAATTCAGTCCAGTGTCATTCACTTAATATTAAAATAGAATTTAAAGTTGCTAACAGAGCAACTCAGAATATTTGGTTGCAACAGTCAGAAGCTTTTCCATCCTTATTCAAGCAACAGGAGGACAAGAGATGTCAAACTCTTTGGTAGCTAGTGCTGTCATTGCCTCTCCTTCACTTCTGCAATCCATCCCCAGTCACCCATATGATAAGATAGCTAAGCCTCTTCTTGTAATAACCTATGTATGCTGGGCCTTTCAGAGCATCCTAAAAGCTTGTCTTTGGAAAGATGGAAATGGGATCTTGGTGGATGACTCTTGTCTCCCAAGCTGAGAAAAATGAAACAGGGAAATATAGTGCTAGCAAACCTGGGAAATGTGTCGGGCCATTCTTCTGAAATGTCTGTTCGCCAGAGCAGAAAATCCAGGTTGATGATGTTCATGCTGTTTGACATTGCTGACCCAACATATTTTGTACCAGTGTACCAGACTCCCTAAGGAAACTGGCAATGGTGGTACTAAAAGCACTGAAATAAAGGGTTTTGGAGTGGACCTGAAGTAGAGAACCAGGCTTTTGGCTGGTACAAGGAGGATGGGAGATAGGAACTGTCTGATTTCAAAGCTGTTCTTTTGCACTTAAATGCCCTGCTGTGAAGCATAGCTTTCCTCTCCCAGATCTCACTCTTTAAAAGCTTTCCAAACTTAGGGAAACAGCAGTGAAGCCATTTAGAGGCACTTCTGCCAATGAGAACTCAAGGTCGTCAAAAACCTGGAATTAGTGTTTAAGCTTTTCTGGCTCAGCTTCCTCCTGTGAGAGGGACAATGTCTCTCACTTCTGTCACCAACACACTGGTGTTATTCAGGGCTACAACTTCATCTTCTGCTAGATCAGCTGTTATGTCATGAAGACTAGGGATCTTTAGGGGATATTTCCTTGCTTCCTAGTATCTTCCTTCAGCATCTTGTGGAGGATCTTACTCTGTCTCTGCCATTGCAGCAGAGCAAGAGTGCATTTCAGCTTACCGAGCATGGCATTTCTACCCTGTCCTTGCAGTATGATGGCGTTGGGCCAGGGATGGTTTCTGTACCCAGTGGAATCTGTGAACGCAGAGAAAGAGGAACCTTTGAACATCCCTACTTGCAGCACTTGTCTCTTTTCCCCTCCTCCTTCAGGGCCTCCACTGAGTTTCTCAGTGCCCTTCCCCACTGCACTGCACATTTGTAGCCTCACAAAGTCTTTGGATTTTTCCTGCCACCCTTATCTCCATACTGATTTCTGTAGGAGTAGCTAGCCTGTTGCTTGGAAGAGCAGAGATGCACAAATCTAAATATTAAACAGTGAATATTCCCAAGCCTGTGAAAGTCAGGCATGCATTCCCTTCTCTCTGAAGAGCTGTTCTTAAATATTTGCTAATCTTGTTTTTTCTAGTGTAAAAAATCCCAACTCAAAACTCTCATTAGCAACTATAAACCGATCAGTGCAAGATACTGCAGATGTTCTGTGAAAACTGGAGTTTAGATGCAGAGAAAATGATGGTGGGTAGGAATATAGAGCAAGTGAAAACTGTGAGAAAAGATGTGTTTTCAATCCTTATGGATAAAAGCCAATAGTGGAAGAGAATAAGGTTGTTCCAATATAAAATTTGGGAAAGTGTGTGGGAATCGTGGTTTTAGAACCATATTGCTTTGGGAACCCTAAACCAAAATTTAGCAAAACACTGCCAGATTTCCCAAATATAATCTTAGAGAATTCCATGAGCATTTGACAAGTTGCAGAACAAAATGAAACTAGAGCACAAGTTTTAAGGGAAAGCAAGAAAGGACCAAATGAAGCAAAGCAGTGAATTCTAAGAGTCATAAAACCACTTGGAGACAGAGGAAATTCCAGCTTATGAGAAATGGCATTGCAGATGTGAGAGCGAACAGAAGTTATGCAGTGTCCACTTGAGGGGATTTCTTACTAATAACTGATCAAGAGGCTTTCCTGCTCATAGTCTGGACTATTTTTTTATAACCAGGATTCCTCAATCCCATATGATACCTAAATTAACAGCAAGGGCTTTCAGAGAAACCTGGGCATGTAAGAAGAGGGCTGGTATGGCTGGTAGGGTAATTCTTTAAGTAGTAAATATATATAAACATCATTAAAAGCTGTTGTTTGTAATTTAACCAAAACAGGGCTGAACATTCAGCTCATTTACACGGGAAACATCTCTGTCAGAGCTAGTCACTAGAACTTTTCCTTAGAGATAGCAAAGAAGTTGTCTCTATAGTTGCTTGTGACCAACTTGAGCCATCTACTTTAAAACATCAGTTGTACAGTAAAGCATACAATCCCCTCTATTGGTAACCTGTAAGTCTAATTGGGAACATTTTGTCACACAGCACAAAGATTTCCCAAATTGATGCCAGATGCAAATCTTGTTTGGCCTGCCTATGACGTACTTCGTCCTAATAGCAGCTGCAGAAGGACTGCTATGTTTTGGAATAGATTATAGACAAATTGCTAGGTGATCCGCTCCTAAAATTCTGAAGAAAGAGGTGTTGAACAGGATACATGATGAGCACCTCTATACGGAAAAAACATAAAAGTTCCCAGCTAGATCTACATTGCATTGGCTTCAAATTAAAATTCATATAGAGGAAAAAGTCAAAATAATGTGAAATATTAAAAGAAATCAAAATTATCAAACAAAACAGTACCCAAGAAACATTGCATTCATGGTCTAGCATAGTCATAAATTACTGCTTCTTTCCTGGAAAAAATATGTGCTGTTTTTGAAATACTGTCTTTAATACACCAAAATAGTACAATTAGAAAATATGAGTGTTAAACATGATTTCTAATATCAAAAACATGTACCTACTAGAATAGCATATTAGTTGTGAGAATCACAAAAGAGCAGTGCAATTTGGTGGTCTGGAACTTATACACACAACAAATTAATTTGGATTTTAGGTATAACGTTACAAATAGGTACAATGCAATGGGCTGTGAAAAAAACATGTTAATGACAGCAAGGATTATTCAAAAAACTAAATAACCAAATTCAGAACCTCATTTGGCATATCTGATTTACAGTCTTCAAGTCTGGACTGCCACCTGCTGAAACATTGGTCAATAGGAGGCTTAGGCTTAATAGGACTTAATTTTCATTACTAAACCTTGACTTCTACCCTGTTGTTCCCTATAGTCCTTGGTGCTCCATGTCCCATGGATGGTATCATTATAACTATGAACAAATTTCAGACTTTTTTCCTTTCTGTCCTTTGATTCCCCAGGTCAGTGTTGGTGTCCCCTCTGCTTACCCCCTCTGATTTGAGTAGTTTCTTTTCCTGCTCTTTGCCTGTTAAGATTTTACAACCAGGCTCAACCACTGGACCCACATTGCTGCCTCGAAAAATGAGATTAGACAATGTAGACTTAGTAACTGTCAAGCAAGTTGGAGTCTTTATGTTTGCAAGACCACAATATGGGCATAAGTGGTACCTACACCCACAATATGGGCATAAGCAACAAGGTAAAGGTGAACCTTGTTATCATCTTTGCTGAGCAAAGGGGATTGGTGAAAAAAAAAGACATCTGTATAGCATATTCCGTGGAGAAAGGACACAAGAAGTCTTGCAGGCTTCATAAGCACCAATATCCAAACCAGAAGAGGCTGCAGGGAAATTGGTGGGTTGCATAGTATCAGTGGAGATTAAAATTCATGAAGTGCTCTGAACCACGGTCGTCATTTCAGATGCTAAGGAAGGATTGCTGAGATGTGATTTGATTAACTTGCAGTGGGTGTTTATCCTTCGGAAATGGTGCAGTAGGAGGAGAGTCGACCCTTACAAGATTGACTGCGGTTGTGTGTCCCAGGATAGCCTTTTCCACCCTGCACACCCCAGAGTACTGCAGGAAGGAGCAGGAGCCTGCTCTAAGGGCTATGTGTTTTTTGGGACTGAGGTTCCTGCTCAGCAATTGCACCTCCAAGGCACTCTTCTGGGCTGCATTCGTGCAATTCCTGCACCTGGGGGTCCAGACCATATTCCCTGCTGGGAGTTGCCCTCAGAATTATTCCTGGTGACTTAAGATCTCCAGTCTCATACTCTCACTCTATTTTTACTGAGTTTTTGTGCTTCCTGATATGATGTTTTCACGTGTGGGCTCTCACTTGGAGCAGTAGGCTTGCAGCGTGGGCTGTACTGCACAGTGTGATGGAGCAAGCAGCACCCCTTGTCCTTTACTGCCAACATCTGAAGTTTTTAGTGACAAAGGAAAAGCATTTTCACCAGTGTGAGACTCCTTTTCTTGCCTATCAAATGCATAGGTGCGATCAGTGCAATCACTTGAACATCACCTGCATTGAGTTTGTTTCATTGGGAAAAATAACAGGAGCGAGAGCTGCATCCCCTTGCTCTATGGAGCACCGATACCCTCTAGTGGTAAAACCTCAGGCATTTTTAGGCAAAAGATGACGACTTCACTACTAACTCATCTTCTGTCTTCCTCTTGTACAAAAATCTGCACATCATCTTTAATTGACAGTGCTCTTCTGTTGAATGACATCGTAAATTCATGCCTTTAGTTTAAGTGGCTGATGATGTAATTTCCTTGGACTATTTTCAGTGTGTTTCATCTCTCATTAAATCATATAAATGGTACTTGTGAGCTGATGGGTGACTGAATTTTCACATGTAGATAGAAACTGCTGTAACGGAAAACCTCAAGTAGCAGCAGCTCAAGGCCTTAAATAGAGAATTAGTGATGGAATCACTGTAATAGCTGTAATGTGGCAGATCATTGCTGGTTTATAGCCAATGAAAGGAATCATGTTGTCTTGGTTGAGTTCTCACTAGTTTGGTCATGGAGGTGCAGGGCAGCTGGATCATGGGTCTTGGGAAGCCGTTGAGCCACTGATTTCATAATTGCAGGTTGGGGAGGGACATCAGTGTATGGTGTGACAAAGCACGCTTGAGGGCATGGCAGGAACATCACAGAATTACTATGTTAACTGATGAATACCTTGATCAGTGGACTGCGGTTATAGGCATATGCAAAAGACACATTCTGGGCCCAAAAGCTCTTTCCTACCAACCACATAACCCATGCTCTAGAGCATGGCTGGTGAGTGGGAAAAGGCGAAGCATGTCAAAGAAATTCAGAGTTATTTAGCA
Organism: Psittacula echo; assembly: GCF_963264785.1. Lineage (NCBI taxonomy): Eukaryota > Metazoa > Chordata > Aves > Psittaciformes > Psittacidae > Psittacula > Psittacula echo. The sequence continues at coordinate 152,714,743 of NC_137737.1, read as the reverse complement.
TGAGCAAACACGTTTATTTCTGTTCTAACCTTTCTCGAAACGGCTGATGTGGAATTTTCCTGACATAAGAAACTTCAGTCTGAACAGCTAATGTTGGGAAAGCCACAGCAAAGTAGTCCTTCAGGGTTTGATGTGAAATGTTTCACTGTTGCCTATTCTTTGCATGGAGAGTGCCAGCTGATGCTGTTTGGAGGAAATTCCCCCCCAAAAGGCAGCAAGAGTGGTCTGGACCTCACTTCTTTCCTTTCACTCCAGCTGCAAAAATGGAAATTCTCAGAACACTCTCCCTTAGCCCTAGACTTTCTCATACATGAATGAAACCAAACCCCAATACAGGTTAGAAGACACGTGCCTGAGCTGAATCCTTGATCACTGTCTCCACACTGTAGGCAGTAGACTCTGCTCATTTCACCCAGTGAAACAAAGTGGAGTTTTATTCAGCAAGAAATAAATCACATCTTAGGATTCAGACTGTAATTGAAAGCAAGTATTACACACTAAACACAGTTTGATTCTTAAAAAGCTTTTTTCCCTGGATGATTCCAGTACCTAATGCCTATCACTTCTTTGATGTACCCTGACCACAAAACCAGGGATACAGAGCTCTATGGAGACATCCTTCCAATTTATTCACTAAGCTCTGAAATATGGCCACCTTCTCCTTTGTTCCCGTGGATCAGATTTTGGGAGAACATTGATATGCCTGTGATCTGGGTACATGAAGTACCAGAATATGAGCTCCCCCAACTCTGCTTCACAGTAATCACATATGGGACTCCCTTGATTTTTCTCACTACTTTATGTATAAAAGATTTTGAACAGCTGAAACCTGGGGATAGTTTTACAGAGCAGATCAACATGACTTTAGATTGGACTGAATTTACCAGCAGTGGGAGTTAAATTTTCTGTCAAATCTCGTTCTGGAGCCTCACAGACAGACGATAACACAGGGGCAGTGATTTATCATGCGCTGTGTTTACTGGAGAACAGAATTTCACTCTCTGTTGTTTAATTTTCAAACCTTAAAAAGGTTTTTTTTAAAAAAAAACCTTTTCCTTTCATCTGCATAGAAATGAGTGAAAAAAAGAGAAGGAGAAAAGAAATGCAGTGCAGTTTTCAAGGGAGGGTTTTTCCTGGTGCTGCGTTGTAGTGAAGCATTTACTGTTTCTCAGGTCTCAGGACATGCCAAGTAGATTCATTGCACTGTCACTGCAGTGCCATTTTCTGAAGCACACAGCACATCAGCTTGGAAGAGACCTCCTGAGCATTACAGTCCTTTGCCTGTGTGTGTGTACATATATATATATATATATATATATATGAAAAAAATCCCTTCCAAAATGCAGTATCACCCTCTTCCTTCTTGAAGAATGGAAACAAGTTACTTAATGCATTTCAGTACCGGCACCATTCTGATTTAGGATCTTGTCATGATTTCCTGACTACCAGTCCCACCCTGTCCAGGTTGAGAATCCTTGATCTTCATGAGATCACACCTGCCTGCTCACCAATAGTAGTAGCCATCCTTTAAAGGTCTTTAACTAGGATTTTATAACCAATATCCCCAGTGCCAATACAGAGAGGGGTAACAGTGCTGTGGTTTTCCCTTCTATTTCATTCTAGGTTTCTGATTGTCCTGGGGTGTTTGATCTTAGCTGTCCTGACAACTTTCAAGGAGTATGAAACTGTTTCGGGAGACTGGCTCCTCTTGCTGGTAAGTAGAGTGTGGGCATTGCATCAGCCTGATAATGTCCTTGAATTGAAATCAGCCCCATCAGCAGTGGTGGAAACTTACTCCCAGCTCTGAATGCAGTAAGATTTCTTCTGCTGGTCCTGGGGCAATGACTGTACACTTATATATTGAATAGTTCCTGGTCCATTGTCAACACTGACTGAGTAAAAAGAAAGTTTGGAGAGAGGAAAAATACTGAGACTTTCAAATGATGTTTTCTCAGCATTTTCCTAACAGTTCTTCCATCAAAGCATCAGTAAATTTCCAATTGACCATGCCTGAGCACGTTTGAAAACTCACTTTTTTTTTTATCTTTTAACAATTTTAATTCATTCTATAATATTCTACCAATCCCAGCATTTCTTTCAAGGAAGGTCATCAGAATTGGACTCACACTTATACCCAACAGCAGCATGATTGGAATTGTTGCAGTCAGTGCCTCTGATGACTGTCCATGACAGAAAATGTATTGACAGCAAATATATTCCTTTCTGTGTGTGTTTCCAGCATGCTTGTTTTATAAGTGCTGGAGTTCATGCTCAAGACTGTATTTCTGCAGGCCTCCCATTTGGTGGAAGATGACAAAATCTCACCAAGGATCAACATGATGTGTTAATCATTTTATGAAAATGACCCTTATCTCCCATAGAGAGAGAGAGCATAATGCCTCACTTAACCTGGCCTTGTAGAAAAGCATCCCTAAGAAAACTGCACAGAAAGTGTAGTTCCAGGAACTAAATTTCCATTTCCCCTTGTTCCCCCAGAGACATGTAGATCTGAGAAAGAACTAAATGCAAAAGGAATCTCAAAAAGAGCCTATATGAAAACACCCTCATCCTCTAGGGAATGGGAAGCTGACTTTTGGTCTCTGTTACCCTGCACAGACCCATCTTTTCACATTTGAAAAGGCCTGAGGTTATATTTCCTTTTCCTTCTGCTGTGCTTGTTTTTATATAGCTCTCAGCAGCTTACAGAAGTGCCTAGCTGCTGTGGGTATGAGCATCAGGGAAAATCCCCTTTTCCTTCTTGCCGGGTATTCACACAGAGGAAAAGAGAGGAAAACTGTGTGCCCCATGCTGCCCTTGGCCCATCTCTGCTGAGCACTCCAGAGAAGCTGTCTCTTCCCTTTTCCCATCCCATGCTTAGAAGAGTTCTTGAGCAAGGTGGAAAATCCCATTCTTCTGTGCACCAGAAAATTAAGGGAATAACATATGCTTTAAATTTGCATTATATGTGCCTTTATCAATGCCATCAATTTATGACTACATGAATATACTGTGTCCTGGCCCTATCTCTATAGATATGGCTGCATGAACAAGAGGAGGTCTATTTGTGAAGTAATTGCCTTTCCATTAAGACAGAGTAAACACTTCACATTTACAGCAGGGGCGCATCCTTTCTGCAGAGTACTGACCAGGCTATAGAGTTATGTCCTGCTTTGCCTTGCTTCTTTATCAACCCATATTCTTCTCCCCACTCTTTTCCTCTCTGTATCTCACATACACACCCCAATTGTTAGCATTTCACCTGTTTCCTTCAACCATATCCTCATGACCAGAATTACTGCTAAACTTGCTATGAGTCTAACAGCGTAGCTTGTGTCTTTGATACAGGAAACTTTTGCCATTTTCATCTTTGGAGCAGAGTTTGCCTTAAGAATCTGGGCTGCTGGGTGTTGCTGTCGCTACAAAGGATGGAGGGGGAGACTGAAATTTGCCAGGAAGCCTTTGTGTATGCTGGGTAAGCACATGCTTTCCTTTATGTCCTTTTCCTTCTATGCCAGTTGGGGTGGGTGACAGCCCCAGGGAACCGGGCAACGGCAGTGCAAAGAGCACTGAAATCAGATCTTCCCTTTGCCCTAGGAAGCTGTGTCCTGCTTGGAGTAGCTATTTGAAGTACCCCACAATAAGTTAATTTGAGGGACACTTAAGTAACTGATCAGTGAGGAAAAACGTATTCTTCTACCCTTTAAACACATTTCCTTGTCCTGAGCCCCACTGCATTTTTCTTAAGCCATCCCCAAATATACTGTCTGCCTTCAGTTTCAAACCGCTTCAGATCCCAGCCCTATACCACCTTCCCCAGCCCTCTTTCAAATTCAGATGTGGTGTTTTACCTTTATAATGTTGATCTACATTTGCAAACAGGTATATTTGTGATTGCACCCATGTTATCTTTCAGGCTTGGAAGGCACTGCCTATAAGTATCCATAAAACTACTCATTATACACGTTTAAATCCCTTCCTACAACTCCCTATTCTACCCACAAACCAGCCAATGGACACTTAGAAGCTCATTCTGCCCTGAGCACCTGTCATGAACATCCACATTTGTTCATTGATTCCAAGATTCCTCCATTTGTTTTGATGCTCTTCCGGCCAAGCACTTGCTTTTTGTTCTTTATGTGTAAGCACATAGCACTCTGGGGAGCCATAGGAATACTTGGAACTCTTCCCTCTCCCTCTTTTTGTTCATCTTATGGGTTTAAATGGTAGACAAAATTGGAACAAATTTTCTGTGTGCATCTGTGCTATCTTCAATCTAGCAGTGCTCCTTTGGGTGCTAGTGTTGTTAAGTACTTCTAATAGCATTGTGAAGGCAGTAGAGTGCGGTGTTAGCAAGTGCGATTGATATTGTCTCATGCCTTCTCAGTAAAAGTGTCATCTTGCTTCTGAGAATGAATCTTCATTGATATCTGAGTTGAAAACAGAAAAGATCCTGGATTTATTAATATAATCTCTTGGTTGTTATTGGCACAAGTTTGTTTTGAGAATGACTGAAAATGAATAAATCCAAAATCCATCCAGTGTCACTCTTTTTGGCTGAAAACAGAACATGAAGAATATTTAAAGACTGGGTGTCCAGGGAAAGTTTGAAGCCTTTTGATACCACTCTTTTCTTGCATATGCACAGGATCACAAAGCAGGGGGCAAACAAGGAAAAGAAAGGAAAAGAAATAAACCAAGAAGGAACAATGCAATTTGCATTTCAAACCTCTTCTGTTGATCAGCAAATTGGCCCTGTGAGCCTTACAGAAAATAGTAGTACTGGCTTTGAGATTTTAATGGGAAAACTCAGCCAAAAGAACAAAGTACTAGATGCACTATCAAAACATGAATTTCTCATCTGCTGACCTGTTCACTGCGGTGTTGCTGTGGGACAGATGCATCTAAGGCTGTTTTTCTGTCAGCATCCCTAAACTAGCTGAGACAGTGTCCCAAGTCCAGTGCATGGATCTGTAAACAGATTACAAGGCTTTCTGGAGGGTTCTGTGCATGATGCTGACTGTGTGGCAGGTGCAGGTATCTGTTTAATTGGCAAGAGAAAGCATTTTCAGGCAGCTTTAAAATTTGCCTAGGGAAATCTAGAGCACGACCAGATGGGATTAAGAAGCAGGTGATGAGGCCACTTTTGTTGGCAGGCTTTGTTCTTTTTGTCTTGCAGATATCTTCGTGCTGATTGCTTCGGTGCCAGTGGTTGCGGTTGGGAACCAGGGCAATGTTCTGGCCACATCTCTCAGAAGCCTCCGCTTCCTTCAGATCCTACGGATGCTCCGAATGGATAGGAGGGGCGGCACATGGAAACTTTTAGGATCAGCCATTTGTGCACATAGCAAAGTAAGTGATGAACTGGCAGGGTTCAGATGGGGTTTCAGGGAGACATTAAAGGGAAAGAGAAAGGATGCACAGGTACAGCAGGGTCTTGGGACTATGTCCAGTACTTCAAGCAATAGTTTTGTTCTTTCAGCTTTATTCCCTCCTCCACTCTGAACCATTTCTGCCCTGTGTTTTATCCTTCTATACTCAATAGTGGTGCTGGGAAATGATGAAAGAGCGTTCATTCTCACAGTCATTACAACAAGAATTTTGCCATTACACTGAATGAGAGCAGGGACATCCCTTTAACGGTGAAGCATGTTGAAATGTCTGACAGAAATACCCCTGTAGTTGCAACATATTTGTAGTGGCTTCTCATACTTATCTGATCGACAGATGGAGCAGGACTCTGAAGGGATGAAAAGAGGCTGGTTAGCAGAAATGTAGTGTCAAAGGGAGCCACTGGTGTAATTTGTCTTTGGAAGCACGGGTCAGACGATACAAAGATGCACACAGCGTGAACCCAGACAGACAGTACTTCTAAATTCGTCTTCTCTCGGTCTAACTTGATGTTATACTCAGACACATCCTGTCTCGCACCAGACAGATACATTGTGTTCTGGTATTTTCACCAAACATTATTACAAGTTAAAAGCTATCTGCATAAAAATCCTCTGGATGAGATTTCTTATCTGCACAGGGTGTAGGAAAATTGCATATCCGTGCTGCTTTTTCTTACCCATGAATGACATTCCTGACATTTTAAGGGGGTTTGAAGATTAAAATGCCAGCTGGCACAGCATAATTAGACTTTGCTGCTTTGTAGTGGCTGATAGGGATACCCACCCGGCTTCATTTCGCACCAGCTTCTGTTTCTTCCCCATATAAACTTGCTACAAGGCAGGTGGCACATAAATGCATGTCAAAAGTGGTTCTCTGGAAGCTCAGATAATGGAAGAAGTCTGTGTGCCAGGGCCATAGCTTGGAATTTGTTTAAGGCTTTACTGGAGACACTAAAAAAACAAGGTTATCCTTCTGTGGCTGCACACCAGAAATTAGCCAGTTTCTGGTTGTCTTATCTCAAGACTCAATTATGAAATTCTCAGCTACAGCTTTATTTTATTTATTTTTTTAATTTCATTTTTATTTTATTTTATTTATTTTATTTTATTTCAATGCAGTTCTCAGAAAATGAAAGGAAGTGGAACACTGACTTTTACCCACTTTGGAAGACCTTCACCAAAAATGCTTCTGCTTTGTTTCAGACATTGCTGGGAATTTAACTTGGGTTGCTGCACCTCCCACCTCAGTGGGTTTAGCCACATACTACTTTAGTCACTGCCTCTAAACTAAGGAAGCTCAGGGTTTTTTTTCACACAGATGATATTCAAGGTCTGTTCTTACTGCATTAATTCATTGTGAAAGCATAATTCATGGTGGACCCTGGTACATCCTGCAGCCTTGGCTCTCTGGAAGTAGGGATTGGGCAGAGCTGTTATTTGCCTGCTAAGACTGACCAAGCCTATGGGCAGCCATCATGAGAAGAGTCATGGTCAGGGACAGAGTCCTGCATCATCCTGCATCATGGGTGCAGCTAAGCCCTTAACCCAGCTTTATGCAGGACTATAACTATAGATTGCTCCAAGCTGTTCCCAAGGAACATGCAGTGTATGGGCTAATTCTTGTAAATCTCTGCATTATTTCTCAGTAAGTGCTGAGCTGGGCTGGCCATGGGTTGTGACCAAGCAGTGGCAACAGCTCTGCTGTTGTCAGCTTCATGCTGCTTCTCTCTTGACATTTACTCTGCCTCAGTGGGTATTGAGGCTGTTTTCAGCCCCTCCATTCCCCATCTGTTTCTTTTGCAGGAGCTGATCACTGCTTGGTACATCGGGTTCCTGACGCTCATCCTATCCTCATTTCTTGTTTATCTGGTTGAAAAAGATGTTCCTGAAAAGGATGCTAACGGGGTGGAGATGAAGGAAGAGTTTGAAACTTATGCAGATGCACTGTGGTGGGGGCTGGTAAGTGACTCCAAAAATACCTTATCTAAAAACTTCATATCCAAGAAGAGATAAAATATGTTAGGGATGCTAGGGATCACAGTAGTGCTACTTTGGGGTGAGAAGCATGTTACTGGTAGAACATTACCACAGTATGGATGCCCCTACAACCAAGTAGCAGATCTTACAACACTGTTGATTTTCAGTCAGACAAAGGCCTTTAGGTGTTTAAACCTGCTTTGGAAATCAGTCTCTGCTGGCTTCTGGGAAACCACTCTTTTAGAGGGGTGTCTTTTGACGTATAACTGCACTGGTAGAACTTATGCCTATGGGAGACTTAGCTCTCATGACAGCAGTAGCCTGCCTGTGAGAACCACATCTCTCAGAAAATGGCAAAACCAGAGCTGGCCAATGGACTGTTCTGTTGGGCTAGCAAAGTATATCAAAGCCTTGGGCAGTATTTAGAGACACTCAAGGAAGTCTGGTCTATAAAGAGCCAGTGACTGAGGATGTCTCTGGATTCTGATGTGGGAAGCAGAAAAATGTTTCTGGAAAGGATAACTCAACAATTCTCTTATGTCTCAATATGCATACCCCCAGAATTGATCAAGGTATGGCATTGGTTGTAGAATACTGAGCAAGAGGGATCTTTGATACATCTGTTCTTGCCTCTTCTGATGAAGAGAGGAGTATTGGTTTGCACCACTGCTCATTTGATCACAAACTATTCCTGCCACCTTGTAGACAGAATTCATGTTGCTTTGCTACCAATAGTTAGGGGAATCCATACCATGCTGTGACTAAACTTCAGTAGTGTATTTTTCATTTGATGTAGTTCACTCATAAATGGCAAGATCCTTCCACCCTATTATTAATGAAAAGGTCCCAAGTGTTGCATAGAACATCTGGATATTTTCATATCCTTTCATATCCAGGGCACTTAGGTAAAGTCTCACTGGTGATAAGAGATACACAGTTGGAAATAAGCAACTGTGTAGGAAAGGAGTAAGTTTTCACAATGTCATCTTTGTTTTAAAAACACTGGGACTTCAGAGAGAGGTAGTCCTGATTGGTTGTTAAAGACCTGCAAGCTATTAACTGGCACACCCCATTCCTAAGTGTGCTGTCATGGTGGGCAGAAGACTCACTTCGCATGGAACGTCACATAGAGTTCCCTTTCAGCAAATGCATCCTAGAGAGGCAGCTGCTCTAAGGCTAATTCCATTTTCCCTATTGCAATAATTCTGGACTATGCTACCATTAAAATAATTGGTTGGCCCATTATCAAGATCCTACCTGAGGAGGCTGCATGAGCACCCACAGAGCTAAGTGCACGTTTCATGGTGACATTTAAAGCAGAGCTTTTGGCTTTGTTTTTCTTATTGGAAGTTGTGGTCATTCTGCCCACAGATCACCCTCGCTACGATTGGGTATGGTGACAAGACCCCCAAAACATGGGAGGGACGGCTGATTGCAGCTACTTTCTCTCTCATTGGAGTGTCTTTCTTTGCTCTTCCTGCAGTAAGTACCTTCCCCCTCCTCTGTTAGCCACAGCCCACTGCTGTACACTTGCAAAATGAAGGCAATCAAAGCTGCCAGTGGAATGGAAATCCCTTGTTAAGAAGTGATTCAGACACTTGAACTGGTCTAGATCAGTAGATCAAACTCCTTTCTGCCCAAATTTGCGTGCAGCCTATTTGGTATATGATACACCAATACTCCTTGAACCATGTGTGGGCACTGTCTGAGACAGTGCTACTTCACACAGGACAAAATTAATCCAGCAAGTGTACAGTCTGGGCAGTCACAGGGCACTTCATGAGCCTGTACCCTGGCCCAGATTAGTTTGCTGGTACTGACACAGCCACACAAGATGTATTTTTAAAGGATTTGGTTCTGCTGTGTTAAAAATTAGGGTTGAATTCACCTTACCCAGATCTGAACACCTGCAAGTTAGAGATCTACATATGAGTAATCATCACAGACCAGTGGCCATCCTTTATAACCAGTGCAGCTGTGCAAGTATTTCATGTCAGCTGTCTGAGGAAATAATTCTTAGAGAAGATTTCTGACACCACTATGGAAGTGCCATTTCTACCCACTAAGATTAAAGGGGATTTAGACAGCAGATGACAGTACAGGTATTTTTGACCTAGCCATGTGAATCGTCCTCGGTTACTTAAGAAATGATCTCTAAATTGCTTTTGAAAGTATATTGCTTTCTTGTGTTACATGGGCCAAATATTTGCTTTGTCTGCAAAGTCCTCAGGTAAGAGCGAGACAAGATCTGGGTGAGATGGGCTGAATAGCAACAGAAACAATGCCGAGTCCAGGTTTTAGGATATTTTTCCTTTACATCAAGACAAGGAAAGCATTTCACAGAGAATGGGAAGTCCCACACACCCAAATCCAGAGTATGGCTAGCATAGCTCTTTTATCACACAAGCACAGTTTGTGTCTACCTGAGTGGAAAGTAATACACCAGCTTGGTATCTCCAGCTTGGAAAGCAGTAGACAAGAAACCTGTTGAGGACCTTAAGATGATATGATGTGGCCTCTGGTCCTTGAGAGGATCATGAGAGCCTCGTGTCTTGTGAGTGGACCAATGGGAAGGTCATGCTGCACTGCACAAAGCTTCCACGTAGACACCTCCATCTCCACCCACAGGCCTGTTTCCTCTCATCATTAATCCAGTCTTTTCTGAGTAAGAAACAATTAAAATCTTGCATCCCTCTGTGCTTTCAGGGCATTTTGGGCTCAGGGCTGGCACTGAAGGTCCAGGAGCAACATCGTCAAAAGCATTTTGAGAAAAGAAGAAAGCCAGCAGCTGAACTCATCCAGGTTTGCAGCTACTTATCCCCTCCTAGATAAAGTGGTGTGTATGTGACTGCTACATCATGTTAACAAGGGTGACCCCTTCGCAAATTCTCATTTCCCATTGCAGGAGGTGAGAAGCTGTGTTTATAGGGGAGTTAGGGGTTTTTTCACATTGAGCAAGATAATCCAAAGATCCTTCCAGTTTTTGAAGAAGGAATCTTTCGATTCCCAGCATACCTTTCAGAAGAACAGTGTCTATAGTGTCTTTAATGTCTTTTTTCATCCGCCAGCTTCTGGAAACCAACCAACGTCTGCATTAGCGCCACAAAATCACAGAAAACAAGCTGTCGAAAACATATTCTTCCCAGAATCCAGGTTTTGTCAGTTCCCTTGCGAGAGTGCTTTTATGTGCAAACAAAGTTAAGTTGTTATTGATGTGAAAACAGCGATAGAAATAACACAACAGACAAGCGGCTGTTTCAATCAAGGCAAATGATGTAAATAGTATGTGTGGTTTGTAAAAACTGAAACATACCCTGGATCTTCTGTTATGTCACTGGACTATCAGAGGATTTGATGGGAAGAGACTCCTTATCTTACTTGGACATCAGTTATGGCCTTTGCTACCAATTCAGAAAATGAAGCTTAAAATTACTAGTTCAGGGGCTGACAAATTTGACAGGAGTTACTTGTAGTAAATATTGAGCTCACCCTGATGGCAGTGAAGTCAATGGCAGCATTTCCATAAAGGAACAGAGAAAGGTTTTGTGATATCAGACGGAAGTGGTGTTGTTCAGGACTGCTCAGGATCAAACCAGGCTGAGTGGCATATTATGCTATTCTCATTAAAACCACTTGTTAGCAAACAGAATGGGCTGCAGGGATGAGCTGTGAATTGAATTCACCTTTTAAATTAAAGCATCTCCACTTAGCAGAAGCTAATTTAGCTACAGTGGTTTTAGGTATGTGCTGAAAGAATTTTGATTAGAGCTAAATGCTGAAATAGAAAATTTCTCAGCAAACTTTCCTCTGAGGATACACTAGATAGTAAACTAGCTGAAGCCAGAAATAGTGGACAAATCCAGCAGTGACTGAAGCTCTTTTAGACACACCAGACAGAAGAATAAAACAAGTTTAGTCAAATGTAATGTCTTGTTGATTTTGGTAGTTCTCTCCACGTCCTGGTTCCTTTAACAGCCCTCCGAGTGCCATAATCCAGTGTCAATAATTTATCCATATGGTGACACTCATTAAGTATGGCTGACAGGTAACTAATCTCTAGATAATCATTCAGGTGCATTGTTATGCTCTTTGAAGCAATCTGGCTGCTGTCAGCTTGGGGAATAGCTTTACCTAAAGCTAGTTATTTCCTTTCCCTTGTAATTCAGGCTGCCTGGAGATACTATGCTACTAACCCCAACAGGATTGATCTAGTTGCTACCTGGAGGTTTTATGAATCAATTGTATCTTTTCCATTTTTCAGGTAAGTGCATTGTCCACCTCCCTATTTTCTGTGAAGTAAAAGGACAGGAAGCATAGACTTTATATAGATCAGTGAGGCTTTTGTAGGTAAGAGATCATTGCCAGTTAACTTCCTCACTGAGAATGAAAAACATGCTTTTGGCTTCTGGATCCATTTCTTTTCCCTTCCCTTGATGCGACATATTGGGGCACATGGATTACTCAATCAGTGCTTCTCATGTTGGCATTAAACAGAGAAGGCTGCCTAACCATCACCTTCCATTTGTAAGACCTAGGAGTTTATCGCCCTGAAAATCTCAGTTTCTGCCTCTGTAATTTTGACCCTGATAAAGTTTTAGCCCTGTATTTCAGAGGTGCCTGTACTTCTCACAACCTCTATGATGCAGTCATGTGTTTTAAGTTATGGGCTATGCAGAAAAATCTTAGTTTTCCTTCTTTATCTCAACAGGCCTGAGAATTTTGTTGTTCACAGAGGGGGCCATGGCATGTGAACATAATTAATGCTTGTTAAAGGCTTCTCTTTTGGCAATACCAATTGCTCAAGGGGATAATTCGGTGGAGGACAGCCAAAGCATGCTTAAAACTGTCTCCCACTGAAACTATTCATTGAAAGATCACAAGAAAATTTTTCTGGGGAGTTGGGGTCATGGTTTTATTTTAATCACCAATTCTGAGTCCAGTGGAAAACATTCCATACCTAAATACATTCAGACTTAATGGATGCTTATATGTTTATGGCTATGAGGCTGTCTGATCCTCATTTTTCTTGTCTTTCAAACAGGTACTTTCCTCACCTTGAGGTCTTAACATGTTAAAACGTTTGCCCTATGAAACCAAGACTTTTAGCTATAGACTATCAGCTGCTAGTAACGGGCATTGCTTATCCAAGTTTATGCTTAAACTTTCATTCTGGACCTGCTGTTATGCCTCATTCTGAGAAAAAATGTACCCTTAAACTGCTGCTCAGCTCAAACAGAGGACTCCACATATAAGTTCTGCTCAATGAGCTAATATTGCAACTGTAGCTGCTGCTCAAAATTGACTGGCAGAAACATTTCAGGCTTCTACCTTCACAAAGGGCAAATTAGAAACGCTAAGTCTCTCTTTGTTATATTGACAATATACTTCTTTAGGATTCATTTCACATATGTCAAAAAGGAAATCTCAAGAAAAAACACCACAAATGTTTAATTGAGGCTTAGTGTATTTCCTTTTTTTTAATTCCTTCTCACGCTCTAAGTATTCACAAATTCTCCATTACAGAGTCATTTCTAGAGGGTTTCTTGACCTCAGGCTTTGTTCAGAGAATAATTCTCAGGCTTGCCTGGAGTCTAGGTTCGTTACTGTGACTTCAAGCTTGTTTGTTGTATGTAGGTTCTTCTGTGATTCAAATGTGACCTGAAATTTAAGAGATGCTTTGCAAATAAGGTCCTGGGAGGGAGCACAATGGAGTTCACTTCTCACCAAAGACTGGATTACCAGACTAAGCAGCACAAATTGGTTTCAGGAACCTATATCCCTTTCTTTGCTTTATGACTAGTTGAAAATGCAGCTTTTATTCTGCTATCACAGAACAAAAGAGGTATAAACTATTAGCAAGAGATTTGCAATTTATGTTTTAATAATTTGCTGAACTTATTATGTAATTCTTCTCTCCTTGTTTTCTTGTAATGCTTCCTTTCTTCTATAAAAGGAAAGAGCAATTGGATGGCACTGCCAGGTACGTAGCTGCCATTATTATAGCCCTGTTTTAATACAGTTGTTGGAGGATGCAGGTTAAATGGTTCTTTGTGGATTCATGAACTGTTAACCAAAACATGCTACTAACACTACAGGTAGTCACTAAAAATTATTAACCAATCCATTTCCTAATTGCTTGCTTTTTTCCCCTATTTAACAACACAGCTAAAATGCTAATCATATAAATGCAGTGTTGCTTGCTGATTGTCTGTAAACAGCTTTATTGTTTGTTATGATTAATCATAGTCTATATTTCTCCTGATCCATGTCAGAAAACCAGGATTTAGCATCCAGATTGTTCTAGAATGACTTTAAAGTTCTGCTTCATGTTATTGCTTAACAGTCCTGTACAGAGCAATGTTGCCATGTAAGGGATCAAGTCTGTGTCAGTTCACCATGTGCAAAGATTTCTGGGCGATAAATATTAAGATGGATGCTTAAGATGGATCAGCAGCATAGCCAATCTCTCTGGCAGTACTAGAAAAGATACATTAGGTTTGAGGCCTTGGTCTCACCCCTGCTGAAACAGATGGTAAAGTTCCCAGTCACTTTGGGAGAATTTACAAGCAGAGAGAATGAAGGAATCATCAATCCTAATACCGGTCAGTCACTGAAGACTACAGCAGAGCAGTCATTGCCAGTCAACCTGCAAGGCCTCAGATGGAAATGGTATATTTATAACCCCCTCCAGCTAAGTTGCAGATTTAAAAGCACGTAAAATTATTCAACTTCTTAGGCTGAAAACATGAAATACTCAATGCTAAACTGCTATCAATGGATCACCCACAATGAAAGTCAATAGCAATTAAAAGGATGAATAGTCCCTCAGACCTGTGCTTAGGCCATTTCTATTTGCATCCCCATTTGCAGCACAGAGAAAAAAAGCTATAATTACAGCAAAATTTGAAAGCTGTTAGCAGTCAAGCCTGGGTTCCAGATCCTGTTCTGATGAAAAGTTATCTTTTTCTTTTTGCTTTTAAACATTTCATGCAACACATGACAGCTTCAGTAAAGGAAGTGGGGAAAAACATTCACACTTGCAGTTCTGCTATGAATGTTTGGGGTTCAAACCTCTTTTAACAGAGAAGAAAAACTTATCCCAAGTTTTTACTATACAGGCAAGTGCTGTAGTGCTGAATTATTTGGAAAAGGTATCTATCTTCCCCCTCCTGTCACCATCATCATGAGCTAACCTGCTCCTCTTCAAAGACTGCCTATATGGGAGTTTCCTGGTTTGTGAACCCCTATGGATCTTGAGTACTGTGCATTCATGGCACTACCCAGGCTAAGCAGTCATGAGGAAGCTCAGTTGTATTAATGTAGGTGTCTGGAGATTTTAGCCATCTCCAGTTTGGCAGCAGCTGAATTTTGGCGTTTAATATGTAGGAGAGAGCTTAGGAGCTGAAATCCTTTTTGAGTATGTAACTCCATACATTAAGCCAAAACATGTTCTGACTCAGATGCAGCAGCAGATTAAAAATAGGCAAGTGAATGATTGCTGCAGTTTGCTGTTGGTCACAGCCTCACTAGAGAAGCTCCTGCACCTGCAGTGACAGAACAGTTTGCGGAATAGCTTCTGAGTTAGTGTGTCTTTAAGGTCAGTAAAAGTCATTTTATGTTGACGCACTGGATTAAAAATGGAAAAGAATGACTCATGGCTCAAAATCTGTAAAACTGTAATCCCAAGGCCCCTTTTTCTAGATGGATAGATCTTGATTTTATGTTGTGACATATATAATAACCTTCAGCAAAATAATCAGTAAACCTGCATTGGAGCTTTCCTGTTAGCAGGAATGTGTTTGTGGAAGTAAGCAGTCAATTAAAAGGGTTGGAAACCCTCCAGGTAAACAGACAAATGATGGTACTTGTGGGAGCGTCCACTGACTTCAGTAGACATGGGACTGAGCCATAAAATCTCGTTGTTTTGACAGTACCACCTCCCATCTTTCATAAAACTCTTATTTACAGACCAGATAATTAAAAAAAAAAAAATCATCTTCCTCCTACAGTGATTTAGTATGGAAAGTATTGCTCATACTTCATTGCAGTTTGTGTTTAAAGCTCTATTGAAATAAATGAGCAATAAGGGAACTCAGTCCTATTGGAGAGAAGAGCCCATGAGTGCACTCAGTCTCCAGGTTCTTGCATCAGTTAAGTACTTAATGGGAGAGCTGTAGTAATAAACAGTTTTGTCTGAATAGTGATTGATAAAGGAGACAGAAGAATTGGTCCAAAGCTTGCCCAGAAGAGTCAGAAAAATTAACTGGTTAATAAACTAAAATAAGGCCTTCCTGTGTGAAAATTTGAGGATGAGTGGCATTTGCAGCAGCAGGGTTGCTATTCAGTGGTGTGAAAGCTCTTTGGGAACTCCACAGTAATGGAGCTGAACTCTATGAGAGGTCCTTCTAGGATCTTGGAAGCAGGAGTTGGCACCATGACAAAGTCACAGCTAGACACAGTTTCTTGTTGTTCTTAGACCATTTGGGAAAAACACACGGGAGACAACAGAGTGGAAGAGTCCATTTCAGAAGCTGGATCACAAGGCAAGTCAGCTGGGAAGGACTTGTGATTGTAGAACGCCAATTAAAGTTTGGCAGCAGCCCAAGGCTTTATTGAAGCTCCCCTTAAACTAAAGCTGTGAAGATGTGAGATATGATGAAAAGCACATTGGGCTACCCTTCAGCTAAACAGTAGGATGGGCTCTGTAAGCAGTGAAGTGGAACATCTGATGCTGCTGTCTTAAGAGTAGCATTTTCCCTACATGCTCTCTATAGTCCCCAAAATCAGGAAGAACTGGGGTTATGTTATTCACTGATCACTGGTGAGGAGTTGACTGACTTCATACCAGAGATGCCACTACCTTGTTTTCCTTAGTCAATGCCATAACCTAGCACCCCATGAAATCTAGTCCTTCCTATTATGCGAGTATGAAAGAGTGCATATAACATAGTGCATTTCTGTATTGACAGTAGTAACAGCATAATGAAAATAAAATCATATTTTTAAAGGCGGAAAATTTCACTGTCAACATTTCTTCTTAATACATCTGCCCAAACCAGGAAGGAGTAAAAAAAAGCCACTCTGATCTGCACACTACATTAACTACAAATGAAAGGCTGTTCCCATTCTTTTTCACAGAGCTTTTCATGGGTAATCATTAACGTCTCATCTTAATAACTTTTCTTCACTTTACAGTAATGTCATGTTTAGTAGGGAGTCATTCTTTGGATCAAGCCTCACAAGAAAACTTAGGTATATACATTCAAGTAACAATCAAGCCTTACTCTTTTCATATTTCTTGCATGCCATTCTCTGCCTGCACTTTCTGTTTTTACTACAGTAGTTCATCTAACCACCATAAAAAGGGCGATAAGACCGGAAAGTTATTTAAGCATAAAAATAAAGTTGCATGACCTTGCAGATAGTTCATTGTTCTGCTGTTCAGAAAACATGGATATAATCTTGACTCTGCCAATGATCTGCTTAGAAACAAGTGCTTTTCTCTGTTTCCATAGAATGAGAATGATACTAACCTACTCTGCAAATAATTTAGAAATTTACTGTAAGAAAAATATACTATAAGAGCTAAATAACATTCCTTATGCAGTCCCAACCCTGCCAACACAAATTCATACAAGTTACTTTGCATCTGAGTTCAGTAGAACAACATCTCCGCATGTGTATTTGCAGGTTCTGGTTCAGCAAATGGAAAACAAGTGGATGCTTTTGATCATCTGAATAAAGTTAGTGACATGCTTAAATATCTTGCTGAACTGTGACCTAAGACGTGGGGCAAGAATTTTATCTTCCTGCAAAGAGACATAGAAATAATTTGTGGTGCTTCAGGAATCTGAAAGACATCATCAGAAATAATATTTTGACTAAACTGTCAAGCATTTTATTCTATTCCACACAAACATCTTGCTATCATTCAACTTCAGCTCTTTGTTCTCATTCCCACTTCATTTCACAACCATGAAATCATCGACACACAACTCAGCTTTTCTAGCTGAAGCTCTTTAGCTTTTGGAGACCTGCTAGTGAAGCACTCCATTTTTTCGTTGCATGATTGACCATGCAAAATATTCAAGAGATACTGATTTTACAGTTTGTTTTACTGGTTAATACATGGAGATATGGTCACTGCAAAGTAAAGAGTGGGTCAACATCCATGATGGCTACATCCATTGAAGAAAAATATCCATCCTGTTTTCACAAAGAATCAAACTTGGATCATTCTCCCCATGGATTTATGTGACATTGCTTATTTTTAGCCATTTCAAATCATTTTAGAAAGTGTGGATGAGAAGAGGCACTAAGCAAAGTGTGCATAAAGGCTCTTTCTCTTTCTGAAAGGTGTCAAAGTTAAGCCCAAGTTAGGATTTGTGTTAATGTTCCTGGGCAAATAATCTGGATGGTAGGTGAGTTTGGATTTAGAGTCACACCTGCTCTTAAATGCCAGTGATGATATTCACCATCAAAGAGGGTCAAAATTGCTTGGCTGAAAAGGGATATTTCCTCCTCAAACATTCGAAACGTGCAAATTAAGACCTCAATATTCAGGGTGCAAAGTAACTTTAAATAAAGACATTAGTTGTCAAGAAGTTGTACTCAAATATTTTGAGATAGAGCATTTTTGTGAGATCCTTTCTATAGCAAAGAATATTAATTGATAAAAGGGAAAGCCAGTTGGCCAAAGTTCAGAAGTACCTTGGAAGTGTAGAATGGTCTTTGGTTTATATTAAGAAAACTCATGGACTCTCTGAGATCGATTGAATGTGTTCACTGCAGGGTTCATGGCTGTCCTCATAATGTTAGTTTTGTGTTAATCTATTGGGAATAGTTCAAAGCAGCATACTTCTGGAAATCTCATTCAGAATGTTTAATTTTCCAAAGCTACGTTCGCTCATATAAGTACAACTGATAATGTAATAAAATATTGGATTAAGTATGACTGCCTTTTGCTTCCAGTTCCTTGAGACCAACTAAATCTAGCGATTAGCTAAACTGCGAACAATATGGAAACATTTCTTGATTTCTATTAGTCTGTGTTAGGTGGGAATGGTAAATACATGGAAGAGGGCTGTGTTTGATTCACTGTTAGCATTAATTCATTATTTTTCTTCTCATACATGTGCCATTTGTTTATGAAACTCCAAGACTAGGCAAAGCACAGAGTGGAGAGTATCTGACTTGCATGATGGGATGTAACTGCATTATTTCCTTGCATGACTGTTTCTGGAAAAGTATTTCTAGTTCAGTGGTTCCCACTCTTTATTCTGAGGAAGAAAAAACATCTGCTGCAGAAGTCAGCCATGTCTTGTATATCCAGCCATCAAATTCATCTCTCAGATTGTCCAAAATCATTCCCACTGCTCTTGGAGAGCAAGAATCTGAGAGCTGAGTTTTTCTTCAGGTAAGAAGCTCCCAAGCCAAACTGTCTGCACTGCTTTTGCCTTCCTCCCTTTATGGAGGTCTGTATCTACCGCAGAGTTGAGGAGTTCTCATTCTGGGACTCCAAAGATAAAGGTTTGGAGAATATTTTTATTCCATCCAAAGGGGATGCAATAGCATGCAAGACAAGCAACAGCAACA
Organism: Psittacula echo; assembly: GCF_963264785.1. NCBI lineage: Eukaryota > Metazoa > Chordata > Aves > Psittaciformes > Psittacidae > Psittacula > Psittacula echo. The sequence goes on along the minus strand of NC_137737.1, from coordinate 152,695,781 downwards.
TATCCAAGCTAGTCAGAGAAACTACCCTGCACTTTTATCAGCATGTCTGGGACTAATTTGAATCCTCTGGTTTCTGGAACTGCACTGGAAGTTGGGATGCACATTTATTGAATGTAAGGAAACCAAATAAAGTCAAACCACTGTCCCAACAGGAGAAACATTAGCTAATATCAGTAGGAGGAACCTGAAAGACAAGCAGCAGTACATGACCCTGTGGGTGAGAACCACTGTCCTAGCCATTCTCATGAAGGATGATGTGATCTGTGCATGTTTCATACTCTGAGACCGAGCCACGAGCATGCTGTTTTAATGAAGGAGATTGTGTCATTAGAACAAATGTTTCCTAAGTTTTTTTTTTTTAAACAGCACAATGAAAATAAAAACCCCAGCAGACCCAGATTTCATCCCTTGGAAATGAAAATAAAGTCCATTTTCTTTTTCTGATGACAGCTAGTCATTACCTGGAACGAAGCTTGGGTTTTGTTTTGGGTTTTTTTTCTGTATACAATATATTGTTGTATTTTTTCATGTGAAGCTGATGAATTAATTATTTTCTGATGATTCCACCACTGCTCTGGCTGCCTGGATATGAACACAATTGTCTTTATTTGTTGCATAAACATACTGTTATGAATTTGAATGTTACTTTAAGGGTTAATCATCAGGATCAATTAACGAGGAAGGTTTCAGCTCAGATAGATAACTTTAGCTTAGATTAATGACTTCTCATCTAGATCTTTTTGAGTAAGTTCCTCCCAAATGTAAAGTCATCCCAAAGTGAAATAAAGCTGAACTGCATTGTAGGTTGCTAACTTCCCACTGATTAGAGAAAGAGGTCAAAAGATTAATCTTAGACAGGGCATTAAACTTTTTAAACAGTTTAAGACAGATCAGAGGAGTGCTATTAAACCTTGGATGCTCAAGCAACAGTCTCAGGATAACAATTTGTTCCTAAACTGACACTTATCAACAAGGAAAGTTGAGAAATCCCCTAGAAAGAGAATTTGGAAAGCTTTTGGTTGGTATTATCTATATTAAACTCCTTCCCTCCAAAAACATCCATAAATGAGTGTGCCTACATATGCAGTGGAAAAATATCACTGCAAATAAGTAGCTTTCTGTGCTGAATGCAGAGGAATATTTTGATCTGTTTTGATCTATGGGTAGGATATGAAATTATGATCACTCCTATTCTTGTATAGCACCATGACAGAGATTTCTTCATACATTGCCTATATTTCTGTCCTATACTGAAACAAAAATGATCCTCAAGATTAATGTTTTGGATAATTTACATCATCCACTGAGCCTTTTCCTGCTGGTCTGATCCCTATAGATCCTTCCAATGCACTTTGTGCTTCCTTGTCTTCTCATAAAGAAAGCAGTTATTACAGGAGTTTTAAGGGGCAAATTTGAGAGATCAGGGTATGCATTTCGAAGGACTACGCAAGTCTCTGGAAAGAGAGTCTAAGGCCATAAGTAATGAGAACTATCTCCTAACACAATATTAAACTGCTTTTTAAAAGCAATAGCAATCTTCTGTCACACCTGTTTTTCTGCTTCTTCATCTTTCAGGTTCTCCACCTTAAACATATTCGTGTCTTGAGAACTTCTCCATGTTCTATAGTGTTACATCCAAAACGTTACTCAAAGCCAATGCGTACTATGCAAACACTACTTGCCTTTGAGGAAATCATCTAAGGCTCACTTCTAGATTTCATACTTCTCATCCTGGAAGCTGTCTCCAGAAGCTCTTCATCCAAGATGTCTAGTCTTGAAATCCTGCAGAATTGGTGGACTATGGTCTCCCCTTTCATTTGAGAGTCATTGGCAACCTATTGATACCCCCACCAGGAAAAGCTGATCTTCACAACAAGCCCGATGTACATACAATTTAGACCTAAAGAAAAATTACTTCATTTTATTATCACTGATTAGATCTACTCATCTGAAAATTGCTTCAATTTCTTCCTTCTTGTAGCTTATTTTGCTACCATGCCAAGCATGCTTAATTGCTCTATCTTTCTTTTCTTCACATTGAAGAGTTCACAAGCTCAGTCTCTCTAACATCTTCAACACCCGTCATTTTATATTGCCTGGCTGACACTGTTATCATTCAGCAAGATGTTTGGTGCACATCCTTTTCAGTGATGTGCTGTTTCCAGACTCTTCTTGGCCATCCTTCTTGAAATTAATTCCTCCTTTAAACTTTGATTTTATTACTAGTGAGGCACTATAATTTATCTTCCCTATTTATTTTCCCAAAGTAAAACCACACACAAGTCAGTCAGTTGATATTCACTTCCTCAGTTTTATTTTTCATGCCCTTTCAAAACTTTCTCAATAGCTGTCGTCTTCTCCAGTGTATATATTTCCTATATAGAGTCACAGAATAGTTAGGGTTGGAAAGGACCTTAAGATCATCTAGTTCCAACCCCTTGCCATGGGCAGGGACACCTCACACTAAACCATGCCACCCAATATATATGGTAGCTGAGCATCTGAAGAATCCAGATTTCGCAGAAATGCTACAGAGTTAAGACATCTGTCCTGTAAAGCACTACTGCTCTCAAACCTGGCCTCTGCTACAGAGAAGTGAAAGTGATGCAGAAAAGAGGCTATAGGTTTCTCCCTATCTATCTTGTTAGAGCACAAATCACTTGTTGGGACTCTGCACTAACCACCATTTCAGCCTTCAGAATGTTTTGGTGTATCAATCAGATCAAGATCCCAACCCAAAAGCAAGCACTGTGGAAGTTACGTTTTAAGTAAGTTCTTATGACTGAACATGAGGCTGCCATGCACATTCTGTGCTGGTTAATTTGCTGCAGATGTCACAAGTGACATCTCCTGGTTTTATACAAAGAAGGATGTAATCCCTGATTTTTGCTCTCTACATTTGTCTGTATTTTGAATATCTTCCCCCTGTGCCATGAATTCTTCAGGAAATGACTCAAAGTATGAGTAATATTCATACCAGCCACTTAAGCTGTTCTAATTCTTCAAATCCATGCTTTTATCTTCTGGAAATATATCAGGATTTGTTGTGTCTCCGTACTTACATAAGTCCTAAGTTGCTACTTCCATACTTGCACACACATGTGCACTTCATACATGCAATGAAAGGGCAAACATCTGAATTTACTAGGCTGTAGGAATTGCATTCACAAGTATTGTCATGTTGTCAACAAGAATATTGAGAAGGCCTGAAAAAGCCTCTTGCACAAAGGTTTAGTGCTTCCATCTTCTATGACAAGGAAGCCCATATTTCATTACCTCCTGTGTCAAAGAAACATTGATCAGAAACAAATAGTAGAGGGCCTCAGTAATTCATATTAAAAAGAAACCAAACAACTAAACAGAAACCCCTGCAACAGCTATGATGTTCAATGCTCAGATCAGCTAGGAATTTTGTACGTGGACAACCGCAGTATTCCTACCAGAGTCAGCACTCCTATGAAAGATGTGATGTGTCTTTAAATCTCACCTTTATCATCCTAAAAGGAATGTCCTACAAACTTCCATTGTGGTGGGATACTGCAACAGATACTGAGATACAGCAGAACTCTGAGATACAAATAGATGCTTCTTTCAAAGAGGTGTACCAACGACACCACAGATTATAGAACTTAAAAATAATCCATCTGACCATGATAACTCCTTAAACAGAGGATAGATAGTTCTGTGTGAGACCCTTCACTTGCAAAGTCTGCACACAAGTTTCCATGTATCTTTACCCACTATGTCCTTGCATGGTGGACCCTCCCTACACTTGCCTCTCCTGCCAGCAAGCTTAGTGGCTTCAGCCAAGTGTGCTGCACGGATACCTCTGCATACCTATGAAACCTCTTTCCTCTGGTCACCACTGCTGTTTGTCCTTCAGCCCTGCTCCCATCTGTGGCTCCCAGAAACCTGCTACCTGTGGTGGCTTCTTCCCTCCCACCCTTCAACCTGCTTGACCCATGTCCCTCACAGAGCTCCCCCTTGGCCATGTGTGCTCAATTCACCTCTTCCCATAGCTGTCCCACATTGCAATGGGTTAAAAGGCAGGCTTTCTTCCCATGGCATAGCCCCATTTTTTTTTGCAATTAACAAATATTTAATCAGCAAAGTGAACAAGCAAATCAAATATTTTTACCATCTGTTGCCTACAAAGTCTTCAGACCATATATAATCTGATCTACTTGATGGAAAATTCCTTTTGTGTTGCTCTTTCCTTTGGCATTAGTAATTGCCTTTAAGCCTGTTACAGTCACTAGGCTGTCAGAAGGGTTATTAATGTGGGTAGATGTGGCAGGTAGATGAAATTCTAGCTATACATTGTCACTGAAGAACAAAGTCTTTGGTATCTGTAAGAGGACAGTGCAAGAAATCATCAGAAGAACAAAATATGTCAGTTTACTGCAATTCATATAGGTCACCTCGATTTCTATATAGTGAGAAATGACTGAAAGTGAATGGTGAAGAGAACTGGGTAGTCTGCCCTAGTATGTACCTAGTTATTGCTTGGCAATGACTTTACAATGTTTTGCTGATAATTTATTCAGTTCACAGCACACCTGACTTTATTTTACTCCTGGCTATGCATAACTCTTCTATGAAGACAGGCTGAATACAGCTGGGGTTCTGACCCTGAAGAAGAGAAGGCTCTGGGAAGACCTTAGAGCAGCCTTGCAGTATCTAAAGGATCTTAAAAGAAAGCTGGAAAGGAACTTTTTACAAGGGCATGTAGGTATAGGACAAGGGGCAATGGCTTTAAACTGAAAGAGGGGAGATTTAGATTAGATATAAGGGTGGTGAGGCACGGGCAGAGGTTGCCCAGGGGAGCTGTGGCTGCCCCATCCCTGGCAGTGTTCAAGGCCAGGTTGGAAGGGCCTTGGAGCAACCTGGTGTAGTGGAAGGTGTCCCAACCCATTCTGTGATTCCATGAGTTATTAATTTAATAGCCTCCAATAGACTCAGTACTTAGAGAAAGCACTGAAGAGGGAAACCAAGCATCCTTATAATTAGACAATACAACTGCCTAAGTAGCGGTGTTTTCCTTCTTAATGATGTGCAGACTTGCTACAGGAGCTGAAGCACTGTGATACATTACCTGGAGAGGATAGCAAAGACCCTCTGGTAACATTTTCAACATTGATACAAAAAATGCTCAAAAAAAGCAGTTAATTATCTGTGGAGCTTAACCATTGCTTACAAAGACATTGATGTATTATGGTAGCCCCAGCAGTGTCCTTGTGTTCAAAACATTTATTTAGCCCATTATAAACTTAAAGCATCATGAAAACGAGTTAAAAGTGTACAAAGGAGGAAAATGATTACTTTTGCTTATTTTGTAGCCAAAAGCTGGGTCTCTTGGATCGGGTTCGTGGTACCAATACTAAAGGAAAGCTATTTACCCCTCTGAATGTAGATGCCATTGAAGAAAGTCCTTCAAAAGAGCCTAAGAATGTTGTCTTGAATAATAAGGAGCGTTTTCGCACTGCATTCCGAATGAAAGCGTACGCTTTTTGGCAAAGCTCAGAAGGTAGCCCATCTGTGTTGATTTGTTTCTATCCATCCCCTACTCTCCCCATTTTACTTTGTTCCTCTGCATCTTCTGTTAAAGGTTTGTTAAAGCCAAGCATGGCTGTTCCCTGGTTTTACATGGTACATTTGGGAAAGGCTCAGGAAATAAATGCTGTAGTTCAGGCAACATGGTGCTTGAAACAAGACAATGGCCCTCCATAAAAACAGTAATTGATATGGGATAAAGCTGGTGATGGAATCAACACATTTGACCTGGAAAAAGAGGTCTCACTGGGAAGTGAATCTATATCCCCCAAAAAAGGCACATGTCATCATGACTTGGTTTATCAGCAGGGATGCTATGTTAAGGTAGCCCCTCCTAGACTGCATCCAGCCCTGCATTTGCATGGGTCCAGACATCTCAAATATCTTCTCACAGCAATCTCTTAAAACCTTGTTTTATAGAGGGCTGTTTCCCTTCCATTCTCCCTACAACTGCTGCCCCTCAGCAGATTTCCAGTGGATGTCCATGCAACGTTATAGGATATTTTTCCTCTCAGCTTCCTTGAGCACACATTTTCCTCTTCTTGCCTATAGCATCTAAATGGTCTCCAAATAAGTTTCTCATTTATTGTGCCAGTGCCAATGCATAATGAGCATAATACCATGGATGTAGTCTAGGTGTCTACACTGGAAACTTGATTATTCTCTTCCATGAAGGTACATGAGCTGCAAGCAGTGCAAGTAGGAGGAGAACTTGGCCTGTAGCTTCTACATCTGTTTTAGCCTTATGTAACGTAATTTTGGCAAAAATTTCTCATTCTGAAATCTTACAAAAGTGGGAACTTTTAAATCCATTGGAAAGGAAGAGAAGTTCCCAGTGTTTCCGAAATGCTGGAATCTGAGAAGAGATCCCTCAAACAATGTCTTACAGATGTCCCACCAGAATTATTAAAATGCTTTCAAGAGCTGACTAGAGAAAGAGGAACCTGCAAGAGATGTTCCTTTACTAAATTACACTTATTTTATATAGTGCTTTAGTCAGGCATACTTCCCTCTAAATATTGTATGCTCAGATGTTCACAGAGCTGTTTTTTGACCTGCTTTTCAGATGCAGGAACAGGTGAAGCCATGGCAGAAGAGAGAGGCGACGGTAGCGACTTCCTTATGGAAGATATGATTCCCACATTCAAGACAGCCATCCGAGCTGTCAGGTAAACATCTCTGATCCTCAATGCTTTGCTTTGAGTTTGTGTGTTTATGCTTGAGGACACCACATTGCCATGTTGTTACATGCTGATTCATTGCTACTGTTCTTGCTTTTATAAAATGCAATAGGTTAGATACTTCTCATCGTTTAGATAATTCTAGGTATACTGAAAAGCACAAGACAGACCCTTTTTAAAGTCCTTTTTGAGAATATGCAGAGAGGGAAATATGTTTCAATGCCATTTTTGCAAGATACTCTATAAATATTTTTATTATAATATAAAATCCTTTACAGTTCCTCATTAAAATATGCTGTAAATACAGTATCTTGCTCAATTTAGGGACTATCGTATTTATGTAAAACTGGAATTTTAGCTTAACAATAAACTTGGAGCTGACTCAACTCTTCTTTATTCACAGCTGTATGAGTGTGCAATATAGTTTTCAGCTGTCATCTTTTAATAGATGCTGAGGTCTACACTTCAGCGGTATTCAGCTTGTGACGTGTGTCATCTCTATTTTCATATCACAGGAGATATCTCCTATGGTTAGAAAACTCCTAGTAAGGCTTGATAATGTGTTTAGCACGTCAAGTACATAGAATTCATTCATTGATGCCCTGTTACTTCTCAGTATTTTTTTACTTTCTTCCCTTGAAAATGCCACCATAGGAAAATACTCTGCTTTCATTGCACTTGCTTTTTATTCCAGAAGTTGTTGAGTTTTGGGCCAGGAAGTTAGAATCATAGAATCATAGAATAGTTAGGGTTGGAAAGGATCTTAAGATCATCTAGTTCCAACCCCCCTGCCATGCCCAGGGACACCCCACACTAAAACATGTCATCCAAGGCCTCATCCAACCTGGCCTCATCCAACCTGGCCTTGAACACCGCCAAGGATGGAGCATTCACAACCTCCCTGGGCAACCCATTCCAGTGCCTCACCACCCTCTCAGTAAAGAATTTCTTCCTTAGATCCAATCTAAACTTCCCCTGTTTAAGTTTGAACCCATTACCCCTTGTCCTGTCACTGCAGTCCCTGATGAAGAGTCCATCCCCAGCATCCTTGTAGGCCCCCTTCAGATACTGGAAGACTGCTATGAGGTCTCCACGCAGCCTTCTCTTCTCCAGGCTGAACAGCCCCAACTTTCTCAGCCTGTCTCCATACGGGAGGTGCTCCAGTCCCCTGATCATCCTCGTGGCCCTCCTCTGGACTTGTTCCAACAGTTCCATGTCCTCCTTATGTTGAGGACACCAGAACTGCACACAATGCTCCAAGTGAGGTCTCACAAGAGCAGAGTAGAGGGGCAGGATCACCTCTTTTGACCTGCTGGTCATGCTCCTTTTGATGCAGCCCAGGATACAGTTGGCTTTCTGGGCTGCGAGCGCACACTGAAGCCGGCTCATGTTCATTTTCTCATCAACCAGCACCCCCAAGTCCTTCTCTGCAGGGCTGCTCTGAATCTCTTCTCTGCCCAACCTGTAGCTGTGCCTGGGACTGCTGCGACCCAGGTGTAGGACCTTGCACTTGGCATGGTTAAACTTCATCAGGTTGGCATCAGCCCACCTCACAAGCGTGTCAAGGTCCCTCTGGATGGCATCCCTTCCCTCTGGCGTATCAACCAAACCACACAGCTTGGTGTCATCAGCAAACTTGCTGAGGGCGCACTCAATCCCACTGTCCATGTCACCGACAAAGATGTTGAACAAGACCGGTCCCAACACCGATCCCTGAGGGACACCACTCGTTACCGGTCACGCCAGACGTCGAGCCATTGACCACAACTCTTTGCGTGCAGCCATCCAGCCAGTTCTTCATCCACCGAGTGGTCCACCCATCAAATTGATGTCTCTCCAATTTAGAGACAAGGATGTCATGTGGGACAGTGTCGAACGCTTTGCACAAGTCCAGGTAGATGACGTCAACTGCTCTGCCCCTGTCCATCAGTTCTGTAGCCCCATCATAGAAGGTCACCAAATTGGTCAGGCAGGATTTCCCCTTCCTGAAGCCATGCTGGCTGTCACCAACCATCTCCTTGCTTTTCATGTGCCTTAGCATGTCTTCCAGGAGAATCTGCTCCACGAGTTTGCCAGGCACAGAGGTGAGACTGACTGGTCTGTAATTCCCTGGGTCATCCATTTTCCCCTTCTTGAAAATGGGGGTTATATTTCCCTTTTTCCAGTCGTCGAAGTTGCTACCTTCCAGGTGAGATACTGCAAGTCTGGAGTGCTCCAAAAGTATCTTCTTAGAGAAACTTCAAGGAAGATGGTTATAAGCATATAGCCGTATGCCTATATGCATATAGCCATAGTATATATTCTCCTTGTTCTTTTCCAGTTGGGTGCAGGAGAACCAGTTATTAAGAATTCCAAGTTTTCTTATGCCTGCTGAAATCCAGGCTTTGCTCATGTTACTCACGACTGCTTCCCTCCCAATGGAAGTCCCTTCATCCCTACTTCCTCCATAGTTTTCCCTTTCTTTCCCTGGTACCTGCTTGCTTTAAAACCTGGACTATACATCTGTTCTGTTTTCCAGCCCCATCTCTATGAGACATGCTATTATTACTTTTCAAAACTTCCTTTCCCACATCCTGTCCAAATCTAATTGATTCATGCAATTTCCCTTTAAACTTAGTCATAAGCCAAGCTGTTTGCTGTTTGCTTGGTTGTTTTTGGTTTTTAATGTTTGTGTTATCTTGTACAGTTTACTTAGCCCCCAGATGTTAATGGGAATTAATTCTTTTAGATAAAACCACTTAATGGGTTTTCACGGTCAGGATTTAAAATTTAAATTAATAATAGTGTGAATCTTATTTTCCCTTTCTCCTGTTTAAATGTATAGTTTTTCTGCTATCATATGTAGTTTGGCTGAATAGATATATGTTTAATTTTGAAATCTTGAAAACTATATAAGCCACAAATTTAGAGAGTCAAGAACCCTTAAAAAGTCACAATAGAATTATCTTTGCTAAATGAAAGTTTATGCAAATTATGAAAAAAAGTAAAAAAGCCACCAACCTTGAATAAAAAACAGCTCAGAATCTTAACAAATCACAGCAATTCCTCAGTTCAGACCAATAAGAACATGGAGATTCTACTGAGAAAGCAAACCCTTAGACCCCAACCCTGAGATTAAAGAACTAGAATACTTTTCATTCTCTGTATATGTTTCTTTTTTATTTGTTTAGTCTATCAAGATATAGCAGTGTGAACTAATGTATAAACAGAAAAGAATAAAAGCCAGAATGCTGAACAGTTTTCAAATGCTCTGGCCAGCACTGGTGCTTATTATAAGAAATCTGTTATTAATTACTAGGACATTTTATAATAATAGTAATAATGATAACACCAGCTGAAACTATTATTATTATTATTATTATTATTACAACAACAATAATGTCACATGGCTGTTTCTTCAGGGACACTTCAAACAGTTCTGACACTTTTTCTTTTCTCCACAATTTGAACTGCTGCTGACTTCTTAACTTGCACATTTCTACCTAATTAACATTTCCTTGTTGTCCAAAGTTTTCCCAGGTGCGAAATGAAAACCGAGCTGACAATGATTCTGCATTGCATCTGCTATAAATTAGCTTTGTAAGAGGCTGAAGCATAAAAAGTCAGCTTTAGTTTCACAACTTCAAAATCTCCTGTTAGTTTGTGGTTCAAAATCAAATTCCACGTGTGATTTTGTAGCTTTGAATCATTTCTAATTATGATTTTAGTGCTGAAAAAGACATTTTGTGCATATAGCTTGTTTTAGCCTATTAATTAAGAAAAGCCAAGTATTGTATATTTATAAATGTGGTATGATATTAGAGATTCTCTGCTTATGTTTTATTGCCTTGTTTTGAAATAGCATGCTCCATTTCCAAACATCCAAAATATTTATCAATTATTCACTAAAACTGCAAATTATCATTATGGAATTTATATAAGAAGTTAACAATTTTTCTGTTTATTTTGCAGAATACTACAGTTTCGTCTGTATAAAAAAAAATTCAAGGAGACTTTGAGGCCTTATGATGTAAAGGATGTGATAGAGCAATACTCAGCAGGGCATCTTGATATGCTTTCCAGAATAAAATATCTTCAGGCAAGGTAAGAATCCTCGGGTAAGTGAGGAAAATGTGTAGCTGAGCTGGCAAAATTAAAGCATACTGTTCCGTTTGCACACAAGGGCACCCAGAAGCTATGTCTTTGCTTAGTGTAGCTAGTTCTTACTTCAAAGTGCTTTTCCATGTACTGGGCTATCTCATTTTCAAGTATATAACAAGTCTGGTTCCTACCTCACTATTACTGCTCTAGAAAAGCTGCTCTCTTTAATTACATACCAGAAAACACCATTGTTACTCTGTAAATTGAGCTCTGCATCACATGAGCTTAGATTTCATTGCAGTAATATCTTTTTGAACTTGCGAAGTTGAGGAGGGCTCATGATGTTGGAAATCTGCACCTATCTGTGGTGGTATCTACATGACTTATACTGGGCATTCTTTCTTTACCTCAGACTGATGTGTTGTGTGATTTTGGACAGCAGAGCACCTCCCAGATACTCACTTGAGTCCAAGCAGCTAGTCAATGATTTATTAGGAGTATCAGGAATTTCCACCTTTTCTCAAATTCTGATTTTCACTAAACCTGATGGATCTCTCATCCCATTTTTAGGAGCAACAGTTACTGGAATTTTTTGACAATTACACTATTTAGTTCCTTTGAAGGAAGTGAAGTCATGTATTTTAAATGGCAGTGTTTGGAAATAGTGAGCTAGATAATTATTATAATGAAATTACCAGGTAATTACAATTCAGTGTATCAATGGTGGACCCAGAACAGAGCAAACACATCATGACCCTCAATATATTATCAAATCAAAGTGTGCTTCCTTTTTGAATCTTTGCTACTATTTGTCGCAGAGATGTATAGCATTTTCTATCATGTGTTAGCATTTGGAGAAGGACTTATGGAGTTGCACTTTTCTTTTTTCCAGAGTAGATATGATTTTTACACCTGGACCTCCATCTACTCCCAAGCATAAGAAATCCCAAAAAGGAGGAGCTTTTTCTTACCCTTCACAACAGTCTCCCAGGTGAATTTTTCTTATGCCTAGTATTTTGCACGCACCAAAATGGAAATAAAAGTATTCATTCATAACAATAGCATGACCTTCATCCAACCAGTCGCTGTTGCAGTAATAATACTGAGAGGATATGTTGCTACAAGCTTCCCTAGGAATAACGTATGATGGAAATTTAAACTTAATGGCTTTGTCTAGCTCAGCTTCTCCATGGTCTGTAAATGTGTTTTTATATGAAATATGTACATTTGGTTGCTGAGGTACTGAATTTCTATCATTCAACCAGTAAACCCACTTAAAAATTAAATAAACGTCCTCAATAGTTTGAAGGTAATTCAGTTACCTTCCTGAACTGAAAAAAGTTCATTATAGCCCCCACCAAACGGCAAGCACAGAGTTTTAATGATGCTCATCAATGACTGGTGAGAATTACCGAGAATAAATTGCAATACCAGGTTTCTGGGTGTGAAAATTACAGCATGTTATTGTATTGCTGCATTCCTGGTAGCAAGAATTCAGTAATAACTGACATTTCTTCTGTTATTTACAACTATCAATCTGTCAATAAATATCTGTGAAGAACCACATAAGACCATCAACAATCTGTCCCCAAAGCTGTTGTGGTTGCTCAGAAGAAAAGTAATCTTACAGAACATAAATTAACTTGGCTTTATCTGGTTTATCCACAATTTTTTTTAATTTTAAAATACCTAAACCCATGTAAATGTGAAGACAGAGACCTACATATATGGAAGAGGCAATGATTATTTGGGAAACAAAGCAGATTGCAAGATTTGAATGAGCCTATATCATCAGTAGCCCAACATGCAAAATCTGACATGTTTGAGTTACAGTTTCTTTAGTAAGACATATTCACATCTATATTTTGAATTCTGTCAAAAGAGAAAAACTGGACCTGTTGAAAGAAAAGTTTTATGGTATATTTGATCTAAGTCATGTCGAAGAACAAGTGCTTAGAAATTGGTTTTCTAGGTTTGTACATAGGTTATGGAAAGACTTTGAGATTCCTTTGAGGTTGGTTTAGAAACATCTTGATACGTATTTAACTTGCTAATGACCATCTTAGATCACATGAAGTTATAAATACAAGTTCTTTAGTTAAGCGAAGGTCATCTTCTCACCTCCTGAAGTTAACCCATCTGATGGACAGGCAATAGGAAATTACATAAAAGCAAATTTAATCGGGAATCTACTTTAGATCTCCAAGCCAAACTCTCTTTTCAGCGTTTCGGGTCTCTGCCGCTTGCTATTTGGTTTAATGAAATTGAGTTAAAAAACCACCACTCAACCTTGAAACTCATATTCAATCTTTAAAGACAGTAATTATAAAGAGCTACATTTTGAAACGCATGGCCACTTTTAGACCCACTATCTAGACTACCTCAACATTTTTCATAAACCTGATATTTGTATAGTAAATATGATATTAATTTCACTTTCATGTTGAAATTTTTTGTTTGCTTCTGTTTTTTTCTTAGTCTTTATCTTAATTTCAAAACAAAATAATTTCATATTAGAAATCAGGAATACATATTTTTAGAAACGCATTGCAATCAGATAGAATAGACTTTTGCTCCTGTTTTTATTATAAATATTTTCTTAACCAGGGTTTCAAGGAGCTATATGAATACACCACCCAGATGGTAATTCTGTTTTCTGATGTAAATTGCTTACTGTGATGCAAAGAAACATCGAACACTAATACAGTTATTAATTCTTTATAGAAATGATCCATATGTAGCCAAAGCATCTACAGCAGATACTGAAGACCAAAGTATGATGGGCAAATTTGTTAAAGTTGAAAGACAGGTATGTAATTTCATGACAATGATGGAGGCTGAGGTGCTTGTATGACTATGATATGCTTCTGTATGCATCTTTGTCTTATCCAGGCAGATTTGTACTTTCGGTGATCAAGACTCACACAGATCTTGTACTAATAATCACAGAATTAGTTGTTAGTTTTCTATGAAAAACTTTAATTAAATGGGAAGTGTACATTTTGAAACCTGGGGAATGAATATTCACATATTCAGCAGGTTATATATGGCAGCAAGACCCTAACCACAATGCTTAGATGGGACTTTTTCAGTCCCTTAAACTCCATACTCATTATGTCTGGTGTTTTCTTGTGAGCACTACCTTCTTTTGCAGGGTCTGGTGCTCAAAAGGGTTGCCTCCACAGCCATTTTTATGACTTTTGTGCATCCTAGCCTATTGCTTAGCAAGTCAAGACATTCGTTTTTAAATACATAAATAAGTAAGATAGAGGCAAGTGGCATTGATTCTCATCAATTCCTTTCATGGAATGTAAATGTTTAGGCACAAAGTACTATCAAAAGACAAAGGAAATTACTCCCCACAGTAATGTTGTGCGGCTATTAAGGGTTAGTTAGAAAATAGGCCTGTGTGCAAAGGTAATTCCACCTGTTGCATTTTGCTAATATCTATTTATTATGTAGTATCAAGACTTCAAACCTCACATTGTAGACTACTGTTGGGTGCTGGACTGCCAAATGTCCAGCCATGCTAACAATTATTTTTGGCACAGGTCATAGGGACAGGTCTTCTTAACCTGAGGTAGTTAGAGGGTAAACTGGCATCCACTGCAGCCCAGTTTCCATGGAAAGGGAAAGTCGTGGTTATCCTATAATTACCTTCATGACCAATAAAGATGGCAGCATACTATTACTGGGGGCAGCACACATATGGAAACATTGACTCTTTCATTGAACAACTCACTTGAGAAGATATAATAACATTGTTCTTTTTCAGGTTAATGACATGGGAAAGAAACTGGATTTTCTTGTTGATATGCATATGCATCATATGGAACAGCTGCAAATACAGGTTGCTGAGATAAGTCCATTGAAAGAAACTGCTTCTCCTGCAAAGGAGAGGAGAGAAGAAAACAAATATTCTGAATTAAAAACAATAATATATAAATACACTGAGCAGTGTGCTCATGAAACTCCGTACAACTTCCAACAGGTTCCAGTCAACAAAGTCAGTCCCTATGGTTTCTCAGCACACAGTCATATGACTCATTCACAACCTGTATCAATAGGTGGGCAAAACTCTGGCAAACTGCAAGCCACACCTTCTTCAACTTCGTATGCAGAAAGGCCAACAGTTCTGCCTATATTTACATTAATGGACTCCCAGGTTAGCTACCACTCTCAAGGAGACCTACAAAGCCCTTACTCGGATAAGGTGTCTCCAAGGCAGAGAAGGAGCTTAACAAGAGACAGTGATACTCCATTGTCCCTTCTCTCTGTCAACCATGAGGAACTTGAGCGTTCCCCAAGTGGCTTCAGTATCTCTCAAGACAAAGACGACTTCCCGTTTGGCCTCAACGGGGGATCAGCATGGATGAGAGAGAAACGCTACCTAGCAGAGGGTGAAACGGACACAGACACCGACCCTTTCACACCAAGTGGCTCCATGCCTTTGTCTTCTACAGGAGATGGGATTTCAGATTCAATATGGACCCCTTCAAATAAGCCAGTTTAAAAGTGCGTGTGGGGGCAGTCACTGGTTGACTTCTCCATGTAATGTAAGCATACTTTGTATATCTCACTTACTCTACACCCAAAGCTTACTAGTTCAAAACACCAATGGCTGCATAAGATGCATGTGATATTAGTGGTAGTCATTCTGCACCATTTCATACAATTTACTAATGCAGTTTTTTTCATGCTACCAAAACTAAGGAGCTTAGTTTTGAGCATGGTTTGCATGACTTTACCCTATATAAATGGTACAGCTGATTTCTTCTATGATACATATCTATCTGACACTCTTCAGTACAACAATGGTGATTTGATAACAGGCAAGATATGGTGGTCCTTGCTACAGTCTGCAAACAGAGCAGCAAAGTGAAAATATTTTTAGGAGCAATATCCCTTTGTGGAAACATAAGATCTGAATCCATTTCTGATACAAGTAAATCAATCTCTAATCAACCTATCCAAGAACATCTAATATTCAAAGCAGGGATAAAGCTGAGTCGAAGTTGATGACCTTAATGAAATGGTTTTGTGAACTGAATGTTTCTTGTGATCATTTATACAACTACCCATGAAATACAATGTCAAAGTGAGATTAAGGGTAGGATTTAAAATTATTGATGCCACCTCCTGGGACTGATCATGGGTATTTATTGTAAAATGTAAATATAAATCTCTTAAACTGCTTTGAAAATCTTCATTAGTGTTTATAAAATCCATGAATGTGTGCCATCTTTGGGATCAATGTACAAATAGATAAATACCATTTTGTCACCTGTCCCTGAGCAACACAGAGATAAGTATACTCCGTAGGGCCTCATCCAAATATTTTTTCATGGGAACTTGAAATGGTGTTGAAAGAGAGCAGAAAAACAATGTAATCCACTGATAACAGGGCAGAAATAAATCAAAGATCTCACCACTACAATGGGAATGTAGTATCTATACAGCTAGTAAAACTAGCTTGTCCAAATAACCTATGCAGGACTCATATGGTGTCAATCCAGATGTGCATGAAATAGTGTCCGTTTGATGTCAAGTTTGATGGCTACCAACTCTTTACAGCTAATGGAAAACTAATCAGTACGGTGGTGAGTACAGGGTACAAGAACCAAGGCACGCATCAGCTGTAGGATGAGATTAATCTCATCTTTAACTCAATTATCTACAATGACCAAATTTCAAAGGAGCAGAGGGTGACTTGCATAGATGTCAACTGATCAAAGACACCCACAGTCAGTCCTGTTGAGGATGACCCATGTTACAACACCATGGCTAGAGCACTGACCAACAAAAATACAAGGATTCGGCCTGAGGTAGTGACTGCTTGTATTATACTGCAGCTGCACAACTGAGCATACTTTGCATATCCAATCAGAGCACAAGATCTTGTAACTCCAAGAAAAAGATATAGATTTCCCAGTATTTACTGGGTATTGCACAGGCCTGGATAGAATGCACTTTAATGGAAGATACCTTATTGGGTTTTACGCAATTTAGTAAGCTTCATCTTTAATTCCTCACTGCCGCTGACATCTCATAACAGTAATTTGATCCAAGGCAACTTGATTGTCTTCTAGATGTAGGCATTGCCTTCATCTTCATCATTTATTCTCTGCTTGAAGAGGCATCTGAAGGATTAGGATCTTGCTTCATCTGCTTCTTCAGTTAAATTATGATACATCCTTCTGGGACACATCTTCAGGGAGAACAAATTGCTGTGCTTACTTGAATAAGTAGTGCGTACCTGTTACAGCATTTGAAGTCCAGGCTGTGTCCATGAAGCTGTTCTGAGGCAGCAACTATAATGACATGAGGCACAATTTTGATAATTACTTAATTGACAAAATAGCCATTGACCTGAAAGATTGTCTGTGCTTGGTGCAGTTTCATGGCTAAAATTGCAGAGAATAGAACTAGCTGACAAAAATGTAATTCATCATAATTTGGCTTATTGGGAAGAATTCCTTGACCCTCAGTGATTCTTGCAAATACCTGCATTGAGCCTGCTGCAGGCTTGCTGATACAGTAATACATGTCTATGGCCACTCGTATGATTTAACCCTCACCTGATGAATGAAAAAAAAACCCCAAAACTGATTTTAACATTGCTGGAGTTCAGAAATTCATGTAAGTATGTGCTAGACAAGCCTGCTTCACTTTTCTCGTATGTGAAGTCCCTGGCATTCCTCCTGATTCCATTTGAGTTTGGCCCTTCTTAAAATGCTTTCTGGGTCTGAGCAATCAAAAGTCAAGGCAGCCAAAGCCCACTGAGAAACCTGTGAATATCTTTGACAGGGACTATGCCATGCAGTTCCCTGTCCAATTCCCCCTCAAATTCTCCAGTTCAGGTTTCTAATCTCTCCAATGCCAGGTCATATAAAGGAATCTTTTCTCAGTATTCAACCTTGCTGAAAACCCATAAATCACCTCATTATAAAGGCACGTTCATTTCAAGAGAAAATCCAAGCAAGGGCAGAGACTTGGGTGAGTTCCCACCTGCACAGTGTGTGTAGCCTCAGAGAAAATGGGATTTGGGCTGCCCTGCACTACGGACACTTAGCAGCTGAACTGCCTTCAAGTTACCATTTTCTATGGGCTGTAAGCACCAATTTACTGTGTGCAGTTTAAAAGCACCAGGTCAGGCATTTGTAGCCACGTCTTGAAATATTTAATCATGTTCTCACTGGCAAGATAAGGCCTTTGTCTTCTTAAAAGACACTAGTGGTAAGCACAGCAAGAGCGTCTGCAGTGCACATCACTGGATCCTCTGGAAGACACCCAAGAAGAGAGTCAAGGAAGTTCAGGTTAGCTTATTTTAATATGAATTTTTTCTAACACACTTCTTTGCACTGAAACCAGTCACTGCTATGTTCAGTAGGGTGATGTGCCTAATGGCTCTTTGTCTCTTACATCATCTGGATTAAAATTAGGGTGTGGATCAGTCTGCTCTGTGTGCTGACAATAGATATGTGTCAAGATGCCACCAGCAAGGTGAGATCTGGGGACCTGATCTGGGGTGTGCATGCAAACTTCATCAAACTCCAGCTCAGGTTGAGTCCAGGCAATGCATCAACCTTGGAACTGCGGTTATGTGCTTCCCATAGATACTGGACAAAATAAGGTATCAGTGATTATTGACTGTGGCAAGATTTAAAATGTCAGAACCTATTTTGCAGAATAGGTTTAGCACAAAAAGGAATCATTATTCACAGTTTCATTTGAGAGAGGCAGCTGGGTCAATAGTACTCTTCATTCTGGGAATGGATTAGAGTTATACATTCTTTCATTTGAATGTGACATTTGAGTTCAACAGCTATCATTTTCAGTTGGGTTGGATCTTCCTCACGTCTAAACTGACACTGACACTTTGTTTACATGTAGTTAACGTTAAAAGGAATTAACCACTGGAATCCACTCTTTGCTGACACTAAAGTCCTACAAGTGACCAAGGATTCCTTTCAGGCCTTGAGATGTTTTCTATAATCAGAAAGCATAGGGCTTCCCTCTGCTCTTCCTGAAGTCAGTAAGAAACCTTCTCAAACAGCTGCACTGGGAGCAGGACTGGGTCCTAATCTTCCTTTATTTATGAATTTCCATGTGAAAGACAGCACTGATTGGAAGATGCTTTCCTTAACTACATTTTTATGCTGATTTTTCGGTCACTAACAAATGACACAAGTCTGGAAGTTTTGAGAAGGTGAGTCTGTGTTTACATTGTGTGCTTCTCTTTGCAGCACTCTTATCGATCAAGTTCCCTATCTTTAGATTCAAACTGAGGATATTTCATTAAGGGAGAAGTGAATGTTCAGTTAAAGAACGCACATATAGAAAATGTGGTTTGTGCTCCATTTAAGGAGTTGATCCTTTAAAAGAATCTAGTGAGGAAACGGCTGTTGTCCTTGCCTTGGCTTTTCCCTGCACTGAATTAATCAGTCTGGCTCCTGTCAAACTAAAAGGACATGGAGAGATTGATTGAACAGTTCCTAAGCTAACTCTGGCTACACTGGCTCTGTTTTTATCTGAAACTTTGCTGCATTGTTATGGTTCAGAGTGGAAATAGATTTCAGTTTTTCTGCTTCAAATTGTGGCCCAGCAGAGTCACAAACTGAGCCCATGTGTAGCGGGGCTGCTGCCTTGTGGCCTTCAGGCGAGCACCGTGGTCCAACCAGTTTGCAAGATGACAGCCTAAAGCAATCAGAAAATGCAAGTGAAGGATCAAATTCAGCCCTGCTGGGAGCCCGGTTGTTGCAGGCGTGTCACGTAAGAACTGAATCTGTCCTGCTTCATGCAGACCATGTGAAGAAGAGCTGAGTCTTGGTTCCTTGCATCCCACAGCTCCCACCACTAAGCTTTAGGTGCATAAAAGCTGCAAACCTAAATTTTCTATAGCACCACGTGAATTTGGTGGGATGTCCCTTTTCCAAGAGCCCCACTGAATGTGGGTGTTCATTTTGAAGGCTATTTCCAGAGGTGCAGAGGAAAAAGGGGCCATTTCCAAGTGTTTTTAGCTGGGCACTGTAGGAGTGAAGATCCTGGGTATCTCTATCGCTTCTGATTTTTTAGGCTGTAAGATCTGATCCTTCCCAATACAGCTTTTAGTAGCTTCCCTCTGAAGTTAAGTGAAGCAAAATACTGGACATGGGATCCTATTTCCATCCTCAAGAGTATGCTGAGACTGAAGGTTACATAGCCAACTGCATTTTGTTTTCTAGTTATGGCATCCTATTATTACTAGTATTTGTGCCTTGCTCACTGAAATTTTCTCCATGCTACAAAGATGCTTTTCAGATTCTGGCTGACAAGGGAACACAACTTTTATACAAGTGGCCTTTAGTGCTCTTTATAATATTATTTATTGTAATTTTTAAACTGTATGTGTAATTTATATTCTGGCACTGTCCAATATTTGAACAACTTTAATATGTTTATTTCAATATATTATGCAAACAATACTTCTTAACTGATTTTTTTATGTTCTGTCTTTAAAAACTGCACCACTTATTAATAAATAGAAATTTCAATTACGGTGTGGAGGAATTTATTTTCATTTAAATTGGGATATCTTCACACATATTCAAAGAACACAGTGTCAAATGTACCCCCAGAAAACGCATTGGCAAAGATCTTTTTGACTTCATCTATGCAGAACTGAGCTCACAGATACAAGTAGGCTTTATCTGGCTTCTGCAGCTAGTCCTGTTCCAATATAACACACAGTAGATCCTATTATTTGTGACTCCCTTTGATTTAGTGGCCATGTAAGTTCTATGGCTTTGATCATCTATGTGTGGGAAAATGAAAACTAAGGGAAAATACATTCGTATTAGAGACAATAATCTGCTAAATAACGACAGAATCACACACAAAATATGTGCAGAACATAGTAATGGCCCAAGCCTGCTCTGAATAGACTCTGCAGGGAATTCAACAGCAGCCAAGAAGGGCAATGGCATCCTGGCCTGTATCAGCAATAGCGTGGCAGCAGGGCCAGGGCTGTGATCATCCCCATGTACTGGGCACTGATGAGGTTGTACCTCAAATCCTGTGCTCAGATCTGGGACCCTCACTATAAGGCATTGAGGTGCTGGAGCGGGCCCAGAGAAGGGCAGCAAAGCTGGTGCAGGGCCTGGAGCACAGTGTGATGGGGAAGGGCTGAGAGACCTGGGGGGTTCAGTCTGGAGAAGAGAAGGCTCAAGGGGGCCCTTATTGCTCTTTACAACTACCTGACAGGAGGATGGAGTGAGGAGATGGCTGATCTCCTCTCCCAGGTAACAAGCTATCAGACAAGAGGAAACAGCCTCAAGTTGCCCAGGGGAGGTTTAGTTTGGAGATTAGGAACAATTTCTTCCCCAAAAGGGTTGTCAAGCATTGGAACAGGCTGCCCAGGGCAGTGGTGGAGTCATCGTCCCTGGAGGTATTTAAAAGGCATCTAGGTGCAGTGCACAGGGACATGGATTAGTGGTGGACTTGGCAGTATTAAGTTAACAGTTGGACTTGATGACCTTAAGGGTCTTTTTCAGTCTAAGCTATTCCATGATTCTATGATTCTATCTATAATTCTCCTTTTAAGAGATTAAATTTGTTTTATTCTTCTAAAAAAAAGCAACAAAGAAACTTTATTATATTTAGTGACTCATGCTTGATAAAATTTGTGCAAAAAAAATAAAATAGGATATTGCTAACATCTGAAATGAAATTCAGATGAAAAAAAACTTTATGGAGCTAGCACGTTTCTTAATAAAATAACCTAAATATTGCGTAAAATCGTAAAGGCAAAGGACTAAGGGGGAAGTGTTGAATTGTAATCAGGCTTTTTTTAGGAAAAATATTTAATTTGCACAGTTGATACTTTTCTAAGCAAAGTTTATGAAGCAGTTGCTCACAGGTGCTTTCATGGAGGTGCTTACCCTGGTGGAATAAATCGTAACCGAAGATTAAATTTAAATGTTCTGGAGCCAACTTTGATTAAGTTTTCTTGTTTGTTCTTGTTTTTTAACAACAGTGCTTCATTCTCTATTGCACGTTAGCACCTGATGAGACAGGCATAGCTGGGTGGGTACATGTTTTCCTACTAGGCATGTAGGACAGGTAGGTTTGCAAGATGCTTTAGGTGCAACAGTGTTCCGTGTGCTGCAGCTCATCTTCGAGGGCAGAGATGGTTTATACCCCAGCCAGGACAGTGGGGTTTCATACCTGAGGGCACTGCCAGACTGGAATGGAGAGGGCAGGAAGGGATGCTGATGCTGACTCTGGCTCAGGTCACAAGAACATATGAGCCAGAGCCCTTGCAGTCACTCAGAGGTATTGCAATTGCTATGTAGAAGGGTGTGTTTAAAAGGTCTAAGAAAAGATATACAAGGAAGAAGTAGTGCACCGCTTCCACACTCTGTTCTCAGCTCACAGAGAGATAAAGCACCACTATTCAGACTGTGTTTTCTCCCTCCTTACCAGAACTTCATGTCATGTTGTCCTCTTTCTTACAGATAAAACACGGGCATTTGGCTTGAATGTGTATTTATTACAATTGCCTTAACAGGGACTTACCTTCAGCAAAGAAATGTATTTACGCAGTAACTGGTATGAATTATGTGCTTATACTGTGTTACTAAGATGCTGAAAGTGTCTTTTCTTGTTGTGGATTTTGGGATGCTCATTATGGACCCAGTGCTTTCACACAAAGAGATGCTGGAAAAAGAAGGCACATAAAGACTATACTCCTGAGAAAGCTCCGAGCTCAGATTGATGCTCTGAGTGAGAACACACCATTGTCTCCAGGAGTCAAAGTTGGGGCTGAACAATAGCCCCCTCCCTGGTCACCTGAGCATCGCTCTGCAGCTGAGGAAAGTTAAAATTACCGAGTCCGAGGGTGAAAGGCAGCATGAGGTAAAACCTGCTGAAAGTCTAATTATCCCCGTAGCCCAACTTCAAACGGCTGGAACCCAGCCCAGCGCACACATTTTCCTGGCTATACCTGGGTTTGTCAGCTGTTACAGAGAGGACTTTCATCCCAGCCTTCCTGATGAGATACTGAGCAACTGGTAATTAAATCAGTAAAAGTAAGTCTTGTCAAAGAAAAGGTGTTTCCATACTCCTCAAGCTGCAGCATTTAGTCACGAGTCATGAGAATTTTCCTTTTATCACACCAGTAACTGCCATATAGAATTAGATAATTTTAGATGCAGTGACATCCCACTGGATCATGTTTTTTCATGAAATGCAGAGTGGAAGAAAAGGAAAGTAGGATTGTTCATGCATGTGCATGTGTAAGCATCATATTTACCAGATATAACTCTGTTAAACGTGGCTGCAGCTGCCTTCAAGCTTATTAAATTCTTGGTGATGACAGAATTGTAGGACAGAGACACAGCCCTACCACACGCACAACATAATCCCATAAACATCTTCTTTGTGGGAAAACAGGAACCTCCAAAGTATATGACTGAAACCTGAAAACAGAAAAATCACTTTTTTGTACCTGACATGCTGGCAGGTTGCAGTGATTTAGCTGTTGCAGTAAGTTTCCTCATTCTTTGGGTAACATCACAGCTTTCTGCACCTTAACTAGTGGGACTGCATGACTGGGATAATGCAGTTAAACAAAGACAAATGACGGTGTTCAAGGCCAGGTTGGAAAGAGCCTTGGGTGGCATGGTTTAGTGGGAGGTGTCCCTGCCTGTGGCAGGGGGGTTGGAACTGGATGATCTTAAGGTCCTTTCCAACCCTAACTATTCCATGATTCTATGATTCTAGGACCTGATGACACACAAGGTACCCAGGCAATATCTCCCATAATAAATTAAGTAGTGCTGAGGACCCCAGGAAACCAAATGTCCAGAGCGTTGGTAGGGCTATGACATAGGGCAATCCCAGAATGCTCCTGAACAGCAGCCCCCACCTTTCCCAAGCTGGACCATTCCTAACAGACAGCTTGTATGCAGCCATCCTGTGCATCTCATCTTTATCGTCCCTTTCTAACAGAATATTTCTCTGTTGAGGTTTTGTGCAGGTTCCTAAAGCACTTTCTATTTCTTATATTGACTGTGAATCAATTTAGGTTTCCTTTTTCTAATTGCTACAAGGTTTTGAATTAATTCACACAAAGAAGTGTTTGGTGGCTCATGATAATATTATTGAATGGATGATTATCTGCTTTTAACAATGTTGCACCTAAACTCACTGATTTCAGAGGAATCACTTGCAGTCCACTGATGTAAATGGGAGCAGAATTTCACCAACTTCTTCCAACACTAATGTAATGTTGGATACTAACAAACATCACTCAACATCATCAAAATTGCCTGTGACCAGATCTCTCTTTCTTCCTCACCACAGTTTTCTAACTGCCATTTCTTTCCTTTTCATTTTCTGCAGTTACAATACACTTCAGATTTGTTCTCCATCCTCCCAACAATGTTTCTTGTTTAAATTGCCCCTTGAAGGATGACTAAAGCTTTTACCAAATGGGCTTACCCTGGCCTACCTTTCACCATCAAAAGTGGCATTTGCCCAATAACAGTTTGATATGCTGCCCCTTTAAAAGGGAAAAAAAATCCCTTCTTCTCAGTGTTTCAAGCCATCACTGCCAAAAGGAGCTTCCAATCCCCACCTGGCCTGCCACAGAGCCTTTCCATGCCGGATTCAACAGGCACTTTGTATGCTTATGATTGTGCTACCTCTAGTTAGTCCTTCTCGGATTAAGGTAACAATTTTCACAGGATTTTAAAGCAAGATTATCAAGCTTGTCATCTCAGAGTCTTTCACAAATTGTTTATTAGGGCTTGGCAATAACCTCCAGTTTTATGTAAGCTCTGAAGATAATCATCTTTGTCAAGAGAAATCAGGTAAGTTGGAATTAACCGTTCCAAACCTCAGTGGTTTTACACGTACTTGGAGGAAACCATCTCAGGTGTGTTATTAATGATTGATGGAAATGTGCAAAAAGAAATGTTGGGTTTTTTTCTTTTTGCTAAATGTATATTGATTATATTTTATTAAATTCTTATACAAACAAATATGAATTTAAAAGCAGTTGTAGCATTGTAATTGCTGTGTAATTGTAACATGAGTGTATTTTCATATTAACATGGAATATTTCCTTAGACCTGGTGTATCATGGTGTGTTTAAAATGAGAGATGACCTTTGGATGCTGGAACTGAATGAAGGTAGGGATATTAATACTCAAGGATTTTCCATTTGTATTTCTTTGCCCTCTTCTGTTCTACTCTGTTTAGCATGAAGACATGGGTAAATTACTGGATATTTGATTCCTTGTCTGTACATGAAAACTGAAAACAATTCAAATTTCATGGTTACCTACTACGTGAAACTGAGTTCTAATGAAGGATAGCTAATAAACCTGCTGGTTTAAGATTGCTGTTAATCCAGAGTAGCAAAGAGATATTTAATAAGAGGTCTACATGAATGTATAAAGGTAATCTGAACTGGATTTAAATCTCCAATTCATCAGTTCTGGGAACTCTGGATCAACAGTTCAAAGTAAACTGAATTCTATTAATATTATACATCTTAAAATAAACAGAGGAGGATTATTGCATCCAGTAGAGGTAAAGGAGAATTTGCAGCAAAAGGCTTGACCTTCTGCCTGTATCAGATAAATGTTTGGAAGGAACATTTTCACTGAGTCAGTTTACTGGAATTTGTCTGCTCATGGATGAGTGGCACCTGTGCCTGTGGTGCCTGTGAATCTCAGAATGTCTGGAAATGGAAATGGTTAGTGATTTTGGGCTGGAGTATAATGAAGGTTTCATGTTTGCAATCTGGACGTATATTTCAGTCATCACAGTAGTGTCACGTATGTTGGAAACAAAGGAGATAGTCACAAAGTAATAAAGACTTGTCCCTGATAGATAAAATTTAAGTATCAGATAGCTAGAGAAATGACATGATATGTGTTGTAAAAGTTAATATTACTAATATCAACATTGCTGAGAGATATTTCATGCAGCAGTTCTAGGAATGCCACAGATGGCCTTGGAATTTAACTGGAGAGCATACATATTCAGAGAGTTAATGCTGAGAAAAGAGTTTGGAAACCAGTTAACACCTAATGCTTCAAATTTAAATCAGCTTTTATCAATGGAAGAGGAAGGGCTGTCTCTTAAGTGATGTTCTTTGTATTGAGATTTCTCTGAAATTTTTCTTTGAGCATCTTGTACTGGCCAGGGGACACCACAATGATAAATCTGCTTCCATGAATGGAGGGGTTTCCATCATTTTATACCAAGTTTATTTAATATTTCTCTGTTAGAACAGGATTTGGGCTGTTATGATCCATTCTTCCGGATTAGGTTTGCATGTTGTCTTAAATGCTAGACTGTGGTGTGTAGTCACACCTCTATTAAATGTGGGTGTTATGGCCAAGCTAATGCCTGCTCCGAATTCCTGCCGCAAATCAGCATTGTAAGAGGAGAAAATTGCAGTGTTGGTTAACATGGAGGAGCAGCTCAGTGGGGAGGACAGCAGGGAGCTGCAAATCCAGGTGGGCAGGAATGTCTCTCAATGTGCATGGGATGCTTCCAAGCACAACTTTGTATCTCAATCTATGTTGTTCTACTCTTGCAGCTCTTCTTTTCTTCTCCTCTCTCTCTCCTAAGATGCTTTGGTAAGACAGTTCCTTCCTGTGTCAATCTTCTTGCCATTTCTGCATCTCTAGGCATGTACTCTCCTTAATTGCTTCTCTAGCCTACTAGTTCTCTGTCAGTGGATTTTTTCCTTGTCCCACCACCATGAACAATTCTGGCAAGTTCAAGTAAATAAGTAATGAAGTTAGATCCCTAATAGTAAATTATCTACTACCTATCAACCCTTTTACTTATGAACCAGCTCCATAATACCAGATAGAGATGGCCTTGCCTGTGTGTCAGGCCCTGTGATCCTCATGGTAGCAATACATTTATGGTCTGCAGTCTGGTTGTTGGTCAGATCCCAAATATCGATGCTAGAAGAGCAAGCTTAGGATTTTTGTTGCTAGTCTGGTCCATGGGACAGACATGGGACACTGGACTCTGTCCATGCACAATCGATCCAGATCATGGAAAACTGATAGAATATGAAGTCTGTGGAGTAAGATTTGTCCAAGGCTTTCTTTGTGCCTCAGCCCTTTCTTCTGCACGTGATGTGCAGAAACAGTTGGTGAGTATAGGCTTGGGGTCGAGTAGAAAAGATTAGGCAGATGGACTGAATAGATAAGATGAACTGCCTAAAAAGCTTCTCAGAGCTTGCTTTGAATTAGCAGAGCTAGCACTTAAACACTTGTGACTGATCTGACGAGCAAGCACAGAGATTTCAAACACAGAAATGCTTGGTATCATTTCAAACATAGAAATGCTTGGTATCATTTCATCTTCTTCAAGAAAGAGTGAGTTTAGAGGCACTAAATACAAATTAGCTATTTTCAGAATGTGTTCATTCTCTAGTGAATTCACTATGAGAATGAATTTAAACATTATGATAATAGTTTGTTAATCAAACAGCATTATCTTGTAGATAATGATTTGCTGCATACTTGTGAGATGAGCTACTCCAAGAGACAGGGAAAAAATTTCCCTTTTTTTGCTAATTTTCGTATGCTCCTTCATTTTCTGACAGCTACAGAACTATTTGGCATGTTCTGACATTACAAAAACGGGGGGGAGCATGTTAAGAAGCAAAGATTTTCCTTCTCTTTTTCTAACCACCTCTAATTAATCCTTTGAAATCTGTAAAGCATCTCATTGTCTGGAAGGCAGAGCATGGTTAATCCCTCGCAAGGAACTAGCCAAGGCAGCACAGGACGCAACTCGATGACAACAATTAAGTACAGAAATACAAGACTAGGGATGACCATGCAAGGAACATTTCTGAAAGGAAAAGCAGTTAACACCTGGTCTGAAATAGAACATGAGTAAATTTTATTGTCTTTCAATACAAAGGGTTTAGGCACCTGATGTGTCAGTGTCTCTTGGGCTCAGGTCATGCTGCCAGAGAAGAGGATTGGGTAGATGACTTTACTAAGTCCTACCAAAGCCACAGTTACATAGAATCATAGAATCGTAGAGTGGTTTGGATTGGAAAGGACCTTAAGATCATTCAGTTCCAATCCCCTGCCATGGGCAGGGACACCTCACACTAAACCATGTCACCCAAGGCTCTGACCAACCTGGCCTTGAACACCGCCAGGGATGGAGCATTCACCACTTCTCTGGGCAACCTGTTCCAGTGCCTCACCACCCTCACAGTAAAGAACTTCCTCCTTATATCTAACCTGAACTTTCCCTGTTTAAGTTTAAACCCATTTCCCCTTGTCCTATCGCTACAGGCCCTGATGAAGAGTCCCTCTCCTGCTTTCTTGTAGATCCTGACATATGACTCAAAAATCAAGAGTTACTAAACTCATGACACAAACACATGCACACAGAGAAAATGCTGATTGTGTGATTTCTGATTCTTTGTCTTTTGTGTCACCAGTCTTTTCTCTGCATCTCAGAGACCTAATAATTCTCTCATGGTCACATCATGCTGGGATAAGGGTTGGACACAATACTACAAACTTTAACACCACTAAAAGAGTATTTCTTTTTTCTAGAGCATCCAAACCTGCTGGAAGTCAGAGTCCAAAATGCAGTGGTCCTGCTGGCACGTGGCAGTGAAGATGAGCCTGGGATTTCTGTGTCTCTTTCTCATTTTCAGCACAGGTAAGGATGACGATGGTTTGATGCTCCCTAGTTTTCCAATTGGGAAAATTGCTCCCACAACCCCATTTCCACATCTGTAGCAGATTTGGTTCTTTCACCCTGCATAAGCAAGGCTGATAGGCTGGAGACCCAGGGCTGGTGCCATTCAGCAGGGCAGACCAGATGATGGCAAAGGTCTACTCCTGGATCCCATGCCATGAATCTGGAGTCAGAAAAGCTTGTATGGAAAAAGACAGAGGATTAGAAGAGCTCCTACCACCTACGTTGGCAGTCCAAATTTAAGTCATACAAAGTGAGAGTTGTTCACACAGATGATGAGCACTGAATGAAGAGTCAGGATTCACAGGCCTTGTGCAATGGATTGTCTATAGGGTATTTTTCATTTATATATATATAAGAAGAGAAGGAGAAAGAGAAATATATCCAAGGGATTGTCTGCTGTACGAGGAATAGATTTTTGTACGAATAAGGACAAGCACCCAGGTTTCACCAGTCTAGGTGCGAACAGCCTGACCATGCAGTCACATCTCCTCTTTCTTCTGCTGCTTGCAGCCCTACAGGTTTAGTCTTTCTGAAGAAGAAGCTGAACCCAGGTTTCATATTCCCTGGTGAAAGTGCTGCCCATTAGGTTTTAACACAGAGAGAAGCATCACCACAGCTGAGGTGGGCCCTCCTCACCACCAGGTCCCAGGAGAGGACTTCTCCCTGGGGAGCTTGAATGGATTGAGAACCAGAACCTTCAGAGGGGAATGGGACTGTAGCATTTGCTATCACTGGCTCATTTGGAGAGCATTCTGGATTATTCTTTGGAGGCACTCAAATCTCCACTGATGGAATAGGGAACCTAAGCACCAAAGTCCTGCACTTCAGCGTGTCCTGTGATGTCTAAATCGCTGCTCTGCATCTTGCATTTGTTGGGCACAGAGTAAATCCCAGGAAACCAGTCCATGTCCTCAACCCAGTTCCAGTTCATTCCTCCTGCAACAGAACTCTGGAGAGTAGTACTCAGTTAAATGACTGCTCTGACTAACAAACATGCATATAGCCTGTGGAGATTCGTTTTGAGTTGGCCTTATTACACTATATTCCTTGCAGTTTAAGTTCAAACTTAAACAGGGGAAGTTTAGATTGGATATAAGGAAGAAATTCTCTACTGAGAGGGTGGTGAGGCACTGGAATGGGTTGCCCAGGGAGGTTGTGAATGCTCCATCCTTGGTGGTGTTCAAGGCCAGGTTGGATGAGGCCTTGGGTGACGTGGTTTAGTGTGGGGTGTCCCTGCCCATGGCAGGGGGGTTGGAACTAGATGATCTCAAGGTCCTTTCCAACCCTAACTATTCTATGATTCTATGATGTTGGGTCCAAGCCTAGTGCAGATCTCTACAGCAGTTTGATAATATTGTTTTTCTTTGGATTCTTGAGCTAACGGGGCAAACTGAGTCATTTAATCTGTTTTCTTTCATTAGCTGTCAGCTAAAGCATCTGGCTGGTCCTTTAGGACATCCTTATTCTTAGGCACCTGATGGGCTGCTGGTGTGGATACTCAGTGGCCTGCTTTGAAGTGCTGATATCTACCAGTTTCTGAGCTATAATGAATGAGAGCAGCAAAGTAACCCAGGGAGATGGCTCAACATGGAAAACTGTTTCTCAACCTCTTTCTTCACTTCACAGCTTCCTGCATAAGAAGAGAAAACAAGAAAGAGAAGCAAGTGGCAGTGCTGGCTACCGCAGGTAACAAGCAGCTCAAAAGGAGGTCCTGTGTGTTGGTGCTAATGGGAGGGGAGGTATTGTGCTAGGCATGGAGGTGTCAGCAGATGGGCCCCTCTCTGTGAGCCCAAATCCATCACTGCTGCAAAAGCTCCTCACCCAACCCAGGCCTTACACAAGTCCTCGGCCACTTTAACCTCTGTCCTTCCAGAAATCTAAAATGAATTTTTCTCTTTTCCCTTTATCTCCTTTCCAGATCTTAATTCCCTTTTGTTATCCTTCTCTTCTACACTGTGGACAAACCCTGCTTCCAGCCATGGGGTGCACCTTTGCTTTGATTTGGTTAAAAATAATACTGAAGTAATCGGAAAATCGTATTTATCCCCAGATTCGATTTTGTTCTCATCTCAGCTTTCTATGCTGCTTCTTCCATCCTGCTCTGTTTTCTCTCTTTCTGTCACACACACACAGATCTCCCTCCTCTCACACACACTGCGCTGCCTCTGCATGCCCTTGTGGGAGGGAAGCAAAAGCACATCTTTAGAAATCTCAACTTGGGAAAAACAAATAAGCAATGGCGACAGAAAGAAATCACATGAAAAGAGAAGTGTGATTCAGCTGCAGTCCATTTATTCTGTAGTGGCATTATAGCCATCAAGGTAGCTGAAAAAAGAATCAGATCTATATTTTCATCCCAGTTCCATACAGCACTGGGCACTTTCTCCTCCTTACTGCTCTTTAGGCAGTAAACGTTCATTGCCTGGCACGAGAGGGCACCCAAACACCAGGACTGGCTCTGCTCCCTGGCAGCCCCTCAGGGACGTGCTCAAGAGAAGAGGTGACCAAGAACCCTACCTCCATGTTGGCCTGCACTTGCACTGCCTGCTTGACTTTTCTATTTTCCAGGCTCCTCTTTGCACTCCTGGCATCTTTATTTTCTCACTATTTTATTATTTTTGAGTGCATTCCAATACTTAATCTTCTCATTCTTTTTACTTCCCATTCTGGAAGATATTTCCATATATAAACAGGGGACAAATGGCCTTTTCCTTGTGCCTTCATGCAGCCAGCTGCTCAGAGAGCCCTTCTTTTTCAGAGCTGCCTGCAAAGTCCGTGGATCTGGCTGCTGTTAACCTAACAGAGCTGGTGAATGGAATGCTGAACACCGTGCTCAGAGGTAATGGGACAAGACTGGGTAGGTCACACAGGCTGTCAGCCTAGTGGTGAACGAGATAAAGGACTAATGGTATTAGCAGGAGAAGCCATAAATGCATGCTGTCTGCAATCCAGAACTGATTCCAGGAGCATGTTACTCTTGCACATTTATAATGCAGTTAGTTGTCTAACATAAAGAATTTAGAAAGTAGTGTGTGTTTCTATATAGGCACACCGTAGTTACTTGTGGGATGCCTTTAGAAAGCACTTTATAACCCAGTGTAGGTTTGAATTAAAAAAACCCCAAACAACAAATAATAATACAAGTGATCCTTCCCTCAGTGGAAATGAGGAAGAATTGAATCTCAGGCAGCTGTATCTGCACCTCAGAAGTCTTCTAGAAATTAAATCATAGAATGGTTGGGGTCGGAAAGGACCTTAAATCTCATCCAGTTTCAACCCCCTGCCATGGCAGGGACACCTTCCACTAGACCAGGGTGCTCCAAGGCTCTGTCCAACCTGGCCTTGAACACTGCCAGGGATGGGGCAGCCACAGCTTCTCTGGGCAACCTATGACAGCACCTCAGCACCCTCACAGGGAAGAACTTCTCCCTAATGTTTAGTCTAAATCTCCCCTCTTTCAGCTTAAAGCCATTGCCCCTTGTCCTATCCCTACATGTCCTTGTAAGAAGTCCCAGAGTCCCTCTCCAGCTTTCTCCCAGTACCCCTTTAGGCATTGGAAGCTGCTCTAAGGTCTCCCCAGAGCCTTTTCTTCTCCAGATTGAACAACTCCAACTCCCTCAGCCTGTCTCCTAAATGAGCTGAATCAAAACATGCTGTTCTCATAATTGGTTTCAAACGCTAATAGCATGGATATGTGTTTCCACAGGTACCAAAAAGCTCTTCTCTTTGCTGAGCGTCACGTCTTACAGCTCATTTGCCTTCCACAAAGTATCAGTGACCATTTATAACAGTGAGTGCCTCAGCTCTTTGCACAGGATCATTTTCTCTCACACAGCCCCTGCACCAAGATACTGATTTTTCTCTGTCTCTCCCTACAGTTTCTAATGTGAAAAATGTTGACCCTGACAAGTTCCCTATGCATTACTGCTACTGTTTGAACAACGTGACAAATGACTTGACAGGTAGGTACACAGGAGACACTGGCAATTGCATGTACTTAAGATTAATTATTTCCTTTGGAGCTGTAAGCTGTAGCCTGAATCCTGCAGACTTCATCCCTATGAGTAGCATCACCTTACTGAAGTATAGCCATAACTCATGACAAGTGGCTACTCTGAACCCTTAGAGATGCTCACTGAACTCAGAGGGCTGCATCCAGACAGCTAGACTGGAATGGAGCTATCCATTAAATGACTGGTGTGGTTTACCCTGCTGAAAGACCCCCCTTTCCTCTTCAGAGTACAAAGAGCAGTGCAGGAGACACAACACAGCCACTTTAGGTCTACTGAGATGACCCACAAGAGATGAACAATGGCTACACTGCACCAATAGTCTCCAATAACTTCAGTGAGCCTTAGAGGAGTGGAAAGCAAGGATTAACATGTTCATAGGGCTGTTTAATGGAGTGTAAAATGCTGTTGGGCAAATCCTTCACCTACAATCCTCATTCACACCCCTGATCTCACAATATTTAATGTTCCAAGATGGATCTGAGTGCTTGGATTCTATGGCTGGTTAATGTAAGATATCAAAAGTAGCTCAGCAGCTAGTGACCAGAACCCAGAGCTTCTAAGCTTCATGTGATGACCACACATTGGCCACAATGGCTCTCATGGCTTTTTCTGGACCCACACATCTCACAAACCTTATTGCATAATGACCCCGTCTTCCTTGGAGGATGGTGGAGAAACTTTAAACTTTCTGATGACAGCATCCATTCAGGCAGAAAGAATTCAGGAACCAACATAGGCCTCATGTCTGTCACTTCCTAAGTGAGAAGTGTTACTGCTATAACCTGTTATGAAAAAGTCGTAACACCATATCACCGCTACCCACTTTTTTGAGCTGACAACAACATCATCGGTATGTCTGAAGTAAACCTCAGAGGAGACAATCAGATACCTCCTGGATGGTCCTACATGGCAGATAGGTAGGCAGTTGGTGCAGGCAGAGCGTACAGGCTTTAGATCTCCTTCTGATGCTAGTTTGGATATCATCTTTGATATGTATTTTTGCAGAGTATCACAGTGGCTTCTTAACTCCTCTGCCACCCAGCAGAAACATTTTGAACTTAAAAGTATTTTAACCATTATCACGTACAAGCATATATCAGAAATATGATCACATATAAAAGTGATTTTTTTACTTCACATAGATGATGGAGTATGTGTTTTCAATCATAAACTTTCTCTGTCTTGTTGTCTAGATTTCACAGCTTTACTTGTTGATATTACTGGAAACTCCACCAGTTATCTCACAGAAATATTCAAATCCACTTCTATTCTCTCAGGTTTGCATTTCCTTTTAACATTTGTCATTGTCTTATTTGTCTGATTTACTCCAGGCATGGAAACAAGCATAGAAATGTGTATAAAAGCCCATTGCTCTAATTCAGCTGCATTTTTCTTGCAAAACAAGACTTGTAAACAAAGTCTCCTTTAAGGAACAAGATACATATATAATGTGGATATATATAACATAGAGACATGAGTGTCTCGATTAGCAGTTCTGTTTAGTTTGAAAGTTTGGGTGGTTACTATTTAACGCTGGTATTTGGGGAATTGTGATTCCTGAAGAAGAATTATGAGCTATATTATCTTAGGAAATTTATTTCCCATGTAAAAAACACTTGTAATTTACAATTTTAATTACATAGAAACATTTCCCATGGAAAAATTAGCATTTGGATTTCATGCTGGTTCAAGGTTTTTATCAAAAATCAGTCAGAAGAAAATTATTTGTCCAGCTGCAGTAGCCACGTACCATTTTGTGTTTGTGTTTTCAACTGTTCAAGCTAGTATCATATAAAGAAAATTGTCAGCAATGGCCTGGTTTACATTTTTTTGTCTTTCAGGGCATCAGAGCAATGATTCAGATTGTATCTACATCTGTGTGATGACAGGGCAGACAGGTAAAACTATTCCGCCCCAAAATATTGCCCTACTTATTCTCAGTGATGGTTTACATTTAGACAGAAGCCTTTCTTGATATTTGCAACTACTTCTGTTTGCAGGAAGAAATCTGTCTGACTTTTGGGAAGTGCTGGAGAAGTCCCCTGTTATTAATTACACATTTTCCAGTAACACATCTTCTGACCTGGGTAAGTAAACCCTTGGGAGTAAAAGGAAATAGCAACAACAATGAAAACCGTGGTCAGGTAGCACTTGCAATGAATACCCTATCTTCATAATGTAAAAATATTATTTAATATTTTTATCATTACTTATATATGTACACTTTATTTTAGAATTATCATTAAAATAGAATAATATTTTATATTATTAGATTTTTAATATAATATTGTAATTATAAGTAAAGTTCACAAACTTATAAATCATTGGCTACAAGGCCTTCTAGTGGAGGAACTACCAAAACATCCTGAGATGAGAGCTTTAACAGAATTCAGCACTAGGTGGTAGAGGCTCCCAATTAACCTAAACGACATCTTCCTTAGCTCAGCACAAATAACCTCTTACCTTCACATGAGTTACCTTCAGAAATGAGTTGGATGTATTCAGATTGTGCTGCGTGGCTCCTCCACCCAAAGCTGCGTTGCCAGGTTGAGCTGCACTTCAGATGGTCGCATCTCATTGCTGCCCATGCCTATTTCTCATTTTCAATGCTTGATTAAAGCAAGCAGATAGGTAGTGAAATCAGGGGCCAGTTTACCTGTGCTAAAAGCTGTAGAATGCTTCTCTCCTGTTCAAAAAATATCACTTTGCCAAAAATTAATTAAAGAAGACAACTGTTGTTTCTATTCTACCAGAACCTGAATTGTTCTCTTTTTATCACACCATATGCAATGGATGGTGAGTGTTCTAACCCTCTCTTCTCATACCTCAAAGATGTAGACTCAATGTTTTCAAGTGTCATGAAATTACAGGAAGACCCAAAGAAAACAGCAGATCCATCTGCAGAACATGTGTGGACATTGAAAAGTGAGCAAATATTGTCAGACCTCAATTTATATTCTCCTTGATTAACATCTTGACAAGCGATTATGTGTGTTTGCTGCTCAGCGCTGTGATGTTGGACTACAGTTACAGAGTAAGATAGAAGTTTGTCCAGAGTAGCAGAAGATCAGGTCAGTAATGCATTGAATAGCTGGAGGATAGAAAACTACTGTAAAAAAGCCATTTTATTAGAAAAAGAAGTTTTCTAACAAGGCAGAGAAGTAAAGAAAAAATGGTTGTTGGTTTTAAACAACAACAACAAAAAAGGCAGATTAAACTGCTTCCTCTCCTTTTTTATTATCTTTTTTCCTCTGTTTTTCTCCATCTTTGACTTTATATGACTTTCAGTTGTGAGTACCTGAGCATTTCATAAACTCCAGTGCACTTATCTTCGCCACAGGGCTACAAGACAAGTGTTAGTCTGCCTCATTGTGAAAGCCATAAAGGAGGCTTCACACTTGCCTGCATGTAGTAGAAGCCAAGAGAAATTCAGACCTTGATTCTATGCCTCCTCATCACTTCAGCTGCATCTCTCTACAACAAAATAACTACATATTCTCTAGTCAGTCTGCTGTCTTTTTATAAACTTTTTTAATTTGCTTATCAGCATGCCAACTTTATAATCTTTTCTATCCCCAAGTGCCATTCCTGCCACACCATGTCATCACTTCTCAACTTCCAGTATCTGCCCTCCAGTACCTGCCTGCTTTGCTTTACCTAAACAAGAACTTTCAAGTCTTTCCTTTGTAGTGAAGGCCTTTAGGAAATAAAAAATAATTTATGAGAAGAAAAACCCTTGAATTTGCAGGAATATTTCAGCTTCTTCTTTTGTTATTCACATATCGTTCCCCAGTGTGTTATGCTCGCTGCTAGCATAGGGCATCAGCGCACAGTGCGTAGCTGGTGCCCCCCCTCCAGCTCTCCTGCTTCTCCAGCTACCAGGATCCCCCTTACCCAGAAAGTGGAGGAAATCACCACCACGAGGTCCCCACCGTGGCCAGAGACGGCTGGAGTGAAGGAATTGGGGTTTCCACCACTACATGTGGATGCTTCTGGACCATTTGGCTCAGCTGGACCCCATTTGACTGCAGGGGAGAGCTCGACCCCATCCCCAGCCCTGCAGCCCAGCCCTAGTGAGTACAATAAGGACGACTGACACCAACTTTACCTGCTGGTGCTGGGGTTTGGCCAAAAGCTGAAAACACAGCATTTGGATTCCGTATAGGGAGACCCATTCTGAGTCACTAGTGAGTAAATCTGTTTATTGCACAAGTGCTAAAATCAGTTATAGGTTCCATTCTGCAATTTCTTATCCTTTGGGGAAAAACTAAGTCTTGCTCCTCATGGATACTTCTGTCATCCAGGTCTTCCCTCACACTTTGCTCCAAATTTGGTGAGCAGAGCTGTGGAAAAGCAATATGGAGCTGCTTCTCTTGGTCTCCACTTACACACTTTCTTTAAATCCTGCCTTTCCCTAGCCCATGAACTCTTCAAGATCTGGCAAAATACAGCTTTTGTCCTTCCTTTTTCATCTTGACACTTTTATGTGCCACTAGAAGTGCTGGGTGAGGGAGCAATACTTCTCAGTAGACAGCTAAATAACAAATATCCTGAATGACACGAAGCAAGCATCTTTCTGTTCCCACAGGTGACATGGATGCATTTTGGATGCAGACAGTGTCTCCCCAAGAAACCAGCAAACTGACACAAACAGAAACAGGTGAGATTGATCTGGGATAATAACAAAGTGTGCCAGATGGAACACTTACAAAGTAGAAAATAGCATTTATAGAAATAGGTGACTGTGAATGTATCTATACATTGGTGTCTATGGAAGTGTTTATTAGTGGTCTGTGACTTCAGAGGGGTTTTTTCCTTCTTTATTTCTCAAAGATGTCAAGGCAAGTTCTATTCTTTTCTGTCGCTCAGATTTGCCTTCAGCAGTGCTGTCTGTGCCACCCTACAGGCCTGGTGTGAGCCTGAAACTTTACTCAGCTACCAGTAAGTAACAGCACTCATGCATCCAGAATAGTAGTATGTTTGAAACTACATCAATATATAAGTTTTTCCACACAGAAACAACACACCTATTTCATTTACATTACTTCTTATTTAGGTAAACCACCCAGAATGTCTATAGGACTGCTTCCATATTTGTTTGTGAATCATACACAATCACACATTCAAAATAGAAATTATACCGAGGTGATAAAATTAACATATGTACCGCATGTGTCAATTTTAACATGGATTGGAGAACCTTAAAATTGATTCATTCTGAAAGAAAGCATCATGCTCTAAATCTTCCTGTTGGTACAAACAA
Source organism: Psittacula echo (assembly GCF_963264785.1). Taxonomy (NCBI): domain Eukaryota; kingdom Metazoa; phylum Chordata; class Aves; order Psittaciformes; family Psittacidae; genus Psittacula; species Psittacula echo. The sequence continues at coordinate 152,657,943 of NC_137737.1, read as the reverse complement.
AATTATTAAGTCAATCGATGTCACAGGGGATCTACAGAATTGCCCTGAATTTAGAATACTGCAAACTTCCTCTTGAGCTAAAGAAGGATCTTTTTCCACTAGATTTTCAGGAAGGCTCAGTTCTTCCTTTGAATAATACCAAATAAGGAGTTAGAAACTAAGAGTTAATATAACATGTTGTGCCACTCCACTTATAAGTATCATATACTCATGTTGGCAATCAAATGATATTTACAGGTAAGTGTTTAGTAAGAAACTTTGAAAAACTGGACCTAATTCTATGCCAGAGGAGAGTCTGAACTCTGTGAGAGTCAAGCACCTACTTTGGATGCTGAGCACATGTGTGTGTGTCTGAGTCCAGGCTACCTACACCCAAATTCACAAAGTAGGAGCAGCACTCAGGAGCACAACAGGAATAAATCTCAGCCACACATCTCAGTCTTCGGGACAGAACACAACTATTTCAGCTCTAGGAACCAGCATCATGGACACCTAAAATCTGGGTAAAATCCACCCCATCATAGAGACATCTTTAGTACCCTTGTGATTCTTCCACCCCAGTCTGGTGTTCTCACGCTCAGTGGTCACACTGGAAACTCAAACACTTGGCCAGCTGAACAGCAATCAAGGCACAGCTGAAGTTGCATTTATATTACTTACACTTCCTGATTATATGCTCCCCACTAACGTGGTAGGTGAGGAAGTCAATTTGAGGGATACGTTGGTGTGTATGTTCTAATATTGATAGCAATATGGAAAGTACATCAGTGTTACTATGATCTTATACTGGAAGAAAAATCCAGACTGTCTGCCCTGGAATACAGATAAAATCTATGTGCCTGGACTCCAGATCTGGGCTGTGGTTGTGGTTTTGTGCAGCAAAATAGGAAGAGAAATTTGGATGCTACCACTGATGGTGGTGTGAAAACTCCTATACTACAATTCCAAGGTCTCCTGGTATTATGACTGTGTCCTACCACTTTGGATGTTTAGAGCCGAGATGAAGCTAAGAGCTCATGGAATGCTCTGGGAAAAGGTTGTTCTTGACCCCTGCACTGAAGCTGACTCTGCTGCTACCACAATTGAGTGGGAACACTAGTCTTGCTGGTATTGAGGGCTGCCAAAGGGAACTTTGGTAATCTGCCCCTCAACTGCTTGTGTTTCTGTGTGGTGACTGTCTAAGGGAAGCATAGTAGTGCAAAGATAATATATGGGACAAAATTGTAGGGGTCTTCCTTTAGATTTGATACCTGAGGAGCCTTTAGAATTAGTTTAATTCTTTAGAACTAAAATGCCAGTCAACTAATACTTGTTCAAAGCTTTGTTTGGACATTTAGGAAATACAACCAAAAAAAAATTAATCATAATAAGAACAAATAAAAGCCTGAAAATTCTGAAGGATGGTAGGCAAGGAGAGCAAAGGTAAATGCTGATTAAATGGTTTGTGATGGATTAGTAGGAAACATGGAAAATAAACTGCACCATTCTGGTATTGTCAAAGGAAAACATGGGGTTTTGATATGGATTCCTAATAAATATGACTAAAAGAACACTGCTGCTGATATTTTGCCTGTCAAAACAGGAGAGGTAAAGTGAAAACTGGAGCCTCAGCATCAGGTTTTCACATGAAGGGAAACTGCAGCCTGGTGGTCCTTCTCTGCTGTTTGAAAAGTGTTTGGAAAGTATTTGAGAGCATACAGCTCAGTGGAGCATCTGTTATCAAAAGTAAATAACGTTATCAGAGGTAAAAATGCTGACCATGGAAATCGAGGTGTGATCACAGCATCAAGGGATCATAGAAACACAAGTACTGCAGAAAGGCAGTGTCAAGGAAGAAGGGGAAGAAACAATTGCCTGGGAGGGCTGAGAACTATGCAGTAAAAAACCTATCCACTGAGACACGCTTCCAAGGAGAAGACTCATAGGTGCTGAGCCAAGGGGCAGTTCTAGATGTAAGGGAGTTTTTTTGAACCATGTAGATAAGAAGCCAAATATCCTTTTTTTATCTTTCCCTCGTTTTAATTCTGTTTAAAGAAGAGTTCAAAATACCAGAGTCCTCATCCCCATGACATACAGTGGTTGTATAAACAAAATGAGTCAATGTCACATCACACAAATATAGTTTGACTTCTTGACACTTTTGGTGGCGTGAAGAGAAGAATTTCAGCTGAACTAGGCCTTATTGGGAGGCCTCTCTTGATCTTACCTTGATGGGAGCAGAAGAATACTCTATCGTTAATTCTCATCATCAAAACTTCTGCACAAAACCCAAGTTCTCTGTATGTCCAGTGTGTGCACAGTCCAGTTTGTCCATGTGCCAATATCTGTCTGGTGGGCAACTCTACAGACGCTGTAGAACCATGGACTGGGAATCAGCCCTTTTTGAAAAGGCTGGGAAACATGGACTTCAATAAGACCAAGGAATGGAGTCATTAATGCCTCCCCATTGGAAACCAGGACGGCAGAGGTTGTCTACCTGCATATATCAGTCATGCATTTGAGGAAATAAATTGAACAGTGGGATCGTAAAGCAATGAAGGGCATCCACAGTACTCTGAAGTCTGAGACATTACCCCAAGGAGTCATTTCTTAAATCACAAAGCTTATGTGAACTGATAAAATATGCAACTGTGCATATTGGAGCAGGCAGGGAGGGATATTGTAGGTCTGAATTATTCACAGTAGCCATATCCTTGCTTTTCACTGGCAGCAAAATTTAATCTCAGTGTCAGAGATGTGATACTGAGTTAATAATGGAAAAGTCTGTTTACTGCAGCAAGAATTGGTCACTTATCTGCCTGTGACAATAACGTGGTAATTTCAAATAGACAAGAGCAGAGCTCTGCACGGGGAGCCGTGGTTCCTCATTTTCTGGCCCCTTTAGGGTGACTTGACTTCTCAGGAAAGAAAATTCATAGAAAAGAAGGTTCTGAAAGAAATTCCTACTTTTCATAATTTTTAAAAATTTCTCTCCAAATCTGTAGGAAATTGATTACAGAAGAGATAAAACATTTCTATGAAGCAGTGAAAATTTTAATTTCAACAATGATGCGAGCATACTATCCAAGCCAAATAAAATTAAAGATAACATAATTGACAAGGGTTTTCAGCATTAAATACATACAGCATTATGTAAATGCAGCATTAATTTAAAACCAAGTGATTGTCAAAAATGAAAACCAAAGCAATCTAACTTGCAGCTTTTCTATTTGACTTCTCTTTCCCACACAGATGAGTCCAAATTGAAACTGCAGTTGTTCCATTTGCATTTAGTTAAAGCTGAATTTCTGCTGGAAAACATAGCTTGCATGAAGGATTTAACACCTGTTAAGCAGGAGAGCAAGTACCCACTGCAGTGGAAACTGAGATCCATTGGAGGGTGGCCATTAGCAAGTTTTAATTATTCACAGCGACTCCACATTACTTTTCATGGACAACTTTTATTAAAACCTCGTTGCCTCACGGTCTGATGTTCAGTTCTTAGCATGAAGAGTGTTTATTAAAGCAAGAAATCATTAGTTTTCAAGTGCCATGGAGTGGGAAAAAATCAAGGCGTGTCTAATGCTATTCAGTGGACAAAGCCTAATCCTAATGACATTTATGAAACATTAAGATTAACAGAAACGGGGCTCTCTCTTGCCCATCCTTGACTTACTTATTATTCCTGATACTTGTGCAGTGCCTCTGACACACAGCCAGCTTGCAGAGGGGCCCGTGAGTTTGGGAGCATCAAGTGTCTGCCCATTGTTCCAGGACTTCTGCTACCCTGGGCAAGTGCTGGCAGGAGAAAAATGGGATCATAGCGATCTCTTTCAGGTTGGCAGAGCCTTTATTTTCCTCCTGCCCATGAATGCCATTTTATATTAAACTTCTTGTCAGCACTAGACAACTCAACCTTATTTCAACAGAACTTCATTAGTCCAAATTTAACCCCCGTAACCTCTCCTATCACATAACATAAGACGGCCCAAAGCTATAAAGTATGTGAGACATGTGAACCGGGAAACACAATTACACTGTCTAAAGGGATTATTCTCTGCAGGTAGGGCTCTTTATCTGCACATGACGAAAGCCTGCTGGTAGTTACGCAAATGGCAAATCCACACCGCAGTCAATCTTCACACCGCACATTTGGGACCTTCTACCCCAGTAGGTGCATATGAGGGGGACATCCACATGATTCAAATATGTGCTCTCTCACAGCCTGGTCCCTGTTATCTTCTCAGAGCACCAGCATGATGCTTGCAGAGATGTCCCTTACATTTGGAGTGCTGGTTTAGGAGAGAGATCCCTTCGGAAGGACTGCTGTATGCAGTGGAACAGCACGATGTGTGTGCCTGCAGCTCCCCAGGGTCAGATGGGATCCCTTGCAGGGCAAGTGGCTTTCACTGTAGTGACCCCAAGCGTGCCTTCACATGCAGCATCTCCTCAGTTATTATATAATAATGGATTATTATTATAAAATTAAATAATAATATATAATACATTATAATAATATAATATTGGTTATTAAATATTCAAAGGAGATGTGGTTACAGACCTGTTTTAGCCATGCCCTGGCAGTCTTTTACCATATTGCAAATATTGTATTTCTTTTTTCTAGCAAGTCCTTTGATTCTGCCCTATCATAACGGTTCCTAAGGTGCAAGATGATGTGTGACAGGCACTGCTTTGGAGAAGACAAGACTGGCAAATGTTAGTTTTTTCTCTTAATATGATGACAAAAAGCCCTGAAAAGCTGAAAAAAGAGCTTCAAGTGTGCCTTACCTTTTCTCAGTGTCCTCCTTCCCCTTCTCAATTTCACCTTGCCTTTTTTTTCCTATAACAGAAAGGGAGTCTGACTGAAAAACCACATAGCAATTCAGGATTTTGTTATAAGCTGCTGTCACCCACTCTGTTGTATTGCTTTTCCTGCAGTCCGGCACAGCTGCATTTGCTGCTGGGATGAAATGTTTGGTGTTCAAATGTTTCTCTCTTGCTGCTTACGGCAGAAGATTCAATGAACAGAGTAAACTAGATACTGTGGTTTAGGTTGGCTCAAGAGAGGGGAAGAGGGAGGTCATTGACAGGTACACCACTTCCCTGCATTTTTCTCAAGTTAAAGTAATACAATGGTAGTCGCTTGAAGGAAAATGCACCAATTCAAAAGCTGGCTCCTGGCAAACAAATAGTGAAACGAAGAAATTCCACCTCCCTTTCTCTCACTGCAGGAAAAGATTGACCTTTTCTTCTCTAGTGACTTGTCAGTTTTAATGAAACCTGTAGGAATGTATTTATCCAGAGAATCTTTACCTGTCCCTAAAAACTGGGCTGAAATGAGCTTATTATTCAAGTCACTAGAAGCAAGAAGGGGAAAACTAACAGAGAGAAAGCTGTAACCTCTGCATAAATCATGCTTATTTTGTTAATGAGGCTAAAAACCAAGTGATGGGGAGAGCAGTGAGAGTCTGTTTGTTTATTAGCTCAGTCATATTTAATCTAGGATTCAGATTTAGAGGGTGGGTGTAGGGAAGCATGCGGAGCTGGAGTGAATTTTTCATTGAAGGAGCATATGCATAAGGAAACTACCAAAGGTAACAAGCGTACAGTGCTGTTCTTTGCCCTGCTGTTTTGCACTGTGGAAAACTGATGCTTCAGTGGCAACTGAATCTCAACCTAAACAGACAATAATAGATAAACTGCATCTTTAGAGTTGTTCCTTACATTTGTGATAAATAAAAGCAATGTGGTTTTAAGTAACTCACCAGTAATGATAAATAATAACCAGTTGAACAGAATATCTGAGCTTTCACTCAAGCAACTGCCAGGCTGTGTGTATCTGCCTCACCCAGATTTGATGTTAAGACATCTATATGGGTGCATTAACCTGCACGTTTCTCATAGCCCAGATAAGGCACTGCAAGACATTTAATGGGAGAAGCATTTGAACTAGTTCAGAGCTGTGTTTTTCCCTAGGGTGTTCACAGGCGATGCTCAAAGAGTCCCGTGTGACCTCGCCTCCTGTCACTCTTCTAGTGCAGAAGATCAATCCCTGTGTGATGGAGCTGTGTAGGTTTTTTCAGCTGTGCCTCTGTGTTGGTCAGAGAAGATATTCCAGGAAGGAAGGCATGAGGTAAAGCCTGGCACTTGCTTTTTTCTTCCTCTCTGCTTAAAATACTCCATCAGGCTATTTTCAAATTACAGTTTTCAATCACTAATGTTTATATTTGAGAATCTGCAGCTACTGCCTGAGACCCAAATGAACAAGACCTGATCCAGCTTCCAGTATTCAAACTACATGAATAAAGCTCAGCTGAATTTTTCCACATATCTAATGGCATAGTTAAGATCAAACTCTATCTCTTTATTTCCATATTCAATATTAGCGGTATGATGTGCATACAGCTGTGCTCATGAAAGATAACAAGCTGCTACTCTCTCAACTACATCCTTAGGTACTGCGTTGAATACTATTCCTGGTTCTTGAAAAATGCATATTACGTCTGTGCAAGAGTCAAAAGAGTTGCTTACTCCCAAAGTAAGTACATTTTCTCTTTATATCTTTCTATACTTTATTATGAAAGTATAACAAATTTTTAGATATCCACAGAGCATTTCCTGTCTTTCATCAAACAGATCTTTTTGCTGATAACGATTTTTTAAGGTATTAAAAAACTATTTAACCTTCATGTATGTTTTTAATATTTTCCTTGTAAAACCTCTTCTGATGACAGGTTTTTTTATGTCTTTCCAGCATTAAAACAAAAATGCCTTAAAAACATCTGTACGTCGGTATAGAGCACTGAGGAATTATCCTATGAACTGGAAGATCGGTGGCAGTTTTAATTGTCTCCTTAGTGTAAAAATGAGGATGCAACATGTTATTTGCAAATATTTATAACAAGCTATTAACCATATGCTAACCTAGAAATGTGTCTTCTATTAAGGCGTTGTAAAATTAACGTGTAAAACCTTTGTATTTTATACAAATGATGTAACTGCAATAAAAGCATTGAAAGGCTTTTAAAAATTGGATTTTATAAAGGGTATTTGTATGGTTGGGTAGTGAATGCAAATAGCTCATTCCAGTTTTATTTACAATTAAGAGAATCACAATTAATGAATACAAGGTAATTTAAAAGCGACCTGAAATACTGAAGACAAAAAGGATTTTTCCTGGTGCTGAACACATGCAGATTATCCCCTATTCCAAATTGAGAGTCTCCCATTACTTCAGCACCTCAAGTGCAGACTCACCAAGTAAATATTCACACCTCTTGTGCCTTCACCCAGTGGTAAATCTGTGTGAATTCACCAAGATCACCTCCTGCCTTATGTGCACATATGGTGAACTAAAAGCAGCTCTAAAAAAGGATAATCAAATTGCACCACCCTATATTTTTCCTACACTGAAGCTAAGTGATGCTGGTATCAACCCAAAGTACATCATGAAGCTATTAATATTTCAAAGAAAATCCGATTATTTGCACTACAGCTGGTGCACATTGATATTTCACTAAAGAAATATGTGTTCAAAGTAATATAAAGCCAAAAAGAAAGGTGGCACCATAGGGAATGATGCCCCCACGGAGAGGTGGGATGCAGCATTGCTCTTGCAAAATACATTTCCCTGTTGTGCCCAATAGCATGACGGAAGCATTTCTGTCGTATGAAAGAGCAGGATAGATTGGAGTAGCACCAATTACAGTTGATACCAAATGTTAGCCAGTGGAAGAGAGGAATATCAATACAAAGAACATATGAATTGAGGATACTAACATGGCCGGGGTACTGCAGTGCTGTGGAGAGATATCATTCTGTGGCACCTCTCCTCACCCAAGGCAGACCAGCTCTGCTGTGAGGAGCTGAGTGAATTACATCTTTGTGCAACTGATTTGCTTTTAAATCTCACAAAACCATCTTAAAACCTGAAGACGTGATTTAAAAGAAAACCATTCGTATTATTTCATGCATTTTTATCATTAAGTTTTTGGAGAACTCAGGCAGAAGGATGTGGAAACTAGAACATAAGGGCAGAAAACGATCATTAAAGTCAGTTTAACTTTGTGGGGTTTCTTAGGTTTGATTAAAAAGTATCAAAAAGAAAAGTATTTTTGGGAAAGGCTTCCCTTTCTAAAACGTGTTTTATTATTAGTTTAAGAAGTTTAATCAGCTCTGAGCTGTAGCACTGGTCTCCACGCTAAAGGGCACTTCCGTGTGTAGAAAAAATCACTCTGTGTTTTTCCTTCAGGAATACAAGCCCTCAGACAGCATGCTGGCCTGTGTAGTGCAATAGGTTGTACCTGAGCCATGTCTGGCACTGGGGTAGGTCACAGCCATCTCCACTCTAATGTCCTGGAAAGGCCTGAGATCTACTGCCCAAGCATGTTCATGGGGACAGAATTAGAAGGTATCACATGGTAATGGGTATCTTGTGAAAGGAGCTGAGAAAGGATTAATGGTACTTGTCCTGAATGACAACCTTCTTGTCACAGCTATGTTAGACTTACGTTTGGCTTTCCCAGGGGAATAATGACAATTACTGAGAAAAACTTCAAAATAAGAATGAAAAAGTTCCATGAAAATAGTGAACACATTGGCTGCCCTTAGAAAATGTATTTGTTTCCCATATTCCATGATTTTCAGTCCTGAAAAACCTCTATGCATGTTTGGCAGAAGTACAGAAATGATGGTGGTATATGGACAAATCAGTACGTCAGAGGACTCATGGTCATTATTATGCTCAGTCAAGCCCTCTATGTCAGTCAAGCTGAAAATGTTCTCCCAAGTAGTGAAAATGCTCTTTGGACAATCCCTGGATACTGCAAATGGAGACACCAAAACCCACATGAAAACGAATTTTTATATCATTAACACATAATTTCTGCCATGTTTTATTCTTCTGTAATGTTCCTTGGTAAGTCTGGTCACAGAAATGTTATGGCTGGACCCTGTCATTCCCTGTCAGCGTGTCAGTACTGAATCAATAGAGCATCACGGAATCACAGAATGGTTGAGGTTGGAAGGCCCCTCAAGAGGTCATTTGTTCCACTCCCTCTGCCCAAGCAAGGCTACCTAGAGCCAGTTGCCCACATGCCTAGTGATTGCAAATGTCTGTGATTCCAAAGCCATGTCCACACGGCTTTGGAACGTCTCCAAAGGAGGGGAGGGAGAGGGAGGCTCCACAAGCTCTCTGGGCTTCCTGTGTCAGTGGTTGGTCCCCCTCACAGTAAAAAGGCATTTTCTGAGTTCAGAGGGAACCTTTTGTCATGTCACTGAGCACCCTCTCTTCACGTATTTATATACATTGATTACATCCCCCTGGGCCTTCCTATGTTGAAGAGTCTCAGCTCTCAGCCCTCCTCATATGAGAGATGACAAGTGCTGCTTTCACACAGAAATTAGTCCCTTAATTATCTTTATGGCCCTTCCCTGGATTGTCTCAAGTTTGTCCATGTCTGTCGCGTACTGAGGAGCCCAGACCTGGACACCCATACTGACAGACACTGGCCTCCAACCAGACTTTGTGCTGCTGATCACTACCCTCTATTCAGCCAGTTTTCAACCCACATTACTGGGCTCATTCAGCCCATATGTCAACAGCTTCTCTAGGAGGATCTTAGTGGAGACAGTGTCAAAGGGCTTTCTGAAGGTCTTGGAGGACTCAAGCTTTCTGTCCATGTATGTATATCTACAATTTCCAGTTTGTTGGACTTCTCACTTTTCCATACTAAAACTCAGTGGAGAGTTTGCCTTTGTTAATGGCACCTGTGAAGGGTTGTGGTGTCTGACCGTGGCAGAAAGCACATCTTCCCGATGAGGAGAAGCCTTCCCAAAGCTCATTGACTCAACCTTCCCCTGGATTTCACTCAGCTTTGGATCAGAGCCACTGTGGATAGATGAGAGAAGACTTCTCAACCCTGAGGAATGCCAGTGTTTAAAGCTGTGTAAATTTTCACTCATCTTTCATCACTGAGCACTACCTCTTGCTAAGCTATTAAAGCCATATTCACATGCCCCAGAGATTTTGTGAGTGATTAATAACAATGAGATGATTGTTATTTAATTACAGCCAAGAGTATTAGGCAAGGTTATTATACAGTGAATGCACCTGCAGAACAGAATTCCTAGTATAGATCCTTTACATGGCTGGAGCTACATTACTAAAATACACTGTAAGCATAATGACTCTAAGGAATCTTATGGAAGAATTAATTAATAAACGTTGAAGTGGGTTTGATAAAGGAAGTGATCACATGGGTGAGGTATATATCCAAGTGGGTATAAATAACTTAGTACTGGCTATGCTGAAATCCATTTGTCCTCCATCCAACTGCTTTTGAATAATATCCCTCAAGGTAAGCCTTTCTAGATGCACTGTATAACGCAGGAATCAGGAAGGAAACAATGTAGAATAAACTATTTGGGACTGTGGAGTTGTAGACTGAAGTGTAGGTAAGAGATTTGGGATAGCAGACTATATAAGTATTCAGAGCTGTTAGATTTATAATCTCACTTCCTAATGAAATAATATTTTTTTAATAGGAATTCATGTGATATTTGACAATAGGAGAGCAGATAATCAGCAGTATATAAATATTTGAAAACTGATAAATATTTATTTGGCTGCAAAAAATTCCATGCTTGACTTAGAAAATCATTCTAAACCAGGGAGTACAGATCAAAACCAACTCATTATCTGTCAGTTAGTAAATACTAGGGCAAGGCTTCAGAAAAATTCTTTCCATACATTTATGGAAGGACAAGCACACCCAGAACTTAAAGCTCTTAACAACATGTTTATCATTAGGAAAAGACATAATGCATTAGACCAGTCTCAATGCAGATTAGAGTAAATGTTTGACTAGAGAGTGGGGGAGATTTTTGTGATGTGAAGAAAATTGGTATAATGAATTGCAGATTAACTGGGTTCAAAGGTAGTAATCCCAGAATGTCTCTTGATTTACACGGTGTTTCACAATATCTGCATTTAAACATAATTGTTTAAACAATTTAAAGAATTTAAAGAATTAAAGAACTGTTTAAATATCCTGTTAGATCAAATAAGATGTAAAAACTGTTCGTAAAATAAAAGAAACTTCAAGTACACCATTCTATTGCTAAATGAACTCTCCCTGTCTGTGGTGCTTTGGCTGAGCCTGTTGACTCACCTAAAGCAATACTGAAATAAGTATTGTTTATGGAGGACATTGGTAAAATCTGAAGGATACATAAGGCTCACCATTGTCATAATATGTGCATTTACTATAAGGGTAATAACTAAATTGTATCTAGCAGAAACATAGCCAGGCTACGAAACAATGATTTTCTAAGCTGATGTCTTCCTACTCCCAGTTTCAAGAGATAACGTTCTGCTTAATATTTTACTTAACTCCCCAGGCACACCGGTCTGCTGTGTGACTGTTTCTTGTCTTTGGACTAAAATGATTGCAATCCTGCTGTTGTCTATGTCAGTGATGTTGTACAGTGGTAAGTGGCAACGTATTTTTATGATTATTTGAAATTTATGTCTAAATACTGTTGTAAGTTTGCGCATTCAGAAACAATCCTTTAGAAGAACACCTTCTGTCCCCTCAAACCTGATGTTCAATGCTCAAATACATTTAAATAAGTTTATCTATGGAGTTCTTATAAAATGGATTTTTCTCAGGACTTGTAGTGTAGCAAGAAACATTTAGTGGGATCAAAAATACAACCAAATAAACTGCAACTCTCTTTCTGCTACCATTTGGTTATTATTTAAGTCCTCTAGACCCCAAAAAAGTTACAAGTTAAAAATAAAGAGATTCTACTCATTCAACACACGTGTATTGTCTAAATTCTCCAAACCATTCAATGCATCCTGAAATATAACTCGTGTTCAGATAAAGCTTCTCCTTCAAATTTTATTACAAATAATTTTCTTCGCATAACTCTTCAGATTTTCTTGTCATGGGTGAACGAGCTTCCCAGTGACAGGGGTGGGCAAATGCTTCAAATCTCTTCAGTCCCTGCGCTGTGAGTAGCAGTGTGCAGGTGAAGAGAAGGACTCTTGGAAGGTCTAACACCATTTCTAGTCACTCCATGGGGTTATTTCTAAAGGGAAAAGAAAGATCAGCACCTTGGCATAGACTAAATTCTGCACTCATCTACTTCAGTTTCACCTGTCACCTCTCTTCTCAGGGGCTGCATGCATTAGAAGTCAGTAAAAAAGAAGTTCTAATAGAAAACATATGGGATAAAATATATTGATATAGCTGAACCTTAAGACTCCTACTATATGAATAGAAATCTGAAAGAGTATTAGCATTTCCCAGTGCAGTGACAGAGAACGCCAAAATACCTACACCATTTATCCATTATGAGTAAAGGGATATTTAGTCCCCAGATGTGAAGGGAACTATATATTGATAATATCTAGAGCACTCAGTAATATCTGGACACTCAGAAATTTGTCTACATAATGTTTAAAAGAGATTTCTCACCAAACCTCAAACACTGTGCCACAGTTTTCATAGTCTTTTCCCCCAGCTAAGCACAATCTGAGGTCAAAGATTTAAAATGTTACTCTTTTTAGGTTTGGAGAGGATTGTTGATTTATATTTATGTGGCATCTATTCTGCTGATCTCTGCTTTGAGACTAAAGCAAGTATCTGTGCATGAACTGGCATCTTTGAGAACCTAATGTGATTTACCTTGAATAAATCAAACAAGTTGGGTTTGCTGCTGCCTGAGTTATGCTGGCACTGTTAAGGTTTCTGCTCCCTGAGGATTATAATGACTTCATCCATGCCCTAAATGATGACATTTTAATTAGCCACAATTGCAAAACACACCTGGAGGTGCACTGATGGTTTTTTTTTGATGGGCTTTTATCAGGTAACGCTGCAGAAAAGCATTGCCAGAGTGCCAACATCACAGGCACAGTCTAGAAAAGTTTTTACGTGTGTCTGAAAGGCCTGTGGATAAGGTACACAACTGAAAAGCCCAAGAGCTGATGTATCATACGAGTCTCCTCGGGATATGTGACAAGTCAGTTAGCAGGTTTTAGGGAAAAGAAAGAGAAGTTGACATCCCCAGTATCTTCTGAGGTTAGAAGGACTGAGTTTCATAGTGCAATCTTTCACTGGCTTAGCAGGAAACAACACAGGACCAAAAGACATGACAGTAAAAGAAGAAAAGAGAATAATTCATCCAGAAAGTATTTTCTCTTTGTCCGTCCCATGACAATTCAAATAAAATGAAGCAATCTTATTGGCAAACGTTGGCTCATTGATCTTGACTTAGTGACAACTAGAAATATGGTTCTTTGTAATGAAAGGATTAGAAGAGCCACAAGTTTACTGAGCTGCTGACCCTGTGACAGAGATTTGTCTCTAGGGGAGCTTCGAACATGCATGTGTTAATTGGGTATGTGCAAAGTAAGTTTGCTGAGAAGAACTAAGCACAAGTGAAGGATGCTGGAGCAATCACAACTTCAGCAGCTCTGTAACGTGGCTTTATCAATTCTCTCTGTCTCATTGCAACTCAATGAGATTTTCATGTTTTCCAAAGTTTTGCTGAAAGGTCTGAATGATCACTGGCATCAACAGACACTGAGTCTGAACCATGATATTACGCAGTGTGCCAAAACATGGCTCTAGATGTGCTTGATAGAATATGGCCTGAGAAAAGAATGTTCGTCATTGCAGAGGAAATACAGGCTTTAAGCCAAAAATAAGGGGCAATTTTTCTTTAGCAAGCGTGTGTACAAATACATAGCATTCAGTGCTGTTTATTTTGCAAGGCACACCATTGCTTTGCTTGCATCTGATTTATTCCTGGCTGTCAAGCTTTCAACAGACCTGCTTCAGCTGTGTGAAAAGGCCACTCTTCATCAGGATTTGTTGTGTGGTTTGTGGAAAGCAGTCTGTCCCCTCAGACCTGCTGCAGTGAAGGGCATTTCTAATGGATTGCTGGTCTTCTAAAAGCTTTTCATCGTGAGCAAGACTTTCAGGAAAAGAAAAACAGAAGAAGGAACAAACTCTTCCTGCCTCCCTCAACGCCATATCCATATTCTGCCACTAAACTTGAGAAATGAGTTGCTGGAAGCATACGGCTCTTACCATGAACATCTTGTTCACTACACAAAAGTTGTAGACATCCTGAGAAGATACTTATATATGATATAAGGAAAAGGTCCTATTTTTTTCCTAATCTTTTGCTAAACGTAGCTTTAAGCCTTCTATATCTATAAACCCCAATACTTCGCTCTCTTACACTTACATTTATGGCAGGGAAATGCAGCAGATTGGCAAGATAACTGTCAGCTCTTTCCCAGAATCTTTCATAGAGACCACAGACAGCTTTCCTAATGCCAGTGCTTCTGAGATATAAGATATGCCATGAATTTAACATTAGGGTTTTTCTTTAGTTTTTAGAACCTTGAGCCATTAAATACCCTTAATACCTTAAAAGAAAAAAGAAAGTTTGGTTTAAATATATCCAAAGTAACTCATTCTCTCCTAAAATAATGCAAAAAATAAGAAAGGGAAAAAGTGGAAAGGGAGAGAACAAGTCTTGATTTCACCCTTGTTCAGGACATGGCAAATAGAAATAAAATATATCACAGTATCTTCAAAAGGAAAAATATAATTAAGAAAAAAATAGTTTGGGAAGAGAAGCAATAAGGACTCAGAAAAATGAAAACTGTTGACTTCAAACAACCATAAAATCATAGAATCATGGAATAGTTAGGGTTGGAAAGGACCTTACAATCATCTAGTTCCAACCATGCTTCAAATAAGAGCACAGGATTGCAGAGTAGAAACCTTTGGGACAATGAAAGTAGTTGGGCAACCAAACCAGTGTTATACACTTCTATGGATATATCCCAGTAAGTGCTGCTCTTCAGAAGAGTTAACACATCTAACACATGAGGGTTAGCACATCCTCACCAGCAATACCTCAGTTTAACAGAGGACTGCTTTTTAAGCTGCAGTCAATGTGACTTACCAGTATGCTTCCGGGGTTTTCTGGGTGTGGATGGAGCCAAGCAAGTGTTTCATGGCTTTGATAAAGCACCTCAGTAGTGTAGGAAGGTATTTGAAACGCTTGCAGTGTATGTGTCACAATGAAGCAGGTATATGGTCTTGATTTGTTGTTTTTATTTATATTTAAATCTTTTTCTTCTCAAATGTGTTTGCTGAAGCAGGTGGCCAAGGACTGGGGAAGCCAGCATTCCTGCCAGAGCTTCTTGACACACCTGAAAGAATCCTCAGTAAGAATGGTTTAAGCTTTACTTTCCACACTATTGCACGGCAGTGGGGAATTGCTTGCACTTGAGAAGCATGGCAGCGGCGCGTGCTGTCAGCGAACAGCTAGTACCCCTGATCTCAAACTGGTTTAGCAACTGAAGCAGGATCAGGGGCAGTCTGGGGACAGTTCTTGTCATTTACCTTTTAAAAAGAAGTGTGGTTTGTTTATTTTTTCATTCAGACAATGCCACATTCTTCAATGGAGTCTTTCAAAATGTGGAAAGTGTTGCCTTATTTTTTGGTAAGTATGTGTTCCAGCTGTACTTGAGCACTGAATTTCTATTTTATAGAAGCGTTTCCTCTTATATACACTGAAAAGGAACACGGATTACTGAGGTTGTAGATTTCCCCAAGGACTACAATACTAAATACTGTTAAGTGTTGTCATGTTTTAAGGACAAGTTTCAAGCATTGCTCAATGTTGCTGCCTTGTTTAGGCTCTGTTTTCATCACTCGTGTGACCCACACCAGGCTCACCTCCACTGACCATGCATTTTGTGGCTGTTCTCCTTACAGACTGCCTGGGTTCTCACTTCACCTGGTTACAGTCCATCTTCACAAACTTCCCTGCCCTGCTCAACTTTGTGAACAAAATGAAATGTGTTACTGGGCTTTGTCCCAGGGATTTTGAAGACTATGGTTGCTCTTGCAGGTTTGAGATGGAAGGACTCCCTGTGGATGAAGCTGATGAGTAAGTGTTAGCCTCTTCTGCTCTGATAGGCTGCCAGTGCCCTCATGCTCAGATGACCCAAAGTGTAACACTTGCCTAAACAATTTAAGGACGGTTGTAAGAAAAGAGTTTCATTCAGAGTTATTATAAACACTTTCCACCCCTGTTGAATCTATTCATCACACACAACCTAAGTATCTGATATGACCTACAAAAGACAATTTCAGCTCCGGTTTATTAGCCCTGTCCTATGTTTTTCCTACCTGCTCATCAGCACTATCATTTTGCTGGGCCAACACCCCATACCAATTGCCTTACACCATGGCTTGGAAACAAATGAAGTCGAGGTGGTCATAATCTATAGCATATAATGATCCACTTGCTACTTTTTCTTCATAGCTCAGAATCAATTCATCTCACCACGCTTCACTGGGGAGAAATAGTCCCATCCTAGAGATAAAAGCAGAGTCCCCCACACCTGCATACAATTCCACTAGTGCAGCTCTGATGGCACAGCTGATTTAAAGTGGTTGCAAATATGGGTTACTAATGCAGTAGCATAAATAAACACCATACCCATCTCCTTGACAAATCTTACCCCGAAGTTCCAAATTCTTTAAGTTCTGGACACATTTTCTTTGTACTGGGGAATTCTGTCTCACCCTTCAATTGGTGCCAAAAACTGGAAGGCCTGTTATTAAGGTGAGTGGGAGAGCATTAATCCGAGGGGTTTAGTGACTTTACAATCTTACCAAAGAGTTGGTATTGGGAGCAGTGTAAGGTCATAGTGGGCTATAATGAAAATGTTGGCATCTGAAGGGGATTTAAGCATCAACAGAATCAGTTTACAGGTGAGTATGACTTCAAGTAGCAGTTAGGACATTAAGTAGATCTTGCCCTGAATACCTGCATTGTAAACACTGAAGCATCCAGGAGCAGAGCAGAACAATGTCACTCAATGGCTCTTCCCAGTATCGTGCACCAGGAACTAAACCATCCAAGCTCCTCTCTGTGCTTTGGAGAGATGCTGCCGCAGACCCTGTCTGGGCTAATGAGAAGAAATGTACTTTCAGGCCGGGACAATCAAATGGTTATTCACTTATGTCAGTGTGAGGTGTGAAAAGAAATTCAAAGCGAATCAGGATCCATGTCTAAATAGAAAAAAAGTTTCTTCCAACAATGTAATGTATTAATGCCCTGGGTGAAGACAGCAGTGGCTCAGAAAGGGCTAGTGCCTATAGCTAGATGGAAATGAATCCATTCAACTTTCCAGCATGGGACGGCTGGGAAAATGAAAATATAACCCTGCTATTGGAAAAATCCCATGGGACTTCTTAAGAAAACTTTTCTGAGCGCTCATGATGACATGCTGAAACGAGAGCTCAAATCAGTTCAATGCATTGATACCCGTGGAGCTGAGCACCTGGGCTTTTGCTTTACTTAGCTTCATTTTAATGCAGA
The DNA here is from genome assembly GCF_963264785.1 of Psittacula echo. NCBI lineage: Eukaryota > Metazoa > Chordata > Aves > Psittaciformes > Psittacidae > Psittacula > Psittacula echo. The sequence continues at coordinate 152,640,537 of NC_137737.1, read as the reverse complement.
GCAGCATAAATACAGAAAGGGCTGAATGATTTATCAGCAGGTTTGTCCAAGTACCATCCACAGAGTCTCTTAGTGTTTACAGATGGGTTAGCAGCCCTGCGGTGAGGTTTTCTTAGCAGCATGGCAACCCCACTGCACGTTGCAGTAAATGGAAACTGATTATTGTTTTGCCACTGACGCAGATACGCCTTTGGTTCAGTTGAGCATCAAACCAGTGGCTGTTTTTGTCAGACATGGTTGCTAGTGTGTCGCAATCTTCTCACTAACTTTATTTCTTGGAAACTAGTTTTGCAGACCTCAGATTTTGTCAGTGCCATTTCTGTTTCATAAACAGGGGCTGAACATCTCACTGTAGGGTTTTAAGGCACTGGAAAAGGTTTGTACCAACCTTTTCCCATTTCCCAGAGTAGTTTATTGCTTATCTAAATTAGAAGCCCAGTCCATGGGCTCCATTAGGAGCCTCCATAGTCAATGGAGAAAGAGAACCATGTCCAGAGGACAATCCACATCTTACAATTCCCTTCTTGCAAAGGGAAAGCCAGTATATTTTCTGATTAACTGTTGCAGGGTTGATGTGATTGTGATGCTTCAAACAAACAAGAACTTCAGGAAGTTTGTACAATTGTGCGGTTAAAGGAGCTTTTAAGAGCTGACACCTCACTAGATCTCAGGCAGAGACAGGAACGGGTCTTGACACATTTCATCAGCTCTGTTCCTGATGGAGCTTACAGACTTCACCCTCACCTCTGAAACAAGGCATAGTAGCGTTTGTGGTGTGGAGGAACCATCAGAGACTCTCTGTTGAATGCTATTTGCCCTCACCTTTGCTCAATACATTCCAGCAGTCTCCTAAACCAGGTTACAGCAGGAAAAACAACCAATAGGCAGTAGAGACCCTGAAGTGCAAGAAACTGGGCTTTGAAACTTCATCATCTGGGATAACGCTATTGTAGAATCACAGAATAGTTAGGGTTGCTATTCATGAGCTCTGATCCGCTGCTGGCAACCTAAGCGAACCTCATCACCGATGCCTTTCAACAAGTCAAAAGTGTGATTGTGGTTAGGACTTGGATCGCTTCCATGGTTGTGAGGGATATTGCAATAATTTATTAATATAGTAAGTGATTAAATATTAAATGCTTCCTAAATAAAGGAAGTGAGAAAGTTAATGTCTAGCCTAGAAGGGAGCCTGTTTGCTCCTTGCTCTGGTCGGTGCAGGAACGCTTCAATCCACATTAGATGCATATGCAGGGCAGTGGGTGATGTGTAACAACACATTCACTGTGTCTTTAACAAAAATCCCACATCAGCTTAGTTAAATTTAACTCCTTACATCATGATCGCGTGGCATCGTGATTCCTGGCAGCAGATGCTGGGTCTGAGTGTTAATGTTGTCTCTGCATTCAGTGTGGACAAGACCAATGGCAATTCAATAACAGCCCCATGTTCTGAGTCTGTTTCTCTGAAATGAGGATATTTCAGTCTAAATCTAGCAGCAAGCCCCTGCTTTATCTTTGTAACATTTTTATATGGGGTAAATGATGACTGAATGTTTTACTGATGTTTCATTTATAGCTGATGTGAGTGCACACAGATGCTGTTATAATATAGAAGATGACTTTGTTCAAGAACAGCTGAAGAGATGATTGATGAATAGCTGCTTGTTTTAGTTGACTTTCATTCCTATTCACAGCTAAAGTGGTCACGCAGGCTTTGAGGTTTGCATTTCAGGCATTTGTGGCTCCTTCCTATGGCTATATTTTTATTCTGCTTGTTCCATAGCAGAGAAAGTACAAGAAACAGAGGGTAACACTGCACAGATTTATATATCCTCAATGAGATGCAGGGATTCACAAGGCACTGCAGAGACAATAACCCTTGGTGAGTGACAGGCTCTGTGTAGTTCTCCAAATCTGCAGTGAGAAAGGTTGTGCCAGGGCTGGATCCAAGACCTTTAGAGCGGAGCCATGAAGCGCTGTTTGGGAGTGAGCACTGTGGGTCGGTATTTGGATACTGACTGTGGATTTCTCATTTAAACTACCTGTGGACTCCTTGTAAGAACTCAGGTACTGCAACAGGACACAAATGCAAGCGTTATCTCCCACAGCCTGATCCCACCATTGAGTTTTGCATCCAGCTGTACTTATCCCACTAGACTGACTTAGGGGAAAGTAGTACTCGGTCTTTCTTGTGTCTAGGGACCACACGGAGAACCTTTTTTTCTTATTTAGCAACTTTTGCATTCTTGAGTAACAGCAACATGAGAACATTGCAGTCTGAGCTTGAACTGGAACTAACTTCTGTGCACTGTGTGATATTTCATTCTTTAAGATGCTGTTTCCAGCACCGCAAATGCTATGAGGAAGCAATGGAGATGGAGTGCGCATGGGACCCATCAAAGATTTCTACAGATGTCAGCTGCTCTACTGAAAACCTGACCTGTGGTAAGATTAACCCAACACAGGAGCTTAATGCTGGAGCCTCACCATGACCAAGAAGTTTGTTTTGCTTTACACATGGAAGTCATATATAAATTTAGCAGAAACCACCTCCTCATGTGGATTTTTAAGGGATTAAGTGTTCTGCTCAGGAGTGAATGGAAATGGGAATACACAGAGGTATCAAAACCCAACTAGGCAGGGAAACTGAAGTCAAATAGGTAGAAACTTGCCAGGGCTCCATGAACAGGCTGAGGCTTCCCTGACCTTGCAGGTCCACGGGCATTGCTTGAGATACCTCCACACATCAGAAATGCAGTGGATGCTGGGGAAAGACCTCACAAACAGTTCCCTAAGCTTGAAGGCCTCAGTTTTATACACATTGAGGGATTCAAAGTATTTGTTCACAGGGTTATATGCACTCCTCAGCTACAACAGTATCACCAGTGACAACAGAGACAATGGCATTACAATAGGAGCTACTCCATGCAATGCTGGTATCGTCCTGGCAAATGTGGAATGTGGCTCTTTAATGCCTAATAATTTTTACTATAACATTTCAAGAAGTATTGGCTCTCAGAAAAGATGATATGCTAGAAAATGATTTGAGGATACCAGCAAAGAGGAGAAGAATCGAGAAGAATCCCCACACCAATACCCTTACAGCTTGCTTAAGCAATCTGATTTAATTTCCTTTTCTTGTCCCAAATTTAAATCATTTTTGCTATTTAGGCCAATCTATAATGGTCAAAGTGCATTAAAAGAATAGTAACTATCAAAAATATGAAATATAAGGGTGACAGTTATGAAAGGTCAATGTTCTTTGAAACTCCAAAAGGTAGAAGTTTTTGAAGTGGGAAAATAGCATTTCCTATGAAACTGTTTCGTATCCTTTAGAAGAAGTAAATCGCATCTTACATGAAAAGCTTGGCATCTGGACTTTGAATTCTTGGAGATAGGAGTGATGTATTAATGAAGTCATGAAATGTCAAAGCTAGTATCAGCAGGATTAAGTTTTCCATGGGAAAACTAGAGGCAGTAAAGCACTGCTCTGCAGTCCTTAACGCTCTATAGAAGGAACCAGCTGTGTCAGGCTACATTGACATTTCACAACTAGTGTTGGACTGTGAAACTAGACTGTGTTTAATGTGAAAAATTAAAGTATAAATGGGTTTGCACTAATGAACATAGACATAAACCTTACAGGGAGGAAAAAGCAGGTGATGGAAAAGGTTTTTCAATAGTACTTTGTTTGGATCATTGTTTTATTTCCAGAGTCTGGGGATCCCTGTGAACAGTTCCTCTGCAACTGTGACAAAGACTCTATTGAATGCTTTGTGAAGGCACATATTAACTCTTCCTTGAATGGGCTGGATATTTCCTTTTGTCCACCTCTGGTTACAGGTAATAATAAGGACCTGATCGACTGCCTCTTCCTGCCAGTTTTTCCACTGGCATCAAATCTGACCCAAGAATGAAGCAGTAGCTGGGCGCTTCCCTGCAATGAATCTGGCACTCTGACCTGTTCTCCATTTCATGTGTCCTTTCCATTTACTGCTACTCAAGTGAATTCCAAGAGAGAAGAAGGTAGACTAATTGCTGTCCTGGAGCCCATCCAGGAGAGGTTACCGACCTGCTGAGGGGGCTGAAGCACAGGATGAAAGAGGAGGAGGCTCAGGGTAGATCTCTTTTCTGTCTTCAACAGTAGTGTGGCTATTGAGGTGTGGAGACGGGGCCAGACTCTTACTGGAGATGCACAGAAACAGGACAAGAGTCAAGAGATACAACTGCAACAGGGAAATTCCAGTTAGATACAAAGGAATTTTTATTTCAGGAAGCTCCTGCACCCCATCCCTGGCAGTGTCCAAGGCCAGGTTGGACACGGCTTTGAGCAACCTGGCCTAGTGGAAGGTGTCCCTGCCCATGGCAGGGGGTTGGAACTGGGTGAGCTTTAAGGTCCCTTCCAACCCAAACCATTCTATGATTATTATTCTATGATTTTGCCAACCTGATAGTTGGGATGATTAGTGAACCCCTGAGGTCTCTAGCAGGAATGCCAAACTGCCAAAATATCCCAAATATTCCTCAAACTATGTAAAAACTAACTGGTAAAGCAAAAATAAACCTACTCTGTTCCGTTATTTGGTTTTCATCTTGGAAGGCAAAATCCTCTCTAAAGATGAAGGGGATATTTATCTCCATTGTCATACATGGATCTGTGCTCTGTAGCTGAAATTACAGCCTTCTAAGACTGAATACCTGCCCTGTGGGAACAGGGCTGAATTAAAAACTTAATTCATATGAATTGCAATCAGAGCACAGCAAGGGAGAAGACCTTTGAACTCCCAAGCTGAGACAGAGGTGAAAAAGCAATGCTAGTTTTTCTAAGCCTTTGGCTCATATTCACACACCCCAGTGCTAAATAAGGACGGATACAGACATCTATATCAGGCTCTGGATGTGCAGCCCATTGTGAATAGTTCAATGGAGAAGAAAATGCCACAAGAACGTGTGCATCAAAGGCAGAAAATAGCTTTGTGTAAGCCAGTAATCTTTGACTGGGATCAGATGGCTCTAATAGAGAGTGTGGCAGTTCCAACACATTACAAATAAGGGGGAAATTGTTAGGTGCTAACAGGAAAATCACGCTGGTTTTAGCTCTGCTGATAAAGATAGATTCAATTTTAGCTCACTCAATACCTCTGCTAATTTTAGGCTTCTGATTATATTTCTTAATGAAAAAGTAAAGTCCTTTGAATGAAACATCTTTATTTAGTGTTCACTCCTGTTATTGTCTTTCTGTGTAGTTCTGGCCAGTTCAGGCTTTTTAAAGAAAAATAATGACCCCATCTGACAAATTTCTAGGAAAAAGATTTTGGCAGATTCATCATTACAGAGAAAAAGTTGAACAAAATGGGGATGTATTTGCCTAAACCTTTGCTGATAGGAATAAATCCCATGAACTTGCCCTATTCAGATTGAACAGTGACAAACGCCCTCCTCACACTTTAGTTGACGAGAGAACTTTCTCTTTTTTCAGAAACCACCAGCAAGAGAGAGCTGACAACACTTCACACGGAGGGTACGTGCTCATTTCTGTGGTTCATTGACTGCAGTGTGTTAAACTGAGACCAATTTATATTCAGAAAAATAACCCTATTAGAGGCCATGGATTCCTTTCTGAGAAGCAAAGTTTTAGCAAGATGCCAAAATATAAAAGGAAGAGAAAAAAAGCCCAATAAACCAAAGCACCATTTTGGTGACAAGTGTTTACTCAGGTGCACAGGACAACTTCAGCCAAATGACTCCTTTTTCTGAGAAGGAATTCAGAAGAGAGCCCCGAGTTTCATTAAGAAATAATGTAAGAAGTAATTCACTAAAAGCAACTTAAAAGCATTTTCAGGTGGATCCTTTTCTATTTTCATGCATATTTAGGGCCCTGCTCCAACAAGCATCCTAACCAAGTGTTTTGATTTAAACATTTAAGCTTTGCATTTAAATATTTAATTTTTATCTTGATACCTTCACTATTGGCCACGTATCCAAGTACCTGCTGAAATGGGAATGTAAAGAATGCCATTCACCAGGCAGTTCCTCTTGTTTAGGCTAAAATTCTTCGTGATAGAGACTGAGGGATTCTTTTATGATGATTATTACTATAGTGCATGCTACTGAGTAGAATTTAGTATCAGCAGTGAACAAATAGTAAGGCAGGATTTTAATACTGCTACTGTAATTATCAATAATTAGGTTTGGATTTGCTATATTTATATAATATAAATATGATATACATATTATATATTTATATACAAAATAACCATACAAAAAGCACAATAATAATAATATTTATGAATAAGTTACATTCTGATCATGTTATGCCAAGATCCAGTCTAACGAGCATCCTAAGCCATGACTCTCTGGAGTAAGAATGCTTTTATTTCTGCAGGCTTACTTCGTCATGGGACTGATGGAACACAGCCTGCAACTGCATCCATGGAAGAAGGTTTGCAACTTGCAGGGCAGGAAGCACTGTTTTCAGCTCCCAAAAGCTGAAAGGATAAACATAAGAATGAGCTGTTTGCTTTCTTTCTGCCCTTCCAGAAGGATTGACATAAAAGTAGATACAATGTTTTTGCGATTGAATTCAAGGCTGAATGAGAAGGTGCTGTTTTTCAATTTGTGCCTAATGTAATGTGCCTAACCAGTGTTTACAGTAAGTTTACCAAGGGCTGAGAATAAGAACTCCACAACAAACCCTGTTTTCATCAAAACGGACCTTTTTTATCCCTGAGAACACAGGTAGAAGCAAGTGAGCCATTTGGCAGACATGTGCTATGTAGATGACAACCACTGGTCCCACAGCCAGTTGCATACTTCTGGTCTTTAAAGAGACATTTGATTATAAAGGATCAAGCTGTAGCATGAGGAAAGATCAAGCATGGTTTGTGGAAAATGAGCCAGCATTTCAGTGGTTTATTTACTTGCAGAGATCCAGGCTGAAGTCCCTGTTACTCTGGTGCCTCCCGAGTGAGTTTCTAAACCATGAGACCAAGCGGTTCTTCTGACAATCATTTCTTACTGCTACAATCAAGTTATCTTATTGAGGAATGGATGCTCACAAAATCTCATTGCTGTAGTATGAGAGTACTACTTACTTTTCACCTGCATGGTGTGCACTACAACACAAGCGGCCATGGGCAGAAGTCATCCAAAGTCCTAGGTGGTTCTGGGGGGGACACCTAGTAAGTAACCTCCAAGTCACACAGCAGTGAAATACAGACCAGTCTTTGACGATCCATAGTCAAATTTAGCTGATGCACTCTTGTAATCACAAACAAAACCACAGTGTTGTGTACAGGGACCTTGTATCTAACAAGTACCAAGGCACTGTGCACTGGATGGGTGCAACCAAGCAACCACTCATAACACCATAGAATCAACTAGGTTGGAAAAGACCTTTAAGATTATCAATCACTACCTCAGGACTACCAAGACCACCACTAAACCATGTCACTGCGGGCCTCATCTACACAGTTTTTGATCACTTGACCACTTGAGAAGAGGTGGAAAGTTACACTTTTGAGGAACTTGAGAGCTCAGGTTCAAGTTGTTGTGTGCTCTCCTTTGTTTCTCAGTGAGCCATTGCCCTAATTGTGAATCTAGAATAATGAAAACACATGAAATCATATGGAATTGTTTTCTTCTTTTTTTTTCCCCTTCCTTTTTCATCCTTCTTTTTTTTTTTTTTCTTAAGAAATATTCCTTCAGACTTTAACAGTTTTTCTTTTTATTTTTAAAAAAGTGCCACAAAACAAGGGTGCTTTATGCCGAGTGCAAGTGCTGGCTGTTTCTTCATACCTCCCCTGTATCATGGCGGGGTTTTACTGGATATTTCTTGTTCTCACCTAACAGCGGCTCCAATATTGGCTCATGTTTTTCTAGCTGCTGCTGGGAAGCTTGGTAATAGAAACCTGAGAACTCCTGGAGGAGTGAGTGCACCTGCATTTGCACATCTGTAGCAATCTTTTACTTCCTGCAAAAATGATTACTCATGGTCTCTAAGGAGAAATCGCTCATCATAAGGCTCAAAATAGTGCCAAGGGATAAAAACCTGCATTAGGAACTTCAGAAAGCTGAAAACGTACCAGATACCGTAATAGTCAGACTTTGAAGGAAACATTTGGAGAACTACTTCCCATTTAACTAGTGTCTCTCCATTTAAGCCTAAAGGAGCTTCACCATCAACAACCATGGAAACTGTATTAAACCAAAGCTAAGTACTACTTAGAAGCAATGGCAAAGACATTCTTGGTCACATCACAAAATCCTAACGCAAGAAAAAGATGCAGAGATTAACTTTTGGATCATTTGATAGCTATGCTTGTAATTTATCAAAAGGTAGCTGACAAAATAACTTTATCAGGAAAAAAAATTAAATTGGAGGTTAGGGAAGTATTTTGCCTTGTAACTGCCCATTATACTTGACTTTCAATGCAGGCAAATACTTGACTTTCAATGCAGATATTTATGAGAAATGTGGCATCTGTGTGCAACAGTGAAATTTTATACCTAACCCTGTTTAGTGCATTCATCTGTCAAATGAATTTAATATTGTATTTGCTATTTCAGTCACATTTATGCTGTAAAGCACATTATTTGAATACAGCAATAAGATTATTTTATCGGCATCACTTTGTTTACAAGCAGCAATGCACTGCTGATATAAACAGGCAGATAGCTATATATGAAATGCCTAGCTCTTCCTGCACTGCTGAAAAAGCTTTCTCAGCAGCTTGACTTTTCATTAGAGTTTGTGGTGGCAACATGTTTTCTGAGTCTACGTTTTCGTTTTTCAACAGCGAACTCCTTTGAGCCCAGTGAGATGGTCCTGGGGACTTCCAGGGCCAGAGGTAAGAGTCTGATTACACTGTTGTTGATGAATCAGGCACTCTTTTCTGCAGGTGAAATTGGATTTTGGTTTATGAAGCTCTGTGCTGTCACAGTTAAAAATCTGCAGCACAGGATTTCTAGATAATACTCTGGTTAACGCTCTGGTTCTTCCACTGACTTGCACATCCTTCAACAAACCAGTTCGCTTTTCACCCTCTTCATAAAACAAGGCTGATAGTGACGTTAAGCTTTATGATGTTTCAGTGAATTCAGCCCAAAAATTCACTGCAGAAATGCAGCAGGTAGGTCACCACCATGATGCCTCTGTTTTTTGTGCAGTTACCACAAGGGACCACAGAGTTACAGCTCCTGCTTCCCCCGTCCTCTCAATAAAAGGTCAGTGACTCTCAGCTTTCCTTCTTCTTTGACTGGCACAGCAATATTTCATCTAAAAGCATCACAGTTAACAATCCATGCAGTGACAACAGGGCTGCCAGAGAATAACATTTAGATTAGGGTCAGATCACACCAACTATAAAGCCAGACTGTGAAGTGTCAGCTGTTTGCTGCCTCCAGCCGTTCACTTGCATTCTTCATTACTTGCAAAAACCTCTTCACATAAGATTTTCTGATATAATGGTTGATCCTTTAAATTACATTCATAGCACCTCTGCCAGAAGGGTTCATTTTGATTTTTCCTCCTCCTTTCTAACATGGAATTTCACAGAATTCTTTCTCAGTGTAAGTCCTACTTCAGCTTTTGCAATTCTTAGCACTTTGAGCACAGCCACACCAGTAGCTACCGCTGGAAGCGGAGCACCTTTTTTGTAGAAAGAAACATTCCTGTAGACAAACACATCAGAAAAATACCAAGAAGCCCTGAATATGGGGTGTAGAAAGCAGCCATTTTTTGACTGAGTACATTGTCTGAGCAGTATCCATATCTCCCACCCCACAGACATTTGGCATTGCTGTACTAAGCACTGGTCAAAATCACTATTTTCCTCTGTCAGAAACCTGTGTTGCTTGCAGACCTGCATGGCTCCTGGAAGGTTATTTGCACCATCTATTCTTAGCTAAGTGCATTTCCCAAACTCCAGTTGTATTTTCTACATCTGGCAGGAATTGCTTTCATTTTAACACATCACTGTCAAAGTGGCATAAAATGTGCGCCTTGCCGAGCTATTAAACTAGCATGTTGCTATTGATCCCTTTCCTCAACCTTTCATGGGCTTTGTTGTGTTCTTAGCAGGATTTTCATTATTTTAATCTATTCTCTTATCACATGACAGGTTATTTCCAACACATACTGAAACCAGAACATCAGAGGGACAAATTTAATGAATTTGAGATTAATCCAGTTAATAAGTTGACCCTTGGAATGCAAAAGAAAAGGCTTTAAATGCATGGAAACACATGTTCACTAGTTTTCTTCAAGTATTTTGTTTGTGAAATGCCACATTCTTCATATTGACATTCAGGTGAAATTAATCCATTTGATTTCTTTTCACAGAATCACAGAATAGTTAGGGTGGGAAAGGACCTGTTTTCATGTACATTAGCTTATACAAAAAAGCTTAAAAAAAGAAAGAAAAGAGATATTAAGTAATTCCCAAATGAAACAAAACATTCTCATTCAACAATAAAGCCTCAGATAATCTAAAAACAAATACCATTTTTTAGGATAAAGAATCTCCTTAAAATTATCTTTCTATTAAACCTCAACTTATTTTCCCCTTGACATTTCCTTGTGGTTACTACACAGCCATTCTTTAGTTGCCCAGCGCTGCTTCAGTCAAGTAATTTCCCTGCATTCACTAATGTTTCTGTTTGTCACCCTCATGTGAACTGACACCTTTTTTTGGGCAGTTTACTCTGAAAATGACATCTCATGACACCTCCCCTTGCACTTCATCTCTCAGCAGGGCTGACTAACCAGCAAACCCAATTATTTGCAGCAACATATAAGGTTTAAAAACTACAGAGCGGTTAAACTGGGTGTATTTAACCAGAGTCTTATCTTCTGAAAGGCAAAGGATGGGAAGAAATGACCAGTGTGGATGCTCTTTTATTTCCCAATTTTCATCCTGAATGTTTCTTCTCTATGACCATCAACTCGCACCAGCTCTGCCTGAGGATATTACTCTGACCAATTATCTAAAATGAAAATCTTACTGTTTATTTCCTGTGTTGTCTTCTACTTTCCTCTTTCTGCTTATTCAGAGGAGGATAGATTTACGGAAGCTGTAGTGTCAATGGAAGAGATAACCACGAGCCCAGCCTCATTCCCAGGAGGTGTTAACTCACTGCAAGTCAAAATTGTTCCCACAGAGAAGATTCCTGCAGCCATATCTGCAAGGACAAAGGAAAAGGGCAAGTAAAAATGATTACGCTTATACTAATTTACAGCAGTCCCCTGTTCCTGTTCACAGCTACCTGAAGATTCAGCATTTCTCACAGATATGTAGAATAACACTATTTTCTCCCTACATCTGGATAGATTACATGGAATACAGAGTGCACAACACAGACTACACTGGAAGGGACAATTCATTGTCCAACACCCACCAGGAAAGCTTAACTAATCATTAATGAACAGTCTTCCAACTATGAATTAAACAAATGCTAGGAGACTGCCAATGGATTGTGGTACAGCCTTTGCAAGTCTAATCTATGCATATGTTATCTCCAGAGGAAAGCCCTGCAAGGGGTGGCCAGAGCACAACTTCTTCTGGAATAGCTCTGGAGCTGGTACTGTCTGACAGGAGAGTCAATGAACCTGCAGGAAAAGGTAAATGATGTTGGTGTTTTTTCCCAGTTATATGAAATTAAATATTCAGCTACCTCTACATTTAGAGGTAGGTATATGTATATTACATATAAATATTGTAGCTATTCTAAACCAGTTAGACGAGGACCTATGTATTGGTATTTACAAGAACAACAGGAGATGCATTCACCTCGAAAAACTTGGACAGTTTAACCTCTTTCCCCAATGTGCTATCATTAACACTGACAGAAACTATTTATGATCAGGCTATAAGTACACTTCTCCTACAGTACCAGATCTAAACTGAGCTCATTGAATGTTTCCTCTTGATTTTGTTTCTAGGCAGTAATTGAGTCTTTGAGTTACTTTATTTCACAAGCAGCGGATGCAATAAAAGGAACTTCTCCTGCTCCTCGCTCTGAGGAGTTTTCTCCAGCAACGTAGTCATTGCACATCACTGTGCAAGCACAAGAGGTTAGGGCTGTCTTTTCTGAACCAGCCAAGACAGAAACTACTGAATAGGTTTGATCAACTACGAATGAATATTACAGAAGAAAAATGTAACAATGAAGGATTACATAGTACTCTAAAGGCAATCCAATTTACTTGTAATTTATGTCTTCATCTTTCCCCTGCACACTTCTGCTCTTCTACTCAGTATTAATCTAAGAGCCATAGTTCATGAAATGGAGCTGTCATTTAGAAATAGTAAAAAGTTGTCTGAAAGTTTCTGATAGCTCTGAAAATTCTTCTCTCATCACACGAGAACCCCCAAAACAGTGAAAACACAATGTGTCAAATAACATTTTTTTCTTTACAGTATGTGAGCGATTAACCTTTCTGCAAGAGAGAGGAAATGGAAGAGCGAAGCGGGAGCTGCCCCAGCTAGGAGAAATGCTGTTCTGTTTAACTGAGCAATGCCCAGAGGAATTTGAGTCTTATGGTTGCTACTGTGGCCAAGAAGGAAGAGGTTATCCTAGTGATGCACTGGACAGGTGTGGGCTCTTCTATAATCTGCTATTACCTGTGGGTATTATTGGGTGCCTATGGACCAACAAAGATCAGTATTGCTTTTGTTGTGCCTTGTATAGCTACGTACCAGTAGTGAGGCCGCATTTTTTTCTCCTACATTTTTTTTGGGGGGTGAAAGAAATCCATTTAAACACATGAAACATTAAATTCTTTGATGTCACTAAGACATTCTATTATTACATCAATGTTTTGAAGAGACTTACTGACTCAAGCAAGGAGAATGATGGGAAGTAAGTAGAGCAGAAGGAAGAGTGTATCAAAAGATGCTGTGAAACTTGGCTAAGAGGCGGTTTGGAAAATGGTTTATGAAGAGTTATATACCCTTGCCACCCTGTCTTTCAGAAGAGTGTAGAGCACAAGTGAATGCCAGAGCTGCAGCCAAGAGACCTAGTGTGGCAATCATGTGCTGTCATGGCATGGCTGACCAAGAGCAGGAATTCACAGAATCATGAAACGGTTTGGGTTGGAAGGGATCTTAAAGCTCATCCAGTTCCAATCCCCATGCCATAGACAGGGACACCTTCCACTAGACAAGGTTGTTTCAAGCCCCATCCAATCTGGCCTTGAACACCTCCAAGGATGTGGCAGCCACAGCTTATTTGGGCAGCCTGTTCCAGTGCCTCACCACCCTCACAGTTAAGAATGGCTTCCTCATATCTCACCTAAATCTCCCTTGTTTAAGTTTGAATTCTGGAGCAATGAAGCGAATTCAACCAAAGTAATCTCCCTTGACAGTGTTGTATTTAAAACTAAAAATCTCTCCTCGTGTGGAAGTTCATAATAGCTGGGGCCAAATCAAGGCTCCACTAAGTACAGCACTTAATAGGTCACAGTTACAATTGTAATATATATCAAAATTAAACCAAAACCCCTTAAAAAACTACAGGTATGGGAGGACAGTAGGAACAGCTTGGATTGTTTTACTTTTTGATGGAGAATATTCTTCCACGGTACGAAAACTGAGATTTTAGTTTTAACAAACATTGAAAATAAAGAAGTAAAATGATTGTGAGTACTCCATGATGTAGGAAGTATTTTTCACTTACGTCTCCTGTTTATTTCAGGTGCTGCTTCTCTCATCACTGTTGTATAGAACAAGTTATGAAACTTGGATGTCATGCAGAAAGAAGTTCAAGATCTGAAGTTGTGTGTTTTGATCATAAGCCAAACTGTAAGTTTGTGTAGAGGAAACTTCCACTGTCCTGATGATAGTGTATTGAAGCATTACAGACCAAATGCCACCATGTGAGCTGCTGGAGCTCAGTATAGAGTTTATAGAATTTAGCTTACAAGACATTTGCAATGTTTACTATAAACCTGAGCTTTTTTCCTAGCTGAGATCATAGAACCATAGAATACTTAGGGTTGGAAAGGACCTTAAGATCATCTAGTTCCAACCCCCCTGCCATGCCCAGGGACACCCCACACTAAACCATGTCACACAAGGCCTCATCCAACCTGGCCTTGAATACCGCCAGGGATGGTGCATTCACAACTTCCTTGGGCAAACTATTCCAGTGCCTCACCACCTTAACAGTAAAGAATTTCTTCCTTATATCCAATCTAAACTTCCCCTGTTTAAGTTTGAACCCGTTACCCCTTGTCCTGACACTACAGTCCCTAATGAATAGTCCATTCCCAGCATCCTTGTAGGCCCCCTTCAGATACTGGAAGGCTGCTATGAGGCCTCCACGCAGCCTTCTCTTCTCCAGGCTGAACAGATAAAGGGTGTTACACCACTGTGTATGAAGTGACCTGGTCAGGCTGAGAAAACTACACTCAGACATTTTTTGATTGGAGACAGAAGTCAGCTGTTGGTGTCCTTACATTCACAAGTTCTACCAAAGCCAGTCGCACCTTCAGTTGTCCAGCACCTTGGTGTCAGGCTTATATTTAGATGGCAAAAGGTGAATTTGGAAACTAAAATTCAAGAAAGATTTGAAAATTTTCTTTTCAAAAGCTCATTTTCCCATGGCAAATTACACATTGGCTAACTTTAACTTCTATCAAACAATTCTGAAACTTCTTTTTCAGGTGTTGGTTGGAGCATGTGCGAGAAACTACTATGCACTTGTGATAAGACAGCGGCCGAATGCATGGCTTCTGCCTTCTTCAATGAAAGCCTTAAGCTTCCACACAGGCAAGAGTGCCAAGAAGAGAAAATCTCATGTCAAAGTGACCCTTACGAAAGGCCTTCTACAGGCACAGGAACAGGCACAGGGATTTCCAGCTCCGAGGAGAGCAGTGAGGAGGAAGGCCCACTGGGGAGTGTATTAAGAAGAGCAAAGAGAGATACACACCATCGCATTGGAAACTCCAGAGCTGTGCAACGTGAAGTCAGATAACCAACTACCACCATACACTTGAGGAATGGCATGGATACTTTCACAGTCAGTCACTGCGTATCTTGCTCTTTCTTATTACTCCAGTGCCTGCTTTACACTTTCCAGCACACAAGTGACATAATCATAGACTAAGGATTAGATGTTAGGCTATATAACTTCTTACCATAGTGAGGTTCAGTGCCGTGGATCATCTGTTTAGGTCAGAAGTTACCGTAAATGATTATTTCACACTATTCTGTATAATTTCATTTGATTTCTGTGTAAAAACTGATCTGATCAAAGACTGATTTTGCTAACTGTGTAGTTGGTTCAGACTGGATTTTGCTTATGGTAGCTAAATATTTCAGGTTCTTAATTAAACCAATCTGCAACTACTCCAACTCCTTTTGTAGATGTTCTTCCTTTACTGAGTTTAGCAGGAAACACTCAGAAGAAAATCCGAGGTAGTCAATCAGTTCCTACTTCCCTTCCTATCTAACTGCAATTTCAACCCACAGAGTTTCTGCTGGCCAATCAGATCATGACAGTAGACAGCCCATTCTTTGCCCCAAAACTATGTACTATGTACTATCCAGTTTTGAGAGATTTCATTACGCTAAAGGGATTAAATTTAAAGGATCAACTAAAACTAATGCATTCCGGAGTATGTCATGTAAAGCTGGAATAATGCTTTCTGCTTTTTACTGAACCCAAGTTTGATTGTTTTTGTTTCCAAATTCACCACTCGTAAGATTCGCCAGTTATCAGACAACAGCAGTATAAAAGGATATGTACGTCCTTTACTTGATAAGGTGCTAATCTACACTATGCTTTGATCATAAAATATTGTCACAAGAAATTAAACTACTAGAACTTGGCTAATAATAAAGCTAAACAACAAATAAACTCAGCTAGGGTCAAACTCACCAGCAACCTTGTTACTTTGACAGGAAAGATGCACACAAAGGAAGAATCTTTCTGTATCTTTCTCATTAGATTTCAGTTGTATAGCACACGCAGTGCAAACACACCACTTAAATCCAGAAGGGGACCTGTCCAAAAGGACAGATAACATTTTATTCAGTGTGATTCTCATTTTTTTCTCTGAGCATGCATTTGCAAAATCAAACCCATAGTAATAATGTACTTCCTCTGCAAACACACACAACTGAAAAAGTTAAGGTTTGAATTCTTGATCAAAAGCAATCATGTCATTTTAACTCGACCCTTTATCTGTTGACCTACCGTAACTGACTTTGCGCTGTGTTTGCATCACTCGTGAGTTATGTTATATTGGTGACTACCATTCTTTTATACAGCTATATCATACTGGTGTTCCTTTGTCTTATACTCTTCAGGTGCATCTGTGGTCCCTAGGACCATACCTCCCTCCCTAAGAAGCAGTAACAGCACCTCACACACAGCAATAGCTTCCTCTGTGCTGAGCACCGATAGAAACAAAGCCTGGCATCCCTTCTCAACCACTTTTGAGTTCAGGGTTTGGGTTTATGTCCCAGCCTAACTTCCCAGGCATCTCAGACATAGAACCAGAAATAAACAAGGTCATTTAACTTCCCATTTGGGGTGTGTACGGACGTTAAACACAACATAAGGTGTTACCTGAGACACTTGGATTCCAAGTTGTACGATTCTGAGCCTGCAAACCTACAGTAGGCTGAAAAAGAAGGTTAACACTGATGTCAAAGTTTGCCTGTTTTACATACTGTTCTTCGTAAGTTTGACAGTTAAGGAGTCAGGTTTGTGTGATCCTGAACATCTAGAAACAAGTTCAATAATTGATTTGAGGATCAAGTCATACATGCCTCACATTCTCTTGGAATTAGAAATGTCTGTAAGAATTCTCACACTTAATGCTTCAGTTTGCTTAACAAAGGCATACCTTTTTACTTGTTATTAACTTGGGGAGGTGGGAAGCAAAATAATAATTTTACAAAATATTTTTATTCCAAATATTTCAAATTTCCCTCACTTTTTAAACCCGCTCTTAGAATAAAAGATTTATATAGAGTGTAACTGAAGCTCTCAGTCAGTCGCTGAGGGGAGCTGCTCCAGCACAGCAGATCTTGGCGTACAGGGGAGTTTCCTGAGGCTGGGAAATGCTGCAGACCTGGAGCAGTCAGCCTACATGGGAGATGCTGGAAGGGTCTGGGCATTGCAAGTACTTACAAGAAGCAGTCTGAGGAGCAGCAGTGACCAGGAGTGCTGGCAACAGAGCATCTGTGTGCCAGAGTGTGCAGGAAGGGCATGCTCACCCTGCCAACTCAAAAGGTAAGTTCAGTTTGTAGTCATCACCTGAATGAGCTTAGCTGGGTATGCACCCTGCAGACAGCTGTCTTTTTGACATGAGTGTCTTATATGTGTCATGTGAGCTACAGAAGGTCCCAATTTCCTCAAAATAGAAACAAAGAATTGTTCTTCCCCCTTCTCTCAGGGTGCACTATTAAAACAAATACTAAACATTCCAATAAATGGGTGCTCCCAGAAGTGAGTAACAAACATCAGTGTAATACTCAGCCCCATTAGATGGCACCACTGTTTGAAGAAAGCTCTTTGTGGGTGAACTGCATGCAGATCTTCACACACACTGACAACTTTCTTCCTTCAAACTGATAATACAAAGTCAATATATTTTCTAACCAGAGAGGCAGGCCTGGAAGGCACAGCTTATCTTTTTGAAGCTTATTTGCCACTAGAAATTTATGTTTGTATTGTTCCTTTCTCAAATTCTGGTGGCCTTAGCAATGTTTTATCATAAATAAAAGTAGTTTAACAATGTTGCAATGCTATAACATTTGCAAGGACAAAAAAAAACGTGTAAAATGAGGCCTATTTTAAATGCTAAAAAATGTCAGTGACATTTTAATTGTGAGCAATAAAAATTAACTGACACCTTAGAAAAGATTGATTTTAAATTTGGGTTTTATTGCTTAAATATAGATTGCACAGTGTGTTCTTACATTGATTGAAACTGGTTCATGACATACAGTACAGAATATATGACCATCAGAACAACAGACAAATTAGCCCTAGTCTTGATTTGGGATAATCAATTAATTTCATCTTTTGAAATCAACAAGGATTTAAATTTACTTTAAGATGACCCACTATCATAATCTGTAATTTTTCAAAAGGACATAATGGGAAGAAGAACCCAAAGCAAAAGCTGGAACACATTGAAACAGCTGGATTTATAACCATTGTGACAGTACTCAGTGTGTTGCAGATAACACAGGGCCACTATGCATATGGAGCTTTTAAGTTCTGCAACTTGCCTCAAGAACATAAAAGAGACCCGTGAAAAAAAGCAGCTTTATACTGTACAACAGCATTCTTAATTCATTTGGTTTCATTCACTGACTACACATAACAACAGCTACCAAACCAATACATTTTACAGTCACTCCCATCTCCCAGCTGTCTACAAAGGCCAGAGTGAACCAATTCTCAACTTACAGACTCCCTGAATTTCCAGAAAGGAAGAAATTAATTATCCTGTGAACACACAGAGTGTTACAAGCTCTTCATTCCCTGCACAATACCTGCACAACACCTGCATTTCCCAAACAAACCTCATTTGAACATTGAAAACGTGGAACCTTACCATTAGCACAAATGAAAAATACTTCATGAACAGAAAATGAAATGGTGAATCTAGTTATTTTCACATGCAGCATTCATGCAACAGAATTCAATCACAGAAACAATCCTGTATTTACAGCACAGTCTCCATACTGCAAGAGTGCAAACAGAAGTACATTCTTTATTTCTTAGACTCTGTATTTCATTTTTGTACAAAAGTGCAGTGTTATTCTTAGAAAATGACAGAGTGGACAAGAGGTTTACATTGTATCCCTAGATTTACTATTTAAAAAATTACACTCTTTATATAGGCCACAAAACTATTACGTCTTACCTTAAAAACCCCCCAAAAAGTGAAAACTAAAAGCTAGAGTCCTATTTATGTGTAGACTGTGGTCTGATCAGGCTGAACCGCTGCAGCAGTAAAAATCACAACGGAATGCTGTAGATAAGGGGCTGTTTCGTCATCCACTAACAGCTGTGATTGCACTGTTAAACTGAAAAGAAGGTCTCAATTACCTTTTGAGTTTTGTGAATGCTTTCTGAAAGTCTCAGCATGTTATCTCATAGGTTTAAGTAGCTGATATTTCTCTGATATTATGTCACATCAGGCTTTTGAAAGCAGCCCAGTGGAATACTGTACTACAGTTATAAAAACTTAAAATCCTTTTTACAGTGGGTTTGCAAATGCTCAGCCAGCACAATAGCTGGCAGAGAACCATTCAGAGTCATGGATTAATTTAGGGTGGGACTTGTGAAGGTCAACTAAACCCAGCTCCTGCTCAAAGCAGGATGAACTGAAGTTAGCTGACTTCGTTCATAGCCTGATCGCTGTTTATCTAAATTGCTAACTTAAGTGCCTTACATTGATTATAGGTATTTGAGAACTTCCACCGATGTTTGTGCTGCTCCAGTCAGATTCAGATGGATTAAGGGACTTAAAATTTACTATTCATGCCATCAATGAACAGTTTTTTCTTTTTGCCTACAGAATTTGGTGAGTCATAAAGACAGCCTTGAAAATTATCCAAAATTCAGTGATCTCCTATATCTAATATATATTTACTATATATATATTCCTTTCTTTACATTTGAGTAGTATACTCAGATACATAAACCTATGAAAGATACCATATTTTCTTTAGTTCTGGAAAGGATTTGAGAAATGGAACAAAAACAAACACAGAAATGCTTCTCTAAAAATGCTTTTGCTTGAAAACATGTAATAAATTCTTGGTCTTTAAACTGTTTCATCCAGTTTTCTTTCAATTTCTAAAATATCATTACAAAGCTGTAATAAACTACAGAGAATAGAATACCTCATAGAATATATTTGCAATTTCTGTATTTATGATTTAAAATGCCCTCAGTTTATTTTTTGCTATACTAAATATATCTCTCCCGTATTTATACCAAAGCAGACAGTAAAATACTACTGCATTTTCAAAAGTACAGTCTGTAAACCATACACCTTAAGACATTAAAAGTATTGCACAGTTCAGTGCTTCAAGAGGAGACTTCTCATCTCTTATGCAAAGCAGTTAAATTTTAACAAGAAATGCAGGACATACACTGGGCATATGTATCTAAAATGCATATTATGTGATGCATCAAAAAAATTACTTAATAAGTGCCCATTAATTCATTTACTGTACTTGAACACATGTAAGGTATCGGGTTTTTTCTATATATTCCAAAACAAAGAAGTTGGCTACCTATGACAGCATGAACAAAGGGAGCTAAGGTTGTGCTCCACTGGTTACATTTAATAAGACGAAGCAAGCCAAAAGCATTCCTGTTAAGATAGATAATTGAGGTGAGGAGGATTAAAAAACAACAACCAACCACCAACAACAAAAAAGTAAAAGGCTTTAACAGGTTTTTCAGTTACAGTGCCTGAAATTAAAGGAATTTACAGAAATACAAATTCCTAGAGTAACTGAAATATTTACCTGTATAGCAAGACAAGTTTTAAACCTGGCTTTTACATGTACTCAAATATGAAAATGAAGAAACATGATATATGAAAAACCTAACTTCAAATATATTACAGAAGAAAACAAGACAGTCTCATATGTTTGGCTACAGTAATCCTTATTTGGCTCATGTCCATCATTAGAGGAAATAAACAATAAAATTTGAAAACTCATCTTGTTCTTTCTATTGTATTCTACTCTAAATACTGTCCAGCAGACTTCAGAAGACACTTAATACACACAAAGATCTGGAAACTTCATCTCGTAGACTGGAACAGACTGGTAATGAGCATGTCCAGCAGTAATGGTCATCGTTCCTGAGGGGCTGGGTGGAGGACTGTGTGAGAAGCACAATCAATATATATAATTTATAATTGTAGTAATTTTTTTCTTTAAGTTTATAAACCAATAACTGAGAAACAAAAAGTAAACCCCACCATCCCCTCTCTGTCCCCCCAACCATCAGTATTTTATCCTATTCCTGAAATTCTAAGGAAATTATTATGCCTTGGGGTTTTTTTTTTGGTATTCTGGTCTAGATAATCAATTTCAGTGATGTTACAGAACTATGGAAATGCATTTGATTACTAAACACATCCTGTTTATACTGCATAATGGATGTGCAAAACACTATAATATTGTCATGTACTATTCTGGGTGTTCAATATCTAACTACTTTCTCAAGCATACAGCAATGGGAAAACAACATTATTCTTCAATACTACTGATATACACAGAAATACAAGTATACTATGACATGGTTTCTGCATATTGTCCACTATATAAAAGATGGAAAATAATAACAAGAAAAGTCAAAGTGACTGTTTTAGATGAAGTCTACTCTTTCAGTGTACTGGTTCTGGCTGGGATGGGGTTTATTTTCTCCACAGACTGGGGCTCTGTTTTGGATTTGTGCCGGAAACAGTGTTGATATCATAGGGGTATTTTAGTTACTGCTTAGCAGCACTTACACAGAGCCAAGGCTTTTTCTGCTCCTCACACCATCCCACCACTGAGTAGGCTGCAGGTGCACAAGGAGCTGGGAGAGGACACAGCTGGGCCAGCTGACACCAACTTACCCAAGGGATATTCCATACCATATGGCGTCATGCTCAGCAAAAAGGAAGAAGCAGGAAGGGGGGGACGTTTGGAGTTATGGCATTTGTCTTCCCAAGTCATCATCATGCATGATGGAGCCCTGCTTTCCTGGAGGTGGCTAAACACCTGCCTGCTGATGGGAAGTTGTGACTGAAGTTTTTATTTTGCTTTGCTGGTGCGTGGGGCTTTTGCTTTACCTATTAAACTGTTCTTATCTGAACTAATGGGTTCTCTCACTTTTATAGCGTCCACATCCCACTGAGAGAGAGTAAGCCAGTGGCTGTGTGGAGCAGAAATGCCTATCAGGGTTAAACCACAACATTCAGGCAGATAATACTTGCCTTAATTATTACATGTTTAAGAACACTGTGATATGACCATCTGAAAGTAGTCACAACTGCTTTATAACTCATTTTTCATGCATCACATTCTTCATGCGTAAAGTCTTACCGAATGGTGAGTTCCAGTATCTGTGCAAGTCTATCATGAAGCAAGTTTGCCTAGGAAAGGAATTAAAATCAAATTATTAACTACTATGTGTTGAACTGAGTTAAAATCAATGTGCCAGGTCATACTCAGTGAGTATGACTCACTGCTGCAAGGCTTCTAAGCCCTGAAGAGGCTGAGTGAGCCTGTCTTGAAGTGCAAGGAATTACATAGTAAATTTTGCTATTACAGCTAGCAGTTTAACAAACCTGAAATACATTTAGTTATTCAAAATATATAATGGGATAAAAAGTGCTCCAGTTGTCCCAGGATGAAACACAAACAAACTGGGAATTTAGATTTCAAAGATAGTGAGGAAAACATTAAGAAGAAGAGGATATGAGTTTTCCTTTCCAAATGTTCTAGGAACACTCAAAAGCACGCTTTAAATAACTGGAATCTCCCAACATTGATAACAGTGGAGACTATAACTAAAGGCAAAGAACCGAACTTCTTTAGGAGTAACTGCAGCAGTGACATGGCAACACAAATCACCTTTCGCCAGCACATCCCCATTAATGCTTACACTGGTATCTTCAATGATGTACATTTGTCAGAAACTCACTTTGGTTTCACATTGTGCTGCAATTTCTTCAAATGGTGCTTTCTGAAACTTTTCAATCACAAGGCGCCTTTTCTCTTTTTCCTGTTCTTCAAGCCCATTGTTATCTTAAAATAATGAAATAAAAAATGAAGACATAAGTAACCTTTGCTTATCACCTGTAAGTGATATAGGCCTTCAAATGCGCAATGCAGAAGCAAACAAGCACTGTATTTGAAGTGACGCAGCCATACTCAAGTAAGCTGTCATCTGCCATTGCTTCTAAAGCAAAAATGCAGGTTTTCAGGGTGCTGGTTTGACGACCCCTGTTTGCCCCCTTCTCACTTTGTGCTTTAATTAGTGGTACATCCAGGCTTCCTTCTGCTTTATTATTTGGACTCAAGACTGCACTTGTCACTCAATGCACTCAAGTTCAGCCTCAAGAGAAAAGAAGGGAGTATCCTCCCTCCCAGTACCATGGAGAATGGTGGGCAGAATTTTCTACCAGAATCTGGGACAAGCAAGTTCAACTTCCATAGGCTGAGTAAACCTACAGCCAGCTGGAACTTTCCAGCATCTAACGAATTTAAGTACCTCAGTGATAGAGAAACAGACTGAATTCTTGTTTCAGTATCTGTGTCTATTGCTTAAAATATCAACACCTAATCCATTGGTGGACTGGACAGTATTAATCAGTAATTACTTATAGCAATATTAAACAAGGAAACCGGATAATTCTAAGTTCTGGTACCTGGGTCATTTGTCAGAAAACTACTCTTTTAAGAAAACTGAGTGTTTTTGAAGGCCACAGTGTGTACCTTGCAATCTATTATCTGCACACATTGAATAATAATATGCAAAAGATTATTTAAGTCGCTTTATAAATAATCACTGAATGGAACTTGAAAATCTCATGTTATTTATAGCTTGGTCTCTAAGGGCAAATTTAATGGATGACAGGCATTTCCAGATGCTTTTCATTCAGTCAACTTAGCTTCAGAAACTGAATTCACTAAAAATATCAAGATGTCATTTCAGAAACTCAGAAATAAATAACTGAAGTTTTAAATACATTTACCAGCTGATGAAAAACACATGTAATGTTTAAATTATGTTATTCTGGCCACACCATTTTCTCTAGCAAATCCATAGTAATCTAGAACTATGCTGGATAAATACAATTGTATTAAATCTTACCAATTGCTTTCTTCAAAGCTTCAAAGGTGATTTCTTCAGTATTATCATTCTAAACACAAAGAAACAAAAGCCTTTAAAACTCACATATTATATATAAGATTCTAAAAAATAAGGAATTTGAAAAATACAGAAGTTTCTAATAGCTTTATTGGAGTTTCTGTGAGAGATCACTACTGCAAATTCTTAAGACACTGCAACCAGTGAGGAAATTTTCATCAAATGAGATCAAGGAAAATTTTCCAAGTTCTAAGCAAGATGCTCTACGGCAATATTACTTTGGAAAAAGACCTGGATTTTGGCAGGAAAATGCTGTGGCGCTTCTATATTGCTAAGCCTCAGTACTGTTTCTCAGACAGCTGTTGCAAATAACAGCAACTGCTTCCTGAGACTAGTTGAGTTACCAGCAATGTGATTCTAAAATAACAGATAGTAGTGGAGGGTAGAGGGGAAAACAGTTATTGATTTTTGCTTCATTTTGCAATAACTATATTTCATTTTCAACTAATGTTCAGTTTGACACCAACCACACACTCTGTTTCATGTCGCTAGCTAGTCTCTGCTTGAAGATGCTAACAGCAGGATTCATTTGCAGGTACAAACACCTCAATTTCAACAGCTAATCTCCACCACAGTCAGCAGAAATCTGGTTAATAAAACTCAGCAGGACTTTGAAAAAGATCCAGTAGAAATAGAAACAGAAATAGAAATGTATTTTAAGAAATACTTCAAATGAAGTGTCAAAAGATGGAGAATAATTTTAATTATAATGCAGTCTTCCTAAGGGATAATTAGCATCAGCTCCTGTACCTTACATACACACCTTTTATTGCTGCCTTATCCTTCCCATGACTTTAAAGCTCTGTGTGCTAAACTCTTCTGGAAGGGAAAAGGCAATACCGTAACATCACAGCGTATGCAGTCTGCCTAGTCTTTACCTGCCACTCCCAAAGACAGCAGGTCTCCCACTAGTCATGTATCTGTCAGCCCCATGTTGATGAACAAGACCCTCAGAAACTTCAAATGATGCAGGGATACAGATGCAGGAATTCATCTGATCCCTCAAAATGCAAAGAAAATGTTTTAGAATATTTACTTATAAAATATAAGTTGTTCAGCCTGTGGAGGGATTGTTACCCTGTATTCTGCAGTACTATCTGTAAAAACTATGGTGACAAAATATATTGCATTGTTATACAGCAAGATCAGTAGCAGAGTCTTTGACAACACATTTCTACACACAAAGAGTTAAAACCATCAAAACCCCAAAGCATTTAACACTGCTAAAACAATGAGGTATTAGACTTTCTGGGGAAACTTCATTTGCATTCCCTATAAAGATGCTGCTTTAAAACATCCTACGATTTTCATACCTTATCCTCTGTGTTGTTGCCAGGCAGAATATCCACTTGAATAGACACTGTGTCCACAATGCTCTTCCTCCTGGAGAGTCTGTCCTCATCTAGAAGAAAAACAATTTACCTCACTTTCCGTATAGCAGTTGAAACATGATCAAACTTCTACACATGAGATGCAGATTTCTTTCTATATGCTTATTTAATCCAAGATCATCTATTTTATCATTTGGACTGTTGTGAAAAGCAAGCTGTTACTGCTCTAAATTATTAGATATGAAGGAAAATATCCTTTTTATTGTTTCTTCCCCTTTTCATCCCAGATTTTGCCAACTTTCCCTTGAAAGCCCAGAATTTTTTAAACATAAGATTTTATTTCAATACGTAATAAATAACATAGCACATGATGATGTGTTTCTGCAGAGTCATTCACAAAAGCCTGAACTTATTTTTTTTGTGAAATTGAAATATTAAGGTCTTAATTTGCAGGTATTCTGAAGCAGAAAAGGGCTCTTTGGAAGATGACTCACTGACAGAAGAAATAAAGACTTCTGAATGGAAATGAACAAGAATCCTTCCTTATTCTTGTTGCTACAAGCACCATATTCAGCAAGCCTAAAAAAAAAAATCTACTTGGTGAAAAAAATTCTCTCTATTTCTAACTTCCTACAAACACTTTAGCAAGTTCAGCTGGCCTAAAAAGTTGTCAGAATGCGACCAACGGTGCTGATAATAAAAGAAGCATAGTAATTCCATTACTGTATAAGCAGATTATGATCAAATGATCCATCAGTTGATGGAGTTTCCTTTTGTGACTGCATTCCTGAGACAATACAACAATATTTTCTCATTTTTGACGTGTAATATATTAACATCATATTTAAAATATTAAAAAAACCAGTAAAAGTGAAGTAAGTAAAAACAGTAAAAGTAGGTTTACAGTTGTGTCATGAGGATCCTCTGACAAATGGAGACTTGAATGACTTTCATGTATTGCATTTACAAAACCTTGAATTGCAATGTCACGTTTTACATTTTAACCAAGATCGAGCCATTTGGACCTGGCCATTATTATTTGCTGCATTGCACATAGTTAGAAGGACCTGCAGGCACCTGACACTAAGATAATGACTGTAAAACTCTCCCACCACAAGGTAATTTATGCTGGTTCTTCCGCAACCTTTGTTTAAACCACTTTTAGCAAAGTGCTTTTGCAGTGCAAATATTGAGCATGAACAAACAGAATTCATTCCAGCAGAACTGAACATACTCAGCATTTAAAAATCATGATATATCTCTCAGAAGCCATATAAATGAAAGCTATTTTAAGATCAAGAGGGAGTAAAGAACAAGATTAGTGAAAACCACCTGAATTGTAGTTACCTTGGCCAGTTTCTCAGAGACCCTGAGCATTTGAAGTGGCATTTGGAAGGATTTGCTTAATATTTAATCCCTGATGGCTCACTGGTACACGAACAAATACATGTAGAGTCTGAGGAAAGACCCTTAGCCCTCAGCAGTAAACAGAAGACAAAACTACATCTTTGCTGCCATCTTGCTGCTTTCTCTATAATTGACATTTGAGCACTGGAAGATACACGTCTGCGACTTCTCTGGATGCCTGACTATACTTGCCTAATTAAAATGCCAATTTGTCTCTAATTTTAAGAAATGAAGTGTGTGAAAAATTGTGAAAATGGCATTTTCTTCTGTAAATGATATGAAGATCATCTCCACACACATGAAGGAGCCTAGGGTCATGAGAGAGGTGATGGTGGAGCCTGGATACCCACTGCCCCAGACCCTGCGAGGGCTGTCCCGGGATCCGTGGTCCCGTGGTCCAGGGGTGGCACTCACTCCATGGGGCAATGGGAGCAGCAATCTGGGTTAACTTACTGACTGAGCAGTGATAGGTACGGACACATGGGATTGCACAAAGCTTAGTATGGGATGCTCAGGGGAGGAAGCAAGGGTGGGGAAAACGAGGATTGAGATGATTTGAGGAGGAGCAAGCAAGAAAAATGGATAAGGGGGTAAAAGCATCGCTCCCAAGTAAACTTCTTACTGAACAGTACATGTATCTGGCCATGCCCTGAGCCTTAATCCTGAACAGTGAGTAGGATAAATCACTGTTTTACGAACAGCTGAGAGCTTCTTCCAACTTGCTACCAAGCTCTTGTCAATCAAAGAGGTAATGAGTACTATCATAAAAATGATACCTATAGCCTAATACCTTCTCAGGAAAAGAAAATAGGAAGCTACGATATTGCAGAGTTCCAAACACAGTAAAAAGAAAAGCAAAACTTGCAGCACCTCACATTGCTCCATGCATATAGAGATTAAAAAAAAGCAGAAGGAAATGCTAAGTACACCAAGTACAACACAATTGCCGGGCTAAAAGTCTAAAGGCCTTCTAAAAGCATATTGGTTTTGACTGTGCACATCCTATACAGACACACCACTGCTAGCAGGAGAGCAGGCTGGCCTACAACTCATTTTTACCTTTTGACTTGTGTCTGCGTTTATGAGGCTTTTTGCCTGATGGAAATAGAGCTAAATTTAATATATGTATGTATAGACAAAAAATTGTTAAATGTACATTTAAATTATCAGCTTTCCCCACCCCCAAATAAGGAAGAGAACATGGTACAATACTTCATACTGGGATGCCTTACAGTGTATTACCAGAGCAATCGGTTATGTACAGGCACAAACTACTCATGATTAATAAAAAATTCTTCAAACAATGTGAATTTTCTTTTTCAGTGAATTGTTCAACTGGCTGCTGGAAATCCATGAAAAGCCCAACCATACAATGTAACACACAGCTAGTCATTCACGCAGTATCATAGAATGGTTTAGTTTGGAAAGGATCTCAAGATAGTTCCAACCCCCTGCCATGGGCAGGGACACCTTCAACCAAGACCAGGTTGCTCAAAGCCCTGTCCTGGGTAGCAAGAACTCTTGCAAACCTTCCTCAGGCACATTTCTATTTTCATTAGATACCTAAGCTAGCATAGGTATCTAACGGAGGAAAATACAACATTCTTGATTAAATCAACATGTGGTCGTTGAGAATTTGACTAAGGCAAATAAGCCAGCATAAGGCCATATAGCATAAGGATTGAATATGTTCCATCCAGTATTGACATAAAAAGGATAAAGAACACTGAGCTGTACAATCTTTCCTTGACTGCTAACTCAAGTTAATACAGAAAACTAGTAACAATCACTACCTGCTTCTTAGGTATTCTTTTGACAGAAAAGACTTTACTGAAAAGAGTCAAAGTGGATTCAAGAACTTCCCATCCCACCTCCTGAATTTAAGGAAAAAGGAATAAATCTTAAAAGGTCAGAAAGATGAAACTTCTCAGCAGTAACAGAGCAGCCAATGAGAAAAAAGAACATCTTGAGAAAAGGGAATTATGCTACGATTAAGTTTTGTTGCCAAGCAGTCACATTACACTTCATGTTCACACAACACATTAAGAAAGCATTCTTAATTACAGGTACTCAGTAGTTTTGCCACTAATTGCTACTTACCTGTCACCTGAGGTACATATGGGACTGACAGTCTTTCCACACTGTATCCACTGCCTCCTAATGATTCTGCAATCTTGTTCGTGAGGAAGAATAGATCTTTTTCATGCTTCTCTAAGGATTTTGGAAGACTGTCAAAATATGTATTTGAAGTTAATTATTTACCGGTGGAGATTTTGTTCATTAAGTAAAGCATTTTTCCAGTGTCTGCAAGCAACTGAAAACAGTCAATGGTAATGATTAGACGGAAATAAAAAATGCTCATCTTTCTAGGAACGCATACACCCCAAAATTAGCCCACTGAATACCTGTGATATTTTCAATTACCTTGACACTTCCTGGTTATCTGAAATATGCTCCTCACTTATCCTGCTACGTCTTGGAAGAATATTGCCTCTGTTAAACAACAGAAACTGCAGAACAGTAGTATTTTTCATTTGCCAGCAGAGAGCAGCAAAAAAGGCTAAGGCTATCTAGACTACATTAGGAGGAGTGCTGCCAGCAGATGGGAGGGAGGAGATCTTCCCATCTACTCAGCACTGGTAAGGCCACACCTGGAGTACTGGGTCAAGTGCTGGGCTCCCCAGGATAGGAGAGATGTGGGCTTACTTTAGAGAGTCCAACAAAGGGCCACTAAGGTGGACTAAGGGACTGGATCATCTCTCCAATGAAGAAAGACTAACAAAGCTGGGACAGTTAAGCCTGGAGAAAAGAAGATGGATCTTAACAGTATGTACAACTACCTTAAGTGAAGCAGGGTGGAAAGACAGTCAGGCTCCTTTCAGTGGTACCCAGTGGCAGAGGGAACATAGACTGAACATCAGGACACACTCTTTACTGTGAGAGTGACCAAGTGCTGGCACAGGTTGACCCCGGAGAGGTTGTGGAGTCCCCAACCTTGGAGACACTCCAAAGCCACTTGGATGTGGTCCTGGACTGCCTGCCCTGTGTGACCCTTCCAACTTCACCCATTCTGTGATTCAGTGAAATGCATTTTGCTGTGCTAGCACCTACACCAAGCATCATTGTGCAGATATAATTCCCTCTAGCTACAATTAAAAACATCCAAACTCCACATTTTTTTTCATATGTGCTTTTAATCCTTGGTTTTCTTCTGCCCATCTTGTATACTATTAAACCTCTAAATTATTTTTCATGTATGGAACACATTTCAATGATATACTATTTTTTAATAGTAAAATAGGTACTTCACCATTCATTAACTCACATTCTTTATCTACTTACTTGCATTTGTCTTTGAAAATTGTTTCTGGTAGAAAATAAGATGCTTCCAGACTTCTAGTTTCAATGACCTGAAAAAACCCAAGACAAATAGAACAAATGGAGTACCATAGCTATTTTCTCCAATGACCAAGTTGCTTGAAGAGGTTCTGTTATAGCAGATTACCAACCCTTCACTAACATCCACCTCAGCACATAGTAGGCCTTTATAGTTTCTTTTAACCAGCAGAGATTGTTGCACTCACACTTTAGACTAAAAATCAGGTTCTCATGGTCTTCTGCATGCCACTACTGTTTTACCAAAGCCAGAGAGGCTGTAAAGTCTTAATACCAGATGAGGACTTAGCCCATTATATGCGGTTCCATAAACAAAATAAAAATGCTTATATAAACCTTGAGAGAAGACTATTCTGTACATAATTTTAAGAGTCAGCAAGTAATGCCATCAGAGACCCGAAAGTGATGTCAGTGGACACAAACACAGGAGATCAACACCATAATTACAATGGGTTATTTACCCATTTTACAGTAGAATGTGCGCTCTTCTAAATGACTTGAAACTACTTAATTATGTGTTACCTTGCTGACATGCTGACAAAAGGCAGGAACTGCAATCATTTGACTCAGAAAGTTTAGATATGCTGCAACCAATGCCATGACACCACAACGATTAAACATTGGCAGATTATCCTCATTGATGATGGCAATGTCCTGAAATACAAAGGATAGCATTATACTTTCCAAGGATAACAGGCTGTCCTGAATATATGGAAGTCAAAATGATTATCAGGAACACTAGCTGACATGGGATGATTATCTGGTATAATTTATCATTTAATACCTCTCAGCTTAAAATCCCAGTCTTTCAGCTCACTCCTGAATAGTTACATATTGATCTGAAGTTAGAGCACTTAAAGGGTTCAACCTCTATCAAGAGAAATAAATCAACTCAACTATAATAGGTTGATGACTGGCAGTTTCTTGTGTTTACCACCTGCTGATCACCATTTTCTTCAGGAAAATTAGAAACAGTAGCTTAATAATAAAAATCACTCTTGTGAGTCACAGATACAGTACCATAAAGGGAACTACTTAATTCTTATTAACATGTCTATGTTTATCCAGATAGTATTATTTTAGCTCTAGTAAAACTCCTAATGTAATTTTCATCAAGGATTTATTCCAGAGACATATTTTAAAATTAAGGATGCACTCTGCATTTCAGAGGTTTCATAATTCAGGTGTATATCAGGAAATAAGACTAATGACAGAGAGTGAACTAGGAATACAGGACACAATCTCACCAAATTTCTATGGCACATGCTAGCACTATTTTTGTGAATGCTTTAATTTCAACACAGATAGATCTACTAAGTTACACACAGAATCATAGAATAGTTAGGGTTGGAAAGGACCTTAAGATCATCTAGTCCCAACCCCCCTGCCATGGGCAGGGACACCCCACACTAAACCATGTCACACAAGGCTCTGTCCAACCTAGCCCTGAACACCACCACGGATGGAGCATTCACAACTTCCCCAGGCAACCCATTCCAGTGCCTCACCACCCTCTCAGTAAAGAATTTCTTCCTTAGATTCAATCTAGACTTCCCCTGTTTAAGTTTGAACCCATTACCTCTTGTGCTGTCACTACAGTCCCTAATGAAGAGTCCATCCCCAGCATCCCTATAGCCCCCATTCAGATACTGGAAGGCTGCTAGGAGGTCTCCACGCAGCCTTCTCTTCTCCAGGCTGAACAGCCCCAACTTTCTCAGCCTGTCTTCATACAGGAGGTGCTCCAGTCCCCTGATCATCCTCGTGGCCCTCCTCTGCACTTGTTCCAACAGTTCCATGTCCTTTTTATGTTGAGGACACCAGAACTGCACACAATACTCCAAGTGAGGTCTCACGAGAGCAGAGTAGAGGGGCAGGATCACCTCCTTCGACCTGCTGGTCACGCTCCGCTTGATGCACAGTTTCTCTAAGGACTCTATGTAAGTATGAAATAATGTTTGATCCTGTAAAGCAAATGTTAAAGAATAAAGCCTGACAACACACTGATGGAATTTTTCTCCAACATAAGACTAAAATGCCTTGTTGAGAAATATTTCCAACTAATGAATTAACCAAAAGCTTTCTTCCAAGGTGAGCAGAGTCCATATATTTTATATGGAACACTGACACAAGATCACAGGTTGTAAGAATATCTTCTCGGTATGATAATGAATATATCAGTGATCCTGGGGAATGTTTGAACACATTTCCATATCTGCTGTATGTAGATATATATCTGCTATATTCTCCTGACGAGAACATGCTGCAAAGAAATGTTAACAAATCTGATTAGTTTAAGCTTCCCTATTAGTAAGTGGTATGTACAAGTGCACTGCCTTCATGGATCGATCAAGTTCAGACTGAATGATGCAACTGTCAATTTGAAGGTCAATATACAAACAAAAAAGTTATCCACATCTCCAATTACAGATATAAACTGTCAGTCAATGAACCCAACCCTGACTGAGAGTCATACCTGCAAAGCAATAGCTAATCGAATGAGGTCGATAACCACTTCTTCATTGGCTAGTTCAATTGTGGTAAGAGCTAGAGATGTAAACAGAAGTTCAAAGTTTTTTTGGACATTGTCTTCTTCTTTACAGCCTAAGTAGATGTGT
Organism: Psittacula echo; assembly: GCF_963264785.1. NCBI lineage: Eukaryota > Metazoa > Chordata > Aves > Psittaciformes > Psittacidae > Psittacula > Psittacula echo. The sequence continues at coordinate 152,607,879 of NC_137737.1, read as the reverse complement.
CTGTACAACTGCTGACCATGCTATGAAAGACAAAAGAAGAGAAATGAATATTAAAATCACAGAATATTTTAGGTTAGAAAGGATATTCAAAGGTCTTTTACTCCAACTCCCTACTCCAAGTAGAGACAACTTTGATATCAGATCATTTTAGATGAAGAATTAAAGAAATAATAAATGATCAAATACATTCATACACATTTGTATACAAACACATATGATTAATCAAGATGACCACTAGCTTATAACAACAGCTTCTTTATCAATACAGTACTGTCCTATTTTATGTGAAAGTGTACAGACAGAGAAGACGATACAGAGAATTGCACATAAATACTGCACTGTGCATCAGACACTGGCACTACTTCCTACTGAAATATTCAGGAAAATAAAATTGCCTGGTTATGAAAAGAAGAAAACAAAAAATAGATCTTGAAACATTCTCAAGAATGTTCAAGTAACTGAGGAGCTTCAAGGGTTATCCTTGTAATGGTATCAAATTTGTTCATTAACCAAGTCTCCTTGAGTAACAAATGCAGAAAAAAGTCTTTTTGAAGGCGTTCCAGAGGGTGAGTAGAGCTCATCTACCAATGTGCATAGGGAGGCTCTAGCTAGTGGAGAGCAGGAGTTATCTAATGAAAACCTCTCAACTTCAACAGTGACCTTCCTTAACTCATAACACTCTGTGTAACCAGATCTTTGTAAAGAAACTATTATCTCAACACACAAGAAAAATCAAAACACAGAAAGGCAGGATAAGCCAACTCTACCACTCCAGCATTCTTAATCTCTAGAGGATACAAGTCTCTACCATTTGACACAGTTAATTTTCAAGATCTAAGGACTTTATCTCTGGAAGTACTAGCTCAGCATTAGAAGGAGAAAGAAAACTCATTTTTAACATCTGTTTTTCAAGCAGGACATATTCACTTAAGGAATAATAAAGATGATGTTGGCCTTTTTATTACATATAAAATCAAATATATAGCTGTTCAAATATACATTTTACTTAGAAAAGAGGGAAACAGAGCTATTAGCAAAGCCCAGAAGCTACTATGAAATGAGCACAGAGAATGTTAACTGTTTAAAGACACAGCATATTTAGAATATAAAAGTAAGGAAATTATTTATCCCACTGATGAAGAATTGCAGTTAGGTATGAAAATAAATTATTATGTAGTAATTCTTGACACACAGGATCTTTCTAGAAACCTGCAAAATATAAGTAGTTCAGTATTTCCCTTGAAAGAAAATACAGAAGTAAACCTCCTGGCTTAGTGGACTGAGATGGAAGAGTTTTGTGTGTATGTCTGGTTTGGTTTCACCTAACTTTAGGTACTGAAGTTCTTAAGTATGATACACAGCTGCCTTAGGATCCCCATCTAACATCAAAGAGGCCTAGATGGTCATTCAGGTCTTAATGGATGTTTGTAGACGCTTCACCCCTCTCCTTAGATTATGCAGGGAACCTAGGAAGAGTAGGCTGCTAACATACACATCTACACTAGGCAGAGTAACATCAGGTTTATGATACACACTTGAAACAGTATCACATAGATAATTAGAATGAATGACTGCATTCCTTAATACATTTTTTAGAAGACTAATCTTTTCTTGACCTGCCAGAGTCTCCTTTCCTCTCCTGCCCTCTTTTCTGATGAGTGTCAACAAGTCAAATATTTAGTTTGATGATTAAATTTTCATCTAGCAAAAATCAGCAAATACAACTTAGCCAAACTGCTTTAAATCCTAGATATTAAATTGATGAATTAACATTTAATTCACTTTTTACAAAGATACATTAATAACAATTGTCAGTGTTGGAGTATTCCTCATGCATTATTCCAGTATTAATCAAACCAGGTGTAAATACACTGCAAGGAATACCAACTGTGCTGACCTAGCAAGAACATTTATCTTGCAATACTACTTGAAAGCTGAGCATCTCTAGTTAGCTTATTATAATATATGCAGTATCTTTGCCTCTGGACAAGTTAAACTGCAATTCTTCTGATATTTATAATTAGAATATTAAGTCAGCACCCTGAAGACACACATTTTTTATTTCACAGCTAAGAGCAAACAAGACCAGAGCAGCATGGGATAGCTGTAAGAAATAAATGTATTTTCTCAGGTAGATACCAGTGACAAACATGGTAAAGCTTGGCTGAGATGACTTCAGTACTTTGCATCTTTTTTGTTTACAAACATCCCTAACGCAGATAAACCACAGACAGGAATGAAAGAATACATTTATTATATGTGTTTATCTACACACTGAGAATAGGGTGTATATTGTAAAGAAGTAACTTCACTCTGCATAAGCATCATCTAAAAAAATATGTATCTTTTTTTTTTTTAGAACAAAACATTCTCAGAAGTCAACTGGCACAATGCCCTGTAAAAACAAATCTTGTGAGGAGGTGCCTTTTTTCTTCAAAGTTAACTTTCTTTGACATCTTTGCCTAATACATAAGACCTAAGTCCCTCTACTAAGGCTTTTAAAAGAGAATTTAAAAGAAAAAAATATCTGAAAATTCAGCAAAATAAAAGCCATACAAATGAAAAACTACCACTGAGCATAAATGAAAAGCTGCACGGAGTTGGTCTTTTCAGTATCAAGGCTTAGATACACACTGTTCTAATTTCATGCATGCAAGGGTTTTCGCTGAAGACAGATTTATTCCACGGAATAACATCTCAAGTCTCTAGAGCACCTCAAGATTGAAATCACTGTAATTAGAATTAAAATCAGTTGATACTGATCTTCGCAACTTGTTGCAAAAGCACAGTTGTAGAAGAAAAGCAAAGCAACTGGCTCAGTTACTTTTATCTTCTTTCCAGATAGAAAAGTTAACTTTTTCATTCTATTACCTTTTTCATGAAGCTCACGTCTTGCCTTGAAATTTTGTCTCGTTTTATCTTTAGATCAGAAACATCTGGTATTATTCTACAAAGGAAACAAAAATGTCAGTTTAGCATAAAGAAGTTGAAACGGAAGAGGATGTGAAATACATGAACTATTCAAACAAATCCTGAAGCAATTTCCATTTTAATTATATCCATGTGTAACAATGACATTCAAATTTCAATTGAAGAGGAAGAGCCATAAACAGAATTATGACAACCACATATTTTTTCCTGTATATAAAATACCACATACTGTCTTCCATAATTAAACCAGCAGATATTTGGAACAGTCCTTAAAGGTATTGTGCACTGAGGCTTACCTATAAAACTCCTGCCACCAATAAATGACACTAAGCACTGTGCACTTATCAAAAGAGTACATTAACATTTCATATAAGTAAAAACATTTTAAAATCCATTTATCAGTCAGACATTAAACTAGAATGTCAAACAGGCCAAAGCAAACAAAAAGGACTACCTTATCCCTCTGAGCTTTGCTCTGTTGTCATGCCGATCAATGAGGTTATGCAGTATTTCCAAAACCAGCTGCCTTAGTTCAGAGTCTTCCATGAGTGAAGGAGACAATAATGGGTCCAGGAATGGGGGAGGAAGTGCATTAGTTATCGTTGTTGCTTTGTATCCTGAAGTCACCTGTTCAATGGTGGAAGTAAAGTTATGTGGGTAAGAAATTCTTGCAGCTATCACTTTTTAGTGGGCTCGCTTTGGCATCTGACAGGTGGATTCAAATTGAAGTATTGTATGAGTTTTGAAAATTCCTAACCTCACCATGAATTTGAAAGAGCCCATGTTCAAATGAACTCCCTCATCTGTTTTGAAGTTTATTTCTCAGGATTCTTCCTCTACCAAAACACCCTAAAGGAAAAATAAAGGTATCACAAAATCCTTTAGAAAAGCTGCAGGGCATGAAATGAGGACTCTTCCACTTCACGCACTAAGCTGCTCGTATATGGTACTGAGTATGCTGATGTGAAGAAAACTGGTGCCTAGATGTACATCTTCAACATTTACGGATATTACTTTATTGCAAATAAGAAAGCAAGCAGCAAACACCATTTTCTTAGAAATCTGGTACAACAGCTTTTTCCCTCTTTTTTTTTTTTTTTTACACTGATACTACTCCCGACTTGCCTCATTTGATTACTTTTATTTAAATCAAGCTCTGTAGGTACATAAGGAAAAATTAACTTCTACGTGAGAATTTAAATATTAACCCCCTGAACATTTACAGCAGTCAGGAATGTTCAAAATTTACCTTCTCTTAAAACAGAGGCTACAAGAACATTACAATCTCAGAAAAAACAGGATTCAGAAATGGACAAGCATCAACTATTGAGGATGAGGGGAGCAAAATTATTCAGAATTATAATAAAAGCAAACATACTTTTTTCTAAGACTATACATAATTTATCTTCATTATGCATATTCCTTACCATTACAGCTTTTACTTGTGAACTGTGTCGGACTGGTTTTGGGTGGAATAGCTAATTTTCTTCATATGAGCTCATATGATGCTGTGTTCCCGATTTATGGCCAAAACAGTGTTGTTTTAGTGGCTGTTTTACAGGGACAGGGATCACTCAAACACAGAGTTGTTCTAGTTACTGCTGAGAAGCGGTTACACAGAGCCAAGGCCTTTTCTGCTCCTCATCCCACCTACCAGTGAGTAGGCTGGAGGTGCACAAGGAGTTGGGAGGGTACAGAGCCAGGACAGATGACCCCAAATGACCCAAGGGATATTCCAAGACCATCGCATCAAAACAGGGGAGTTTGCAAGGGCTGCCACTGCTCAGGGACTGGCTGTGTATCAGCTGGCTGGCAGTGAGTAATTGGGGTTTAAGTGGGTTTTTTTGTCTTGTTTTGGTTTATCACTTTTTCTTGGTTTTTCTTTTGCTTTCTTTTTTTACTCACTAAACTGTCTCAATCTCAACCTACTCTTTTCACTTTTACCCTTCCGACTCTCTCCCTCATCCCACTGGGGAAGAGTGGGCAAGTGACTGGGGGGTACTATGCTGCCTGCTGAGGTTAAACCACAACACGTGAGCAAGCGCTATTCCTACAGTATAACCGAATTGCTGAAAGGAAACTGGTTGGCAGAGGAACATGAGAGTACATGAAGGTATCTAATAAATCACTTTGAAAATGGAAAATTACTAATATTACATGCAGTAAGGCTGCAAGTAAAAGTGAATACTTTTAACGAAGTGCCAGACTTTAATTGCCTACACACCATGAAGTTGTCTGCCCGTGTGTATGCATGACAACAGACTAATTAGGTTATGAAGTATTACTCTTTTATGAAGAATACATGATGTACAATGCTCAGTTCAGTACACAGAAGAGGTAAGGTTCAGTAGTTTCTAATTCTTTACTATGTGCACACTAAACCTCATACACCACAAAAGCTTTGCTCTGAACACAGATTCCCTCCCACATTTTTTCCCCAGTATTTGTCAATGTTGAGTAATTTATTAAGGACCAAAACGTTCATTCTCCCATCTCTGGGCCATGATGGTATTCTACTTTCATATTCCAAAAGAGACTCCAAATGAAAATTCAGTGTTAAAAATGTTAAATTCTTTCCACATGCACAACTTGAATCCCTTAAAGCATACTTACAGGCTGTGCAGCACCCCAAATAATTAGAACTGACTTCAATGGAAATTTTTAGGATTGGTGAGATGAGTATTGTCAGGAACAGTTTAGGCATAGATGAGTCTATCTTTAATGAAAACAATGTGAAAAACGGCCCCCTGAGGTCCTTTTTAACATGCTTTCTGCCTTTGAATTGTAACTGAATGCTTAGCTCTTCTGCCCACCAGAATCTAGCATTTCATATTTTGACAAGCAAGAAGAGTTTAACTGATTTGCCTAACACCACACACAAGTTTAATATCAAAGCAGGGGTAGAAACTCATTCTCCAGGAATGTATTCTTTTGCTTTAGTCATGAAATCATTCTTTATGTTATTTTCTCTACTTCAGTCACAAAACAGTTTTCAGTTTCTGCAATGAAATAGGTCAGGATTCTACAGGCAAGAGCCTCCTTTACTACCCACTTCTGATTCCTGCCATCAGGATGTATTTCCAAAAATACTCTTTGAAGGTTTACAGTTGAAAAACATATTTGTGATAAAACATTTAATCAGAGCTTAAAAGAAACTCGGGAAATACTAGGAAGGCAAGAACAATGGTGCCTGGGGCTCTAAGGCTTGGAGACAGGCATCCATCCCTACGGTTTTAAAAATATTAGTCATCCTGCTAATTACAGCTTTTCTGGTGTCAGACAACAGTGATTTCACTTTGATGTTGCCAGCACTGCTGACAGAACTAGCCAACTCAACCTACTCTATGATGTTCTTTTGGATCTGCAGATCCAATTATAACTGATATTCACTAATCCACAGAAATGGAGGAATATTTCTTGAGCTGCTTGTAATGTAAGTTGCAAAAACGCTGTCACAATTTTACCCAGTAGAACTACAGATCTATGTAATATGAAGGTATGTTTAATTTCATAATACAGAGTTGAAATACTGTACTTACATGTATAAACATATAAAGTGAAACACTGTGTGCTTATAATATACTGAACACAGAAGGCTTACCATAAGTAAAGATCTCAACAGCATAATTTGAATCCGCCTGGTTCCCAAATCTCTACAATTGGAAAAAAAGATGAAAATTAGCTTCTTTATGTATCTTCAAAATATTATTGTACTACAGACGTCATTCTAACAACTGCAGTTTTCACAAGTGACTACAATAGTCTTGGAAGGGATGCTGGTTGACCACAAATAAGTCTCTCCACATGAAGTGTAATAACTAATGTTTTTCAAAGGGACATTTATAGAAGGTGCAAAAAAAAGAAGCACATACAACTGAAAAGACTAAATTATGTATGGGAAGTAGATCTAAATCTTCATGTTTCATTCAGAAATCTCTTTGCATCTGAAATGTTCAACCACTACATGCTTGACCTACTATTCATAAGCATCAGCACTCAGAATTTCTTCTGAACTAAAATGTCATGGAGTCTTTGAAGAGACCAGGACACTTCTTCAAATCAGAACCCTAAACTCTGAGACTGAGAAAAAGCTATCAGCAAGAATCAGCCAGAAAACCTGAAAGAACCCTCAGTTTTCAGCTCATGGGAAGGTACATGGAATACCACTTAACCTGTTCTTCATTTGTTCTCATCTTCCATCTGCTGGCACTAGAAGTTAAATACCTACTGGTATATAGTCATATATGCACTGTTCATGCAAGATACTAAAATAAAAGAGCACTTGGAATAAATTGCTCCGCTTACAGAATCACGGAATTATTAGGGTTGGAAGAGACCTAGAGCAGGTAACACCGGAACATGTTCAGGTGGGTTTTGAGTATCTCCAGAAAGGGAGACTCTACAACCTTCCTGCGCAGTTTCAGTTCCAGTGCTCCACCTGTTCCAGTGTCTGTTGCAGTGCTCTGCCACCCTCAACAAAAAGTTCTTCCTCCTGCTGAGGTGAAACTGCTTGTGTTTTAGTTTATGGCCACTGCTTTTTGTCCTGTTGCTGGGTACCACTGTAAAGAGTCTGGCACCATCATCCTGGCACCTGCCTTTGAGATATTTATATGCATTAATCCCCTCTCAGTCTGCTCTTCTCTAGACTAAACAGGCCCAGCTTCCGCAATCTCTCCTCATCAGAGATGCTTCAGACCCCTGATCATCCTTGTGGCCTCCACTGGACCCTCTCCAGTAGCTCCTTGCCTGTCTTGTACTGAGATGCCCAGAACTAGACACAGTGCTCCAGATGTGGCCTCACTACGGCCAAGTAAAGGGAAAAGATCACTCTTCTCGAGCTGCTGGCCACACTCCCCCTAATGCACCCCAGGATGCTACTGTCCCCACTGGCAACAAGGGCACACTGCTGGCTCATGGTCAACTTATCATCCATCTACCAGCACTCCGAGGTCCTTCTCAGCTGAACTGCTCTCCAGTAGAGGTCCGCCCCCAACCTGTACTGGTACTTGGGGTTATTCCTTCCCAGGTGCAGTACCCTACACTTTCCCTTGTAGAGACATTTAAAGATACCCTGCCAAGAAAGCAGACAAGGTACAAACACTTTTGCCCACCAAATAGCATGAGGAAAGAGCAAGCCTCTTCACAAAAGTTGGCCCTACATAACAGTGGAAAATTCCACCTTCACAGGCTCTAATCCTGGCTGTATCCCACTGGCAGCATCATTCATATGTTGTGTAGCAGAGATCAAATTTTCAGGTAAGTAATGAAAGATTTTATCAGCAGTCAGAAAGCCTCCTTTGTTCACAATGACACATGTGCATTGCACAACAGTCATGTTTACACAGAATCCCATGAATGAAAATTGTACAGTTAAAAACAATCCCAAACACCTCACCCCAACTGGTAACCCAAGTGCAGAATTGTAAATAGATTCATATTCCAGGTACCTTCTCAGTGAGTGGCAACTGCCTGGCAGAGACAAATCTCTATCTTGGAATACCATCCCATACTGCAGGGACACAATACTGTATCAAAAGCCATTAAGAAACCAGGAAAATGATGCTGACTTCCTCCTTATGCTTGCAAGGGATCAGACATATGTGGTACAAAGTGTCCAGGCATACCTGGAAAGAATAGCTACAACCTTTTCAGTGACTTTCCCCATATTGGGAAAAAGCAATCTTTTAAACATAATGATAAAGGGGAAAAATACTACTTCAGCACATGGCAGCTTTTTAATTATGGGTTTACAACGGAAGTCTGCCCCCCTGTGGCTTTATTTCTAAATGAATCTGGAAAATTTAACCAAACCAAATTCATTGGAATTTCTGCAGTTTATTTCTTAATCTGAAGTCAGCTTGTAGAGAATGAAGAAACACCACCCCCCCCCAAATATTTGTAATTCATAGAGCTATTTGAAAAAAATTTAGTCTTAGCTCAACTTCCCTCATTCATAAAACACACAAGTAGAGTTATGGAATTAACCACCATTAAGTAGGCAATTTCAGAAACATTTGTACAGCCATGGAGAGAATTAATGTTTCAGTGCAAGTAAGTTCCATTCCAATCAGGTATTTTCTATCAGTTAACATATCTGGGTATTAATTTCACACTTCTAACACTGTGCTTGTCTTGATTCTGCACAATATTTAACATAGCCCTGAATGAAGGAGAATTTGCATTCACTTTCCTTAATGTTTTCACTTCTTAATTTATCAGGATTCTAAAATCTAAATTTTTAACTAGACATTAAAAATGCAGGATATACAAACCCCAGGTGACTGGTATCCAGTGACTGTGACGTTGCCCCGAAAACAGGTACTTTTCCCATAATAAACATCATAATCTCTGATCTCTGGTAATCTGGGAGATTGCTTCCAAAAAAGCCTAAATAAAAATGCAATATAATCACACATGAAAGAGATATAGGGTCCTTCTCTTTACAAGAAAAGCCTTATAAAAACAAAGAATACATTAACAAGATCAAAACAGATGAAGAATGAAACTATGCTTTGGTTTAGGGGGTTTGGGTTGATGTCAAGTTGAGAATAAGTCAACAGTGTGCGCTAGCAGCTGAAAGGACCAAGCACGCCCTGGGGTGCATCAAGCACAGCACCGATAGTGGGTTGAGGGAGGTGACTGTCCAACTCTACACCGTGCAGGTGTGGACTCACCTCAAATACTGTGTGCAGTTTTGGGCGCCTCAAAATAAGGACATTGACCTAGTAGAGTGTGTCCAGAGGACACACCAAGATGGTGAAAGGCCCAACGGCAAGACTTAGGAAGAACAGCTGAGGTCACTTGTTCAGCTTGGAGAAGAGAAGGATGATGGATGCCCTCATCACAGCCTACTCCTTACTGTCCTGGGTTCAGCAGCAGCAGTCATTTTTTTTCCTTCTTTGTAGCTGGTGCAGTGCTGTGGTTTTGACTTTCGGCCTGGGAACAGCGCTGATAACACCGACGTTTTTAGTTACTGCTCAAATGTTTAGTCTTACCAAGGACTTTGTGAGTCTCATGCTCTGCCAGGGAGGAGGGGAAGCCGGGAGGAAGCAGAGACAGAACACCTGACCCAAACTAACCAAAGAGGTATTCCATACCACAGCACGTCATGCCCAGGATGAAACTGAAGAGTCACCCGGAAGGGCTGGTTCACTGCTGGGTGGAGGCGAGGTATCGGTTGACAGGTTGGGAGGTGCTGTATCCTCTTCCCTTGTTATTTCCTTTGTCATTATTATTACTGGTGGTAGCAGTAGTGATTTGTGTTATACTTTACTTACTAATGTTTATCTCAACCCATGGGAGTTACATTCTTCTGATTCTCATCCCCGTCCCTCCGGGAGTGGGGAAGGAAGGTGGGGAGTGAGTGAACAAGCTGTGTGGCTGGGTTTAAACCATGACAGTTCTTTTTGGCGACCAATGTGGGGCTCAAAGTGTTGAGATAACAACAGATCTGACTGGAGTGTGTCTAATCGTATTTGTGATAAGCATTCAGTGTTTCTGATTAATAGTCACTCGTCACAATGCTGATTTATTGGCTCTCAAAGTTGTTGTTTTTGATCTCGCAGTTTCAGCATGTCGTACCTTACTTAGAGTTGGTATTTGTTGTGTTAGTGTTTATCAGCTGGGGGCCTTGAGCTAAGGTTTTTGTTTCATTGTACTTTATGGTAATGGCTTGTAATACGGGTGGGCTCTGGCAGCAGGGCAGGCCGGACTTGTACCTGGCCGTCCTGCTGCTCTTCACCGTCCTGGCCCTAGTCCTTGCATCCGTCTTCGTGAGGCTGTGGGGAACCGATGGGGAGCAGTCCCGGGAGCTGCCGGTGGCCGAAGTGGCCCGGGAGAGCAGCTTCGGGGACCAAGCGGCAGTGGGAGCGGGGCCAGAGGCCGGGGGGAGCGGCTGCCAGTGGAGGAGGTCGGGGCGGTCAAGGAGGGGAAGGAGGCAGCTGCTGAGCAGCGGGAGGAGGCAGCGGAGGAGCCGAACCCCACGGCTGAGCCCAGCCCCATGGCAGCCAAGACCATCCTCCAGCAGCTGCCCACTGAGCCCCATGAGCCTGAGCCCCAGGAGGATGCGGGAGACCACACAGCATTTCCCAGCAAGGCAGAGGAGAAAAATCTGGACTCAGAAAAAGGGAAACTCGTGGTGAGAGAGCCGGCAAGCACAGCAGCTACACCAGCCCCAGTGACAAGTACAGCAGCATCATTTGAGAGTTCTGAAGGTTTTGAATAGCCTTTGGGTACCCTTGGGACCTGCCTGCTGATTGTGATGGGGATCACCATGTTGGCACGCATACAGAGTGTGCTCTACCCATTACCATTTTGTCTGATCTCAAAAGTTAAGCAAAGTCAGGTTTGGGTCTTGTCTGGGGTTAGACGACGATATAGGGGGACCAAGAGGTTTTCCCCGAGGCTGGACAGTCATGAGTGGCAGGGTGTGTGGGACAGTATGGGTATCTAGTCCACTGGGCCCCTCCAGTGCTTTGGAAGCGTTGGAGATGGAAGGCAGCTGTATGGAGTCCCAACGACAAGCTGCAAAAACTGCTGAATGGGGGGGTGAATTATTTTGAGCCTGGTGGGCCCATGACACTTCAGGCCATCAGGGCAGAGATGCAACATACAGATGGACTCATGATCGAGGGGTGGGCTTAACAATGGACACTACTGCCCAGGTTATTCATGAGTGTGAACACTGCACACAGTCTCTGTAAAAACTGTTACAAGAGATGGCGCCTGACATCATGGACCGGATGACCCAGCAGCTTTAGAGGGATTGGTTCATGCACTAAGATAACAGTGCACTGACATAACAGTGATGGTATATTGAAAATGTGGGATCTGAGCATGACGTGAATGCTATGGAATAAGGGGTGCATACTGTCCTGGGTTCAGCAGCAGCAGTCATTTTTTCGCCTTCTTTGTAGCTGGTGCAGTGCTGTGGTTTTGACTTTCGGCCTGGGAACAGCGCTGATAACACCGACGTTTTTAGTTACTGCTCAAATGTTTAGTCTGACCAAGCACTTTCTGAGTCTTATGCTCTGCCAGGGAGGAGGGGAAGCTGGGAGGAAGCAGGGACAGGACACCCGACCCGAACTGACCAGAGAAGTATCCCATACCACAGCATGTCATGCCCAGGATGTAACTGAGAGTTACCTGGACAGGCTGGTTCACTGCTGGCTGGGGGCAAGGTATCAGTCGATGGATTGTGAGGTGTTATATCCTCTTCCCTTGTTATTTCCTTCATCATTATTACTATTGGTGGTAGCAGTAGTGATTTGTGTTATACTTTACTTACTAAACCGTTCTTATCTCAACCCGTGGGAGTTACATTCTTCTGATTCTCGTCCCCGTCCCTCCGGGAGTGAGGGGAGGAGGGGGGAGTGAGTGAACAAGCTGTGTGGCTGGGTTTAAACCATGACACTTCCTCATGTGGCTGTGGAGGGGAAGGGCTGATCTCCTTTCTCTGGTGACCAGAGATAGGAAACAAGATATTGGGAAAGCTGCATCAGAGGAAATTGAGATGGGACATTAAGAAAAGGTTCTTCACCAAGAGAGAGGGTGGTCAGTCACTGGAACAGGCTCCCCATGGACACGGTCACAGCACCAAGCCTGTCAGAGTTCAGAGTGTCTGGACAATGCTTTCAGTCATATGGTTTAGTTTTAGGTAGTCCTGAGAGAATCAGGGAGATGGACTTGATGATCCTGATGGATCTCTTCCAACTTGAAGTAACCTATTTTATTCTATTGTTGTGCAGTAATAAATGTCACTTTGACAGAAAGAAGCTTTACTTTAAAAGGTTGGGTTGTGGGGGATTTTTTTTGGAGGTGGGATGTTAACATTTTAACTCAAGAGTTTCACCATAATGGTGAGAAATAATCTACTATATACTTGCTACTGGCTGTAGAAAGCTTCATGGCATAATCAAAGGTACAGATTAGTGAACAACACGGAAGTTACATTCCCTCTTGTTCTTTAAGTAAAGGAATACACACCATAAATGCACTCCAATATATTATATCACTACTATCAAGAGAAAATCTGAAAAAACAGGAGAGGCAATTTTAATGAAATAATTCACAGAAACTGTTGCTCTTATTTTCAGTATTGTGCTAAGAAATACTTCAGTAAAGTCATGCAGCAGAACCAGCCATTAGGTGTCATTGTTGCCACTATGTTTAACATTGTTTTTTCAAGTAGTACCTACTCAAACATATTACTGTGTGACTGCTTGCAATATGATTTTCATAAAAGAACTAGTATTAGTTTTGTACCTCTGAGACCGAATGATGTCTATATTTCAAGTACTATATAATAATATAACCAACAAATGTAAGTCCACAAGTATTTTTAATTTTCATTGAGCTTCTTGGCTATCTGCTCAGTTAACAATTAAAACAACAGTTTTTCAGAAGTCAAATACATAAAGTAAGCCTGAGATTTACAGGCAAATATAACCAGAGACACCATACTCACCATTATTCCTTTTTGAATCAAGCTGGTTTAATACCATTTCATTGAGGATGATGCAGAAGGGAAGGAATTTTACGTGAAACCACGCTACTGTCATCACTCACCGATTGTTTGGATAATAGCATTTTGGACAATCCTCTCATCACTCTCCTTGGAGCTTGTGCTGAAAGTGGCACTTCCTGCTGAACTGCGCCTATCACCCAGCTCAAAGTCAACGCTGATGCGTAAGTGCTTCAACAAGGTGTTAAAAACCTCCAGAACTGTTGGGCCTGGAAAAAAACCACACAATGATTGCAGCTGTAAAGGGAAAGATGCCTTAAGGAAATGAAAATCAATTTTTTCAATCCCTTTCCAGGAGAAATCAGATTAAGCTGAAAAGAACAAATGAAATTCACTGTCTGAGGGATATGGCCTCGGGATAAGCTTTTGAAGTGTGCCTACACATTGATATTTGAGAAATTCATCTGGAATCAGGAAATTCAATCCTGTGTATATGCATAAGCCATTACTATCAAGTTGTAGTGAGTCTGGCTAGGATGGAGCTAACTTTCTTCCTTGCAGCCTGAGCGGTGCTGTCCTTTGGGTTTGTGACTAAAATATTGCTGACAACAACACACCAGTGTTTTGGTTGTTGCTGAACAGTGCTAGCAAGTATCAAGCCTTTCTATTTTTCCCATTCTGTCTACAGAGTAGGCTGAGGTGTGCAAGAAACTGGGAGGAGACACAGATGGGCCAGCTCACTCAAACTGACCAAGGGGCTATTTCATACCATGCAACATCACGCTCAGCAGTAAGAGCTCAAAGAAAGGAGGAGGAATTAGGGAACATTTGTTCATACGGCATTTGCTTTCCAAAGTAACTGTTCTGCAAGCTGAGGCTCTGCTTTCCGAAGCAGCTAAATATCTGCCTGTCAGTGGGAAGTACTGAATAAATTCCTTTGCTTTCTTTGTGGATGCAGCTTTTGCTTCACCCATTGAATTGCCTTTCTCTTGATCCATGAGACTTCTGACCTCTCTACCTTCTCCCTGTCCTGTGGGAAAGGAGAGTAAATGGCTGTTGGATGGAGGCAACCCACCATGGCAAGTTTTACACAGAAAATATGAGTGGTTGCTGAAATTAAGCATCAATACTATGTTAGACAAGTGGTAGTTGCACACAAATTTGAGTTATTTCAAAACCTGCTACTGAAATCCAATTCTGTATTGCATCAAACACTGAGCTCTTTTATTAATATAGTAAAAGAATTCACAATTCAGAAACATGGAATGGTTTGGGTTGGAAGGGACCTTAAAGCTCATTCAGTTTCAACCCCCTGGCATCGGCAGGGATACCTTCCACTAGACTACCTTGCTCCAAGCCCCATCCAACCTGGCCTTGAACACTGCCAGGGATGGGGCAGCCACCACTTCTCAGGGCAACCTATGACAGCACCTCACCACTCTCACAGTAATGAATTTATTCTTAACGTCAAATCTACATCTACCCTCTGTCAGCTTAAAGCCATTCCCCCTTATCCTATCAGTACATGCCGTTGTAAAAACCCCCTCTCCAGCTTTCCTGTAGGCCCCTTTAGGCACTGGAAGCTGCTCTAAGGTTGCCCCAGAGCCTTCTCTTCTCCAGCCTGAACAGCACAGCTCTGTCTGCCTGTGTTCACAGAAGAGCTGCTCCAGTCCTCTGATCACAACTCTGACAGGTCTGTGCATGCAAGTGGATCTTGTACTAAGAGAAAGAACAGGCTCAGACTAATGAAGCAAAGTAATAATGTTTCAGTAGAAGACCAAGGAAAAACAACAGCAGAGCACGTATGTACCCATATTCATAACTACTTTTGTTTCAAAGAAGTAAGCTGCCTTAAATGACATAATTCACCTTTTCAGCTGCCTCACAACTACAAAAGTAAAAACGCACAAAGATCATTCTACTTGACTCCCTTCTTACCACTCATCTCACAGCAGCTGTATCACAAAGCAACAGTGCTACTGACATTTTATAGAGTCACACACAGCTCTCTTTGTGAATTCCTACCAAACAGGAGTTTCTGCCTTTCACAAGGCTGTAAAAATGCATCTACTCATTTTTCAGTGCAAAGGTTTATAAACAGTGAAACAACCAAGTAAATACATTTGAGTAACTGTAAACCAAGTAAGATAAAAAACCTTCTCAAAATATATGCTTTCATTCAGTCTGAAAACAAAGCAAAAATAAGTACCACCCTTCAAATCTATCCTTTGATCAAAGCCTTTAATTGAAGACAACTTACCTATTGATCCTTTGGCTGCTATTGCAACTGCTTCCAAAAGAACCTGAATAATGCCAGCACGAACTCGTGGCGAGTCTCTTTTACGAACATCAAGGTGTCCCAGAATTTCTTGTATTACATGATGGGAATACTGTGCCTATTAAAATTCAAACAAACAGAAAGAAAGGCTTAATCTGTGACTTTAATGAGAATAAACTCATAGACCATTCAGCTACAAACACAACCGTATTCCTATTCCGTAACATTCTTACTCAGCAACGTATCTAGATTTCAATCAATTCGTGATTACTTATGGATTTTAAAACCTACCATGACTGATGAAGCCATCCAGCCCAGTGTACAAAAGCTTATAGGATTAAAATACTCAGGAACATTTAACAAGAACAGAGGAGGCCTGAAGCAGTACTTCATTCAGCCAACTGCAGTCCCGGGCCTTCAGCTGCTCTTATGAAAAAGTGTCACTGAGAAAAGTCAGATGTCTTCTACAAACTTACAGTTCCATAACTTTATCTTTTGGGTGTCTGTGCTTGATCCAAGCCAAGCAGCAGACTTCGATCATGTTTACAACAGACAATAGAGGTTGCCCACTAGTAAAAAATCAATTAGCACAGCACAGTTCCATGTGAAGATGGACTCTTGGATTGCAATAGCAGTACAGCTGTATTGGCATGAGAAATGACCACCTTAAGAGAGATTTACTTATCAAGCACAATGCCAGGTCAGTATGACTATCCATCTCCTTGTTCTGAGCTGGCTGAAGGACCTCCACCCTACCTTTCACTGAGAATTCCTTAATATCTTTTATAGTTCTACAAGTGTACAGTAATTGAAAGTAAATCAGGTAACTTCTCATCACAAACCACTATTAGGTTATTATTTGAACAGTTTAATAAGGCTAAGAAGTTATGGAAAGACATCTTTACTTCATCTATTGTCTATCACTATTGTGGTGAGGTGAGCATTTAAAACTGTCTCATCTGCTCAAAACACGTACATGAGATAAGAAAAAAATCCCTGGAGAAAATCCTACCTGTATAGAATACATGATGATTTTGAAGCAAGAAACAGCAAATTCATTGGGATCCCATAGTCTGTGATGGTCTAAATGCCTGTAACCAAAAATTAAGGGACCTGAAATAATGCCATTCCACAGATATAATAAATGTCAACTTACAGTTTTCCCCAAATTGACCTCAAATTGAATATTTCCTTACATAAAGCTTCCAAGCAATAACTAGGTAAGAAAACTACAACCTCAGAAAAGCTTTGTGTCAAGGTTTAGGATGTGGTCACAAAACATTCTGCTGTAACAGAAACTCCTGATCTTCCAGTTGTGGGAATTTAAGGAACCAGTCATACCGAAGATATACAGTTAAGAATATACTGTTTCCATACAAAGTGCATACATAAAAATAGCTGTGACATTATTTATAAGGAAGAGAAACACTGAAGAAGATGGTCATTATACCTTGACAAACTCTTAAGATAAATTGTTTTGAATCAGGAGCTACAAAATAATTATCACTGAAAGTTAAATCCAGAATAGAGACTCTAAGAATTACTTTCATTTTCACAGTGGTTTCATGAATAATAAATATGGAAAAGAAAAAAAAGAGCTACTCTTTGTGTATATACTCCTTTATCACTCTGAAGCATTTCAACACTTTCTGCAAGAATTATCCAAACAGAATCAGAATGATAAATGCATCAGTTTCCCTTTAAATGGGATAGGTGCCACCAATGAAACACTGCCAGTTTCAAGCAGACAGAAATTTTGCTTAAGCACTATGCTGAAAGCTATGAATACGGCAAACATAAAATCTTCCAAAAAGAACTGAGTAACTAGAAAAGCACGACAAAAACCAATGCGTATTTAAATCCTGAAGTCTGAAAAAAGTAATTTTGGATGCCTTTTAATTGGTGTGATTTAGGTTAACCTCCCCTCAAACAAACAAAAACCAAACACACCAAAAAACAAATAAACCACAATAATCAAACCAAACAAAATCAATAAAAAACTTCCTTACAGAAACTGAATTTGTCTTTCTAAACAGGAAATCTCAGCTACAGAATCACTACTCATCTGTCCTTTCTCAGAGAGCAGAGCAAACATATAAAGATGCTCCAAATAACAAATTTGAGAGCATACAGGTGAAAGCAGCCACTACCCTGAAAGCAGGAGGACTGACTGGATGCTTTAACTTACTTTGTTTAGAATCTGAAGGTCTCAATTACCTTGCTGGCCAGCTGCTACCAGCCTAGTGACCTAGCTGAGTACACAGGTCTCCTTCAAGGTTGATTAAACCAGCTGGCATAAAGCCACCCTCCACCGTGCCCTAAATTATGCTGCAGTCCATTGCAGAGCTTAAAAGAAATACAGCCATTTTGACACATTACATAGCTTTAAAAAGAAATCCCTACAGGAAATATTTTCAGGAATATTAAAGGTGTCTGTCTGTCAAGGTAACAGCATATTTGCATTACTAAACATTGAACTGGACTACCTGGTGGAGATAGCTGCCTTTCTTGTGCACATGCCAAACACAAAGGTACATTTAATCCCGCCTTGGGACAGAAAGACAAACAAAATTACCTCTTTAAATCCTTCAAGGCTTAGTGGTTCATCATATATTTATTCATATCTTCTTTCTCCCTAATATCATTCCAGTCCAGCTCATCACTTGTGGATGATAGTTTATTTTAGCTAATCTATTTTATTTTTGTCTCACCAAACACAAAATCATACTCTCCACTGGCTTCTGACTGCAGCTGAACCTTTCATCCTTCAGGGTAGCATGCTTTCTCTGTTACCTCTTTATGTGCCCCAAGGATTCATTCAGGCAGGTTATGGTTAAGATTATTGGTCAAATTATACATCTTATGTCAAGTTTGTTTTTTTCTTCTCAAAACAAGACACACAGTTTTCCTTTTCCAGATAAGCAAAGAATTAGCTGCATCAGGTACATAAACTGATGGGGCAATGGAAGGGGAAAGATGACAGCCCAAGTTAACGTTTTGAGTAGTAGCTCAATGGGCAGCATACTTTGTATACTGGAATTTTCCTCCTAAGAAAAGGAGTATTAGATTATTGTAGGTGATATATTTTACTCATCAGAATGCAGGCAGTGTATGCAACATAGTTTTGCTTGTGTAAAAGACAGTTAATGCTATTTTGAGCACGCTGCATTTAGTTTAGTTAAAAATCAAGTCACATCTTGCCTGGGTTTGTTTTTTTTTTTTTTTTCCAATTACATTTCCTTTAACAAAAAATATCTATGTGAGACTGCAAAACATTTTATTGCTGGATTAACAAATGCCGAACTCTGCCTTCTACTAAGATCTGCTGCACATATGTAACTAATGTGCACAATTGTGTTTCTGAAATTAAAACAAACAGCAGAAGCAATGGTACAAATAACTACTTTATCAAGTGAGAGCCACAAACAGTCCGAATTCAACTCACTTTCTCACACATGCAAGCAATCCTTACAGTACAAAATGATAAACTGATACTGGTGATTAGAAGGTAGAATCGAGGCATGTATGGAAATGTATGAAATAATCTTCTCATGCACTATGTTTGCTGGAAGAATTTTAAACACCAGCCTTCTGATATTCAGAACTCTTGCACTGATGATCTGATAACTCACAAGAATGGAAATACAGTGAGATGAATAGGGTATAACTTGTTATACTTGGGAAGTTGTTTATATTCACTGTATTCCCCTGGATCTGTATAATATATTCACCATTGCAAATTCATGCTAAGTAAGTCTAAATAGCTTGTGACTGCTGACACAAAATACAAATTTTTTTCATCTCATATTAATATGAAATTTTTGACTTTCATTAAGCAGTTTGCCAGATTGAACTGTCAGATTTCATTAAAAAATAGGAATTTGTGACTTTCCAGATGCAGACACTTCTAACCATGGAGAATTTCTGCCAAAGGCAAGGAGAATTAAAGTCAATCCAAAACCATACCAAGAGACTGACTCCAGATTTCAACTGTCTTTATTACCCTCAATCATGATGCAGCAGTACTGTTCTCCCAGTTTTGCAAGGAAGTGATGGCATGTGGACTGGTCATAGAATGGTTTGGGTTGGAAGAGACTCCAAGGCAAGATAAAGGAAGCCTTCAAGTGGGGAGCTGAACCTGCATCTTCAGTGTTAGTTCTGTAGTAAGTGGCCTTTTCTTTATTTCCAGAACTTTCTTAAAACCAGTGAAATTGTTGAAAACTGTTAGGAGAAGCTTTTTCTAAGCAAGTGTGCACAAACTAAGTCAGGTTTTTCAACTAGATACAATGGACTCACTATCTCAAACTTCCACTCTACCAGTTCTGCCCATTCACAATGTGAAGCTGATTATTATATACAGCACACCTTTTTTTGGTTAGGAAAAACAGCTTGGAAGCTGCATCTTCTGCACCTCTTATTCTCAAAACCACTAAACCTTTATAGCAGTTACTTATAAAAAGATGAATTTATTTGGCAATTCTTCCTCTAAATGGAACACAAAAATGGTGACCACAAAGACTCTATTCTGAGTAAACTGTGGTCATCATCTACTGATTTCAGCTCAGAAACAAAGCACACAGTTCCCTCTAGTGGCAGGTATTTTGGAGGAATGCAAAGTCTACATGTAGGAAAGGTTGAAGATTTATTAATAAAGCACTCAATTTTACAACAGTTAAACTCATATCAGACTGGTATAATAAGTACACATGGAAAGTAAGATCTTTGCAGTTAATGCTTTTGGGTGAAAAACAAGGGGCTACAGAAGTTTTCTGTCCTCAATACCTATCCCATTTTCTTTTCACACTTCTGTTCTTACTTAACAGTAGTAAAAAAAGGGCTTTTGGAAGCTTGAAAGTCTTTCAGTGTAGGAATGGAATCCTTAAGTCTTGGAGGAAGAACTAGGTCATCTAAGTGAAGATGTGCCCGTAACAGGTCGGTATCTTGAAAATCTACAAGAAGGAGCACACAGGTCTCCTCCTCACCAAGAAAAGCGGGGTTTGAAAGTTGTATCTCTGAGTTTAAAGCTTCCTGTAAAGATTTTTCCTGAGAATATGCCTACTTTTTAGATGCTAGAGGTGAAAGAAACAGATTTAAGTTATCTCAGTGTTTGTAGCTTTTTTCACATCACTTTTTTTAAGGAAGCAACTGTAGCACAGAACTGAAAACACTGGACTTGATAGTTAATACATCAGCTATAATTTGTACTGCATGCATTTGTGTATAATGTCCCTACTGTGTGCACATCTGCCATTCATGACTAAGTGAGCTGTTAAAAGATATTCCTCACAGAATATCAAAACAGGTCTTGGAAGAAAACTGCAAGAAAGTAGAAATCTTAATTTTACGTATTCACCCAGGCACAGTGATTGCTTGTGCTACTTGTATTTTATGTGGCTTGTCTCTTCACTGACTGCAACAGTTATCTATGGGATGTCAATATCCAGAATAAACAGTTCCACATTCAAAAGAAAGGCCAGTTGAGGCAAATCCTTCCAAATCATTACATTGCACTTCTAAAATCAGTAAAATGGGAGCCATGTTTCTTCTTAACTATCTTCCAAGTGGATAAGCAACTAAGACTTGAGATTAAGAGAAGGGCAATTTCTTGAAGAAACATGAATGGAATCCCTTAGGTTGAAAAGGAGGAAGGAATTTAATGCAACATAATTAGAGGATGAAATAAAAAGCAAGTCTCAAGATAAGACCTTCCATGAATTTTCAACTTACGCAAAAACTGGTCTGACAGCATTATTCATATTTCCATAGGTTGCTCTTCCTAGTAGCTCCCTGAAGCAGTTCTCAGCCAGCAGAGCAGGATTTTCCTCTTTCTCTCCTCCTGTAGGTGAGGATGGAGGGCCTACTCTGCTGAAGTAAGACAAAAATACATTGATTTTACTACTGCTTCATGTTCATCATTCTTACTGTACCCACCCTTGGTTCTACAATGTTCACAAGTCACGCTTTTGATCCAAAACACCCTGTATCTCAAATATGCATCAAACCAGAGTTTGGAATAAAATATTTTATTCTCTTATAGCAGGACTATAAATCATCATCTGTCCACTCAGCAGTGATCACTGTATTGGTAAATATTCATATGGCAAAACGAATGGCTGTTAACACTGACTTAACTTGTTACCCACTGCATTTTACAAACTATAACCCATTGCTAACAACAAAGGCTATGAAACCATGTAAAATGTTAGGCAGAATGTTAAATCATTTTGTTCAGACTAATGATCTAATTCACCTGCCCACTACTGAATCCACACTGTGGGTGAGTGTTAAATAAATCTCCAATACTTCTGCAGGAACAGATGGCTTACGAGTTGAAAAATGTCTGATTGAACTGATTAGAACATTATCACCCACACGGTTACCTCTAACTAGATTTGTAGAAGTTAAGTTAGTCACCTTCTAACTTTGCCCAACATCACTATGGAGAGGATTGTATAGGGTGTCTGTGCACTAGCACAGGCTGCCCAGAGAAGCTGTGGCTGCCCAATCCCTGCCAGTATTCAAGGTCAGGTTAGACAGGGCTTGGAGCAACCTGCTCTAGTGGAAGATGTCCCTGTGCATGACAAGGGCTGGAAGTAGATGGACTTCCAATTCAAACCATTCCATGGTCCTATGAATAAAAAAAACAATAAAAAAGACAACAACAGAAGCGAGAGGAAAAAAGCAATGGGTGGGGAAAGAATTTATTATACAGCTACTATTTCTTCAGGTGCTAAAATACCCCAATGAATGACTTAAAGTAAAATATTTTTTCTTAAGCTAGAAGGAATTAAAACCCAGCATTTAAATATCAACTTCATTTCATACGGAAATTTCAAATTTGGAGTTTAATAAAACGTTCTGTGCAAAGCAAGGCTTGAATTTTTTATACTAATGATCAAATGGCAACTACCAAACTTTTGTAAGGTTCAAATACTGCCACTTCCCATTATTTCTTTTCTCTCTGTGACTGGGAATCAGGCTGACTATTTAAAATCAATGTGGTACAGAAAGAAAGTAAAACTACCAAATTGAAGACTGAATCCAGACATGAGAAGCAAAGCTACAGGAATGCCAAAATATTTTGAACAAACTAAAACCTACTGAGGCTCAAATTTTATCACCAAGTTCTGAAGGCAACAGTCTCACCTTGGAAGAGCAAAGATCATCACCCACACTGTAAACAGTGAAAAGTAGAGCCCTTCCAGAAAAGTTTCCAGTTTCCCACTTCTCATTTTTGATGCAGGCCCTGGAAATGTTTTTTTGGCTCTTTTTTTTTTCGGGGGGGGGGGGGGGGTGTGTGGGGGGGTTTTTTGTTGGGTTTTTATTTTGTCATTTTGTTTCCTCCTTGCTCAAATTCATTTCTTTTTTAGTACACAGAGACCTGAATTACTACAGCAAATTAAAGGCATTTGAAAAGTATTTCTGAATTAAAGCACTTCACACACCATACCATTAAACTGTTAATAATATTTCATTTAAACGGAGCAGTTGAGAGCTGGAAGACTGAAGAAGAAAGAAAGAAAACAGCTTCTTCTAAAGCACTTAAAGCACTTATCAGGAAGAACTGTAGCTACAGATGACACATATTTTTTTGCACAAAACACATTATAGAAACTTAAGTGAGGATTCATTCACATTAACATTATGTATCAATGTGTTTAGAGATTTATTTTAGTCTGCAGAAATCAGTACACTAAAATCTTAAACATACTTTCAGTTCTGCAGTGCAAGTTTATGTGTTAAATATGTTTAGAAGTGTTCATCAAGTGCATCAGCTTTAGTTAATGTACACTCCTCAGCATCCAAAACGTGTAGCTTTAGAGCACTTCAACGAGTGAAATATTGAAATGCCACTCGTCAAATGAACATGTTAACATCATAGTTGTAGTATCTTCTGATAGCAGAAGATCTTCTAGTGCTTCAAGACTACTGCAGTCTAAAGTTGCAATATACAAGTCCGGTTCCCTCTGGTAACATCAGTGTTTCAGAAATTACCATAACATTGCTGGCTTGTCAGATTTTAATAATAGGAAAGCCCCAGGCACCCTGTTAGATCAGTAAGGAGAAACAGTTTTACAAATATACAATGATTAGAATTTTAAAAGGCATGACAATTTGTACATAACCCACCATGAGCACCACTAAACTGCAGCTTCATTCAACTGCTGTGCCCCTCAATCTGCCTATTTTTCTCTCCCTATACTGTCTAGACTGATCCAGACAGACAGGCATCCTTCTCAGTGCAGAGAATGTACAAACAACCGTGCAGGACTGTTACTCCCATTGCTGTTTTGACTCAGATTCCCAAGAACACAGCAGCAGTACAAAGTGGGTGGGTGAAGGGAAAAAAGAAAGCAGTCTGCAGAACATACAGTCAGTCTGTCTGGAAGAATTTTAGTTAAACCAGTAAAAATAAGTTATGTGTTAAGCATTTGTATATGAAAAACCTACAGAAGGTGGCCTTTCAGCATTGCTTGGAGTCTTATTTTAGAAGAGGTTAAAGAGAGAAATTGCAATCCAGTCTTCATGAATCTTCAGATTGCATTGGAATGTTCAAAATTGTCTCCCCTTTGTCTGTAGGAATTACTTTCTTATTTTAAACTTTTATAGCATTTACCTGTAACTATTTCTCAGTAAGAGTTCCTTTTGCATTATCAGATGAAAGATAATGAATACAAAACTGTTTTAACTTTTACAGTTTTAAGGGAAAGCTTTGTACAGCCTTTCAAGGTTCTAAAGTCAAATGAGCAACTTATTTTCACTGACTTGGTTTTTAAACAAAGATCAGAAAACAAAGATCTGTTTTTTAAACAAAGATCCAACAAAATCCAACTGCAACACTTAAATAAAGAAACTAATTACTACTATTTCTCTGCATCCAGACTTACTGTACTACCACAAGTCCAGAGAAGTGAAACATGAAATGCATTTTGCAATGAAATGGGCAGGAATTACTCCCTTGAATGGTTCTACCAGTTCAGGGTAGCAGTAAATACTATATACTGCATATGTATACATGACAATTATTTTGTAACACAGGATCATGGTGAAGTACAACTAAGAAAAAACCCAATCTGAACTTTAGAATATGTTACGCTTGCAATTTTTTCTGATAGTCATGTAACTAGAATGTGCATACAGATATACAGACAAATAACACCCACAAATACAACTGTCTTTCTAAAGTGTTTAACTATTAAAAACTCCAAAAAGTGTCTCATCTAACAGTTCTCACAAGAATCTAGGATTAAGCTACTAAGTAAGGTCCCACAAGTAAAAATTATGCTGATCTTTAAGCTAAGCTTTAACTACATGTACTTCAGCCTTTAACCAAAAATGATTATTTTCTATGGAAGTAAGATGGGGGTATTTTCTGGAATTTCTGCTCTCTCTCAAATAATACTTTGATTCCATCTGCCAAAATAATGTGCTTCTGACTCCCACTCCTCCAGATGTCTCTGTTTGTGCTCCACACATATGATATCACAAGATGAGAAATTCTCTGTAACATCACTTAAGGCCTGGAGATCAACAATTTATAAATACTATTTTCAGCTTCTGTCATATGCACATCATAAAGGCCTCTGCTTGTCACCTCCAAAACCATTACTCTTTTTTTCTGTTGAATGTGCATTACAGAGAAAGTTTCAAGCAGTCAGTTCAGATATTTAACAGTTGCTTTTTGACAGATTTGTTTTCCACCACCACTACTGCATTGCTCAACAAATGATAGAAATTGGTCCTGCAGTACATACAAACTGATCTGCTTTACATGGTTGATCCAAATCCTATTTCAGTCAGCTTTTCCATCAGTAATTAGCTTAATTTTTTGCTAAATGGCCAACCTGCATGTAGAATCCCTGTAAGAACAAGGAAAGCCTAACTAGGCTCTCCTTATTCAAACAGCACTTCCATAAACCTTTGTCTCTTATTCAGAACACTCTTCAGATGTAAAATCCAGGCAGATATTTCTGTACATCCTGTGTGGGCCCTCAGTTTTATGCAGTAAATAAATAAAGCATAGACAGAAAGACAACAATTGATTTCAGTTATGTAGTCTGAAAATCTGCTTTAGAGAAAAGACAGGTACTGACAGTTATGAGAAAAGAATGAGGCTGAAGAATTGGAAACACACCACCTAAACCCAACAAACTAAAAATGAGAAACCTGACAGATTCAGCAAGCTGAGTGTCATGTGAAAGCCTGAAATGCGTGGTGGTATAAGAAGGCTGCTGAGCCTACTTACCAAGCAAGCTTTGAAGCAGCTATGGTTGGACATGCAACAAACATTTAAGCTTCTTTGCATAGCTGAGATTGGTTTTAGGGAATTTTCCCAGTGCTAGCAATAAAAGTGCTTAAAACACATGAGTGACCAGGAATAAAAATACCTGTCAATATCGTCTATTTTCTGCATGTTAAACAGCAGTGAAGGTACGATCTTGTCCATGTGCTGAGGTTCCCATATAGTTGCTCGAAGTTCATCGTTAACTGTTTTTCGAACCACTCCCTGAATGCCCCTGATTCCAGCAATCCGGATCCTAAGGAAGGAAGAAAAGGAATTAGTGAAAAGGGGAAGAAACACAGCACCTCCCAGTATGGCTGTTTCCCTAGTTGGCAATAGTAACTACATGGTGTGGAATTCCATTGGGTTCTCACAAGCAGTTCTATGCAAATTTGGCCAATTCCTTAAGGTTGCCCATATTGCCTTTAAACGCCTTTAAAGCTCAAACAACCAAACAGAAGATGATCTGTAAGGATAAGGATAATGCTGACACTGACCAATGAATACCCAAGCTGTGTGCACCACCTCCAACAGAAGGCAAATAGGTAAAAATAATAGTAATATCTAGTTGTGATCATGTCCTTAGAAGTTGTAATTAAGACTGTGGATTAATCATTGCCAAGTTTTAAAGATTTATGCAAGATTCACAGGATGGAAAGCAAAGGATAATGCTATCAAATTGTGCCCAATGCACAAGAGGGACTGCCATTTTTATCCCAAACCCATTTGAACGAAATTAACTTAGATCTGATCAACAACAATAAAACAAATAAAAAGAAAAAATAGTATTAGTTTTCGAAAAAGCCTTAGCCACTCGGCCTTCCTGTTAGCTAGTTTTGTTATTTTGTTAAAAATAGGTTGCAGGAGAACCTGTGCAATTAAATGAATGGTAAAATATTTTGTTGAAGTGGTAGTAGCAAATTAGCCACTATAATAAATGGTAGGAATAGGATTTTACTTACTGAAAACAAGTAGAAGAAAGGGTGGTACAGCCATCAAGTGAAATAAGCACAAGATTTGCTAAAATTTAAAGTTATTTCTATTAAAAATCCATCCTTTCTATTTTAGATCTTAATTTCAGAATGGACAAGTAACTCTCCTTTGCTCAGACGAATTTGCTGAATGAAGATATTTGCTAGACGAACAGAGCTCACTAAACTCTGTAATATTTTTCTTTAGATTTCAATCTGTAAATATTTAACTCTGTAGCTTCCTGGTTTTCAGCTATTTCTGAAGCAAACCACATGCATTCAGTGTGCATCTGGTATCATTCTAGACCTTTCAAGACAATTTTACCAGGGTTACATACAAAACAGGGAAGAAAAGGGATGCACAGCTAGAAAAGCTTATGTTACTGCTGCACTGTAACGACAGCGCAGTATCCAATATTAAATTTTCAATATTGAGGATCTAAGAGTGACATTTAAGAAAAGAGCTTCCAAAATTCCATCACTGAAACTTGTTTTTTTTTGCCTTTTAATTATGAGTTCTCAAGGTAATCAAGCTTTGCTGACACTGCAGGTTTAGATTCATTAAGTACTACGACTGACCTCTGCTCCTGAAAGTGAAATTTCACTTTACAGGTCAGAGTCCGTTTCAGTCTCAGAAGCCTACATTACCTGATTATGTGTGTAGATGATGTTCAAGCTCCCACCCAAACCAGAAAATTCAGTGGAACCTCAAGCTATGCAGGGGGACAGCAACTTCAAATGTCAAGCCTTGGGCAACATGGTCTAGTGTGAGGTATCCCTGCCCATGGCAGGGAGGTTGGAACTAGATGATCTTGAGGTCCTTTCCAACCCCAACCATTCTATGATTCTATGTCTGGTTTAGGATCAGTTGAATGACTCCCCAGTCCCCATCCACAGAATCAACTACTTGTGGTATTTGCATTTAAAGTGGTAATCTGTCACAACTCAGCTCTTTTGTTGAATTACCTCAGAACATACAGTAAATCGGTGCACCAACTCCAATGACTGCTGTTCATAAAGATCTCTTTTGAAAGAGATACATTTAAGCTATCTAGAATGAAGTAGTAAAAAGTAATATTGCCATACATTTGGCTAACCTGAGTAAAAAATTGATTCACAGGGGAAAAAAGGCCACACCTGTGTACTAGAGTACCACTAGAAGTGATTTCATGTTCTTACTACTGTACAGGAGGTTGAAAAACAAGGGTTGACTTACTGAGAAAGGTGCAGCATCAAATTTCATCACATTGCTCTAAGTAACGCTTAGATAGGTATCAAAGCAGAGATTACATTTAAATCAAGGTCACGTACAGACTTCTGTCACTAGGATGAAATTCCTCCCTGTCTAAGGGTACAACAACATTGCAAACTGCAGCACAGATAAGGTGCAGGCTGACACTCTGAAGAACAAAAGATTAGCACAGTTCTCTTACTCCTACAGCAATCACAATTTTGAGGTGTTTTAATTTTGGGGTAACCTTATGAGTAGAAAAACATACCTGATAGACCAATAAGGGATGTTTTTGTCTCTTCATTCATTCCACGTCACAGCTCATTACTTATATTACCTCTCATTTGCCGGGGGCAATGAAGGTGAAAGTAGTACTAAAAATCCTGAGCTGAGCTTCATATCATATCCTCTATGAAATGTTGCACGGTAAGTAAGCAGTTTAACATTTATGTTTTTATTTCACTAAACCTAAAAAGGCAAAATCCCCAAAAGCTCATTAAAACATTTATGAATACTGTTTGCAATCCTCAGCTTCGGGTAAATAGTCTGTACCTGGCAGAAGCCTAAGTTATGAGGTAGTTGCAGTGGACAAACTGACTTCACTAGTGCTACCTGCTTAAGAAGTTTCCATCCCCTTTGCCCTTTGTCCCTCAAAACAATTCAGGTCTTCCCCATACAATTCACGTGGTCAGCCTGTAAAACCATTCACTGGAATAATCCTCCTAAAGGGCAAAGGGATGGGGGCAGGGCTAAACGTAGAGGAGAAGCAGACAGATTTAATTGTAACCATTTTAGAGACACAGTTTACAGCAGAACCTACACACCACAACAGGGCAACAAATAAGATGGCAGCAAATTACAGCAAATGAGAAATTAATTTTTTGGCTTGTGTTTGTTGGTTTGTTTTTTTCTTCTCTCCTAAGCAATGTACAAAGTATTCATTCTTTTTAAAACTGCAAACTTTTGGATAAATCCTTATGTATTGCAATGAACATGAAAACAGCACACCCAAAGGGTTAAACCAACATAAAGCACATGGATTTTTCATAGTTGGATAAATAATTTAGCACACGGAAATAGAAAAGATGAGTATAATGGAGATACAAATAATATAATCTGAAATACCTTAAGTTTTCTAAGATACTCAGGAGTCAAATACAGCTGAACAATAAGAACACATCTGCTAGGGGGAGCTGAAGTAAAACCAATCGTGGAGCTTATATAAGAATGCCCAAATTTGTAATACTAACGCATGAAGGCGTTTCAGCTTCAGACAGTCTCATACTGCACACATCTATGAGAATTCAATTTTAATGAGTAATTCTCAAATAGCAGACTCAAAACATGCTTTTGCTATTCATATGAGTAGCCCCATTAATTTCTCAAAGGAGTTATGCAACTTGCACACATTTACAATAATAAGTAGAGCCTTTCTGGAGAGAAATTATTCAGGTAAAATTCCACTTAAGTATTCCAGGAGGTTTAGCCATCTCACATTTGCAATATTTAAATTTGCTATTTAAAATGTCAGGCTTTTATTTTCTTCCCTATGGAATGAAATAATGCACAAAGTATCACAAGAAAAGCTGTATTACAGACTATATTAACATGTTAAGACATTTTTCTTTAACACATACAGAATGGCACTTACTCGGTTTGTGTTTCTGGATCATGGTCACATGAATGACACATGGCACTGAATCGAGACACAAAGAAGTCATAGCGTCTGTGATATGAAGGTGTGTCTTCCTCAATGTTGGCAAATTTGACGAACTGGAAAATAAAATACATTAAAAAAAACTTTCAATACTGAATTCCCCAAAAAGCATAATGAATACTAAGCTTCATTAAAGAAGTAACATAAAACATTGCATTAGGAAAGAACCCAAATCTGACAACATTTGAATATGTCACTGCAGAGAAGAAAAAGTTAAATGGGAGAGTTTTCCTTTTAAAGCCTTTCCACTGGAACTTGATTTAGATCGTTAGGAAAGGGTGCAACTGCAAATACAACATGCTATGCAATATGGAAACATCTCAATAGTGAGTGTCATCAATTCACTGAATCGCAGAATCATTTAGGTTGGAAAAGACCCTTAGGATCATCAAGTCCAACCCTTTAACCCATCACTGCCAAGTCCACCATTAAACCATGACCCCAGGTGCCACATCTATGCATCTTGTAAATACCTCCAGGGATGGTGACTGCACCACTTTCCCAGGGAAGCCTGTTCTAATGCTTGAAAACCCTGTCAGGGAAAAAAAACATTTCCTAATATCCAATCTAAACCTCCCCTAGTGCAACTTTCCTATTGCTTTTTGTTACCTGGGAAAAGAGACCGACCCCACCTTGCTACAACCTCCTTTCAGGTAGTTGTAGACAGCAGCCCAAGCAATCAAAGAGTATACTGTCACTAGCAGCTTAACTAGCAACATTCTGACTTATCAAAATGCAATGGAATAAATTTGGAGGCATTCTGTCAATTCTGTCTATCTTTACAAAAGGGAAAAAGGTGGAGTCAGGGAATTAGAACCCAGTCAACTTTAATTCCATTCACAGAAAGACATTTAAAAGAAAAATCCAATTTGCAAACATCTACAAAGTAATGAAAGAGTAGGTAACAGTCAACATGGATTTGTCAAGAACAAATCATATCAACTCACTCCAAATTATCCCTATGATAGGGAAATAGATTTTGTAAATCCAGATGAAGCAGCATCTGTCATATCTTAACTTCAGTGATGCTGTAACAAAAATTACACAAAATCCTAGAAGGAAAGCTAGAAAAACAGTGTCAAAAGAGCACTCCCATACGGCAGATGCAAAAGGGTTTGGAAAAAATACAGTAACACTTGTGACATCAAACTACAAAAATGCATTGAGTGAACTTCTGAGGGGGCCTGTCTGAACACAGCAGTATTTGAGTTACACTAGAAACTCAGATGACAGAGTGGGCTCATCAAATGTGCAAAGAACACTAAGCTGGCCAGAGCTGCAGGCACATTTGATGCCTGGTTCTTGACAAACTGGAAATAGGACCTGAAAAATCAAGAAAGCAATTTAGGAATGGCAAATGCAAAATGCCATTTTAAGACAGCTGCACAAATACAAGCCAGACACAGCTGAATGCAGAAAAGAAACTTAGGGTTATAATAAGCTGCACATTCACAGAAGTCAATGCCATTACAATGGCATGAAAAAGAAAAAAATATATTGTGATACATCTGTATCCATGACACCAATGAAGAATTTTTTTGCCACCTAATTTGCACTAAGCCCTTAGATGAAGTACTGCATCCAGCTAGAGCATCACAGCTGAAGATGGTGATTAACGGATGCAGTCCTTCAATTATTCAAGGGATGAACAAAACTTTAGATAAACACCTTTTAAAACAGACCAAAAGACATTAAATTATCTACTCTAGAGCTGCCTAAAAGGTATTAGTCTTACAAAGTACAGAAGACAGCTTTAAAAAGAAATAAATGTTTTTGTCCAATAGCGATAGAAAAAGCAGTGATAGGCTGACACTGAAGAGAAGGCTACCTAAGTCAGACATTAAAAACCTCTGCTTTCTAAAGAGAGCAGACTGCCAAAAGACCTTTTGGATTCTCCATCACTGACAGTCTTACGAACTACAGAAGGAATTAAAAAGGGAAAGGAAAGGTTGAACACAGTGCTGGTTTTGCCCTGAAGCAGAGAGCTGTCCCATTTAGATCCCTCAGCTTTTCCCCACCCAGTAGTCTTCCTACCAACTGCGAAGCACAGGCTGAGGCATTTCTTGTGCAGTTTCCAAGATGTAGAACCTGCTTTTATCAGCACGTTACCCACATTCAACTCGACAGTCCAAATCACTTCAGCACGATCTGATCTGTGGGTAGTTTTCAAGTTGAAAGTGAAAGCTGTGTATTTCAGAAAAAAACAAAATTACCCCATTTTTTCTCCTTTTTTTAGTCTTTTTTCTGTTTTATGTAGAACACATATCCCTTTCAACAGCACTAACAGTTCACCCACTGAAAGCTACAAGCACAGCTGAAAATGATACAGTTCATAAAACTATACTCGCAGCCATCTCTGAGAAAAGAAGCAAAACTGCGTAATACTAATCCATTTTACATATCCTTCTGTAGAGATTATCCTGCACAGTCAGGTGATGACACACACTCAAACCCCAACTTTGTACAGGCTACTGCAACAGTCTGAAAGACAATCAGCACGCAAACAGAAACCATACGTGATGTTCAATACAGCGAGTTACAAAAATGATCACTGACTTCTCAAGTTGTCTTACATAGAATCTCACTGGCTTGTTTCACAGAATTGTCAATTACAAAACAGAAATAGATCTTTCTAAAGTTTTTTGAAGAGAGGAACCTAATTAGCCTCTACAATTTCATAAAGCACAACATCTAGAGGTAAAAAAAACCAGTTCAACATGATCTTAGTATTTTCCAGACATTCAAGTGTTCAAGTCTACAACTGATTCACCCAGCAAACTTCCAAAAAATTTGTAAAAGAATGAAATAAAAAAGTTTAAAGAAACAGAACGCTGTAGGAGTGGCTGTGAGAATATTAATTCCTCCAGCATTTAATATGAGCATATTAGTATTTTCTAAAACACAAAATTATTTGATTGACAGGATCTTCCAACATGAAAACTTAATCCAACCCTAATAGCCGTTTTGCTAGAAGAAAGATTTATTGTTTCAAGAAATTGCTTTGTAAGGATAAATGACAATTTTAGAGAAATAAAGTGGCAGGGACCCTCTCCCTCTGGACATTTCCCCTGTATCATGATGTAGACTTGTAGCATGGAAGCAAGCACCCAGAAGTTATACTCCTCAAAATGGCGCACACATAAAAATGTCCAGAAAGGGCAAAACTTCTTTTATTTCCTCATGTATATAACAAAACAATTTCACCCACTGAACACGAAGCATTGCTGAAGCATACCTCAGGATTAGCATTTAGACGACTGAACATCTAGGCCACAGGAAGGCTTAATTGTAACAACAGTTTTGAGTTGCACTGTCATTCAACACAGTATATAATTCCATTCCATTATAGAAATTTGTAGTCGTTTCAGTACACTTTAGCCTACAATTTCTCCTTGCTTAGCAGTGGTGCTCCTAAACTGTTACTGCTGTTCAATAAATATTTCACTCCTAAGCACCTAAGATATTTTCAACCATACTTCAAATATAAAAATTATTCAACCGACAAAAGGACAAAACTCCTATGAAAGTCCAAGAACTTGCCTAGGATATACTTAGAAAGCTTTTAGAGATGTAAACATGCCATTCAGTCATAGTAAATGCTGGCAATCACCCACTGGTAATTTATGGCAGTTTTGCCAGTACAAATATCTTCTATATTTTTACAATATCGAAGGTACAAAAAGGAACTGACATTGGTAATATCTTATTTCCATTAATTTTGAAACCAATAAAAGTCAATCAGTATGAAACCATATAGATCTATCATGAAATAAAGAAGAAATATATTATCTAGTCAGAAGATGTTTGTTCCAGACTGTGTCAAGAAAGTTGGATCATATTACCAGGAAGACAGAGATTGTGTGAGTCCTCTAAGTAAATCATGCAAGTTCTTAAATTAAATTTCTAAGGACATAATTTCTTATACGTATTTCTACTGCCTTATCACTCTTACATAGCAAGTACAGAAAGAGAAAAATCATAACTTTAGTGGAGCCTGGATGTCTTTAAAGAAGGTCAGGTTTTTGCAGCAATTCAAGAACAGACAATCAGCATGCATCATATCTGAGTTACAGTTATGGTATTTAAAGTATCTCCCTGAAAAAAAACCAGTAGGCTGGATCTGAGCAGTATTTTTTTGTTATATTTGAGCTCCCAGTCTGTCTTCCACAGACTGCATTTTTCACAGGTTTCAGATGGGGGAAAGGGAGCGCTGATACTGAGCCAGTAGATGAAACTGCTGTATTTCATTAGTAGGTAACTATCACATACGGAAATATGATATCCTATATGCAGAAGACTCTTCTAAACTTCACAGGACAGCACTAATAAGTATGTGAATACATGCATGTGCTTCACCAAAAAATACAAACAAGACAAACACTTCCAGTTTTCTAAACAGGAAAGTTTCAAACACCATATTCATGAATTAACTTCACAAATACAGTATTGAAATGACCACAAATAATCAGAAGATAAGGTTGTCAGCAACAGAAGGGTCAGCTGACACTGCTAATTTTGAGTTTTATCAGTATGGGATGAATAGTTTCATTTTCTATTTTTACTTCGTGCCACCTGGATGAAAATTATCCTGAATGCCACATGTACACTTGTGTAACAAAGCCACTAATGGTGTCTTGGCTCACAAGACACTTAGTAAGTGGGGCTATGAAACTGCAAGACCAGAGAGCATGAGGTGGAGAAAGCAATACATAACTGTGACTGACCCTAACAGGACTGCCTGAAGTGACTTATTCAGCATCACTTAAATTCTAGTAGATGCAGACATAGAATATAGAAGATAATTTAATAACCTAAAGGATGAGAAAGAGTGCTTTGTGTACTTCTGTCACTTTGTACCTTTAATTCCTGTAAAAAAAGATAAAGCAGGGATCCTAGAGATTAAATAGTTCTATCGTATATTAAATCAGCACAGGTTGAGAATTGGGGTTGTACAGCCTGGAGAACAGAATGCTCCAGAGAGACCTCAGAGTAGCTTCTGGTACCTAAAGGGGTCCTTGAACAGACAGGACTTTCAGCAACTTGGTCTAATGGAAGGTGTCCTCGCCCACAGCAAGGAGTTGGAACTACATGGTCTTTAAGGTCCCTTCCAACCCAAAACATTCTGTGATCCTATGAATTCCAGATTGGTCATGAAAGAAACATCTTGTAACAAAGGTTAAGTTTCCATCACATACTTCTAGATTACTATACTGCAGACAAACAAGACAAAGAAATAAGTAATCTACTGGCAATATTTATCCTGACATTCCTTAATTTCACAGTCTTGATATTTTCTACTATTTTTACATATACATGTACTTCAATTCTGCCAAAACCAACTGCTTTTATAAGCTAACACTAACAAATACAGAAATCTTGTTATATCAGGCACTGCTCATTTCTCTGCTTGGGATACTGCTTGTCTTCTTTTAAATAAGAAATTATAACAACCAGCAAAACCAGTCATCTTCTCATGCACAGAAAGCCAAACACTATCACTGTTTGTATCATTATTTCACTGCTCCTGAGAAGAAAGTGCCCTTCTTAAAAAAAGCACTCAAACAACTAAAGCAAGCGTTTATGGTAAATTTAAAGTGTGGTAATACTGGGTTGTACATATAACTGCTATTTTTCAGATGAAAAAACAGTATTTTACTATCAAAATACAAAGAAGAATTCACCCCATCAGCATCCCAAATTAGCTTAAAATGGTTTGTATTCAACTGAGTTTTCCCAA
The DNA here is from genome assembly GCF_963264785.1 of Psittacula echo. Lineage (NCBI taxonomy): Eukaryota > Metazoa > Chordata > Aves > Psittaciformes > Psittacidae > Psittacula > Psittacula echo. The sequence continues at coordinate 152,572,270 of NC_137737.1, read as the reverse complement.
CACAGTTTAAGATGACCCTACCATTACTTGCCAGCTGCTCACTAAAAACATTTTCTGCACCTTCTTAAAAAAAATTGGCAGAAAATTAAAACTATTAAAAAAATTCTCTCTTGTCACAAAGATTTTGACCACAAGTTCAAAGATTTTACAGCTTTTCACTCCTGGACAGGAAGAACAAGCATAATTAATTCATTCTATCCTAGTAATATAACCACTATAGATCTAAGCAACACAACTACTTCTACATGAGAGACACGTTTTCCATAATAATCAGTTACTTAAATTCTGCAAAACAGAGAGAGAAATTTAGCATTGCCATAAGTTCCTATGTAACTTACTGCCATCAGCCTTCAGATTCTGCAATACTTAAGCCAAGGAAATCTCACTTACCCCACCACATTTTTTCAGTTTCCTCACCAGCATATGCTTTCCTAGCACATGGTTAATAAAAATATCTTCCAAGATAGAAAATGCCATTTTGAACTTCATAGACACTGCCAATTTGAAATCTGGTCTACATAAAAAAAAAGTAGCAGTGTTCAACATATAACAGGTTGCCCAAGGAAGTGGTAAATGCTCCATCCCTGGCAGTGTTCAAGGCCAGGCTGGACTGAGCCTTGGGCAGCATGGTCTAGGGCGAGGCGTCCCTTGCCCACAGCAGGCAGGTTGGAATTAGATGACCTTAAGGTCTTTTCCAACCCTAACTATACTATGATTGTATATCCACTATTGAATTTCAAAGTATCTGCCTATATAAAGTAGATTTACAATTTTTATGAAAAAGAAAAATAAAATCATTGCTGTTAAAGGAAACAAACTTAACTTACAAATGCAATATAGAAAAAGGTAATGGAAATTAATTATATGTAACCTGAAGATCAGGCATAAAAGTATATAAATGAAAAACAAACAATTTATCTAAACCAGAAATCTTTCCGTTTGCTTTTTAAAAGTGAATCAACTTAAGTCCCAAAATTTAACTTCAAAAAAGAATTTAAGAAGACAAACAGCTGAATGAAACTTACAGGGTTTTTTGTATGATGTCAAGTACGAAGCTGAATAAGATCTGCATCCAAAATCAGATATTTGGAAGTCAGGGAAAAAAAACCAAAAACAACCTTGGAAGACAGTGGGAGCTTCCAGATCTTTCCAAGACTTTACCCAGATCATTCAGTACACAGATTTGTTTCATTTGAAACCCTGACTTCTGGGCAATCATGAGTCCCTACAGTTGAAGTAAAACCTGTTTGTGAGGCTGAAAATTCAACTTGAGTATTACAGTTGAATCTTACTTGAAAAACATAACTGCCTTTCTGAAGTGATGAGAGCTTTCCAGTGAAGCTCTGAAAGGCAGCTTTGGGATGGAAAATGAGGATCATCTTATAGCCACAATCTTACTCCATAACTTCTTAAGTGTAAGGAGACTATAAATTTGTATTGATCTGAAATTGAGTTTAACCTAAAAGTATTATGGAAACTTTTCTAAAGGTTGCCTGACTTTTATCAGCTGAAAGACTTTCACTTTATACACGATTTATTCTTCTCTTCAATACTCATTTCCACTCCAAAGTGGTACACCAGAATAACTAAAGCATGTGAAATATTATTGAGTCCCTCTATTTCTACTCTTTTTGTTGTTTGTTTATTTCCTTCAGGAAGAGAGGAAAAAGTAAGAGGCTAAATGTGATGGGAAACTTACACTAAGACTAACAGAATTTATTTAAGAGCACAGTAGGTCAGTGTCCTTGGTAACAGACAAGCTGTCAGTGCCAATACACTTTGCTCCTCTTCAGTCAACACAAATAGAATCCATCTTTTCATCTATCAGGGAAATTAGCACAATTAGGCTGAAATTAGCTTTTTGATACTGTTGAAGAGCCATATAGATTCACTCTCCTCACAGAATCCCACACCTTATTTAGGAAAAAGTAACAATTTTTGGTTACTGAGTTTTTACAACAGACAAACACAAATTAGCTCCTAATTTAGGAAGTCCATTAATCTGCTTTGTTTATAAAAGACTTTATTAGGAACTGACAGGAATATCAAACAAATTATCATGAGGTGGAGTTCTGGTCAACAGCATCCGATTAGAAGTGACTTATGTCTTGTACATCGAAGTGGAGGTTGGCAATAACTGTTTGCCACCACGGATTTTAAACAACTGCAAAGTGATGTGCATCTCGCTATTTGGCAGCCCAGGAAGTAAGTTCCAAAGCTATTTGCTTTAAGAGATCTCACCCAGGCATTATTATACAAAACAAACTGAAAGAAGTAGGGTAGTTTGGCTCAAATGTGTTAAAATAAATAAGTATCTCTCTCTATATATATATATATGTATAAAATGAAATGAGATATATGTAGCCTCATTACCATCAGTAAAGCTATTAGTTGGGGGGACAAGGGGACACTCCTGCATAACACTGCATTTCACCACAATAAGGAATTCTACTTCAGAGTAGCACCACTTTATTGATGCCCTCCCATCTCCCCAAATTGCAACTCAAGTTTTATTCCATCAACTGGAATCATGCCCAAATGAAAGCCCAGCTGTTTTACAGGCTCCAGAAAGAACTCTGACACTGCTAACAATGGCATTACTTGTTTACTCATGTAAAAGCATTCACTCCAAGTTAAAATAGTCCATATCATAATCCTGGAACTTATGAAATTTGTATTGCACAACCTGGGAAATACAGCAGCTAGAAGGCAAGTGTGACAGAATTAGAATACTGATTGTACCCATCACTTTATTTGGAAAACCAAATCTCTAAATCTTCATTTTGACACTTTTAGTTATTCCCATTCAGTCTGGATCTGAATCTTGAAATATTTAAGCTACTAAAATGATGAGGTTGTAACACTGAGCATTTTTACCCCCTGGTACTTTTCAGCTAATAGGAATTCTTCTGTGTAGTGTCAGTGCTGTGGAGAAGAATGTTATGTCCTCCTTCCCACACCTTTGCTCTCATTGCTGGAGAGTTAAAAAAAAACCCCACCATTCTCTTATCTACACAATGTGTCCAGGAGGTCTGTTTAAAGATTCAAAATATAAACTCTCAAACCAGTTTTCATGTTCCTTCCAGATGACATTATTTCTGCAGGGGATGAGGCCAGACATCAAAAGACATTTTAGAGACTGGAAGGAAACAGAATTTCTGCTTCCAGCTGGTGTCTGATCTGTGTTTGGGCAAAATGGTATACCCTGACACATACAGAATCTTCTCAATTCATGGTAACTGGCAAGTACTTTGTGACTTCTGAAACCACTTTCCCATAGCAAATAAGCAAAGCTTTACTTTGATTTGATTCAGCATCTCAATTTACTTACAGAATTAGTTCCAAGAACTTGCAGCTTTGGTTCGCCCGATTCCAGAAGCTTGGCCACCATATGAAGAAAACTTTCCACAAAGGGCTTTATGCTTTGAGAATGGCAAGCCATTAGGAGCTGGTCTAATGCCTCCATGGCAATTAAAACATACCTGAAAATTAATGAGACTTACATAAAAGACATGCTACATTTATCATTACTCCAATTAGCTCAAGTTAGGTCCTTAGTACAACAAAACTTAGAAAAGAAAGAATGGAAGGCATAGATTTCCCACTGTCTAAAAACTGAAGTTACTGGTATTTCCTACATCCGTTTTAATTTTTTATTCTTGTTTTGGGGGGGAGGCAGGCAGCAGCGAATTGAGTGTTCTTAGAAGGAATGTCATAATACTTGGTAACAGAGTAAATATAGTCCAGTTCTCTTTCCTACCACATTTTAGTTTAACTTCAAAATTCCAGCTTTCTAGTCTGCAGATCCTCCTTCTATCCAAATTGCAGTCTTGAAAGCCATGCTCCTGGACAGTCAAACAACATGCAAAGTAAACAAGATAAAAACAGCAAAGAAAGCAGTGACCAAAATTAATTACCCTAAAAAATGGACACTTATCCATTCTATAAAGTTTCTGAAAATAGCTTTTGACATCATAGAAAGCCAAAACTGATGGCCTGTGGTGGATGTTGCCTTCCTTTTCCAAATCCTGCTACTTCTTAGACTCAGTATTTTCCTACTCCATTCTCACATTCTTTAAAAATCTTTTCCCTATTTTGACTCTATATTCTTTAAAATTTGAGCTCAGGTAGAACTTAAGAGTATGCAAGAGTTTCAAAGTTCCCACTGACATGCAATTTAGCCAAAAGGCCTGAAAAAACACGTTAACATCTATTTCTAAATGCTGTGACTTATTTCCTTACCCATAGCGATGTCTGACAACATCTCTGCTCAGTCTCTCTGCTAGGTAAGCGCCGATTCGATCCAGCTTTTCTGGCGCAGACACTGCATAGAAAGTCAGCTTCTCCATGTCAGCTTTAACAAGACCATCCTAAAAGCAGACATACAAAATACATAAAGCAAAAAAGTTCACAGAAAGTATAAAGCTTTTGAAGTATTTTTCCTTTCGCCTACTTAACATTTAAAGATCTGAGCCATACACATGGGAATAAGCTACTGAAAAAACACCAAACAACCCACAACTTGAGCAAAATTGTCATCAGCTTTGCTGCAAAAATCAGCAACATAATAAAGTAAGTACAATATTTTTTAAAGAAATAAAGCAACTATTTCTCTCATCTTTTTTTTGGGGGGATGGGAGGCAACACATGACAGGTATTCAAAAGAAACTATTTAGTGAGATGTATCACCAGTTCTAAGACACACTTTTTTCCTATTGGTACAATGTAATCTTTTACTTTTCCCCTTCACCTCCGAGAAAGTGTATCTGATGAATAATTTTGACACTACATACAAACAAGATTGTACTTTAAATATTTTATTTCTTCAGTGTCATATCTTGGACAACGCTGACATACAGGGTACCTGAAGCATAACTGTATAGAACAAGAGCAAAGATTAGCATATTAGTTCCAACATGAAATGTTATATGTTATACAACACGAGGCTGTAGTTATAACTACCAGATAAGAAGGATAAGGCTTTTTGTCTTTTTCTTTTCAAATAAATGACTTTGACGCTTTTAACACAACCATTAATTAATACATTGTATCAAGCAAGTCTTCTCATGTATGTTTCCCTCTAACACAGGCAAAACATCATAGCCTGGCTTCAGCCCTGCACTGAGCCCATGCAAATTAAAAAAACAGAGCTTAAGAAGTGCCATCTCAGAGCTACTGAGTGAGATTAAAGCTGGAAGACTACAACTGTAGTAATTCTGGGTGTTTCTACACCTGTACCAAACAAGTAGATTAAAACAAATAAATCTATGTTGTTCCATGCCTTCAACACACTGTATCTGCAGAAAACATTCCCCTTGAATTCAGTGACATACACTTAAGAGAGTAACCAGCACTCAGTAACAACACATTTTAAAGAAAAGCCCACATACTTTGTAAGCTATAAGGAAAATGTTATACAAATGCTGACTGTTCTGCTTGCTTCTGCTGTAATACAAGAGAACAAAATCTGGTAATACATTTAAAAAAATACTGCAGCCCATACATAAGCTCTTGATCAGTGTGAACCATCACATGGTTATATACAGATACATGCACTGCTGCTTATTTTCAGAGAGTAAGAACCAGGCTTTAATATAGCAATGAGACTGTTCCAGTGTATATGAGTAACTGGAGAAATTAAAACAAAACAACCAAAAAAAAAAACCCTTTTGGATCACAACAGTCTACAGAACAATAAAAACTTATTACACAGTCAATACATCAAGAGTTAGGAAACTAAAATCTTGTGGAAGAATGGAAAGTGTGCACACCTGCAACCATAGAACTACAAACACTTCCTTTGTTAAGTAGTTAGGAAACTAAACGCTACCTCTGCTGCAGAATACCCTGTTTAATTAAATCTTTATTTCTCTGAGCAAAACGTCCTAATTTTACTCTTCAATATACACAGCCCTGCTCTCAGAATTAGACCAGATGATCTGTAGAGGTTTCTTTCCAGCTAAATTATTCTGCTAACTTATAGTAAAGCTACAAAGTGCTTAACCAGAATTTACTGTAAAACGTTAAAATAGGAAATTAAAAAAAATATAAAGCATTAGTTACTAATCAGTTTTTTTCAAATATCCCTTAAACTTTTAAAGTCATCACTCACTTTTGGATCTTCAGGAAATATGTTGTCTACCAGACGCTTGTAGCGAGGTCTCAAAGCAGCACAGCAGCAGCACACTCCTGCAGAGGAAGATTCACCCAACAGAATTCAGAATTCAGTTTTAGGAACTCTGGTGTTTTCATTTGAAGTGACTAGCTGACAAGCAAGGAGGAGAAAGGCAGAGTGAGTTCAGCTTCTAGTTACTACCAGCAATAAAGCAAAATGAAGGTAATTGAAAGCGACTGAGAAGTCAAATAAGCAACACTATTAATATAACACAAGAGGAAAACATGCAAGCATCTTGGGTACTAGAAATGTACCTGCCATCCTAAAAAATACACATGCAGAAAGATAAATAAATTTAGTAATACTAAAACCAAGAGTACTTCATTTGCTGTTTCATCTTCATTCTGACTGATCACCATTTCAAAATATATCTAAATGTGTGTTATGTTCACTTTTCCACAAAGTCTACGAAGTTTTACAGGCACATATATAAAGCAATAGAAACCACAACATAAAACGCTAGCTTCAATATTCCACTATTTCACTGGGCATCAGGCAAAAGACAGACACTTGGAGAAAGGAATTTTTCCGATCTCAATTCTACTCTACTACTAATACACATAAAGATCATCAGAACAATTCATGCAACTTGCAATTTTATTAATTTAAAAAGTATCATACTGCCTGCTTTAAAAAGACAGACACCTACAAAGTATGGTTTAGTTTTTCTAGCTCTCAGGACTACTAGAATATTGAAATAATTCCAGTTTATATTAAAAAATATCACCTGAAGTAAAAACTCAGTACAAAAAGAAAATCAAAAAGCTTTCAGTTAGTGGATAAGATACCACTCACTATTGGGAAATTCAAGTAAGATCATCAAAATCCACCAAAACAAGACTTCATCCTGTTAAATGTTTCTTGAGTTAAATACGCAGCTCTGCACCTGGCTCAAGACTCTTAGTACTTGTGTCTTCCTACTTGATTTTCTACTTTATGGACCTCTAGCATTGGTCCAGAGTAAACAGTATAACAAAATATTCTTACAATAACTGCAGCAAAATATTTTGCCTCAGCTACCTAAAACGTAACAAGAACAGAAAATACTGTAAAAACTGCATGCAAGACAGAGGCAATTAAAAACAAATCTTTTAGTGTCTTCTTTATGTGACAGAAGAAGAAAATCCTTGCAAAGAAACGCAATTTAAATCTTCAAATGCTGTTCCAGAACTCTGTTAATGACATAAATTTAACATAAAACCTGTATAGAATTACTCCTTAGAGAAGGATAAAGTCTATCAGGTAACAGCACCAACTTGTTCTGGAAGCCGTATCAGACGGTTTCAGTTAATAGAATCATAGAATCATAGAATAGTTAGGGTTGGAAAGGACCTTAAGATCATCTAGTTCCAACCCCCTAAATAAAAACTCCTAATAGAAACTCCGTATTATTCAAATACTGCTCTTCAAATTTATGGCACACAATGAATTTTGACATAAAAAAAAAAGGCCTAGCTAAGTATATAACATAAGATTTGACAATTTTCTCTTCCCCCCACCCTGGATTTTCACTAGTATCTTTACACGGCTGTGTATTTAACTGTAGCACATTTTACATGAGAAAACCCTAAAGCAAACACAAAACAACTTTTCAAAGAATTCTCTACCATTAAAATATAAAACTAAAATTAGTATGTTAATGTCATTAAAAGAACTTTCTAAATTCAACAGAACATTCAAGTATCACAAAGTGAGAGTTAATCTATCAAAGCTTTCAGCCTCCAAAGATATTTTCAGTAGAGAAATTAAAGCAGAGCACTATCAGAAAAATAATGAAGTGACAGACTCCCCAAACAACACAGAGAAAAAGGAAACCAAAGGCAAATCCCAAAACAATTAACAGTCATTAGATAGATTTTGGTGGAAAAACTATTAACTATTGCTCAGTGTTTTGATATAACCAGTTAAGATTAATAGAAACCATAGGAATAGGTTAAAAAATAAGTGTGAATATTAAAACCCCAACACATTGTACAAAAATCAAGTCTTAACAACATACATTGAAAATAGACTGAACTTAAAGAAATAAAACAAAATCTAGGAACATTTCACAACATAAACTGGAAAAAATGAATGTTGTAAAAGATGGATAGAAGCTGAGCAATTGAAAACGGATTCTCTACTTCTCGGATACAAATTTAACCCATAAAAAAGTTGATCCAAAGCACACAGTCGCTTCACACAAATAAGCTGTTTTGTAGGTCTACAGAACGTGGTCACTAAGCCAGGCAAAAGGAACCCACTTCATTTTATGCAGGTTTATCGACAGAAATTCCTATGACAATTTAAGTCTCCCCCCAGAAGACATCTCTATGTCATTTTACACAAGTAAATATAAAGGATAAAGCGGTATCTACAGAAAAGTTCACACTTACATGATAATCAACACAAAAGGTTTAAAAAATACTTATTATGGGATTTTCTGAGTTTAAATATGCACCTTCTCTCCTGCTAAAGGAGTCCCGCAATCTGCACTTTACATATTAAAAACTGTACGTATTTAACCAGCTGTACAGGTTCTTCTTTTTAAACACATTTATTCTACTCAACAGCAGTAAGAAGAAATAGTCCACATTATCAGAAAATGGTAATTTCACCTACCCAAACACATACATGGTCTTGGATCAAAAGAAGAATTATAATCATAGGCTTTTTCTTGCTCAACAGTTGGAACCTGAACATACTGCCTCATCCTGGATATGATCGCACTCCCTGGGAACTCTCTTTTTTCAGAAATGTGCTCTCTCACACTAGCACAGCAGCAGTTACTTCAGGCAAGGGCTCTGCAGTACTAGAAGCTTATCTGATGAGCTCTGTGACACCTACACCAAGCACGTGAAAAACTTGAGTATCAAATTCTGTTAACAAGGCCAGGCACAAGAAAAGAAAAAAGAATGAAAGATACATCATCAATGTGTGATTCACAGCTCATCAAATCAAACTGCAGAGCCAGTTTCATTACTTTAACTTCCCCAGAACACAGTCATTATTTCTGTGACTAGAAGCTAAAAAAACTGTAGAGTTTCAGGAAAACCTGTGTACATTCAGCTGCCACACATCACTACAGAGTGACAAATATATTGGCAGAACATACTCACTTATCTTGCTGAAGAATGGCCAGAAAAAATTATTTAAGACAGACTGCTGACCATAAAGGCTTTTTAAACTAAAGGGTTTATCTCTAAGATCAGAGAAGCACTTAAAAAATTAATAGGTTAATGAAACTAACATTATCTCTAATAATACTTCAGAATTCAAGAAGCAAGGATTACAGAATTTAAATCCTTTACATCCTTACTCATAAAGATTGTGACACATCAGGTAGAAAATCAGTTTGGAGGTACACCATTCTGAAATTCCTCTCTGGCTTCCCAGCACATCTCATCATTTTATCGTTTTACTTCCTACATTACATCCACTTGGGCAACACAAATACAGGATTTCCACATAGGCATTTCTATAAACCATGGAAATCATAATGTCCTGACTTTAATAAAATCCCAACTAAAAATTTCCACCAAATAACAATTCCATACCAATTCTAAACTTAAGAGACCTGTGCTAATAACATAACGTTTAGCGCAAAGAAACTCAGATAAAAGACTGAGCTGCACAGAAACTGTCACCTCAGTTTATTAAAGGAACCCTGTGGTGACAATCAGAAAAATACCCATTGCAATAAAGTTTTATTTGAAATGAGTTTATCTGAATCTTCACTTACATCTTACTCATAAAAATTACAGAAACACAAAACCTTCAAGCTGGCTTTAGACATCAAACACCAAGTTTTGCCTATCAAGCTTAAAGCTGCCAGATTATTTTCCTCTTTATCAAAATCTGCCAAAGCAGAAAACAAATAGTTTGTATAATTTATCTCATGCTAGAATTTCTTCCACAATTCTGTAATGCTAATATTGCTGTCAACTGTCTGCAGAACACTAACGACCTGAACCAAGTTTTCATGTTCACTCACTGAATATTTTTGTTGTCTCAAGCTTGTATCTGGTCATCTGTACCTTTATTGTCTGTCTTACAAAATTAAAAAGAACCTTATCAAAAAATAGCATAATTAACATAAAAGTTTGAATCTAATATCAAGAAACTGAGCAATATTAAAAATACATTTGGTTGCTCAATGTACTATATAATTATGTAAAAACTGAGTACTTTTATACATTAAAATTTTATTTCACTTGTCTATATCTGAGATGAGAAATACAAACAAATAGTAATTGGTTTCAAATAGCCAGAGTAAAGTGTATAAAGTAACACTTCACTACACTAACTATACCTGCTTGGTTTTGAACTGCTAATATCAGTTGATGCATTTCATTTTCAAGGGCATTCCCTTTCCACTATGAAAAACAGATCAAATATTTTAGAACAAGGAAATTATTCTGGCCATATAAGGGAGTTAATTAAAAATATTCTTCACCCTGCTATAAAAAGAACAACTGCTGTAAGGACGCGCTCATCAGCCATTGCAATGTCCCTGGAGCGTGCTCCCAGAGAGAACAGTGGCCTCATCACTTAGCAAGGATGAGGTCCCATCCCCCACATAAACCTCTCCTTTCCTCCACCTCTCACCCTGGTGTCATTTGAGTTCTCAACAGCTGGTTTCCAGCCTCTCTCCACCAAAACTTGGTAAAGAAAATGTCCAGATGAAATCTCTGTCTGGAGAGTATGATATTCATCTCAATGTGGACTTCTGACCGCCATGACAGCAAAATCACAGTAACAGCCAACATGGAAAATTCCATCCACTACCTTGGTTGGACAACTTTATATTTCTTCTTAAAAATAGTTTGGTGCTCAGTTGATTTGAAACAAATGGAAAAAACCCACAGCTTTCTCCCCAGAATTTCTTCTTACAGTAAAGCTAATTATAAAGCTAATTCTGGCGCAGTATGACTTCAAGGTGTGTAATTCTATACTTGGATCAGATCAACACTGAGAGATGCACAGCATGCTACAGGGAAAAGCATGCAAAAATAAGTTGAATATGAACTCTTTGTGGAAAGGAGAAATGACAATGTCTGTCGAGCTACTCGGTAAGAAGTATGAAAAAGAACCCCAAACCCTACCCTAGTCTTTGTAAGACCCTAGTTTTACAAAGCTTACCACTAAGCCTCTTCAATGAAGTATCCTTTCAGACCCAGTAGCAAATCAAACAAACCCCCAAGGAAGATATTATCTTTGGGACGATGCCTTTTAAAGACTTCTAATCCATTAAAAGGAAGTTTTGCATTACATCAAGTTCTCTGGTTGCATTCTTCTTCACCAGTTCCACCGCCCGCAGTGTTTCCATACTGTCTCTTCTTTCTCCCACCTTTGTTGTTTTCACAGAGTAACTTTGTTTCGCTTGCTCATTTCTGTTCTTTTCAACACCGCCTCCTCCTTTCCTACTCTTGAGATAGTACCAGCACTCTCTATTTTTAATACAGCATTAAGAAAACCTAAAATTAATCTGGTTCCAGCAAAAGAAGCTCTATGACTTATTATGAATTTTGCTTCTTAGTTCTTGCCCTTACCTATCTTCCTATTAAGTTGGCCACAACAAGGTCATCAGTGAAGAGGAAATTCTGTCAGTGACTACAGAAGACACCTGGAAAGACACATCTAAGACATCTCCTTTTACCCTTCTCCATCATATTTGGCACTGACAACCTGTTCACAGTAAAACACTTGCTAAAGCCCAACTTTCATTCCTGCTTTCAACATTGGGTTCACAGTCGGGAAATGAGTTCCAGGGGATAAACCCAAAGGAGGAAAAAGAAGAGTGTGTCATAATACTCCCATTTCTAATAAATACTGACTTGGCAACAAGATGTTTCATAAATCAGTGAAAATGGGGACATAAGCAAACTACTGGACTAAAGAAGAAGTGGAGGTAAAAGGAGGCTCATAATGCTTTGTGTAGTCTCCGAAGCACATGAACTGGCATTATTCTTCCATCCAGGGAAGCAGTAGAGCACAGAGCAGATTTGTAACAAACACTGTCAAAACACCCACTGTATTTAAAGGCCTCATTCAGTAACGCACTGTGCCAGAAGATCATCTTTTACCTACTATTTAATTCAGAATAAAAAAAGTAAAGAAGGGTTGACATTATCACATCAGCCTCCTCTTCCCACTATTTAACACAAAATACTTTGATCTGTCTCTCCCTGTCCAAACACATGGTTCCTCCCAGGACCAGTAGATACAGGCAAACAGAGCCACCCCAGCACAGGGATGACTCTGGCATAGAAGTAAGCTCCCAGTACCAGACAGGCTATCCTGTTCAAAGCCTGGCTTCACCTTGACCTCAACCTATTCTCTAACCAAGATGAGCAAGTTTCAGAATACTGCATCCTTGAATACCTCATGGCTGCAGAGGACAGCTGCAGGTGACAGGTAAGCATGCTGTAACCCTCGTAGGCACTCAAAGGCCAACAAACTTGTTTTACACTCCTCCATGAGTTCCACTGAGAAGGACAGCTGCAACATCTGTACCTCTCTTATCACCTTGTTCCCACTCTATTGCAGCACATTTAAAGACATAAGCTCATGGCAGTAGCACATGTGGATTACTTAGTATCTACTGGAACACAAATGGTCACTCAAACACCATAAACAGTTCTGTTTCTCAGCAGATGTTTTGATTCCAAGGTCAGCATAACAAAAGAAACTGGAATGACCCCTGACACATAGGAAAGCTGTCAAAATGTCTAAAGATCTACCCTGCTGGTCAACTGAACTCTGTATTACTTAGTAGCCTCTTCTTGTTTTGAAACTGTGGCTTCCCTACACCAAGCAACAGAAGAAACTGTCAAACACTCCCTACTTCTGAAAGGTCATGAAGATTTTATCAACACAACACATTCACACCATTTGAAGAGAGCTTAAAGGATGGCACTGGTAAACTCTGTCTGTCACCTGCCTTGCAGAAAATAAGCATGTGCATCATGATGAAAAGTCTTGATGACAAGAAAGCAAAGGTTCACGTCCACAGGCCTTCTTCCTGGAAGCCTTAAAGCTAATGCAGTGAGAAGGTATAGCTCAGGGAACTAGATTTGAACTAATTCAGCATAAACCATTGAATTGTATATGATATGCAAGTGTGTTGTTCTATATATCCTTTTTTCTATGAAAACATCCCAAATGCCAGCATAAGCACGGCCAAAGCTTCAAAAACAAGTTTTACCCTCATTTAAGCACACTCAGCTACAGACTTCAGTACATACACACAAATTATGGAAAAGCATTTCCTAATTAAAAAGAAAACTTTCTGTATACAAGTAGCTCAATACCACATAACATTTGATGCCCCCACACATACACATTGTACATAGAAAGCAATTTAAGACAGAATGGATGAAAACTTTTCTGTGAATTTAGAACCATACTGTGTTTCTCATCTACACTGAGAAAACTCAGCACAGCAATCTCCTGAGGCACACACACACTCGGCTCAAAACTTAGAATCATACAATCAACTAGGTTGGAAAAGACCTTTAAGATCATCAAGTCCAACTGTTACCCCACGACTGCCAAGACCATATCACTGAGAGCCTCATCTACATGATTTTTGAATGCTTCCAGGGACAGTCTGCTCCTGTTCAGCAACAAAGTGTTTAAACTGTATTACTGAAAAATCATAGAATCATAGAATAGTTGGGGTTGGAAAGGACCTTAAGATCATCCAGTTCCAACCCCCCTGCCATGGGCAGTTGGAATAAAACTCTTAAACAAAAATGTTGCAATGTTACTCTGAAAAACAGAGTCCCAGAAGATACACAGGGTTAGGAACTCAAATTCTTGTTTAATCGTCTCACTAATCTTCCAATAAGTTTACACTCTGTTAGTGCCTACAATTACTCATTTGATTTTTCCAAAAGGCACTTACAAAACAGGATATTGCAATTTGGACATGTCAACATACACACAGAAGAGCAATGAAACAATTTGGAACCAAAAATTTGAAAAAAATCTCTTTACATATTGTTATGAACAGATCCTTAGAGCTGCCCACAGTCTTAATTTTAAAGACTTTCTTTTCTTTGTAGACAGCTTTACCTAGTTCATCCTGCCCCCATAGAACAACTTTGTGCTATGACAAACAGGCAGAAGTTTATGCAACAACTTTTCGGTATTAATAGTTTTAAAAAGAGACATGAAAGACAGCATTTACATCAAAACCCCTCCTTCTAGGTTAATGAACTGTAAAATATCCCTGCAGTTCTTATCTTCCCATTAGCTCTTAGGAGTGCTCCAGCTTGCAAAAATAATATTCTGTTACTTCTGAAGAAAAATGTCAATATCAATTACAAACTCATTTGAAAAATACCCAAACACATATAGAAACAGCCCTGGATCCAGCATGCACTGCATTTATTACAAGAAAACTCTGCTAGTTCGATCATACCAGACACAGATCAATTATAATTTAATAACTGTTTATATTTTATCCTACGAAGTTCAAAAGTAGGGTATCAGCATCTTAAAGTCCCTTTTCTATCGTTAAACAGTTATGTTGTTTAATGAAAATAAGGAAAAGCTGTTTTAATTGCATAAATTATTCTGTACTTGGTAGAACTACAGAAGTACATGAATAAAGTATCTGTGAAGATTTATCTTCACATATTGCCTTTCACATTAACAGCTTTACAAAGTATCAGGAAGGAGCACTGATTTAGTATAATGATATAGCTAAGTGTTAGGTTGTAATTCCTTACTCATTCTCTCCGTAAGGAATGACTAAGCATCCTCAAGCCACAATTAAAGGCTCACGGTACCCATATAACGCCAAAGTACAGATCTTAATCAGCAAAATAGCGTACAATGTCCAAGAACAATTTGGAGTCACAACTGCACTTTTCTTGAAAAATTACATGACCAAGACCTCTAACAGATCTCAAGCTGGACATTAAAGAGAGGCTGAGTTATACAGGCACCAACTATTCTTAAAAATCTTGAGGTGTAGAATTCTACTCAAACTTTACATGGTATAAATCTATTTTTTCTAAAAGCCATTGAATTTAAAAGCAATAAAAAATGCTTATTTTGAAATAAAATCTTTACCTTTTCTCAAATAATTATCAGGGATTTTGCACATCTTTACAAAAGATTAATTCTTACTGACATGGCTTTAGAAGAACAATTCAGTATCTGAAAGAAGCCAAAATTCTTAAACACAAAATACCAGTAGTTCAATGGCATTCATTACATGAGCTCAGTTAACACATGTAGATTATCAAAGGTTAAACAGTTCTTTACCTCCAATTAAAGCTTTTTGCTCTGAATTAAAAGCATGCAAGTCAGACTACTGCAATATTCATTCTACACAAAAATCACATTTACTGATTTGAACTTATATTCCAAGAAAACAGCAAGCACTCCATAAATAGATATAACTGATTCACTCTTTGTATTCCGTACACAGGCAAGCTAAGAGGTTTCTTAGTTTACAAATTACTTTCTGGTCTTAAGATTATTCAATATACCTGTGCAAGACAAGAATTCTGTAATTGTTTTAACTTTTGAAATGTGAATAATTATGACACATCCCTATGTCAGAAAATTTCACACTGACCTCTACATGGGTACCAAAAGGCTTGTTGTATTCTTTGAGCCAGCTGGGTTATCAGTAAAGAGTCATAGGCCCTTGAACACATCAGCCAAAACCAGAATTTGCTAGTATACCTCCTAGACACAAACTCCAGAATATGAAATCAAGAAGAACTTTGGCTGTTCAGCTAAGCACTTTCAAAATCCAAAACTGTTCACCTTTGGACATGATCACTAGCTGAAATCTGCAAGTTAGTAGATGTAAGTCTCATTCATCTACCTACCCCCACTTTCTACTCATTCTCGTCTAATTCCTGCTGACTTTTTAGAAATGAAATAGCGATCTTTAAAAGCCAAGAGTCACGTACACAGCTAACTTCCATCCTCAGCAATTCACAAGGTACCTGATTCTCTAGAGAGCCGCTGGGGATCCTAGAGGTCAATGACAGGAAAGAAAGTCCATACACCATGTAAAGAGAAAGCCAAAATATTTTTAAAAGCAGTTTACCCTGGTCTTTCCACAGAGACATGCGTTTAATCAGAGTGGAAAATTTACCCCCCTTCTCAAAAATCAATTTTCCTTTGTTGTCATGCATAAAAAAATAGGACACTTGCATGCATAATCAGCAGAGCCTTCTTACCCTTTCGTCCCATGACTGAGAAATCAATAGCAAACAATTCTGCGCATGAAGGTTAATGGACTGATAGGAAAACCAATTGCAAAGCGATTTCTGTAAATAACAACAATAGCTATATTTTAATAAAACCTGAGAAAACTATTAAGCTACATTTTAACATTTGATGAATTGCACATGTATAGTTTAAAAGGCTTTGATGGGAATAGAATTAAGTTAATCTCTAAAGTTTATGATTTCCTGTGTTATATGCCCTGATTGTGCATACATAAATGACCACAGCTTGAAATTCTTCAGGTTTTGATAAGGAATAGATGAAACAAAATTGTTCCTTTCTTGGCTATACTTAAGTGTATTCCAAAACAAATGGAAGGAATGAAAGGAGGAATGATGTCAATGAGGTTACTAGACATATTTGCAACCTGTTAACATGAGTGATTTTCATTTTCTGTGGATCTCCTCCTAAACATTCACTTTCTCAAATGGGGTTAGGACGATGCACATGAAGAGAATTAACACTTGTTCAAAATTAGGAAGCTTTAAAGAAATCCATGGAGATTCATTAAAGAATAGGGAAGCACCTTTGGGACAGCTAAAAAATCTTGGGTTTTGTTGGGGGCATTTTTGACTCAGCTCTGTCAAAGGATACATTTACAGAAGTTACCACTTTTTCTTTTCAGTGTAGAAAAGACACCTGAAAAATCAGCAGAAGAAAAAAACAACCCCAGCCTGTAAGTGTTTACATATCCAAAGCTTTTATTATTTAAAGAATCCATTGGATATTTTGTGACCATAGTATTATAACTGTTACAGATATCCTGAAATACAGTTACTTTCCTTTACTGGCCTAGATCTTGCAAATGGCAAACACCTGAAGGAAGCTCGAATCACAACATGCCCTTGGCAGCTGTTTTTCAAGTTCCTGTGTTGGTTAGGTCACTAGCGGAAAGATGCACTTGATACAGGGCTGCTTCTGTTTCTCATCCTCTAAGGTACCAGAACAAAGCAGCAGACAGCAATTTGAGACACTCCCCCACGAGACTCTTCTCTACTAGCCAGGAAATTAAAATTTTATAGCATTAGAATGTATTTATTTTAACACTATTCTAAGTAGTTAACAATACCAACAGAAAACTAATAGGGTTCCTAATGCCTATAAGATAAATTAAAGCAATTATGAAAAATGCTTCATTAAATAGAAGGTCCCATTTAGGGTTTTAAAGTATCAGGGGTACATGAGAAACATACTTGAGATGAGGAAAAAAATGTATGTTAGATAGAAAGAGTGGACAAAGCTATTAATTAGAGCTATGGCCTAATGTTCCCTAAAAACATTAGAATGCTTCGCCCATGAAATATTTATACAGATAGATTTACGAATACATCTCCAGCCACCATGGGTATTTCACAGGGAACTAAATCTTCCCTTCTCATTAACAGTCTTGTTATTACTTACTTGTTATATACAAAATAAACATTAGAATTTTAAAAGACAAATAAATTAATTTCCCAAAGTTGATGTTGAGGGAAGAAACCCAAAGCAAGATTATCTCCCTCTTAAAATGCATTAAGAACATTAAACAGAAGTTAAAAATTCATTCATTTCAAATTCCATTTCAAGTGCTGTTTTCCTTCCTACACTTGGCATGGAAGCTCTAGCCAAAAAGAAAAGTATAATTTTTAACAGGGTTTTTTTGTTTGGGGGGGCAGGGGTTGGTTGGTTGTTTAAAGATCATGAAGCAATTGAACTGAAAGCAGTAACAGCCAAGATCAAAGAAAAAGACAATCACTAGTCAATGGTCAATATTCTATTTACATTCATCTCACAAAGACCAGGGAAGCCCCTGGTACACATCAACTGCAGACTAGCTAGCTGTCTCTGCAAAGACAACTGGCAAAAAGCCACATGGAAAACTGAAGAAACAACATGTTTAATATAGTTTAGTGAGAAGCAGTCAATGCCTTGAGCCTACTCAGAGAAGCACTCTGAAGTTACCAAAACAGTCACTGCACTGTAGCCAAGAACAGGCCAAACTGAGGAAGGTTTTCCACGAAACTGACACATGTATCTCAAAAACCAGAGTGTTCTCTTTCTAACTAGCAAATATTTGACAGACTAGCATAGGAGAGGCTCATATTACTAAATTTCACCACAGTAATTCAAGTGACAATGTGGGAAAATTTCATTTGTCAAAATCCTTCTTTTTATTTAGTTGCTCTCTTAATTTTTGTTACAGGACCTGCTAATCAGCAGCTAAAATCATTTTAACCTAGCAATCACTATTAACAAAACTTTGAAAAGCAAGGATATAATTATGTTGATAGAATAAGTAAGAACCAAAAAAAAGAAAAAAATGGGAAAAACCACCAAACTACACATAACTACCAAAAGTAAAATACATTCTTATAGACAGCAGGTGTTCTCACCTGTATCACACAGCATTTTTCTGGTCCAAGCACTTTCATTTTAGTATAAAATCTGCCTTTAAGTTAAATATTTAATAAAGTAAGTAGGTTAGCTGTTTCTGAAAAAAAAAAAAAACAACTCATCTACCAAACAGTGTTTCAAGCATCTGATTAAGTGTGAATATCAGGAACATAATGTTCAAAAAGAAGAGTCTTAATGAAAGAAGCATAGCTAACTCATATATCAAAACATTTCTTTAATAGAAGCATTTGAAACACTGCAATCCAAATGCGGCCAACAAAACCCTTCCAAAACCACCCGTGTTCCTAGCAGAAGTGTGCTAAACAAAATAACCTGCACCAGCTCTTGAAAAGGGAAATTGTGAGCACAATCGTGACAAATGTAAAACATGTACTGGCTGTACTGCAAAGGCTGTCTGCTTACAAGCTCTTTGGTTTTGTTTTTAACTAAAATGACTAATTCATCTTTTCATGGTTTCTTTGTGATAAGGCACAGCTAAATCAGTTAATAAAATAGCTGTGGCTCAAATCTACTCCTACTGTATTTTATAACAGAAGTGAGAAAAAATTTGCTTTCTGCACACTGCTGCAGCAGTTTTATAGCACTACACCTCCACTACAGCCTAGATGTCAAAATTCTACCATGCATGGCTAGACAAAAAACAAACACTTTGACATCTTAATCTTTGATTAGGATTGAGAGAGCAGATTGAAAATCTCCTATTTATGGGCTATTATTGTACTAAGACTAAAACTTTAATGTTATTTTATTAAGGACTCAATGGAGCACTATGTACCCATATTCTTAAATAGGATCACTAAATAGCAACATTAATAGAAAGCTTTGATAATCCAATATGTAAAGTGTAACTAGTGCAAAGACCAGCACATGACAGAGATGAGGTTAAATGAGATGAACATTACCTTTGGTTAACTGTGTACGTTCATTTCTCTCCCTCTCAATACCACAACCCAGGTCTGACCACATGACTTTTTTTTTGAACAGTTAATATTAAAGGAGACAAAAAGCAGATTGTCCTGTGAACATTTCATGTACAATAACTTCAAGACTGACTTCTAAAGCATCTCTATGAACAGCTAAAGTCCCCAGAAAGACCAATAATGTCTCCTTGTCCAGTCTGTCCATAATGCCAGTATCTTGACCTCTCCAGATTTTCCAAGCCACTACTTTTAGACCTAGGAATTCCCTAACTACTGTACTCCAAAAATGGGGTAAGAATATTAACTGATATAGAGACTCAGGGAAGCAAGCATGACAACACTGGAAGAGAGGGAGTTGGTCAGTATGACCCAAGAACTCCATCAAACTCTCCTTTTATCTAGATACTACTACCCTACTTTATTTACAAAAAAATCTTTCTAGAATGACAGAAAACATTTTTTTTTTAATATTTCACTCTAACAGCCTTTTCCATCTTTTATTCAGAAAGATGCTCCGTGCATTTCTTGATGTGTGGGATGAGAGAACCCCATGTGGGGAAAAAAAGAAATAAAACCCCAGCCTTTACAAACAACTGAGATTTTTTTAGATTTCAAGGACAAATACTTTCAGATTTCAAAATACCACTAAATAGTAGCAACCTGTTTTGTCAATATGCTCTAAAATGAATCCTGCAGAACAATCCTAAATTAGCAGGCAGAAGCTTGTCCTTTTACAAACAACAAAGTTGAAGTCTTGAAGGCTGTCTCAATGCACACTGATGAGAAGTTATGCTTGTTTGCATTGCAATCTAATCATACTTCTTCATCACCACAATTTTTGGAAGGAAAACATTTAAGAAAGTTCTGTTACTTCATACAAATTGCAATGCACACACATCTGTTAGGT
Organism: Psittacula echo; assembly: GCF_963264785.1. Taxonomy (NCBI): domain Eukaryota; kingdom Metazoa; phylum Chordata; class Aves; order Psittaciformes; family Psittacidae; genus Psittacula; species Psittacula echo. The sequence continues at coordinate 152,551,635 of NC_137737.1, read as the reverse complement.
TACCTTCCCTTCATCCATACACTTAAAACCTTAAAAATCTACACAGAACAGAACTAAATGGCTTCATTGTTCTGAATGTCTCACTACAGGTAAAGATTGGAACCAGTTGGTTTCATCTCCTTTAAGTTCCATCTGACTGTAGTAATGCAGACTCCACATGCATTAGGATAAACGGTGTTAATAACAACCCTGAACATAAGCCTACCCAGTTTAGAAAAACAAAAACATCTTACTTTTGCAGTTTAATAATACTGTTTTTCCAGTTTGTTTAAAATAGCCACAAACTCCTACAAAGCAGAAGTGACTACTATGATAAAGGCCTTAATATAAGCACAGCAGTGAAACACTATTACAAAAGTTGAACCACAGCACAGTCAAAACTATCTATGGCAGCTGATTCTTATGCACAAGTACAATAAAATATGTATTTGCCATTACTTTGTTACAGACCCTCATGTCTTACGTAGAGAAATAATTTCAACTATTTACCACAGAAGCAGAAAGCATCTAAGGTATGCTACATGACTGTGGTTTCAAACAACATAACATAGAATTACTGTAAAACATTTTTGGTACCCAGCAGTCACAACTTCCTACAAATTTTAGGTCACTGTAAAACAAAAAAAAAGGTCAAATATTTTCCTCATGAAATGAAACATTTGTGAAATTTATTACAAAACTATCATTAAAGTGCATTCTATATGATAGTTACTGTAACTTTATGAAGACTTCCTTATCTTCTGGATAAAGCAGAGTGCTTTACCCAAAGCCTGATGTTAGTAATTTTACTACAGACCATGCAGGATTTTTCTAAATAGAAAAATTAAAAATTAGTTGGATTTAATATTATTGCAACACATTTCACAACTTAAGCCTTTGTGTGAGGGAAATTTGCTACTCTTTAAGGCAGACAATAATTTGATTCTTTGAAGCATCTGCATCAGGAATCTCATTTAAGTTTGAATGTTAAAAATTTTAAGTCTTATCACTTCATATCCTAAATAGTAATTTTATCTTCTATAAGCAATGTTTGGAATTTTCCTCAGGAAAGTTTATAGACATATCAGAATGTCTTTTTATTTTTTAATACAACTATTACAGCACATATTTTAAAATCAAAAAATTCAATGTTAAATTGTAAAATTCGGATCAAAAAGGAAAATGCAGAGTCTATGCCAGGCTCCTTTGAAAAAGATACAGAGATTCACAAAAGCAAAGGCTGGATAATGCTGAAATTAGAAATATCTTATAGATTACAAGTATCATATTTTCTTTTGGTTTATTTTAATGTTAATTTTGGTAGAACTTTTAACTCCCAAACAACAATATCATAATAGTAAACACTCCTAAATACCATTTTAATGTACTTAAGCTAACAATACTTACTGCCAGGCATTGTCAATCAGGAATCTGTCTTCAATTTTGCAAAACTATTACAAACTATAGAGAAAACAACAAAAAAAAAAAAGTCAAGACAATAATTTAAGACAATTTACATTCAAATACACATAGTAACTTATGCAGAATGAGCCACAGTCACATTCTTCAGCTCCAGCATGAGACTGTTACCACAGAAACCCAGATATCACTTTATCTGACTAGAATAAATGTAGGCTTTGCCAGTGCTAGAAATTTAGTCCTTCTGCTCTTGTATTTGATGCCTGAGTAAACATTTTTCTCTGTATTTATTAGGGTGACCTTTCAAACTGCCACTGTTTAGGATGCTAAATGCTATACAGACTTTCAGGATACTTCCCCTTCAAATGTAAATCATACCACTTCTCCAGAGAAACACCTGCCAAAGGTTTCTGTTCTGTACACGGAAAAATGAGGCTGCAAAAGATGTGAGGCACTTTCTAGAATGTTTTGCTCCCAGTCTTAAAAAAAAAGGCAGATTTTAAATCAAAGACCAAATTACTATAAACAATAGTTGCTCAAAGGATTTTTGATGCAATTGGGTATCCTAATACAATGAACTCAACTGAAGTTAGGACAATCTATTTTGGGGATAAAAATAGCCAAATCTACCATTTAATTCTTGAGCATTAAAATGCAACCTGTGAAGTTTTTTCTATATTAAAGCAGCGCATCTGAGTTTCATTAACTGCCAAATGCAACCTCCCTGCAAATGTACCTTGCGATATACAATAAAAAAAATGTCAGTTAAAGGGAATGAGTTACTGTTCCCACAGATAAAAAAAAAAATAATAATATTCAGCTAATAGTTGTTTATATATGCACACCAAAATACCTATAATTCCAGGCAATGATAATGTGAGAATAAACATTTATTCCGTCACAAGACACAAGCAGTGTTCATAGCTATTAAAAATAAACCTTATTCTTATTGTACATTTATTTCAATCAGGGGTTCTAATTTGCTGATAGCAACTGTGATTAAAAATAGTGCTTCAAAGCAATTTATTTAACATGTGCTACCCTATTAGAAGGCTGCATGTCCCTCTCCAAGGACAGAGTTAGTAGCAGCATAATTTTCTACAAGGAAATGTGCTGTTGATTGTGATGTTCAAAAGACACATGGAAAAGTGAAATCTCTAATACAGAGTGTAGTTAAGAACTCGGCTGAGAGATTACAGAAGACATTTATTGACATATTAGAACATAAAAATGCAAAGAGCCTGATGAGAGGTTCAAGGCAGTCAAGCGCCAAACTTTGCTTTACTAACCATCACAAGCAATCAGGTGTTCAATATATTTTGCTACTTTAACACTCTTGTTGCCAGCAAAATCAACAACCTTTAGAAGATATTTATGCAGAAATTACTAGAAAAGCTGCACAAGCAACTAAGACAAGCATCCAACTCGAAGACTTTTGGTTCTGTTTTTAAATAATTCACTAGATTTTTAATCATTTATGATCTGTAACAGGACCAAAAATTCAATATGGAGGTGGCCTGGCTTCTACATGCAGAACAGACTACACAATTTCCTCTCCATAAAGTGCTCAATCACTGGCTCGTCCAGATGCTGATAGCTGCTACACTAGAACAGAACTAAAAATAAGAAGCTTCCCATCATGAGCCTGTTCTGCTGTTTGTCACTGAATTACATTTTGCATATCAAGAAAGAGAAAAGAAAAAACAAACAAAACAAAACACAGAATTTTATGAAGTAGAACTTGGTTATAATTAAAACAGAGAGATGGTAAATCATGAGATATAATTTAGTTTCCTAAATAGTCTAACACATACTAACATGTTCCATGTAATTTTGTGGTATTTAACAGATGACCAGAAGCAACTTAAGGATGCTATGTGCCTATAAAATGTCTCCTGCAGCAAAGCAGCTGACCCTGGATACTAAAGAGGTAACTAAGAGTCATGTCTACTTTCTGTGGAGGACTAAAGTTATTCTGTTTTCCTAAAGATGCAATAATAATTCTAAACACAATTGTAATCAAAGTGTAATGCTAGTGAATGTACCTTAAAAGGCAGATCAACACTTGTATGATACATAAGTCATTTTTCTTAACAAAAAAAAAAAATCAGTTTAGTTTTAAGGAGATTTTAAATGATTTGCCTAAGATAAGGAAATCCAAAGCCAATTCCCTGTACTAGAAGGTTCAAGCTGCACTAACAGGAATAAAACTACTCTTGGTTTGACTTATTGGTTCCAATCATCATCTTCCTCCATTACATGCTTACATGTGATTTTTTTTCTTCATTACTCTAACTAAACTGGGATCTGAAATTAAAAGATAGTTTATAAGCAGAAACTATTTCTTATTATCACAAGATTCCATAAATGTCAGTGAAAGCCAAACAGGAAAGCAGACATCTTTATCTTGTCTTGCTGTAAAACAACAGATCTCTGTAAAAGGTCTAAAATAGAAAAACATGTATACCCTTGTGCTCCAAGCAAAGAAACAGAAGTCAGCACACCTGAGGTTTTGTATTTTCTACCAGTAAGTCCACGATTATGATAGCGTATTATGTAATGCTACCAATTATTAACTTGATTTTGAGTATTCAAAACAAAATTGCCAGCTGGGCACCTATCCACTCCTCCAAATTATGCCAAAGAAGAGGAGAGGTTTAAGCACCTGTCAGAAAGGCAACATAAGCTGGGCAGGCATGAACTAAAAAACATAAAAATACACTACACATTAAGATTTTACATCACTTGGTTCCCCACCCATATTTCCTACTTTAAAAAATCAATCAAGGCCTTTAGTTTTGAAGGCAGGCAAATGTCCAGTGCAATGCAAGATTCATGTCACATGCTCATTCCTAAATATAGACAGATAGGCTCCAACAGTAATTCCCAGAATCCAAAAAATGCAATATAAGATGGATTCACATACCACAGTGCAGTTCTATGGAAGTACCTGACTTTATTTCAAATTAGCTTTCTCAGGTAGAGAAGAAACCCTTGCATGAGCCTGGCTGCATTAATGAGGCTGCCCACCCAGGACAGTTCAGCTAAACAGGCACACGTAAAAGGACATTTGTCCTTCCTCACCTTAGAGAATTCAGCCTTGAGCAGACAGCTTCAGGACAAGAAAAACCTTGCACATTAAATAAGTGTTCCTTAGCAACCTTTCCCCCCTTCTCAAAGGCTAGTTTAACTCAATACCCATTTCATTAACAAAATTAAAAGCAATGCTCCTCTGCCCAGTACACATGTTGCCAGTGGAGGGTTAAAAATCCATCAATAAATAGGTTTTGCTCTAATCTAACTATAGAAAACATGATTTGCTTTTACCTAAAAAAAAAAAAAAAAAAAAAAGTCTTCAAAAGTTGTTTAAAAATAACACAGTAATTTTGCAATAACTGCTTCATTACAGAGTTAGACTGGGCAGTTAAACGTGCCTGATACTGACCAAAGCTGTTTCTAACCTGTGCATTTTACAACTTAGATTTCATAATTAGAAGTACTAACCCCTTTCATTATACTTGAAGTTCAACTGCCAAGTCTGACGAGCATTCTAATGCCTCCTTCCACTTGCATGTAATATAAAATTTGTTTATTCTTTTCTCCTGTACAAGTTTGGATCAGAAGTAGAGAGAAGTTATTGCTCATCAACTGCAAACTTTTTCATAACAACGACATAACAAGGATGGCAAACTTAACTACTGAATTTTAAAGCAGTTATTCAATTATAAACTGTATTCTAATTCCCATTATTTGTGTTTTGTTGTTTTTTTTTTCCTGAATCAGAAATTAATCCCATTCTAGCAGCCTTTTTTTGGACAAATATTAAGTGTTATTGAAAGGTGTAAATAAAACTTATGCATAAGCCTTTATGCATATCAGAACACTACAATCAAGATTTCAACCCCAAACGACCAGTTTCTCAGGGACAGTTCACATGTTTCAGAGCATCCATACCCAGAGGCTTCCAGCAGGATGCCCTGAATACTAAAGTTACTCCAGAAAAGACTTCCAATTATTCTGAATGCATTACAAAGGCTTCAGGAATTAGAGGACCTGTATTTTCCCAAAGCCTTGTCTGTTATTCAGGGTTTAGCTCACCTACTCAATTTGCACAGCAAACATTTGATTTAGCTTTATAAAGTAAAACATCTGAGATTGCAAACTTTATTTTGAAGTAGGAATTAAAGCGCTGTTTCTAAGTAACAGGATTTTCCACAAGTTCTCCAACAGAGCACAGAGATTTCTCAGTCCACACCAGGATCTTTTCTTCCTAGCATCTCAGCTATGGGATACCTTCCTAGGTGTATTCAGCACAACAAAGGAGAAGTTGTACTATAATTAGTTCTCAGTAACAGGATTTGTGGACTTACACCTCAATTATCTAAAGCATGGCTCCATGCTGCACAATTAAAGCAGAAGATGAAGCTGTTTAAGAAAGCTCACAGTGTAGCCCTATTGTACATTTGCATTGTGCTCGGTTAATGCTTAGCAATACCTCGCTGTGTTATCGCCTATTTGACGGAAAATAGCTCCGGGAAATCCCAAAGCCACAGTTCTCCACTGCTTCGCTGCTTTCAGGCTGAAGCTACTGGGATATCTCACTACATCAGACACGACTGGCGACTGATAACAAGGTTTTGACATATGATCGCCTCATGGAAGGTCTCTACCTCTTGAAGTAGCATCACGCAGGGACCACTCAGTAGTGGCAGGACCTCAAGTCCTCTCCTGGGAAAAGTACTTGGGGGTCCCGCTCGCTATCACAGGCCCCCGGGACAGAGTCTGTGGTGGGCAGCACCCACCACGCTATCCCGAGTCAGCCGCGCTGCCCACAGCATGCAGGGCGCCAAGTTACAGGGCTGAGGCGACGTTCTGAGGCTGCTTCTCCCGCCTCCCTCCCGCCGCCCTGAGGGGTCCCGCTGCCCCGCTCAGCGCCCGCCTATCTAGCGCGTCCTCCTCGCTCCCAAACGCGGAGAGCGGGGAAGTGAGCAAAAGAACGGGGAAAGGAAACGGCTGTGAAGGTGAAGACAAAAAAGAGACCGCTTCCTGACGGCCCTAGACTCACCTCAGCCACCTCTCCGACTCGCTTTACCAGCCGCCATCTTCCCCCCACCCCCCCATAAGGCGCCCGGGCGCAAAGCACGCCGGGAGTTGTAGTCGTGTGAGGAGCCGTGCCGCGTCCTGTCTCCGTCTATCCCTACACACACAAGCAATGACCAGGGGTCACGGCGGAGGAGGGAGCACCCCGACAAGGTGCAGCGGTCCCGGGCCAAGGGATGCTCCGTGCCCTGGCACCGCGAAGGGAGGCCGGGGCGGGCAAACGAAGCCGCTGGCGGACACAATTCCCGGCATGTTTTGCGGTGCGGGCTGCTGGCCCATGGGGTACAGGGGCCGGCCCCGGGTGGGGCCATGAGGGGGGCGCTGGTTTCACCGGGGTCTAATAGGGGCACGGTTGTCCGGGTGAGCTGAAGCCCTGGTGGAGAGCCTTTCTCCCTGGGAGACATGAGGCTGTGACTATGGTGGCTGTCCTGGCCGCGATGTGTGTGAGGAAATGGAGTCACTTCTGTGAAGGGCAGTGGGGTGCCCGGGAGGGAAAAGGCGTTCCTTTCTTCAGACAAAGCAAGTTGGACCCTAAACGGGCGTGTTTCTGCAATTATTAGTGTGAATTGGACAGAAGCTGTGCTCGGCTCTGGTTACCACGACTGAAGGAAGGGTCCAGCACGAAGGCCATGATGCACAACCCCAATGGAGACCACACAAAACAGCTCCTGGTATGAGGCAGTAATCTCTTAATCCATTCTCCTTGAAGTAATGCTACTAGGTACAAAACCTGTTGCCTTTGATGCCTGATTTTCTAGACAGCCAAGAGTAAATCTGAAACATATATACATTGTTTTAGATAGCTCCTCCTGAAAGGAGAGAGCCCAGTCCAACTGTCAAGTTAGATGGATGAGTCAAAGGTATTCTCCTGATTCACAGAATGGTTTGGGTTGGAAGGGACCTGAAAGCTCATCCAGTTCCCAACCCTGTGCCATGGGCAGGGACACCTTCCACTAGAGCAGGTTGCTCAAAGCCCTGACCCACCTTGTCATGAACACTGCCAGGGATGGGGTAATCACAGCTTCTCTGGACAATCTGTGCCAGTGCCTCACTACCACCCAACTTGTGTCAGATGCAGCTTTAGTCTGAAGATCTTTCTTCTGACCACCAGCTATAGGCAGCCTGTGCTCTTTATGGAAGTGTTTCATTCAAGCTATATTTCTCTAACAGGCAAATGTCTATTAGTTGTGCATAAGGGCATGCAGGCTCCAACATACCTGTCATGCCATATGGTTTCAGGAAAACGCTGGCAAATAGTGCAGATACTAGTTCTTACTAGCTGTTTGAATGAGACAAGCAGCAACCCAGGTTGGTGTTCATTCAGCCAGTACTCACAGGTTTAAATGTAGCACTGTGAGTACCATCCTGATTTCTCTATTTTTTCTTTTGGTTTAAGAAACACTAAAATGGTTTTAAACCAAAGTTTCAGTTGTCTAATGTTACAGCTCCTGTGTCTCTGATGAGTACCTCTGAGGGGTTTTGAAATGTTTTCCTCGTGTTTTATTATGTTATAAACATCTGTGAGTATGGAGTAGACTTGCAAAGCTCAAATCATAGAGTAAATATCTTGCTGGAATTAAGCTTTGTTTGAGGAGATCTGCTGTGCTTGGAAGCAGGGCTTTTTTATGACTTTATTATATAAACCATGTAGTATCTAATATTCAATAAAATTCATGAAAGTCCTTAGCTTAATTGTAGTGCTTTTGTTTCAAACAACTGTTTTCCTAATTCAATTTCAGTTCAGAGCAAAAAGCTGTAGCTTCTAAATACTTATGTGTTGATTTCCCTGAGCTTCTTTATGTGCTGTGTAACAGGTAGCAAATTTACTTGTGGAATACAAGAGTTTTTCATTTTAGTGAGGACAACAGAAGAGCGTCAAGCTGCCTTTTTTCTGTCCCGCACCAATTTGTCATTAACCATCTATGAAAGATGGACCTTATCCTTTGGTCATATCTAGGGTGACAATCAAACTACCAAGTAAGATCAACAGAAAGTTCCATTGCATACCTATGAAATTCTGCATGCCTAATTTGCAGCCAAACTGTCTGGTTTTGCTTCCCCTCATCCCAAGCCCATCTAAATGAACTAGCCAGTTTTGACTGAACATCTCCTAAATCTTGGGGACCAAAAGTTCATGCATGTATTGATCCACACACGCACACAACTCTGTGTCCTGTGTGGCCTGCTTTTGAATTGTTTTTAAAAGTGATAATAATCCCATAGGCATAACTTTTAAAGCTTTCACCCTTGAAGTATCTAAAGGGTGAGACAGAGACATCCTGTTCTGTGGCCAGTACTAAAATGTGAATCGCATTAGTAATTTGGCAGTAGCGTTCTATGATCTCTAATTGGATAACTAAAGTCACATGAAAGTACAATCAAATGTTCAATGTCTGCAGCAAGCAGGAAGAAGTACTTTAGTTTGAAAAGCTAGTAGAGGTTCAAAAGGGTAACAGAAATGATTAGTTACCCTTAGATGGTCTAAGAGTATGAGCTCTTTATGAGCTCTTTTCAAGGAGTTTTAAAGAAAAAGAAGAAAGAAAGTAAAAAATCCTAAAGCAATTAATGTACTCCAACAGCAGTACAATGCAGGAATGGCAGAAAGTTAATGTTGTACCTGTGTAGGAAAGATACAATTAGATAGATGGAGAAAAATAGACAAGTAAATGTACAGTACTCATCAACAGAATGAGCAAAGAGCAAATTGGTGATCGACTTAAGCTGCTCACCACTGCACTTTAAAATCCATTATAGCAATTAATTTGGGCTTTTGTAGTGAAAAGGCAGTAGTTTTCATAGTAATAGCTCTATGGTTTGCTCAGCTACCAGAAGGGAAAACCATTCACAGGCATTTCACTGAAATATATTTCATCTATATAATCAGTTGCCAATTAAATAATAATTTTATTAATAGTTATTTGGTGATGTACTTTTCCAATCACATATTTGTATGCTTGTTTTTATAAATGGGTGGTAATTACAGTATTTTATAAGTTGATGATAGAAGATGTTTCTACCAAGAATAGTTAGACTGCAGCAATCAGATCCTCAGGGCCTGTGTTAAGACATTTACATTGTTCATTTTGGCAGGAGGCACAGTGGATGCAAACTGCCGATATGAACCAGCCCTGAAAGCAGAGCAGAGAGTTCATGCCAATTCCACCCCCCCAACCATCCAGCCTCTTCCTAGTAGGTATCTTTTTTTTTTATCCCCAGTCTCTTCTCAAGCAAGATTTCTCGGTGACAGCTCTGCTCACCAGGAAGACAGCTGTCAGGGGCACAGCAAAAATAGATTGGAATGATTATAACTTTTTAGAAATGCTCAGAAAGTGCTGAGCAGCCGCTGTCAGAAAAGTTAGTGCCTTGCAGATGTCTCGGAGCAAGAATCTTCAAATTGCATCCAAAATCCCCAAATACTTGTCAAAACTATGGCCATAGATACGCAGAGAATAAATTCCACATCAAAATTGAAAATGTCAACATGAAAATGTCAGGTATGTAAGAAAAGTTCTCATATGATGTATATATACACACATGTATGTATTTGATAACAAATAATAGTTTATGATACATAGGTGCTTTATTCTTAAATCATTAATTGGTCTAAAGAGTCATTATAACAATTTTATTCAGAGGAGACATTCTTATTCCATTGGATTACATACCCTTCATCCTTTCCTCTAGCATCAGGAGTGTCTACAGTTATAATTTTCCTGGCAGATTGGAGCAATTCTGATAGGTTTTATTTTTAGGATGGGTAGTGTTTCTATAAGCTAAATGGGTTTATAATACCATATTTAAATGAGGTCTGTGCTATTAAAATTTAACTTACTTGTCCAACTGGGGGCAGAAGGGGAATGAAGTAGAGAACTTTTACCAATACAGAATGGCAATGTGATGCCTCAAATACCCTACGTGAAACTTAGATTTACTGAAGTGTTGTTTGTCAAGGACTGGCTATATGGATAAGTGCCAGTTGATCACCTCACAGTTTTCCTACTCCAAATCAGTGACCTATAAGTCAAGTCCCAAACCCATTCCACTGGGCAGCTGATGTACCTCAGCATCTTCTGTATATCTTCACTTGAGACGTTCTCTTCCCTCTGCTATATAATAGGAAATTAATGTCAAAATTTATTATTACCATAACAGCCAAAAATAGAATCTAATTATTTTTGTCCATTTTCAGTCTCAGCTAGATTATTTTTTGAGAATCAATTAAAACCCTCTAGAAAAGAATGAATATGTTCCAGCTTTGCTGCAAAAAATATTTATTCTGTCATTTAAAGTACTGATAACAAACAATGCACATTATGTTCCATGCAATTTATTTTTATTTCTTTTTCCTTAGTTTCTAAGGCTTTTGCAATCACACTGGTCAGTCCCTGATATCTTGGGAGCCACAAGGCTAATTTCAGCCACAGACAGACACAAATGGAAGTCTCACAGGTAAAATGGTTCTGGAGGTTGTGTGAAAACCTGTAAAAAGCTGGGCAAAATTGATGTGAGTTGGTGACCTCCCAGAGAGAAAAAAGCATCACATGAATTCATTCTTTATGTTGCTTGGCCTGGTCTGCTCAGGCATGCTGTGCGTACAAGCTACAGATACACCACCAAGCCAGGCCTGATGGGTACTTCCTTCTTCTCAGATGATAGTGAGGGAATGTGGGAGAGCTGCTAAAAGTATTAGGGAATGAATGAGGTCATGATAAAAAAGAGAGGAACTGGGATTATGACAGTGGAGGCACAGGTGTGTAGGATGCAAACACATGGGAAATCAGGTTTCACCTGTTCCACTGATCAATGAAAGATAATATTTATGTTTTCCTGTCAATACCTTTTGGAGAAAGACATGTCAGGGTCATTAAAATAAACATCTCTAAAAGGACTGTGGGTGGCAGCCTCCACTGAGAAAAAAAAAATCCAACTTAATTTCCTATCACAGTGGGCCAGATTCTCAGCTTGTGTGAACTGGCAGGATTAAGCTGACATGAATTGAGTTGTGCTGACTTGGTGCCAATTGGCCTGGTTTAGGATGTTAAAAATACTTCCAAGCAAATACAGATAAACAAAAAAATTAGGCAGGAGTATGTTTAGGGAAAATGGGTATAAAATTACAGTATGAAAAGCTGTTATGTTGTAATAGGTAATGGTAGGAAGGTAAAATTTTAACTATTTTCAGATCTACTATCAAAACCAAGTAGGAGATTCATCCCTTTTTACTTCAAAACATTTCTCAGTGTTCTTTACCCTGTTACAAGAAGTAGTATTGTCAAGAAGACCTAGGCTGGGATAAAAGCCTGAAGCATGGATACAAGGGAAAACAGTGACTATGAGGAGGACTCAGTTGCATGGTGAAACACTGTGGGAATGCTTCAAAATCGAGGACATGCAGTTGTGTCTCTCTCAGGCCTCTCTAAAGCAAACAAGATTATAAATAATAAGAATAACGGGTTCCTGGCCAGTCACTATCAGGAATTCAAGGGCACACAACTGTGTTTGCAAAAGAAGCGTGTGTAGGAGCGTGTGTGAGAGAGTGTGCTTATTGTGCTGACTTGATCTGTTCCCAGACCACTAGGGCAGAACTGATGACTTTTTGTTTCAGAACTCTGGGACAATGCTTGCATGTTCTTGAGGAGGTGAGACTGCCGAGTACATGAATATCCTGTTTGGCTGCATAGTCAAGATCCTTGTCTGTAACTATAAAAAGGACAAAAAAAAGGGAATAAATGACTTAGTCAGATCACATACTGAGTCCGTGTCTTTCAGTCCGCCGCAAAACATGGCCTGACATTAGGAGACCAGAGCCTGGAAACCACTCTTGGTTGAAATGCACAAGGTCATTTTGCTGGCTTTGGCTGGGATAGAGTTAATTATCTTCACAGTAGCTAGAATGGAGGTGTATTTTGGATTTGTACTGGAAACAGTGTTGATAACATAGGGATGTTTTCCTTACTGCTGAGCAGTGCTCACACAGAGTCAAGGCCTTTTCTGCTCCTCACCCCACTGCACCTGCAAGCAGGCTGGGGATGCACAAGGATTTGGGAGGGGACACAGCCAGGACAGCTGACCCAGCTGACCCAAGGGATATATTCCAGACCATATGGCATCATGATCAGCATATAAACTGGGGGAAGGAGAAAGGAGAGGGGGACATTTGGGGTGGTGTTTGTCATCCCAAGTAACCATTAGGCATGACAGAGCCCTCCTTCCCTGGACATGGCTGCTGAGGGGAAGTGCTGAATGAATTCTGTGTTTTGTTTTGCTTGTGTGTGCATGTTTTGCTTTACCTATTAAATTGTCTTTATCTCAACCGAGGAGTTATCTCACTTTTACTCTTCAGTTCTCTCCCTCATCTTCTTGCGGGGGGAGTGAAAGAATGGCTGTGTGGGGCTTAGTTGCTGTCTGGGGTTAAACCACAATAGTCATCAATGCTCACTACAGCATCTCCTCTCCTGTGCTGAGAACAGCCTCTAAGACACAGGAATCCCACCACTCCTCTGCTGTTAGCTGATCTTTGTGAGAAGTACTGCCTAACTGGAATTGCTGGGATTAGAGGTAGCTAACAAATGACTGTTCCGTGTGTGTCCCAGTAGAGCATTTTTATCTCTTCAGATTTTGCTTTTGAAACTTAATTTCCTGGTGGACTTTTGCCTTAGTGCTTGTTGAGACTTATCTGAGTTCCTCCCAAAACATAACATGTTAATTTGCTTTACACAGCAACTTCTTGAGATGAGTATGTAAGACACTTTTACCTCATTTGAACTGAGGCACGGAGAGCTTAAGGTTTGGGATGTCAAGTTTTCAATACAGAAAACTTGTTGGGGTTTTCTGTTTGTTTTTTGGAGTATTTGTACACAAGGGCAATTGCTACTGCTGTATGAAACTGCCCCTTGCCAGAAGCAAGTCACTGCCGGTAACTACGTGCTCACTTCCAGTATGTCCATGCTTTCCCACTCCAGTCTTTCTCCTAGGTCTAAAGTACATCTTTTCTTAATCCTCTGAAGGTGGTATATGTGGAGAAGAGTGGATGTTGTTGCTTCTTTCCTGGAAAAATCCCTTCCCTTTTTCATGCATTTAGTTATGCCAATATGCCAAGTTCATAAATAGAAAACTGTGATAAAGGTTTTCCTTTATCTAGTCTCTGTTGAATTCAGCAGCCTGGGAAGAGGTCATGCCCTGATATGACATCTGTGACTATCAAATTTGGAACTAGCTTCAGATTTGCTCTCAGGTATGCCAGCTGGTCCTGTGTGCTTACAACCTGGTTCTATACGCCCTATGCCCTTCATTAAGGATTCACATGAGGTGTCACATTGTAAGACAAAATTCCTTAGGGATAAAACTGCTCAGAAAGGTGTCAGCCAGTTCGACACTGTCCCACATGACATCCTTGTCTCCAAATTGGAGAGACATCAATTTGATGGGTGGACCACTCGATGGATAAAGAACTGGCTGGATGGCTGCACGCAAAGAGTTGTGGTCAATGGCTCGATGTCCGGCTGGAGACCGGTAACAAGTGGTGTCCCTCAGGGATCGGTGTTGGGACCGGTCTTGTTCAACATCTTTGTCGGTGGCATGGACAGTGGGATTGAGTGCGCCCTCAGCAAGTTTGCCGATGACACCAAGCTGTGTGGTTCGGTTGATACGCCGGAGGGAAGGGATGCCATCCAGAGGGACCTCGACACGCTTGTGAGGTGGGCTGATGCCAACCTTATGAAGTTTAACCATGACAAGTGCAAGGTCCTACACCTGGGTCGCAGCAGTCCCAGGCACAGCTACAGGTTGGGCAGAGAAGAGATTCAGAGCAGCCCTGCAGAGAAGGACTTGGGGGTGTTGGTCAATGAGAAAATGAACATGAGCCGGCTTCAGTGTGCGCTCGCAGCCCAGAAAGCCAACTGTATCCTGGGCTGCATCAAAAGGAGCGTGACCAGCAGGTTGAAGGAGGTGATCCTGCCCCTCTACTCTTCTCTTGTGAGACCTCACTTGGACCATTGTGTGCAGTTCTGGTGTCCTCAACATCAAAAGGACATGGAACTGTTGGAACAAGTGCAGAGGAGGGCCACGAGGATGATCAGGGGAGTGGAGCACCTCCCGTATGGAGACAGGTTGAGAAAGTTGGGGCTGTTCAGCCTGGAGAAGAGAAGGCTGTGTGGAGACCTCATAGCAGCCTTCCAGTATCTGAAGGGGGCCTACAAGGATGCTGGGGATGGACTCTTCATCAGGGACTGTAGTGATAGGGCAAAGGGTAACGGGTTCAAACTTAAACAGGGGAATTTTAGATTGGATATAAGGAAGAAATTCTTTACTGTGAGGGTGGTGAGGCACTGGAATGGGTTGCCCAGGGAGGTTGTGAATGCTCCATCCTTGGTGGTGTTCAAGGCCAGGTTGGATGAGGCCTTGGGTGACATGGTTTAGTGTGGGGTGTCCCTGCCCATGGCAGGGGGATTGGAACTGGATGATCTTAAGGTCCTTTCCAACCCTAACTATTCTATGATTCTATGATTCTAAGACCAGCATTTCCAAAGCTAGGTTACTGCTGTCAGTAAAGTACCATGGTGCTGGCTGTCATTCATGTTCTTTTCCTTTAGGCACTGAAATGTACTAAGTTTGCCCAAAGTGATCTAGAACTTGCACAGCCAAGTGCCATGTCCATTTCAATCCCCTGAACCTTATCTCTGCTCTCTGGGAACAGGAGGGATTCTCAACTTCATCTGACTTTTCCAAGCTAATTGAGATGCCCATTGAGAAAGTGAAGGAGTGAGCGTGTGTTGAAATAGTATATGATTTGACTAAAAAAACCGAAACACACCAAAAATGTAAAGAGAACTGGTGTTAAAATGCAGATTTCAAGATTGCTGAATTCCATAACCACTTTAAGAAATGCTATTCAGAAATTCATTGACAGGGTTGATTTCTGGCGTCATCTTACCTTGAAGGAGTTCACTGAAGTAAGCAAGACTGTATACAAGTGAATGAACCAAATTTACCTCAGAGTCATTCATCTGCTCTGTCTGCTACGTAGAAAATATCTGTTGCTTGACCATATTCTCTACTTGGTACGATTTTGACAGAAGAGCAGTTAGGTCATTTATACTGTGTCTAGAACATTTGGGCAAACTCTTTAAAGTTGTAAATAGAAAAAATAGCCCTTTCTAACCAGTCCTTTTTCTACTATATAGGTAATTACTGAGATTAAGCAAGTATCTCTAAATAGCTTATGTATTCCAATTGCTTCTATTTTCTGCTGGCTTTATGAATGTCCTTCTAAAGAAAGCATGAAAGAGATATTTGCTTTTTTTTTTTCTGAAATAGCCTGCAGAAAAAATTACTTTCATTTTTGTTAATAATAGTAAGTTGTTGGTTTTGAGGAATAAAAAGAATACTCTGTAATACTTGAACTGGTTTCCACTTTAAAGTTTCTGAAACAAGAGAGCTTGCATGAATTTTTAATCTCCTGAATTTAAATCCTTAGAGTATTGAAGAAAATAAGGCAAGCAAACAAAAAGTTCTAGTTGAGCTAAAATAATAACACAGCTCCCTTCTCCCAGCAAAATGTCATTGATAAAAGATTCCTTTTTTTTGCAGTGCCTGGTCTTCAAACTGAGTTTTCAACTCCTTGGAAACCCAAAAGGTGGGGTTTTTTTAATCCTCGATATCGTAGTGTTGGAGATGCTCTTCCCATAATCTATAACTGTAAATAGGAAGAAATTATGAACCAGTTAAAAGGTATTCCTTTTATTTTAGCAGAATGATGATTTCATTCACAAGTTCTTGCAGTGCAAACATGAACAGCACTAGGCACAGGCCTTACGTGTGCTAATTTCTGGTTCTTTCTGAGTTTTCCAAGAGGAAATAATTCATTTTCTTCATGGCCTTTCATTCATGAACCTCAAAAAAGATACAATAATACTACACCAGTACTGATAGGACTCATCCATAGGTTGTGAGTATCATATTTAATGCCTTTTATCCAACATAGCTGGACAGATTTTACAAATACAGACTCTGCAGGAATCTTTTCCCAACTACTTGCCTTCCAGTCATTCCTAGGGTGCCTTGCACATGGTTATATATATTGTAAATGGGTTAGGGAGTAAAAGGTAGTTGCATGCTCCTGAAATATCAGAATCTTTTGTTGCCTTGTTTAGAAGTTAGTATGGTGGTTTTGCATGGAGAACAGAAAAAGATGAACAGCTCGTTGCTTCGTTTACAGAGTAGTTGTCCTGGGTTCAGCAGCAGCAGTCACTTTTTCTCCTTCTTAGTAGCTGGTGCAGCGCTGTGTTTTTGACTTTCAGCCTGGGGATAGTACTGATAAAACCGATGTTTCAGTTGCTGGTCAGAATGTTTACCCTGACCAAGGACTTTGTGAGTCTCATGCTCTGCCAGGGAGGAGGGGAAGCCGGAAGAAAGCAGGGACAGGACACCTGACCCAAACTAGCCAAAGAGGTATTCCATACCACAGCACGTCATGCCCAGGGATGTAACTGGGAGTTACCTGGAAGGGCATGCTCTGCTCAGTTGGACTTGTTTTCTGCAGATGGTATCATATTCTCTTCCCTTGTTATTTCCCTTATCATTATTGTTATTGGTGGTAGCAGTAGTGATTTGTGTTATACCTTAGTTCCTGGACTGTTTTTATCTCAACCCGTGGGAGTTACATTCTTTCGATTCTCCTCCCCATCCCTCCAAGGGTTGGGGGGGGGGGAGTAGAAACTGCGTGGCTGACTTGCCGACTGGCTTAAACCACAACAGTAGTGTATACAGCCTGCTGGTATATGAAGAGGAAAGCAAATAGGTGTAGCAACTGGAAGCACCATTCCTTGTTTGCCACATGAATGGATTTTCAATGCAGGATTTAGTTTTGGGTTTTTATTTAAGTATAGACTTTATATATAATGTTTTTAATCTTTGGAAGAACAGAGCCAAGTAATTGAAAATATCTACTTTTATCTCAGAGGACTCTTAGAAGTAGTATATCGTGTTGTAACTATTGCAATATCATGTACTTTTCTTACTTTTAATTTATGGAAGGATAACTGGGTTACTGTAATAGCAGTCATCTATTTCCTCCCACTAAAATGGTTTTATTGTTCAGATAATTCGATAGAATTAGCTGACAAAAATGCTGTCTAACTGAGAAATCTTTTACTGTCTGCTGTGTTTTTACTACAGGCATGTCACCTACTTACATTCCCATCCCACTTTGCTGAGGGGGGAAACCAAACAGCTCAAAAGACTCCAGTAAGAAATGAAAATCTCAGCTGAATGCTTACAGTTTAGTAGATGTGATAGTCAGTTTTCTATGTGGTGATGAGCCTGGTGAGGAAAGAAATCAAGGCCAGTAGCTGATGTCACCCAGGCTGCTGTGTTGTGACTTCAGACTCAGAATGATGAACAGCTGAAATAGTGTTCTGTTACACAGCTTTTCCCCTAATGTATGAAGTACCCTTAAGGTTCAAGCTGATGCAGTGTAGTGAAGGATGTGCTAACAGATCCTGTACTGTAGAATTTTATGTTTATAAAATAAATTGTTATAGACCTATTGTTACATCTGCTGAAGTAAATGGTTCATTTGAATACAGATGCTAAGCGGCATATGATTGCTCATTTGTAACACGCTAACTGACAGTTCAATGTTACATGAAGTGTTCCAGCACTGCAGAAGATTCCCGTATGCTGATGACTTCATTCTCTGGAGAGAACTCAAGTAAGCTGTGTGAGAGGAACATAAAGGGTGAAAGGAATGGTAGTACCATTCTTTTATCACCCAGTTCTACTGACCCTGCAAAAGCCTCTCTTTATCTCCACCAGCAGGTTTCAGGCTTGTGTCTGAAAGAGACACCTTGCAAGGGAGTCTGCAAGGCCATTCTCCATGGCACTTCTTCCACCCTTCAGGGGCTGCCATTTGATGGGAGTAGGGGAAGTGCAAGCAGTTACAGGCAGGAGACTGTCCACAAGCTTTAAGATACATTCAGAACTGGGAGACAAAAAGCAAGAAGGATCCACTGGTCTTCTAATATTTGTGTTTCACAGAATTAATCCCTTGTGTTTTACCCACAAGGAAGAAACCTGAGATTTCAGAAATGATTAAGGGGTAATACTAGCCCTCTCCCTCCTCTCCTTAATTTTGCCTGCTGACCCAATTATGTGCTTCCTTTAACAAGACAGTATCTCACTAGAATAACAGTATGGTTCAGCTCATACATAACATCCCTTGCTATTGCTAAGATTCAGAATATAATTGAGTTATATATATAGCTATTAATTTCAGGCTCCCTAGGGATATGCTGAGACACTGATGCCTACCTCCTACATTATTTTACAATGTATCTTACAGAGATTGTAGGAACATTTTTATACATTTTCCAGTTCTGATTAATAAATCTATCTGCAGGAAATAAAGCTCATGTCAGAGCATTTTGTTGCAAATTTGCCTTTCCTGTTAAATTTGCTGGCTGTTTGAAGAGTATAGTTTGTATAAATTACTCTTGCCATGAATTCTCCATAAGCAGGGACTCAAGACTCCAACTCTGTCCTTGCCCTACAATGTGCTTAGGAGCAAAACACTTCATCTGTTCTCCTGTTCACGTATTTGAAATGGGATCAATAATTGTTGCATCCTCTATAAAGAACATTCACTTCTACCAATGCAAAGCACTTGTACTGGAGCAAGTTGTTCTGATAACATTGCAAACTGCCCGTCCTTCCACCTGCTATCTTGGCCTGTTATGGCACACATAGTATCAGTAATCCAAGCTCTAAAAATGCGTTCATCTGTTCTGCTTCTCTTCCTGCTTCTTCCAAACCATAAGGCTGGCTTTGCTTTCATAAGATTTAAGCAATAATAACAAGAATTAGATCCTTCTGATGTCTGAGAATTACGGTTACACTTGGATCTTTTATTCAGGGCAATCAGAGACTTAAATTCTTATGTGAAACTCTATTTCTAAAATCCAGTAGCCAGGGCTTTGGCACACATACAGAATTCCATAAGTTGTCTAAAATCACAGCAGTTGGTGCACAGCCTGCTTTTTATCACAGTGTAATTTTACATTACCTGATTTCTAGTGTCACATTCACATAAAATTGTAGTTCTTGTAGGTCCAAGTTGAACTCTGATATTCTGAACTGCTGTGTTCCTTTTGCAAACTGACTTCTGTTCCCCTCAAGAGGACAAGGGAGTGAGCGGGTGGCTGAGTGAGCACCTGTCTGCCAGCCACCGTCAGCAGCCACACAACTGAAGGAATTCTGCTTCTTAGAATTTGGTCCTGAACATTGATCTTGATACCTAGAAGAATTCATGTGTTAATTGTGGCAGCTCAAACAGGCCTAATATAGCAAAACAACCCACTTTTCCACAAACGGCTTGTATTCTTTAACCAAGCAAAGTGCAAACTGCAGAAAACATACTTTGTAGCACAAAATTACCCCCTGCAATGCATGTTGCTTCACTTTGCCCCCATTGTAATACTTTAATAAAAGTACCTTTTGAAATACAATACTAATGAAATCATAATTGCATCTATAAATGTCCTGAGTATACACTAATCTTAAAGTAGGCAGAGAGAAAAATGTTACATGCGTGCTATTTGGAGACTAATCTGACCTGAAAAATAATTCATATGAAACCAGAGAAGCTACATGTTTAGACAGTTTCTTTCTGTAGATAATCTGCAGTCCATTCCATTTATCTTAATACACTGTTGGCAAGTTTAACTTGTTTCTCAGTATATGATTAAGAAGTGGGGTGAAAGAAGCATCTTGTTCCTTATTTTCCTTTTGCAAGTGCCATGCATTGTAAGTTCTCCTGCCAGAGCAGTCAGTGGAAGATCAGGTTTTTCCAGCTCTTGGGGTTTGACCTAAACGTTAAACAATCTCAGTGATTTAGAGTATATTTGCATTTGTGCCGGGAAAAGGGGAGAAGTTCATATGGTACTGGATTGTGTGTCCATGCCCAGGCACTGGCCGTGGGGCTGCAGAGCAGCCAAATCTTTGAGCCCAGTTCAGCCAGTTTGCATTCCACCTGAGTGTCCATTATCTAGTCAATATTTTGTCAGTTTGTCAATGAAGAGATGTCAAAAGCTTTGCTGAAGTCGAGATACACAATAGTCAAGATACACTTTCACCTTGTCCACCAAGCTAATCATTTTGTACTAGAAAGCTGTCAGGTTGGTCAGATGTGATTTCCTTTCCATGAATCCTTGCTGATCATTTCCAGTCACCTTCTTGTCTTTCATATGTGTAGAGATGGTTTTGAGGATTATTTTCTCCATCACTTTCCCAGGGATTGAGGTGAGGCTGACCAGCCTGTACCTCCTAGTTCTTGATTTTTCCGGAACCACTTAATGCTTCTGCTAGTTCTGGAAACTTGCCTTCAGCAAAATAAGACAGAATCAAATCTACTGCTCAGTATCACAATCAAAACTTTGAATCAAGCAAGGGTTTGTGTTTTCTTGGCCAAATGGCATATCCATTATGTTTTAATAACAGCTTCCAGTTTTCACATGTAATATGGTGAGTTAAATCCCTAAAAAAAAAAAGCCTTCTCCCTATAAGTTTTGTAGTAGAACAGCTACCTATAATGATTCACCGAGCCAAGACGCTTGTGGAATATAATCTCAATAACAGAGGTTCAATTTTTGCATCAGTGACAGTAAAAACATCTGCTACCAAAGCTGTAGAATACTTCAACTGAAAAGAAGGGTTCAGAGGTCACCTTGAATTTATAGCCACAACTGATTTGAAGTACAAGTGAAAATCGGCTGATGCACACTTTACGCTGCACAAATCTCTCAGTGAGAGTCGATACAAATTCTGCCAGCAGCAGTAGGGCAGACAGTAGTGTAATGCTTTTGTAAAGAGGTCAATGGTTTGATTGTAACAACCATATTGTAGATGAATAGCACTTGCTTCCCACCCTTTTTTCCCAACCAGCACTGAGCATCAGATGAAACTTAACGCTAAAATGAACATACAGCACCACCTCTTGATGGGATTGCCTTCTGCAATGTGATTGTTGCAGATTTCCTCTCTCCCCGCCCCCTTGATAAATGTAATTAGAATTTGGGACAAGTTACACAGTATTGTGCTATTATGAATCAGTAAAAGTACAATTTTTTTGCCATCCCTGGAGGCTGCAGGATCAATCTTCCTGCACAAGTCCTGTGCAGTGTTGCCATTTACAATCCTCAGGTTAGACCTATCCACTCAGGGCAAAATGCCTGCTGAAGACCTCTGCATGTTGACATCCCAGGAGTACTCCAGCTATGCCAGGACGTCTGCTGTGATTTAACTTTGGACAGCAACTCGGGCCCACACAGCAGCTTGCCCTTTCCCCACCAGTGGGATGGAGGAGAGAATCAGAAGAGTAAAAGTGAGAAGACCCATGAATTGGGGTAAAGACTGTTTAATAGGTAAAGCAAAAGCTGCCCATACAAGAAGAGCAAAACAAGGAATTAATTCTGTTAAGTCTGATCTGCTTCCATCAACAAAGTATTATGGGTATTCCTTGTATAGAATAGTAATTTTTATGTAATTCTTGAATTTCACTATTTTGATTAAAAAATTGATCCTTGTTTTGGGCTGGACTTTTCCTCAACAGACATTAAAGGAGTAAAAAGTCCTCTCAATAAATAGGAGCCTTTGTTAGAGAACCCTTAAAGTCTGTTAGCATCTAAAAAGTAAAAACAACAACATGGGTCGATGGTAATTCAGGCACCTTCAAATTTAAATAGCTAAAAAAGCCTAGAAAATTTCAGAGGTCTGTAGAGGCTGTGTGAGAATCTCTTATAACTCTTGTCTGGTTTTATGTATAATTTTGTCTTTCTGCAGCAAAGATTAACAGGTATCATCACAGACTGACTGGCATAAACAGGTATTTTCAGGCAATTTACTGCTCTCACAAGCTTTCAAGAGAGTTGCCCATCTTGGACAAAGTAAAACAAAAAAGAAAAAAGATGAGGCAGTATCTATAAATAGTCCAAAATGTGCAGATTGAGAAGAAAAATGAATTCATGTACGGCTCATTTCATTCACAAAGAATCATAGAATGGTTGAGGTTGGAAAGGACCTTAAGATCATCCAGTTCCAAACCCCCTGCCATGGGCAGGGACACCACACACTAAAGAAACATGAGCTCAGAACTTTGAGGACCTAATGCTTAAACTAATCAACCTGCTGGCTGACTAGATCCTTGTAATAACATCTATTTTTCTAAGTCCTAGTGGCAACGATTCTTTGAGAGTACTGAATTCTGTGCTGACTTGCATTTAAGGAACAGAATGAAAAAGTATTTTCTGTCAGCACAGAACTTGCCATGGGGAAAACATAAATGCATGTTTTTAGTTAACATGAAATCTGTGGTATAGTCATAAGTTTATTCTGTTACCAGAACATCTGACACTGCAGCAATTCACAGCTCTGTGTGTGTTATCCATCACATTAGTCTGGTGCAGATAACATCATAAAGTGCCACAGGCTGATTTATGTTTTCAAGATGAAGAGTGGTTTAGAGTGTATGTACCAAACTTGTGGTCATTGCCTCAGAAAAATAAATCACTTTTTGTCATTTTTATTTTGTAGGCTATTAAAAAAGTGATGGGTAATTAGAATGAAAAAATGTTGCTTTGTTATTCATTGACTTGAGCTGCATAACAATGCACCATCAAAAGGATCTGGAAGAGTTGGTTAAATTAGTAACACCAAACTTGATAATTTCTAAAGAGTGCATATAAATAATGAATCTGAAAGAGGAATATAAAAAATTAAAAGTAACATGAATCTTGTGAACATGTGCAGTCCTTATGCAATCAAAACTCCCACAGAAACAAGAAGAAAGATGAGAAGACTCCAGGGCTTAGGAGATGAGATCAGCTGAAGGAAGAATGAGTGTTTTATTAAAAATTATCTGACCTGAAAAACTCTTCCTTGAATCGAAGCAGCAGTCTAATCCTTCCTAATAGACATCGTTATTTTCTAATTCTGCTTTTTCCTCCCTTATCCTTTGAAACAAATACAAGAACAGTGATATACAAAGGAAGATGATGCCGTAAAAGCTTGTTATTAAAAAGGATCCATGTCCATGACTATGTATAATACTGAGGGAAAGGGAGAGTGCATAAAACAAAGAGGTAAGATGGAATTAAGAACTGTTTAGTGACTTTTTTTCTGCTGCCCAGCTCCAGGAATAGAGAAGCCCACAGCTTATATGCTTGAGAGACAACATAGACCCCTACTACTCACTTCCTTCTGGCTACTCTTTCTGTTCTAGTACATATTCCTACACTTAAATTACAGCCATCTTCCCCAGAACAACTCCAGCAAATCCAACAGAAGACAAAAGTCAATTGAAGGAAGTAGAAAGCTTAAAGTGCTGAAGATAAACCTAGTTAGCAGAGAGTGAAGACTACAATAACTGTGACACTCCACAGCTTGTGGCTGTGCTTGAAACAGGTGTCTGTCAACAGGTATTGCATGAACTTCTGACAACTGTGAAGTCTTCAGCTCCTCTCGAATCCCCTGCCATTGCCATGCTCTTCCTTAGTCTCAGAGAAAACTGAATGGTGGGTTTTTTCTATTTATCTGTGAACTTTGAAAATTCCTGGTGGCTCCTTTTCCTGAAAGGCCCATGCCATGAAGGATCCTGCCAGCTCTGCTCTTTGTTCTCCTGTAAGTGTGGAAAACCATCCTCTGGAGAAACCAGGTCCAAGTCAGTCACTAGAAAACCCTGAAATGAACGAATGAAACACCTCACTCTCATGAATACACAGGACTATATTATTAGAAAGCATAGTTATAAATTCTAGTATACATGATCATTGCCTTCACATTAAAACATCCTGATCATATCTAATTGTTGCAGACCTATGCATTCACCTTCACTGACAGTTTGCTGAGATGAGCAGGAAGATGGCAGTAACTGACCTGTAATAAGTTCATGCTCATATGTCCTCACAGGAGAAACAATTCTTACTCACTCTCATAGCCACATTTTAATTAGGCTCCCGTGCCCCTTGTTTTTCTCTTGGACCTTTTTCAGCTTGCTTTCTGTCTATTTGCCATGGGGATAGATGGGCATATGCACACTGACTCTTCAGAAATCCTCCAGGTCTAATTTACTGAAGGCAGGAGCAACTGGATATGGACAAGAGCATGAGTAAATTTCAGTTTAAATAAAAATCACAAGCATTTTGAAAGAGGAGTACTAAAATGACTTCCTTTTATTGTTTTAGGTGATAACATAGAAATCTATATGGCCTTAAATATCGGTGGGAGAGCTACCTATTTACTGTCTCATAAAACATGCTGTTCTTCTTTAGTGCTTGAGCTTTTAGAAAACCTGTAAAGATCTTTTTGTGTTTGAAAGTGCGAAATGAATTGTATAGAGTGTCACCAGTCTTAGCAAAATGAAGCTTTCAAAGAGCCATAATGGCAGAGAACATAGTGGTATTTAAATTACTGAGCCATGAAGGATGGAACTATCAACAAGTGGATACATACCCCATGAAGAAAACTCCCAGAGCAAAGTACAGTTATTTCATCCCATTAAGGGATTCAGCTTCTTTTCTGATTTTTGAAACAGATGGTGTGACAAATTGGCAATGCTCTACAGCATGAGCGTAATCTAACTCATTCAAAGCCAAGCTGAAAATAACAAAATGAAACTCAGCGTGGAAAAAGACTCGAGCTAACACGTGTGGGGAAAGAAATTCAAAACAAAGAGATGCAAACAGAAGAGGAAACCTGGAAAGCAACTGTTCTAAAGGAGGCCAAGAAAAAGGTGGCACAAAGATGGTGTCCACTCAACAGGAAGAGGGGTTTTTGGCCATGCAGACTTGAATTATCCAAGCAGGAATATGTTTGGGATGTTGGGACATGCACTTTCACACTTAGCTAATGGTGGAGTGATTTCATGGCTTTTAATGATGAGAAGTCACTAGACCTTGAGTTTCTATGTCTTTTCTAAAATTTGCCATGCCTTCCTGACCTGCTTCATGTCAGGTGCACCATGTTTTATGGTTCAGATAACTGATAAATCTTGTTCTGAGAGTTGCAGCCCCCCAGGGAGGATCTGAGTCAGCTCCACAATGCCACCTTCTGAAGCACCAGCACCGAGTGCTGTGTATTTGTCACGAAGAAATAAATATTCACCAGGTCCACCTGTGTGGAGCGAGGTCAGACAAAGTGTCAGAACCACCCTTCCCTGACCAAAGAGTCTGGGGAGGATCTGTGCCTTTCCTGTTTCCTTTTTTGTATTTATGGCAATACTTAAGCACTTACCATACATGGCAATTCCACAGAATCATAGAATCATAAAATAGTTAGGGTTGGAAAGGACTTTAAGATCATGTAGTTCCAACCCCTCTGCCATGGGCAGGGACCCTAGACCATGTCATCTCAGGCTCTGTCCGACCTGTCCTTGAACACTGCTAGGGGTGAAGCATTTAGAACATTCCTTTATAACTGGTTGTGTGTAATCGTTTAACATAGCCTTTGTTTATTTTTATGTGGGTGAAAAATGAAGTTAATTATAAGTCATTCAGAGACTGGGTGGCCATGAGCAATTCCTATTCATAATTTTCAGTACTTGTGGGTTTTGTCCTTTTATTGCTTGCTTCTGTAACACCTTCAATGCTTTTCTTAATCTCTTTGTTGTGACTACTAATGCATAGATTCAAAAAATTTCCTGTGTTTAATCATCTCTTAGAAAGAATAGGAGAGGTACTTCATGTAATGTTTAATTTTCCCTGAAAGTCACAACTTTTTTTCTTTTGAATTAATAGACTTTTGCTCTACTAGCTTAAATTTAACATTAATTATTTGGAAATAAAGACCAAACTGATCCAGTTTTTCATGAAAATACATTCATTGAAATCAGTTCAGAAACACTGGTAAACCCTTCATAATGCAAAATAGTTTCCTGATAGGTTACGAAGGAATCCTGACTCCTGTTCCACTTCCCAACCACTCTGTACACAATCAACTCAAGTGCTTTCCTTGCTTCCTTCTATGACGTGTGTGTCATCTTATTTGATCTGTTCATAATGTTCATAATAAAAGCTGAAAAATCCAGGAGATTTTGTGAATTTGTATTAATTTCACCAAATAGTGATGCCAGGTCCAGTACAGAAAGAGAAGAATGCAGCCATTTTATGGAATTCTGTGCTTTTTTTCCATGCAGACTGGTTAGATATCTAGCTCTGGGCACCTCCACTTTTCACCAGCAAAATTACAGATGAAAAGCTAAACAAGTAGTAGGATAGTCATGATGGAGTTTTGTATCATGCAGTTTGATGCATTTAACTTTTATTTATAGAATCATAGAATGGTTTGGGTTAGAAATGACCTTAAGATCATCCAGTTCCAACCCCCCTGCCGTGGGCAGGGACACCTCACCCTAGACCATTTCACCCAAGGCTCTGTCCAGCCTGGCCTTGAACTCCTCCAGGGATGGAGCATTCACAACTTCCCTGGGCAACCCATTCCAGTGCCTCACCACTCTTACAGTAAAGAATTTCTTCCTTATATCCAATCTAAACTTCCCCTGTTTAAATTTGAACCCGTTACCCCTTGTCCTATCACTACAGTCCCTGTTGAAGAGTCCCTCTCAGCATCCCTGTATGCCTCCCCTTATTTCCTTAAGGTAAGAGGCTTCTTTCATTAAGGTTGCTACAGAGGGTTTGGGGAGACACAGTTACACCCAAGAGTGTGCCTCAGAACATGTAAACTACTTTAATCTTTTATCTGACTTTCTTCGGGAAAGCCTCTTCCTGCTTACTGACTACCTCTGCTTCCTCAGCCCAGAAAAGGTGCCTGTTGTAAGAATAATGTCCTCTGGTCTCAGTAATTGATTATGGGATAGCTCCCACTAAGGCGGGTGGTCATATCTTTTCATTTCCTTCTCCTGAGTCCTTCTCAGGGTCCATTAGGATACTGTTCTGCACATCTTTTCCTGCCTACTTGGCTTTTCCTCTTCCAATCTTTGAAAGCTCAGCAGTGCATATGCTTACCTTTCAGAAATCATCTTAACTCCAAAAAAATTCATTTTATAATAACTTCATTAAATTAATGGCACTCATTCTGTCATGAGCTTCACATTGAGACTAGACACAACATAACCAACAACGAAATGGAATGAAGGAAAGGTGCTTAAGTGAAGCAGCACTAGCCCATGGATATTGCCACTTTTTAGATTTGTTTTGTGTATTAAGTAATCTTAATTCTGTTTGTTTTGAAAAAAAGGTTCTGACCATAAACCATAAAGAATCTGAGTGAAAATTATTTCTCTTTGCCACTCAAAAAAATAACAATGATTATTTTGGGCCAGGGTTTATGTAACAGCAGTTACCAAGGAAAAGTTTTGCATTAGGTTTGTAAAAATTATTACAAGAGCAACAGATATTTGATATTTCCTGAATAATATTGCACATTCCTAATTAAAAGTAGCCTTTTGCAGAAAGTGTCTTTTCCTAACTGGGTTTTAAGTCATTACCGTGACTCATTAAAATATATTGTTTCTGAAAACTCCCTAAAAAGCACCAAATGAAATGTCATACAGACACATAGATCATCATCTGTGAGGCTTTGCTTTGCAGTTAATATGACTTTTATAACTCAACTCTGTTTCTTTTTTAACTGACAGCATGTCCTGAACTTCTTTTATTCTGTTTTGGTTTTTAACAGCTGTACAGGCAGCTTTGAAGTGCTGAGAATCACTTTGGTACATACAGAGAGCGATGACTATGGGGAAACATCGTGTCGTTGCTTCTTGGTATGTAAGTACTGCATGTCTGCACTTGTAAGGGCAAAGGTTCACCATGGGACTTTGTGTATAGAAATGTAAGAAGCTGTTTGCAAACCCTCATGGTGAATTTAACATAATTGTAGCATATGCAGTATGCTGGCTGACTGCACAGGTCCTTGGTGGGATAAATAGCCTGTACTGAGTGGAAGGGCCTGGCCAAGACATCAGAAGGTTGCAGCAGTACAAGCCATAGAGAAGGGAGAGAAAGATCACGTTCAATTTTACCCAGCACTTGGGTGGACTTTGGACCAGCTGTATCCCACTCAGAAACATGCCCTTCTACCCACCTAGAAAGGCTGGAGCCTTTCATTTTCTCCTGTTTATGCTTTTGAATGCTCATTATATCCCTGGGCACAGATCTAGGTTAGTGTCCTGACCACAGTCACGGGGGAGTATTTAATGTAGTACAAAAAGGTCAAACTGAAATCTTGCTAAATGAGCGTATTTACTACAGCCAAACAAAGCATTTGCCTGACAAATCCAAAACCTGTACAAATCCCTCTATCAAGCAGATTGTTCTATTAAGAAAAAAAAGAGATGGGTTTGGTTTTCCAAATTGACATGTTTTCCTAATCTGTGTGTTCAGCTAATAAGCTGCAATATCAGATGGGGAATTCATCAAGGATGAATCAAACAGTCAGTGCTGAGGATGGTGCCTCCAGATGCTCTGACCTGCTCTCTGGGAATGCTGCTCTCCCTGCTGCCTCTGTATCCAGCCTGGGGAGATCAGCCTGCTGGTACAGGGCTCAAGACAGCAAGGCAGCAGGCTGCACACAGCCTCCCTTGCTACCAGTTCATTCCTTGATGGGGCCGGGATCCCCAAGGAGCTAAATCATGCTTCTAACAAGGGAAATAATACATTGATGCTTTGCTCAGGCACATCTAATCTCCTCTCACCTTAATAGCTGGACTGTCTGAAGCACTGCTAGCACTATTACCCTTCTGCTTGCAGAGGAGGGCTTAGTTCTAGCGGGTATGCTTGACTGACTGAGAAGTTCATTGCTTGCATATTTTGTCCCTGCTGCTTTGAAAATCTGTATGTTCTGGCATCATTACCAAGAGTGATGCAATAACCTCAGTAAACATGATGATGGTGTAAGTACAGAAGGGGTTTCACACTGTGGTGGCTGGACTGAAATAGTCTGCTTTCCTCTTCTTGCTAGCTGCCCAGCTGCTTTCTTCCTCCTCATTCCTCCCTTCTCACTCTTCAACTCTCTTTCCTTCCCTCCTTTCCCTTATGAAAGGATAAGTGTTCCCTCACCAATTATTTTTAAACTAATGGGAGGTGTAGCATCTCGCAGTTCCATTTAGTTCTTTGGCTCTAATCTAACCAAAACACACCCAAGGAGGGTTTTATCATGCTCTGGAGATCTTTTTCGAATCTAGGGACTAATAATGAATATTCAGCAGCTCAATTATATGCTATGGAAACAGAGACAGATAACCCGGGGAAAGAGAAATAAAAGGTCTAATCAAAGGGAAGAGATAACTTGGAGATAAAATGTGATGGAACTATATGAACCAGAGAAATAAAAAAGGCTCTTCCAGACTGCAGAGGTTGCAGAGAAGAAAGCTTTTCCCTGTAAAAGATAAAACCCTTTGTGAAGAAGAGTCACTGAGATCAGGAATAAATATTCCTTTTGTCATAATTATGGC
Organism: Psittacula echo; assembly: GCF_963264785.1. Taxonomy (NCBI): domain Eukaryota; kingdom Metazoa; phylum Chordata; class Aves; order Psittaciformes; family Psittacidae; genus Psittacula; species Psittacula echo. The sequence goes on along the minus strand of NC_137737.1, from coordinate 152,521,676 downwards.
TCTCAGATTAAAGGATACCTTCATTTGACTTTGCCCCATCAAGATGGAGAGGTCCAGCTGCTGACCTGCTATGTAGATGTGGCTCATCCATCCAGGCTAGAGCAGTTATTTAGGCAGCAGGATCTACTCTAACTCCTGAGTGCTTCCTTTCAAGCCTAGAATATCCCTGTGTGAAGCACGTTATGAATTGGTCCTGCCCCTGCTGCCCAGAGGGTGAAACAAGAAACAGACCTGCTTGCACAGTTGAACCTCATGTAGCTGAAATGGTGCTGTCACATCAATCAAACTTGCAAGCAAAAGGAAGACATTCTCTCCCTCAAATCTGCCCCTCACAAATAACATATTTGACTCACTTTTTAAACATGTTGAGCTAGATTAAATGAATTGTCCATCATGAAACCAGCAACGAGTAGAAAGCCTTCCTAGCTGAAAAACAGGTCTGTTAATTCCTTTCTAATGCTCTTTGCTGTTCTGTAAGGTATCTGATTTTAATTCTATTTCCTTAACACATTAATAACAGGACACAGCCCCAGATAATTACTGTTTTCTTCTGGAAATGAAACTGGAAGTATTTGAGCCTCCCATGCCTGTGAAAGGTTTTCTTGCTGGGTCATGGGGGACTGCATTGAAATTAATTTGCAGGTTTTTCTTCCTTGGTTTGGAATTTGTGAATGATCAGCAAATGGTTTTCTGCCATCAATCAGGAGCTGTGCTTTATCTAAATTATTTAGAGAGAATCCCAAATTCTTGTCTCAATTTCTCTTTAGCAAAAGCTGTAAAGGTAAAAGCCACTTTCAGATTGAAATATGTTTTTTTGTGTTTGGGGACTGAACCCGAGTGGCCTTGCAACATACATTCCCCAATCAGCTGCACATCTGGGGAGCATTCCCCATACAGCCTCTCAGAACTTAGGAATTAAAAAGCAGAATCCATTTAGTCAAGTCCCCAAGCAAAGCAATTTGGACTTTGATTTCTTGTAGCATCTTCTGGCTGATTTATGCTATGATTAAAATTTTTGTTGCTGATGATGCATTATGCATGCAATATCTGATGAAGTAAGATCACAGTAAAATCTAAAAATAGAGTAATTCAAGTATCCTTAAAAGAAAACCTGACATGAATACTAGCTCACACATCAATGAGACTGAGCTGCAAAGGAGCACTCTGCTTATTCTCTCCATGCAGAATTTCAGGCACAGACAGGTCTCTGTTGTGCACATTTCTACCATCTAGACCTCAGATTTGATTTAATTCAGTTTAATTTAATGAGACAAGAAGACTGGTGTCCTGGCAAGGTGTACACATACATACGGCATACAGCAGAGGTTGAGAGTTTGGCCAGTTTTGCCCTACCCAATTAATGTGTTGCAGTTGGCTGGTTATGACACCTCCTCAGCAGACTGGTGAGTGCCACCGCAAGTCAGGGGCAGCATTTCACAACAGCTTTTATTTTCTCTCAAATAAAAGAATGAAACAATTCAGCCTTATCGACACCAATAGAGGAAAACCTCTTACTCTCTATGAAGCTCAGCAGGTGCAGCCTAAAGATCTGCTCTCTGCCTGAATCGTTTATTCTCTCCTTGATTTGAAAATGTGCTCAGGTGGGTTCAGAGCTTAGGGCCGATTCTTATAACCTGCTTATTGGTATCCTAATAGAAGGATCATCTGCCTTCTTGAGTCACTGGGAACTGTAAACCCTGTTGCTGTGTTTTCTTCCCTTGGAGTGGACACCTCTAAGGGTGGGAACATCATTCAGCCTCCTCCAGGGTGACAGGGAAGGTAATGAGTGTTTGGTCAGCTAAACAGAAATGTACACATATTAATCTCTGGGTAAGATACCCAGAGATGTCTCTGTGAGTAAGATGCCATTATCCATTTGGACCATGAAGAGACCATTTGGACTCTTTGTTAGGGACTTTAGTGATAGGACAACGGGTAATGGGTTCAAACTTTGAACAGGGGAAGATTAGATTGGATATAAGGAAGAAGTTCTTTACTGTAAGGGTGGTGAGGCACTGGAATGGGTTGCCCAAGGAAGTTGTTAACGCTCCATCTCTGACAGCGTTCAAGGCCAGGTTGGACAGAGCCTTGGGTGACATGGTTTAGTGTGAGGTGTCTGTGGCCATGGCAGGGGGGTTGGAACTGGATGATCTTAAGGTCCTTTTGAACCCTAACTATTCTATGATTCTATGATTCTATGATCCAGAACATCATAGAAGATTCTTAGGCAGCATATCACTTCAATTTACCTCCTTCACATAGCTTGAAAGGTGAAAAACTGGGTAGAGAAATACTAAAATGATATAGTAAGGGATTCTTGCAGTTTAGTCACCGAAGAATACAATGAAAGGTATGGTGTCATGGTTTAAGCCCAGCTGGCAAACCAGAACCATGCAGCTGCTCCCTCACTCCCCCTACTTCCTCCCCCTTCTCCCAGAAGAATGGGGAGGAGAATCAAAAGAATGTAATTCCCATGGGTTGAGATAAGAACAGTCCAGGAACTAAGGTATAACACAAACCACTACTGCTACCACCATTAATAATAATGATAAAGGAAATAACAAGGGAAGAGAATACAACTGCTCACCACCCACCGACTGATACCTAGCCTGAACAAGCAGTGATCTAGCCCTTCAAGGTAACTGCCCCCAGTTTATATACTGGGCATGACGTGCTGTGGTATGGAATATCTCTTTGGTTAGTTTGGGTCAGGTGTCCTGTTTCTGCTTCCTCCTGGCTTCCCCTCCTCCCTGGCAGAGCATGAGACTCAGAAAGTCCTTGGTCAGAGTAAACATTACTGAGCAGCAACTAAAAACATCAGTGTTATCAGCGCTGTTCCCAGGCCAAAAGTCAAAAACACAGCACTGCACCAGCTACTAAGAAGGAGAAAAATGACGGCTACTGCTGAACTCAGGACATATGGAAAACATAAATGACAGCTAGAGAAACAGGGATTGTTTAGAAAAAGAAGTGACAGCAAAAGCAGTGTGACCTCTGGACTCTTTTCCTCCCAGAGTCCAAGTGATCTTCAAAGCTTCTTCAGTGTGTGTTTTAATGTTTACCTCCATGCTGACATTGTTTTCCTCTTCTCTGGAGTTACCACTGAACAATACAGGTCTCCCTTTGAAGAAAGTGTGGTGCAATTCATTATTTTGTTGATGGTGTGACAGTAACTGCTGTCAGCAGATGGAAATGGACAGTGGGCTTTGGTTCTGAACACAGCGGCTATAAACAGAGCTCCCTGTAGAGACATGGAGTTGACCTTGCAAACATTGTGTACCCTATTGACGGCAGCTTGTACCTTAGTGAAGGGATTTATTTGTTTTACCTCTGTATATTCAGCAGTGGAAGGCTCTGACAGAATATCAATGCAATGGGTTATTTCTCAGGCACTTAAAGAGCCTTTGCCTGAAATCGAGTTTTCATCACTTTGAGACTTGAGAAAAGAGCACTTTTTGCTTTCCCCACTGCAGCACGTAGTGTCTCTAGCTGGATCATTTGGGGCACATTTGCAGTATTTAAGTGAACTTTCACTACTTCACACACAAAAAAGATACAGGCTTCCCAGTAAGCGTATGTACAACAATTAGCCTGTTAACATCCAGCAAAACAGAGATGACTAATTATTTCATTTGCAACTGCTACTTCTAGTCTGTTTTGCTTCGAATAACACAGCTATGGTAGTTAATGACTATAGCACGGCCAGAGAAATCAACAGTGAGGTAGATGTTCTTGCAAGCAAAGCTACGTGCAACTTCTCTTCATGCCATGCTTGATTCTTATCCTTTAAAACTGATCAATTGAGGGCTCTACATTGTGTGCTCGCACCTCCCTATTCAATATTATAAACAGTGTTTAATGCATGCGGATTTGCCCTCCCTATAGTGAGCAACAGGGACTAGAGCAGCCTGTTATTTGATAGAATGTGACAGAATTCCTGCTTTTGCTCAAATTGTGTGGATTTGTACTTTCAGAGCTGAAAGCTCCAGGTTTATTCCTAGTTAATGACGGTAGCACCAGTGCCTGCACACAGGAATTATTTACATAGAAACAAAATTAAAACTTTGGCAGAGGAGAATATTTCAGGTAGCTTGTTGCTGCTTTCATGAACCAGTGGGAAGCACTGATGCCATAACTGAGAGAATAACACAGTTAGATCCATTTTCGATACAGCCGGAAATGACAGTGCAATTTTGCCAAGGGTCAAAGCATTCTAGACCCATTCCTGACTAATGAGCTAGTGATCCGTCTCCCCATCAAATAAGGTACTTCCACACCATGAAATTTTGCAAATGACATGAAATCCACACAACAGAACTGCATCCTGGGAATTCTTCTTAAATTACTCAAATCTGTAAGGAAGATAAATCCATTAGCCAGAATGTCATTTATTTTTCTGTGAATCTGACAATCTAAATAGTACACAGGTGAGATTGCGGTAAGTTGAATTGCTTGCTGGTTTTGTCCTATATTTGTAAAGGACAGATAAAAGCTCCGTTCCATCTCCAAAAAATCAGTTCTTTCCCTGATCTTTAAGCCAGCCAAGACAAGAATATCCAATATCTATTGGGAAGTTAAGTAGGTTTGGCTCCTGAAATATTAATGGAAATATGAATCCCTCTAGTGTCAAAGTCATGAAATTTTCAATAGTTTTAGAGGTAAAACTTATGAGCATGATTACTGAAAAATCTCACCTATTACTGTGAAGGTAAAAAAAAGATTTTATTCACCCATGCTCACCCATGTGCTTAAAGTATAGCTGTTTACAAAGGTTTAAGGTGAGACTCCGTTTCTGCTCCTCTTCCTTGCCTTCCTGCCAGAAAATGGAGTTTTCAAAACAAGCATTTTTTTGAGACTGTCTATTTCAGGAAAGATGGCATTTCCACTCAGTTACATGAGACCAGTTCTGCATCAGTCCTCAGGAATATGACAAGCCAAATATTATTCTTAAACATACCTGACTGTCACTAATGCCCTACGTTCTGAATATGTTTCTCTTGTTTCTCACTTTCTTCATTCCTTGGAAAAATCCTGGCTTTATTATGATATGAATTGATACAGTCATTCAGTTTCTAAAATGAAACATTTTGAATCCATTTTGATGTTACAGGTTAAATCCTGAACTGCTGAGATTATCCAGAATTTTGCTATACTTTTAGAATATATCCTATAGCTCAGTAACCTAATGGCAGACATATAATATGGAGTCCATTTAAGGTGTTAAGCTTGTGCTCCAGCCTCATTGCCCTTAAATTATCCTTGTCATGAGTACTCCATCAATTCTGACTATCTGAGAAAAAAGAAAAGGCATAATTTGCTGTTAAAAGCTAAATATTTGGACTATTGAAGGCACACCTTAAGAATGGATTCTGTTGCCAGGCAGTCCCCGCTGGAGGGCAGTGTCCCCTTTGACTCCTTCCATAGAAGCCAAATATATGCACCCCTGAGGATCTCACCTCTGGTAGGAGAACATGCAGGGGAATACAGTCCTCTTAGGTAGCTCTAATACTACGTGAGATGCACAGAGAAATAGTGGAAAACCCTATCCTGCATTAGGGCCTGAAGGATTCAACGAAAACCAGTCTGAAATTAGCCTGAGCTTATGTTTTAGAATCATAGAATAGTTAGGGTTGGAAAGAACCTTAAAATCATCCAGTTCCAAACCCCCTGCCAAGGGCAGGGACACCTCACACTAGACCATGTCACCCAAGGCTCTGTCCAACCTGGCCTTGGACACCGCCAAGGATGGAGCATTCACAGCTTCTCTGGGCAACCCATTCCAGTGCCTCACCACCCTCTCAGTAAAGAATTTCTTCCTTATATCCAATCTAAACTTCCCCTGTTTCAGTTTCAACCCATTACCCCTTGCCCTGTCACTACAGTCCCTGATGAAGAGTCCATCCCCAGCATCCTTGTAGGCCCCCTTCAGATACTGGAAGACTGCTATGAGGTCTCCACGCAGCCTTCTCTTCTCCAGGCTGAACAGCCCCAACTTTCTCAGCCTGTCTTCATACAGGAGGTGCTCCAGTCCCCTGATCATCCTCGTGGCCCTCCTCTGCACTTGTTCCAACAGTTCCCTGTCCTTTTTATATTGAGGACACCAGAATAGAACAACAGGGAACATTTTCAAAGCTGATCTGGCCAAAAAGATGAAGATCACTTGGGTATGGACGTTTCCAGCTCAGAAAAGCATCTGTGTGGTGTGTGATTACACAATACCAGGTGCTTGAGAGATGCTGTAAATAAGGGTGATGCTGCAGATCTAAGGTCTCTATGGGCAACCAGGCTCCGACACAATGTTTAGCTCAGTGTTTATGAACAAATAAGAGTGGCAAATTACATTCATAGATAAATTCACCTTTTTTCAAACCATACTTCAGTTTTACCAGGTGCTCAGCACAAATTACACTGGAGGGCAGAAGTCTACTGCTGGATCAACAAAACCTCTCTCAGTTTGATAGCTGAATAATTAAGACAGTGCTTCCATCAATCCTCTCTTAACCATGAGTTGCTTCAGTGCTATATTTACAGCTGTTGCATAATCTTAAAGTTTGCTTATGATATAATGAAGAAACCCAGCAGGTTGCCAGCTTAAATAGTATTTAATGTGTGTGTTAAAATGAGTTATTCATCCCTATTCAATTCGTTGTTACAGTGCTGGGACTTGGGCAACCTTCATTTTGGTTTATTTACAGTATTATAATAAATTTTGCTGCAGAATGAAGCTAAATTATATTTTAAATAATGATGCAGATTGGATTATTACTCAAAAGCAGAACCAAAAACCAACAGATGTAACAGATATATTTAAACTAATTACCAACACATCACAGCAGAAACAGGCACATGGCACGTGGATTCTTTTTCCTATACCAGCCATCTGATCCATGCCTGTAATCATTAATTTAGCACATGCTGAACTGTATTTTCAAGTACATCTCAAAACAAATGAGCATGTTCTTCAGTTTTCAGATTCCAATTATTCTGTGGTGGGCACCCTTCATTTAAAGGCTGTCTGGACTTTGATAGCCAGCAGTATTATTTGTCAATGAAATCTTTAATGGCCCAGCTCTGCAGATGTTGAATTTATTAGATGATGGTTGTCTTGGCAGCAATCACTGGATTTCCAGAGTGAAGTTTATCAGCTGCCACAAATTGAACTCAAACTAAAGCTTTATAGTAGGAGTTTAGTGTGGGGGCAAAGAAGGGAAGGAGGATCGACACAAACGAATGGGTTTGGTGAGCAGTAGCAGTTAGAATTGTGTTTGAATCTCCCACAGGCTGGACTTCTAGCAAATCTCCAGTAAAATTATAACAAGTACAGATTGAACTGGGATTTGCACAGGTAAAAGCTGTATTAGAGCTTCACTTTAACACATGTAATTCTGAAGAACTAGATAGAAACAACTCCTGAAGAGTGTGAAACAGAACAAGTACAGGATGAGCAATTGTACTTCATGAGCTGTCCCCTTCGCGTTAGCGGGATGCCTCTCATGAGTCAAGTCGAGATGGCTCTCATGAGTCAAGTTACTTGCATTATTAACAAGATGCTGCAATCTGCACCTTTTGTTAGAAAGGAAAACTATTTCTCTTTCATAGGCAGAAATTGCATATTTTTACAGTTATTCAAGGTCTTTGCAGAGGAGGTTTCTGAGTCATGCGGTGTTTTATTACATTAACAACAACATTATCACAATGAGTGATATTACACCTATGTGAAGAATAGCACAAATATTTGAAACATTCACATTGACAGGAAGGATGGCAAACTTGTTGTGGCTGTTCTGGAACCTGAACAAGTAGACTAGGTGGCTGTTGCTGAGGGAGATGCTGACATTTATATAGAGGGACTTTAGTAGTTAATGTTGGGCAGGACAGATGGACCTTTCTAGCAATAGTAGATGCTATCTTCTTTCTGATATATTTCTGAGGCTGTAAACTTGGATATCCAATGAAACTCAGCTCTTTGTTATCTTCCTTTCTTTAGCCACCACTCAGCTTTTGAGATGGTCACGAAAGAATGGGACAAAATGTGGTATTGCAGAGACCAGTGAGATTTTCTAAGGGTTTCTAATGCACCTGCAGTCAACGGCATCACTGATAGCTGAAAGGCAAAGTCACATCTGTAGTAACCCAAACATATACAGTTGATCTGTGTCTATCTGGTTTGTAATATGTATATGAATGTAGTACTAAAGACCCCAGCAACTTAGACTTTAACAAGCTGATCTTCATAAAGAAGGAAGGAAAGAAGAAATAATTGTTCCTGCTTCATACATGGAAAATAGAGGTATACGAAGATGACATTGGAAATCTCCAAAAAAAGCAGGTAATAAGAAGCAGATTACAAGAGGTTCAGACCGTTGCACAGAGTTGGGGAGATGTCTACATTGGGACTGTCTTACTGCCTGGCAGAAATGTAACTTCTGCTCCTCCCATCTGAGCACTCTCCAAAGACACATTTGCCTCAATAGACAGAACTGTGCACTCCAGCTTGGGTGGCACTCTGGAAGGTGCTGGAAATGAGAAGGGTCTGTATATTTGTCAACAAAGTTGGGAATTATTCCTCCATCAAACAACACCACCGTACAAAACTTCTTAAGATGATCCCTTACCTACCTCAGCTCTTCCCTTGGTGGCCTTTGTGAGGCCATTTCATGACCTCACCCTTATGAAGTACAAATCTCACTGCTTCCTCAAACCTTCAGCTTTCTTTAGCCCCAGGGAGCTGTCAGTTCCACAGCTATTCTTCATCTCAGGTCTCCTGGTTCCTCCTGTCCGTCCAACTTCCTCACTGTTTGGGGTGAGCCTAGATGAAAAGGCAGAAGAGGGAAGTGGAGTGTATGAGAGACACCATGTCTGCTGCCTGCACCTGGTAAGTTCTGATAGAGCCTGCTTAGAAACAGGGTGGGCAGCCAAGCAGCAGTAGTGAGGAGAAACTCTCAGTGTGGCTATCCATGCCCCTAAGAAAAGGGGTGATTGCTCTTGCTGGCTGCTCTTCAGGAGCACTCACTGTCACAGATTCCCTTGCTTTGACTGGCTTGACCTGTGCCCTGCAGGTCCACAGCCCACATGCATCAGGTACAAAAGGGTGAGGGCTGCAGGATAGTGCAGAGCAGCCACAGAGCTCTTCCTTCCCCTCAGCCTGAGACAGACACAGCATCAAAGTGCCACAGAAGTGATCTCATTCAGCCCCTGCCTCCACAGGCTCTGCTCATCCTCTGCCCTGTTTATAAAGTCCACTTTGAGAACAGCAGGCAGGGAGGTGGGTGGTAGCTAAGGGGAAGATTAAGAAGTAGCAAACTGAGGTTGTAAGAACAGTGAGAGAGGCAAGTCTTTGGTATTTTAAAGTACAGCTCATAAGGACCCTGCAAAATCACAGTTTTCCAGGCAGATGCAACAAATATCTTGCACAAATAGTCTAGTCCTTCTGCAACCCAGAGATAATTTAGAAGGAAGACATATTAAGTGTCCTGGCACTGCCTTTTTAAAGCTGTGAAAGCTTATTTGCTTTTTTGCCCACATAAGAATTGCTTCTTGTGTGGGAAAACTGAATAAGCTACCTTTTGTTTTCAGGCAAGCTCTGCAAGCTTGTGGAGGATCAAGCTGTGTGGCAAGCAACAAACACCTCACCTTCACATGGCTACAAACGTGTTACTATGTCAGTATATCCATCTTCAAAATGCTGGGATACCTGGTAGGATAAAGGCAATGCATTGCCAGTTCATCTGGTTTCTCATGGCAGCTGCTGCTTTAAACCAAAGTGATTTTGAGGTAAGGCTGAGGTGCAGGCTTAGAACTTCTAAAATTATATGTATCTCACAAAAGAAAGATGTCAGAAAGAAACTTGGGGCAAGAAGGAGCATTTAAATCAACAACACAGCCACCTAAAAAGTAAAGGAAGGAGCAGACCCAGCTGCTAACTGATAAGAAGGATAGGTGGGCAGGAGGAACCTTTGAAGATTAGGAGGGCAAGCTGAGATTTGCTTTAGGGAAAGAGGATGTGAGAATTGTCAGATGCAGAGTAGCAAGATGGTAACTGCAGCAGTAATTATACTTAAGGCAATACTGGAGGTATCACAACATCTGGGCAAAAAATACCAGGTCCACAGCAAATTGTCAGGTGTGCACAGCTCCCCACTTGCTGTTCCACTCACCCAGTTCTTCACATTGCTGCCACCAGTGCTGCAGCCACGGCCGACAACATCCTGCTCATACACTTAGACCAAGTACACTGTTTGAACTAACTGCAGCTGCTGCTGCAAGCCCATTCTGAACAATGCAAACCATTTCAAAGTGCCACGACAGAACTGAGTCTCTGGGTCTACTCATCCCTTCTTGCTGCACTCAAGGTTTTAGAAGCAGGCTGCAGACAACTTCCAACTAGATTCTGTAAGGTAAGTGCTGTGTCTAAAGTAAGAGTAAATAATTTAATAAAGCTTCTTTCCAGAACTTGCATAAAAAAGGCTTCATGGAATCGTTAGTTTAACACTTGAGGGACTTTTTCTCCATGCACACCCCCCAGCCTCTTAACAGTCTCTGATTTTTATTATTACAGAATTAAATTCTGACTTCTCTGGGGCTTTTGGGGTTGGGTTTCTGGTTGGTTAGTTGTTTTGAGGATTTTGCTGTTGTTGCTTGGGTTTTTTCTCCTCCCAGTGAGGACAGCGAGCAGTATATTTGTATAAAGGAAAGGAAAACAGATGCACTTCTTAACTATACAGGAGAATGGAGAATCTCCCCCCCTGCAGCACTCCCTTTCTAAGCTGATGCAGGGAGGTAATACTGGTGATTCATTTTTAATGATGTTTTAGTGGTGTGGGAGTTATAAAACAAAGAATAAACTAAAAACCACTTGTTTTAGTCTTTGCTCTTGGAGTCTTTGTACACTGTGCTGGTTTTCTCTTGCCTATGTGGACTGTGATTCAACCATCTTCTTATTTCAAAAAATAAACCCTTCAAACTGCTCTGTGTAATGCGTTAAATAACACTTTGTTTCAGGCAGATGTCTTTGAGACTACTTACTACTGGGTTTACTGAGAAAAGACTAATAGCCCCTTTCAGACCTTGAAACCACTCAATTTGAGCAGTGTAACTTAATGGCTTATTAGGAGGAAACTGTATTGTCTTGCTGGGAATGAGTAAATGTCCCTCAGCTCAGCAAGGTTTGTCCAGCCCTAGTACTCCACTTCCCCTTAGGGCAGCCTCTAATCTGTTTTCAATGATCCCAATATGTTTTACCTCAACCACCTTGCTCTGGAAGCAATGTGCACATTTATGGGTCTGTTTACCAGCCTCAGACTGGAGCTTGGTTTTCTGTGTTTTATTTGCCTTTCTCTTTGAAAGAAAATCCCAAGGCAAAACCCTCGCTACAAAGCACACCCTGAGCTCTGAGGGTGGTCTTTGTCTTTCCTTTTGCATTGCAGGCTTTTTAACTCTGGCAGAGTCATCACAAACATCTCTTGCCTTCTTTTTCAGTTAAAACAAAGGGAGATAAGTTACTTACAGGTTCCTTCTCTTTCTCTTGCCCAGAGAAGCTGTGGCTGCCCCATCACTGGCAGTGTTCAAGGCCAGGTTGGACGGGGCTTGGAGCAACCCGGTCAAGTGGAAGGTGTCCTTGCCCATGGCAGGAGGCTGGAACCAGGTGATCTGTAAGGTCTTTTACAACCCAAACCATTCTGTAATTCTATGATTGCTATACGGTGTCCTCATGTATTGGAAATCTTATGGCACTGAGGCTGAAGCCAGTACCCAGGGTCAGAACTGGGTGTTGAATATGTGCCATATAGATTGTTTTAAAAACCTAGTATTGAATTCTGAAGGAATAAAATGTATTTTTTCCCCTGGGAATTGCTTTCGCCTGAAACAAGCTATTTTACACTATCTTTTTTTTGGTTAGATACTCTTTTCGTCTTTGCCAGGTGGCTTCTTTTAGAGGGAAGATTTTCCTAGAAACACTTTCAGAAACAAATAGAAACCAGTCTTATTTTCTTGAATATGGCAGAGCTGCAGCATGCAGTCTGACAAAACCCACACCTCTTAAAAGGCATGTAGGCCCTGGCAGCCTCTGTCTCCCAGAAGCTTTAATGAGCTCTCCAATTGTCTCTTGCACCAGAACGCATCCCATCTCATCTCCTAGCGTCCATTTGGTGTCCATTTTTGTCAGATTAAAAACACTCACCTGAGAAACTTCCTTCAGTTTAAAAAATGCTGAAAGCTGCTTCTCCCATGACGGAGCATAATCCACAGTTTAGAAGCAACCAGACTGTACGGGGCAAACAGATAAAAACCGCTGATGTTTAGCATCAGGACTCTCCGGTTATATGAGAAGTGTGGGAGATTTTTTTATTTGTTTGGAGTTTTTTTATACTGGTAAATGCACCAGAATGAAAGAACCAGTGAAAAAAATATATATATAACTGTTACTAAGAAAATTATCCTTATTTGATAGAACCATTCAGTGATGGAGTCATACTGTTTCCCTTATCTTGACCTATGCTTAAGTGCTTTTAGCATGATTGCTGAAGGGGGAAAAAAGCCTAGTTTCATATTGCTTGAATGCAGCATTGCAATGTCAATGGGAAATACAGAGGCAATTGCTCAGGCTGGAGTTGACCAAAGCATTTTAACCAGGAGCTGTGAAGGAGGAGGGCTTTAGCTTCATAGCGGTGCCATTTCTGTAATGCAATGCAGAGCATGTGCCCTGGGTGATGTTAGTGAGGAAGGCTACAGCTTCATTATACAATTCTGTCAACCCATTCTGTCTGTGGTTTCATAGATCAGAACAAATGAAACTTCACTTAGAGTCTGAATGCAGCCTGTATGTATCACAGAAAGCCACTGCCAGATACTTAACGTTCAGGTACAACCTGGCTCCTATGTTTAGCATAAATTCAAACCTTTTTCTCCTGCAGTGTTCTCACTCTGCTATAACAATGGTTATTCATGGACATGCTGACCAAGCTCTTCAAATTCCACAAAGTTCTCACTGTTTTTTCCTGTACCCATTTATATGGTTGGATTTTAGGCTTTCCTACTGGTGTCCATTCATGAAGCAGTCCAGGGAAACTGCTGTTTTCATGCTGAGGGAAAACTGCTGAGGGAAGCTAATGGATTAAAATTGGCTATATGAAACTAGCAGTATTTGTACAAGTAGCTGTTTATACAACAATGAGAATGACAGAAATGTTTTCATTAGAAAAATAAAAAAGTTGACAAATTGTATTTTCCAAATTTGGACCACATTTGCACTGAGTGTGTCTCCATGAAAAAGCATTGGACTTATATCAAGCAGGTTTAAATGTGCCTTTACCATGGCTCAGTAAGTTTTTCTTTCCTCCTTTCTTGATTATTCTCTTGTTCAACATGATTGCTAGTTTTCAATACGCAACACCCCAGTTGAGCTATTTGCATTCATTAACCTTTCAACCTGAATTTTGGATTTCAAATTGACTTTGTGGCTTTGGTTTTATTCCTTCTTTTCTTTTTCTCTGCTAGATTCCTTCCCTCACCCCTTCCTCCTTCCTGAACTAAAGAGCCAGAGGCACACTTTGGCTAAAAGGAGCACAAGTTTTAAAGAGTAATTCTCTGTGCAAATGAGCCCTCCAGGTAAACCTACTAGTGGTTTTTAGTTCATTTATTTCTTGGATGTTGTCAAGCAGTTTTTTGCACTGTTCCACCTTCCCTCAGGGCTTCCCCTTAAAATGCTCCCATATTTTTCCATTCCCACTGATCCCATGTAGAAGAATAGCCTCATTTTTATACCACTGCGGCGTTCTTCAGACCAATGCAAAATTATGCCTCTAATTGTGGCTTGCACCTAATTTTTAAGTTTCATTTCCTTCCCCAGTAGTTGCTATCAGCTCTAGTATCTAGTATCAGTTGCTATCCCCTAGTAGTTGCTATCTGTTCATTTCAAGAACATTCTTGCTGTCTAGTTGAATGGCTCACATCAGTCATAGCTGCAGGGACATAATTGTCCTTGCCATCCTGTTTGACTTTGAATGCTTCATTGGCAATGGGGAAAATCCACCAAAGTGGCATTTAGACTTCATGCAGATGCTTAATGATGCTCAAGATCCTGGTCCTCCCAGTCGTACCCTTCTTCCTATTCACACTTTCAGATTTTCTTCCTCATGAAATGCTTCTCACTTCTCATGTTCAGATAAAGTCTGAATCCTCTTTGTCATAACTGCCAGACAAAGGACTTGATGCAAATCTCAGCTCAGCAGAGGGGCCTCACTCATGCATTGAGGATAAATCTGTCTCAGAGGTGATAACAGGTAACACATGAAGCAGTTCCACTAGTTCAGGGGACCTCTACCCTAAAACGCAGTGTGCCATGAGGAATTGCTTAGCCTAATCAAAGGTGAGTAACTCCATTGAGCAAATCACCTCTGTCCTCTAAAAAATCCCCCCAAATGTCTGGGGTTTCTCCTATTTTTGCCATCCATTTCTTTTCTTGTCTCCTCCGATGTTCAGGGTGAAGGTGCTGAGACTGGATATTAAAGCCTATGATGACTTCTCTCTGGGTTGTTCCTTACAAGGAGGGAAGAAGAGGGCTTGTGTGGGCAAGAAAGGGGAAGAAGATTGGTCATGAAAGGATATATATTAAAATACTTCGAAAAAGAACCCTTCCAAAACACAAAAAATAGAAACCCACAAAGAACTTTGGGAAACCTGAAGGAGGAGATATGAAGATCAAGCAGTATTCACTTATTGCAAGTTTTCAATCTGTAAAAATGCATTCGTGCAATGGAATTTCCCTCTGGCTGGTCCCGTCTGGCTTGCAGTGTTTTCGATCCTTTGCAGAAGCCCTTCCTTGATCCTCCTGAGCTCACATTTCACTTTTCTTCCCTTTAAATCATGTCATTTCCAGAAAAAATAACCAGGTGATCTTTTCCCTGTTGTCCTGTAACCTCACCTCCTGTGTGCCCTTTGCTGTTGAAATCTGCATTTGCTGTATTGCATTATGTCATTCACAAGTCAATGGTAGATATTGTACATGGCAAGTTGGCACTTACTCCTCTGAGCAAGGTTGGAGTAAAATTCCAAGCCAGAGCAAGTGTTATGAGGTATATGTGAAACAGGGATTAAAACAACAGTTTCTCTGGGTTAAGTTTTCATAAGAGACCTTTTCAAATTGTCTTCAGTGGTAGTAACATGAAAGAGTGTTACCCTAAATCCAGCACAAATGGATTAATTCCTGTCACATGCAGAATCACAGCAAAACTCAAAACTTTTTGGTGTACAGTAACAGGTAGTTTCCTTATCTGGAAAATCACCTCCTCCAGGAAATGCCATAGACAGAAACCTGTGTCAGAACTGAGCAGTGTCCCTGTTGTTTCCTTTTAGCAGTGAAGAACCTGGAAATGAGGATGCTGAATGTTCAACTGAGTCTCAGAAGGGCGATTTTTTTCATCCAAGAAGGAGGAAAGCAATTTAAGATAATGAGGCTGGAATAAATAGCTTTTTGTTGTTGTTGTTTTTTCTTCTTTATTCCCCTCTTATTTTCTTTTTCAGTATGCAAGTGAAGAACCTTATTTTTAAACATGTACATAATTCTCACCTAATCACACAGAGCTGACACTTCAGAAATAATGACATAGGAAGCAGGAGGCTGAGGATAGGACCATATCATCACCATGATACAGTCAGACCATTGCAGTGCCCAGGGCAGGGACCAGAATCCCAGGAATAGAGTATCCCTATTGCTACTGTTTGAACATGCAGCCATTCTGCCTCTTTGCTTCTTGGTTGTCTCTTATTCCTGGAGAAGATGGCACCTATTGCCTGGTTTTCAGCAGTTCCCAACCATGCTCTGGGCCTCCTGAGCTCTTCTCACCTTGAGAATATTTACTATCTAGTGGGGGAAGATGTAGGAAGACATAAATCTCTGGATAACTGAGTATAAAGAAGGTAGTAACTCATATTCTTATAGGTTGCTCGGAACAGGAACTGAGGCCTGTTATCCACAGCCCTGAGCATGGGATATTGCAGATGAGCAACTTCTGGATGTTTTTTGCATGTGTGTTGAGTAAAATCAGCAAACTCCCCCTCCTGAGTTACTTTGGATGAGAGTTTTCTGGATTTTGGATTATTTTCTTTTTCTAGAGAGGAACACTCTTTTTAAACCAAGAGAAAATTTGCCTTTCTGCCTGAGGGTGTCAGCAGATATTTGGAATTCTCCTGGTAAAAAGAAGAGTCTATGAGTCTGTCTTAAAAGCAATCCACACTTTCTGCAGTCTTCTGAAGGAAAGAACATTAATGCACCAGCAAGTGTTCATCAGATTCTTTAAAATATCTGACTGGCAGACCTAAAGGCACATAAGGTTTCCTGAAGGCTGTTACCACCTTGACCCGCATTTTCGGACAACATGTGGTCCTCATTTGACTCAAAATCCTTGCACACTAACTTTAATGATGGCTGCACATGTTTTCCTGCTATCAGTGGTAGTCTTCAGCAGCCCAAGCTGTATCTTAAGTCTTGAGTAATCAGGTAGCTCCTCTTTTACTTGGGCAGGGAACTGTACAACCTGCTTGACAGAATGTTTTAGAGTATGGATTACTCATCCTAAGACTGTTAAGGTTTTGCCATGAGTCCTGCATAAAGGCTCTGTGGGGAGCTTCTGAACACACTCCCTTACAGAGGACAAAATACCTTACACTGGAGATGGCGTGGGTCAAACAGCCACTTGGACCTCCACATCCCACCAGCACATAGTACATTGACAAAATGGACTAGAAGGGTGCGAGCCACTGTCACTCATGGGGCCGTGGGACCACTGCTATAAAAGCAGGGAATCTTGCCTTTCTGCCAAGCAGCACTTGGTGCTGACCACCACCTCTTAGCTTTGCATGAGTGAGCTCCACTTTCCTCAAGTGAATGGGTTTTGAACACAGTCATTCTCTTTGGTCCACTCATTCCTATCTGCGCCCACTGCTAGAATAAAAAACACTTTACATGTTATATGTGCCCATGTTGTTTTCTCGTTTATTTCATATCTCAAGTAGGATCATTGAATGGTTTCGGTTGGAAAAGACCTTACAGATCATCTGGTTCCAACCCCCTGCCATGGGCAGGGACACCTTCCACTAGAGCAGGTTGCTCAAAGCCCCATCCAATCTGGCCTTGAGCACTGCCAGGTATGGGGCAGCCACAGCTTCTCTGTGCAACCTGTGCCAGTGCCTCACCACCTTCATAGTAAATAATACCTTTGTTATAAAAATCTCCCTAATAAAATAAAAATCTTCCGTATAAGAATCTCCTAAATCTCCCCTCTTTCAGTTTAAAGCCATTCCCCCATGTCCTGTCACTGCTTGCTCTTATAAAAATGTTACTGTTCAGACTTTTGATGAGGATGATTGAAGCATGGCTTCTAGTATTTAATAATGAACAGCTAGAGACACATGGCAATTTTCTCCTTTGCAGTCATTTTTCTTTCAGTGATCCATTGTTAGCTTTCAAATCTGTGTTGATTCTTTCAGGACATCACCCATACAACCAAAAACTTTATCTGCATCCTGAGGCCGTTTCAGTTAGATGTGCCTTGGAAACTTAGGAAGAAGCACTGACAAAATGCCTAATGTCACTGCATTTTCTGTGGAAAACCTGAAATACCTTGTGCTCATGTACTCGGATTCACAGCACTCAACACTGAGAAATTGAGTTTCTTGAATGTCATAACAGATTTTTTTGCCACTGTTGTGCTTTCATTTATTTTGTAATGGCAGTAACTGACCCACTTTGGTATGAGTATAATTTATATGATTTTAATCTGAAATGTTTTGTATTCCCAACTGTATTTAATATCCTTCTTCTAAACTAATATGTTTATTTCTTTTCCCACAAAGTATTCCAATCTTCCCCAGAAATGTGGTGTTTGACTACATTCAGAAATAATTTCCACTTACATCAAAGTTCAAATTGATTCGTTGTGTTAAAGTCCCAGTGCCCAATATATATTTATTCTACAGATGGCTAGCTTCAATTAATGTCAAATTTTTCATGAGATGCTCTTTCTCATCTCCTTTGCAGTCAAATGCATAAGGAAAATGGAAATAGCGCATCAGGTATGTGGTCTTAGTTTATATTTCATGTTCAGTCACTGGGATTGATTCCCAGAGCATAACGCAGCTGCTTCCAGAAATAGTGCTTTAGAATCAGATTGAAGCCCTAAATCCCAGAGTAAAATCTGAGAGATGCTAGATGAAATGACACCAAAAAGAGGTTTTTTGACGCACCTCTGAATCTAGCATTTTGCATTTCAGAAACTTATCATTGATATTTTCTCCTATGTTTCCACATATGTTTCTCCTGTTTCTTATTTATATTCAATAGATACAGGGTTGGCTGTTTGCCAGATATCTGGATTCACTGCAAAGAAATTCAGCTACTTATTAAAGAGAATTTCCTCTCTCTTTCCTCTCTGAAAAACATTCATTTGGGGGTAGCAAATACGTAGTCTACTCTGAACTTATGTTATCTGTTGAGCTCCTCTCTAAACAACTGTAATCAAAGTCACATCTTTAAAAAGTGAAGCCCCTCAGACAGAAAATCCTGCACATTATTATTCTCATGTGTAGTGCTGCTGCTGCTCTGTAGCATAGCACATTATAGTGCCAGTCTGGGCTTTCTGTTGCTGTGCACTCTAGACACAGAGTGAAAAGCAAAAATAACAACCTCCCCTCGCTAGCAGTTGCTGGGTGCTGTCCTTGGCCACCTTTAGCCACTTGTGCCTCCTGCTGCCCAGTCATTCCCAGTCTTTCCCTGTCAGCTGTGGGAAATGCTAGAGAGGGACTCTTCATTAGGGAGTGTAGTGGTAGGACAAGGGGGAATGGATTTAAACTTAAACAGAAGAAGTTCAGGTTAGATATAAGGAAGTTCTTTACTGTGAGGGTGGTGAGGCACTGGAATGGGTTGCCAAAAGAAGTGGTAAATGCTCCATCCCTGGCAGTGTTCAAGGCCAGTCTGGATGGGGTCTTGGGTGGCATGGTTTAGTGTGAGGTGTCTATGCCCATGGCAGGGGGGTTGGAACTGTATGATCTTAAGGTCCTTTCCAACCCTAACTATTCTATGATTCAATGAATACCTGTATGGAGGTACAGGTGTACTAGTAAAACAGTGGGACACCAAAATGCAAGGAGTTCTTTGGACTATGCCAACAGGGCAATGAAGGCAGGACCTTGTACAAAATGGAATGGCTGACAGTGTTTAAAACCACTCTAGGTGAGTCATTATCAGCTTTAAAGGTTGGAAGCATCCTTATTATAATTCCTGTATCTGTGAATATAGCACTACTTTAACAATGAGTGTATATTGGGTATTAATCAGGTGTTGCATCTTTCCATAACAACAAGGAGGAAAAGCTAATGGACTTGTCACAGCAGGGGAAATAATTTTCCTGCTTAGCTGGTAGGGACACAATGGGGGCTTGTGTTTGTGCCTCACTGCTGGGGCATCTAACATGCAGCAATTCCACCAAAGGAACTTGGAGGCAGGAAAGATAGTCAACATGTGAAGCATGGAACACAAATAGCAGGATGTGCAATAAATGTTCCTTGGTGTTGCTAAGCAATATGCCAGGCGTGGGCAAGAGCGATGCCATCCTGGGAGCTCTCCAAGTTGCCAGCTCTTAATGGAATATTCTTTTGCCCAAGATGCCCAAAAGGCAAAATGCGTTTGAGAACTAGGGGAATCGCAATGTAAAGCACATTAGGAAACTAGTGAGGAGAAAGAGAAGCTTTTGAAATGCCTAGCCATTAATAAAAGATGTGCCATAAACTTGAAAGGCCCTGGTAGAGTAATTTCCGAAGGCACCAGTGAAGTTTATTGGCTCGTTTCTTAGCTTAGAAATGCCTCCGCGTCTTCTGCCTTTCCGATATTTTCCTATTTAATTCCAAAACATGGCACAGAAACTACTGCATCTGGTGGACTGGGTCTTGAATGCATGGCGTAACAACATCCCTCAGTGCTCTGAAATCCCACAAGAAGGACATGAGGGTCTCCATGATGTTCTTGGCACAGCTTTTTCAGCGTTTATTTGGTGTCTTCTGGATGAAAATCTGATACAAAAAAAGGAATCACCCTGCTGGCCTTGAGAATAGAGGGTATTTGGAAGAGCATGCTATGATGAAAGAGCACCTGTATGAAGGGTAATCATGAGGACACTTCTTAAAGTGAACGTGAAAATGCTGTTCATCATTTTCCATGGCCAGTTTGAACTGTGTCTCCCCTACTGATGGACTTTAAAAGTGTAGAGGCAGCTTCTATTTCTGGTCTCTTCCACCCAGGTTAATGTCCTTTTGAAAGCATGCTGGGAATCAGGTGTCTCAACAGCAGCCTGAGCCCAAAGTTGTTGCTGAAGAAGATAAGCAGGAAGCTCCTCTTTTCTTTGAAATAGCTCAAAGTCTATGGAAGAATCACATACCTGCTTTTCTACATAGCCAGGAAATTCCCAATTGCTTCCTTCCTGCCTCAGCAAGAAAATGCTTTATTAGGAAGATTGAATCTGAAAGGAATCTGAAACCTAAGAGGTTAAACAGGCAGAAAGGCATTGTAGGATTTGCTCCTGGCCACCAGGAAAAGTTTATGTATAAACACATCATTCCTGTTACCTTTTATCACCAAACTAACTGTGCAGGAACAGAGTAACATCGGTAACTTTCCCCATCTCATTTGTTGGCATGTTTCATCTCTTGAAAAGGCTTTTCTTCCACAATGAAATGGTATTTTCAGGAGATGCAGATAGGCAGCTGTCTGGGTACTGGATAAAACAGCAAATCCCAGTCCTGAATGCTCCACTAAGAACCAATCTCTTCCTTCATTTGCAATTTGTCTTCAGCATGAAACACTGGTGCACATCAATTCAGTAGGACCGTGCATATTCAGAGTTCTGTTTCCGTTGTCAGTCTGACAGGTAAAAATCCCAGCCAAAAACCATGCAGAGAGATGAAGGCTGGAATTGAGTCCTATCTATACCAGGAACTGTATAAGCATCTTATATTAGTTACAGGTTTACAAAAAATATAAAAAAATGTAAAAAGAAGAAACAAATCCCCACATAAGCACAGACCAGGGCTCCAGGATTCTCTTTATTATAACTGAGTTGTCTAAACATTATCCTATTGACTAAAGCTTCTGTCTGGGCTTTCTCTTTCCTGTTCAATAAATCCTGCAGTCATCACTGGATCAGGAGGTGGTTTAATTGAGATCACAGACTCATTAGGGTTGGAAGGGACTGCTGGAGATTATCTAGTCCAACCCCCCTGCCAAGGCAGGTTCACCCAGGACAGGTTACACAGGAACACGTTCAGGCAGGTTTTGAATGTCCCCGGAGAGGGAGACTCCACAACCTCCGTGGGCAGCCTGTTCCAGTGCTCTGCCACCCTCAACATAAAGAAGTTCTTCCTCATGTTGAGAGATGGTCAGATACTTTCCAACAACAACCTGTTCACTTGGTAATTTACTCACATATTTCCAGGGAACATAGGTTTGAACCCCCTGAGGCTGAGAAAAGGTCTTATTAATGCTTGGGTTTCTCATTTTTGCAGCTGAGTATACTAAGCCCTAGAGTAGCCTTGGCCGTATGCATAGGAGACATTTCTCAGAAAAGCAGATGAAACTCAGGAGAAGCTTTTAATGTACCAAGGTCATTTGAGTGAGGTCTTCTTAAGTGTGGAATGGTCAATGGTCCATTGATCTCATATTTATTCTGGGTTTGCTGTTACGTCTTCTTGTCTTTCTATTTATGCTCTCTTATTATATAATCTAACAATATGGCAAGCAGATGAGCACTCCTGTGCTGCCTTTTTCCAGTTCAGGCTGCCGGAGGCTGTTCTATTCATTTGGCTTGTTGCTTCTAGTATCTTTTCTCTGTTGACCCATGTTCTTAGATCCATAGACGTTCATGTGATCTGTTTAGCTGGTTAATTGGCTGTATTTTGTTCTTCTCAAAGGAAGAGAGGGGTGAGGTTTCACAGTGCTGACCAAATTTAGCTTAATTTTTAGATGGCTAAATTTCTGGAACAAAATCTGGTTACTGAGGTGCGATCTCTCAAAGCTCCTGGTGTTAATAAAAATGCAGAAGTTCTGCTCTGAATTCTAAGCAGGCACAGCCAATCCTGCTTCTCTGCATGAGCTCTATAGCAATTTTTTCCCCTCTTCCCTACCTCCTACAGATGATTTATCACAGATATTAAACTATAGCCATCCCCAACAAAATACTTCAATTTTCTGCTAAGAAGCAGATGCTTGCCAGCTCACATTTGTTATATAGTAATGACATTCTGGAGCCAACTGCAAATGGCATTCTGCAAAATTGAAGGTTTTTTGCTTTCCATTCCCATTTTGTCTTTCAGTCAGAATGATCATGGAGAAACTCCACGGTGTTTTGCCATCATGCTGTCCCATGAATGACAGCTGTGGTGGATTTATTTATCAAGGCATGGAGAATGTAGCAATAAAAGTGTCAGTCAGCCTGTTTTCTCATTCCAGAGAACATATGGTAAAAGGTGGATTTTTAGGTCTTTGACATTGGTGTTAATCAGGACATCTGTTAACATGGAACTATTGAAACCCAGACCAGAATTAGGCCTTTGGGAAAGAGGAACAGTGCTTACAAAGTTAAATGTTGTGACAGTATTTCTGAGCTCTTGGCTTCACATGGTCATTCTGACCTGAGCACTGGCAGAAGTCACCTCCTTCTCCAAAACCTGAAAGGCCACTATGCTGTCTGAAGGGCCTGGCTTCTTGGCTTGGAAAAACCTCAGCACACAGGTGCTGGGGGTACTGCTATGTTTGTAAGCAATTTGGCACAATGGAAGTGGGTCAGTAAGTTGAAGTGATTTGTGCTGAGTCTTTAGCATCTCTGTTACAAGTAGCTCAAAGAAATGTCCAGGAATTAGTTTAAATGTAGTTGCTTGGGACAAACATCATCACTGCACAGGTGGTGTGAAATTTCCTGGAGGGAAACCAACCCACAAACCTTTGCTTACTTGGTCATAGGCTCCTCTACAAATGATCCTGCTGCTTCCTGCAGTTGTCAGGGGCTTGTCAGAGCAGGTCAGCATTCCTCTTACTTTCACTGTTGGAGAAAAGGTGTGCTGTAATTCCTCCTGTGGTTTACGAGTGACACTCCAGTACCTGTTGCCCTCTTCATCTCCTCACTTGTAGTTCTGATAACATGCACAACAAGATGCCATATGGGGGTGATGGAAAACTGAATCCTATGTCTTTAGCAACAGGACCCACTTATGAGTGAATCAAGAGGCCCCCTTCCTCAGGCCTCATGGTTTCTGAAAAGGAGGACGGACAGAATGCGTCACTGGCAGTTCTTGCCATTACAGTTCTTGGCCCATGATCAGTCTGATGCTCTGGGCCTGGGAGCTGCGGTGGGAGGGCAAGGAGTGAGGCTGGATGTAGGGTGACAGGATGCAGAAGTTTTATCAGAGGAGAGCAGCATCTAAAGCGCGCTGCTGTGAGCTCCTCCAAGGTTTAATCCTCATGAAATATTCTGAGCCCACTACTTGTTTGAAAGTCTGGCTATATCACCTTGTGGTATTTCACAGCCTCCAACTCCTACTAGCCATAAGCTACTTAGTAATATAGTCACATCCAGGCCAATTGGTCATGGAGATGTGTGGGGTCATCCGTTCCCCTTTGCCTTCATGCAGTGCATAGCACTAATTAATCATCCAGCCATTTAGTCATTTAGTCTCTCTGGGTGCCTGAGCTATGAGGACACTGCTGACAAGGTTCATATTCCCACCTGGTGTCCTGTTTATAGTGATTATAGATGTATAAGTGGCAAGAGTCACAATCCACTGTGGGGTCATACAGACTTTATAGCCTTCATCTTCAAGTAAAAAATCAAAACTCAGCAGGAAGGATCTGGAATGCACATAGGGGCACGATTAAATCTATCCTCATAATTCCCTGCCTGTGGTAGGGGGGTTGGAACTAGGTGATCTTTAAGATCCCTTCCAACCCAAACAATTCTATGATTCTATTTTATCATTAGTATTTCCAAGAACTGAGAAAGACATTCAGAATTAAATAAGAGAGAAGAGGGCAATTGTTTTTCTGTAGTGTGTATAAAGATTTCAGAAGAGCAGTCACAAAGATTAGCTTTCTCCATATTCAGATGAATTTCAACCATGGTGTTTATTTCCAGCCCTCCCTGGCAGAAGAAGGCAGTATTTTCCTGTAAAGCAATTTGGTTCAAAACCTAATAACAACATTTCTCAGAACAAAACATGAAGCCATTTAGTTTCTTGAGGCCACACTAGCCATGCTTATTTTTGCTAAGAAAGTATCTTCTTGGCAATCGAGCAATATCTAAAAAAACCCTTAAATGAGGGTTGTGAACAAAATTAAAGTGAACAAACTTGTTATTTTCTTACAGCCGTAGTTTGGGAAAATAAAATGCATTTCTTGGTTACTTTGTTTTATTCTCACCTGCTGTGAAATGCCTCATAAAACCCCTTAAAACCTAAAAAATGCTTCTGGGAAGTTCAATGTCTCTGTACTTGTGGGAAGAGCTAATGAAACATTCCCTATCAATCAGGATCCCCAGGACAACATGCAGTGCCAAGATTAAAGAGAATATATTCTTATAGAGAATATACATATGTATAAATAGTTGTATCCTTAACTACTGCACAGTAAAGAAAGTCAGAGGGAGAAAAGATAGAGGTAACTGCTGTGTGCTCTCTCTCATACTGCATTCATTTATGACTGAATTGCAGGTAGCCACACTGCAGTCAGTAAATCATAGAATCATAGGATAGTTAGGGTTGGAAAGGACTTTAAGATCAGTGATTTTGTTTCAGTTCATTTGGACAGCCTCAAAACCACCAGGAGCCCCACTGGGTTAGTTAGGTATTATACAACACATAGCAAAGTCCATTGCCTTACTTCGGCTATATTTACATGCACAGGCACAGGATTTCAGAGTCTGCAGAAGAAATTTCTCCTGCTATTGGTGCTATAGAAAATGAGTAGGAAAACTGAGAAAAGTGCAGGTTTCCTCCATGGCTGTCATGTTCCTTATCCCTCAATTACAGTAGTGCTGAACTTCAGTTCCCTTAGATAAAATTGCTTCTACCTTCTGCTGGAGTTAACTGCAACATACCATAATAAGGCCAAACCGTTTTATTAGCTTCCTTCATAGCAACTAATTGTTCCTGGAAAGATTAAACTGAATTATGGTGACTGCTGCAGGGGAAAGCTGCTCAATTCATGTGGTTTATTTCAAACCAGGAACAAGGCTGTTTGTATATATATATTAATGACACATAATTAGGAGGCGGTTAGTGAACTGTACGTTCAGGATCAGTATTAGAAATACAACAGATAAAGCACAGTACTCGACAACTGCAAAATGCTTAAAGATCTGAACTAAACACCCTACTATAAATAGTCAAAGGTCTACTTTTGGCAATACCAAACCACGGTCTGTCTGCAGGTGAGTTAACCTTGTTTCTCTCCCACTACTACACATCTTCTTACTATTTTGACATATCCCAGGCACTACGTGAGGATTCGCTGATGGTTTGTTCTTGTGATGATGGGGCAAACTAGTACATAATACAGAACAACCAAAATCAGCTTTCTCAAAGCCTAAACCCCTTCCTCAATTTTAGTATTGTACACGGGTTTCCGAGTCAAATGATATGGATTTCCAACTCCCTCATGATTAGTTAGCATTTATATAACAAAGAGACAAATATTGTGTTTCCCATTTGTGAATTCTGCAGATGAATTGATAGTTGCTGCAGAAGAGAATACAGTAAATAAAGTACACAATGTCAGCTGTTATACATTGTGGAGCTTTTTTAGTACTCAGGGGAGAGAAACTCTTATGGATGTGGAGAAAGAAGCACAGGGTTTTTCAGTCCTGACTTCTCTTTCTTTCATGAACTAAATGGCAGAAATTGGTTTATTCTTATGGATTTGAGAAATCAGGAGTGAAAACAGCACAAGATTTATTGATCAGTTATCTGGTCTATATTCTTGTTTCTCCTCATGCTCCACATCCACATATTCCCCTTTGACATCAGAAGAGAATAAACCCCCCAGATCCTGGCATAACGGCAGATTCCTGTCCCCAGCAGACAGTGGGGTCTCAGAAGCAGCAGAAAATTCCACAGTGCACAATCTTCAGTGCACAGAAACATATAAAAATGTGTATGCTTAACACTATCTGGATTGCAGAGAAACCAGGCACCTTTCATAGCCGTCATATTGCCAGGGAATAGCTGTCATTTGATAAGAACAACAATGACAGATATCGGTGTTATCATGAGGAGGCTTAATTGTACCAGAACATAAGAGTGCTGTCAAAGCTAGGGATCAAATTCACATCAAAATGCAAAGCATAGGCAAGACTCAAAGACACGCATTCTGCCAAGCAGAACAATGAAAATACAGATAAAAACACAGTATTTATGGATTTAGCCAAGGGTCATTAGGAACTAAACTATTTTCTGTGGGAAATGTTAGAAAACATTATTCCATCTGCAGTTCATTCTACAAACTTACACATTCACATATGTGAAAGTGCAGCTTTGCAGAGAACATTTCCTATACACGGACACACTTTTATCTTTGATGACAGCAATGTTAAGTTACATCAGACCTTTGCTGGACATCTCTCTGACAGATATGCTGAAAAGAGTGTCCCTGGACTATTCATTTTTTCCCACAATGGTTTTTATTGTTGTTAGATTTTGTACCATTGTCCTTGGAGAAATGTTCTGGAAAGGAAAACTTAATGAGTATGAAACAGATAGCTGCTATAGACAATGACTACTGTTATAAACCCCGTAACTCTTGGGCAATTTATGATCTTTCCTGATGGTCAAAAGACAGGAACAACCACAGGTAGAAAATGGAACTAGAAAATTTTACCTTTAATCTTTCTGGCTTTGCAAAGGAATAAATGACAGTTTAAAAAATGCCTTTTCTTTGCTCATTTTCTTCTGTCATTGGTAAAAAATAGATTTTGTCAGCAAAAGAATGGCACCATTTAGGAAGGCAGTGGAGAACCAAAGAAATACAAAGGGTGGCAAAAAAAATAAAAGAATTAGAGAAAAAAATTATAAGTGGAGACGTGGAGGGAGCAAAATGTATGTAGTCTATTAAAGTGAAGATTAAGGAAGGATGTGATCATAGTTTATATATAGCTTCAGAGTAACAATAAATATAAAGAAGATAATGCTCAGAGGATGATATGATAAGAAACAATGGCCTGAAACTACAAACAGAAAACAATAGGATGGCCATTACAAGGTATTTTTTAATGAGGATAATCAAGGGGAGCAACTGAAACAGCATCTTTACGGAGAATCTCACCTGGGTAAAATGAAATCTTGTCCTTAACGATCTTCCCATAGTTTTGAAACACAGGACTGATATTAAATTGATAGATATTTAATTAAGTCCAAGAGCCCCGCATTTCCACATTTCTTGAGAGCGGTTATGAATGTCTTTCTAGAAAGGGCTTTAGATTACTGAGGCTTATAATAAATTCCCCGATTTTCTGATGAGAAATAACAGAAATCTAAATGTTGTGGATCAAGTTCCTGACACAGGGAAATTCATCAAGCAGGTCACGCATTCCTTTTTATTCTTTGCACTTCTTTTTGACCCTGAGTGGGACTTTTTCCAAGGCTCATGGGCAGCATGCCAGCTCCCAGCTCCCAGGACACATCCGTGTCTCAGGAACTGTCATAAAGTCCCTGAAAGTAGTGAAGAAATTCCCTTGCTGTGTGTCAAAATTCATCAAAATAGTTTGTAGCACACAAGGCGCTGTTTATTCATAGGCTTAGTCCTGCACTAAGAAAACAGATATAAGCACCATTTGGTTATTGCTACTAAAACAGCACCTGAAAATACCTGAGTCAGAAGAGTGGGAGATAGATACAAAAAATGCCAAGGCAGGGATGAAGCTAGTGGCTAACATCAGGTGGGAGAAAGCACTTTCCAATGGGTACCGTGGCATTACAACATCCAAAGCACCTTGTCATTGAAGTTAGCAAGAGATATTAATTATAGGCTCTTAGGTAAAAGATAAAAGGAAATCTTTGACAGAACATTTTAGATCTTGAAAACCACATTCACTCCCTGGGTGCCTTGTACTGGGTAGATATGCTGGGCTGAGATCAATAGAATGCGTAAGAAATTCTTCAAAGCAGAAAAAGCGAGGCAATACTCTATCAGTCACCTCCAGACGTATCCTATACTATATATGCCATATATAATATTTAGCATTATTTTGAACCTCAAAAGTACATCCTTTAAGTCTTCCCTGGGAATGTGTCTTTCCTCACCAAAGCTGTTAAAAGGTGTGAAGAAGTGAGAACTAACTCCATTCACTCGTCATGGATTCACCAAGGAAGGACAAAATCCCAGAGCTGTTTCACATGCAGACTTTATTCCAGTCTTTGCACTTTATGTGAACACCAGGAAGTCTGTCTGGGATCTTTGACACTTGGTTGAACTAAAAGATGGAGAGACTTCTATATTTTTCTATTTTTCAGTGAATTGAGATTATTATCCTCATAAATGCATATGCAAGCATTAAAATATATATAAAATATATGTGGTATCAGAAGAAAGAAACTGTTATGAATCCATTCTGAAAAGAACATTTAGATTCCTGAATGAATACCTCAACTTTTGACACTTTTTTACCTCCCCACAGATCTCAATCAGAAAACACTTCAGAAGGTGGGGTTAAGGGTCGCCCTAGGAGGGAAGGTGAATTTCAGAAATCATAAAACCCCTCACAAAAGATGAATTTTTGCCCATTGTTGAAGCTTAATCATATTCTTCCTTCCCCTTTTCTGCATGTCCCAGGTCTACATCCCAGTTCCAATGATCTCTGCAGGCACAGTGCTGCCTGCAGCCCTCAGTGATGGCACACGCAGTCCATGCAGAGCACCAGGTATTCCAAAGCAGGCCATAATTTTGCAGAGGCACACACAAACAGGTTAAAAACTTCCATCTATTATTAACCATGGGTACCAAAATAGCAACCTATGATTAATAACCTAACCTGCAGGCACAGGAACCTGAACTAGATCTGCTGTTATCAGTTACAGGTTAGAGATGAAACTGCATTATCAGATAGATGGGTTTTAGACCCACACATGCTCTGAAGAATCTGATTTTATCTGAACAAGCTAAATCATAGAGACATGTTGCACACTGAAAATGACCACAAGACAGACCCAGACAAGCACTGTTGCCAGCCAGGGGTCGGGAGTTGTTATACTACTGTTTCAGACATTAAAAAACCCTAAAGCTGATAAATTATGACAAAAGAGTTGGGAATTAATTAAAGGCATATGGGTATTTTTTTGAATTAGGGTTATTTTTTGGTTACTTTTCTCAATTAGACTATCAGCAGAATTTTATTTTGGGCTTTTAAAACCCCAAGATCTTGCATTTGAGCTAAAGACAAAGGTTTCTCCACTGGAGTTTTATTGAACTAATTCATCTTTCATGTGTACCAGCCTCTAGAGGAAACATAAGGAATATATGCCTTTTCTCTGACAAAAATGACAATACTCAGGAGGGACTTTGTTGATGATTTCTCTTCCCTGGTAGATTGTAAGCTATTATTTTTTTTTCCTTAAGATCTGATACATGCCCGTTAGAAGAAAGTTATTCTTTCTTACAGAGAACGAAGCATTGTGGACTGAAAAGCAAAGAAGCAGCACAGTCCCCTACTGTGGAAGGTGGATCTTTGGAACTGCATTGACAAAAATCTCTGTTCATAAATCTGAGCTAAGAGTCTCCAAATAGATATGGAAATAGCTTGTCTTAAGTTGTGGAAAATAATTACAGAGTGCCAGTTTAGCAGGAAAATTTAGGAGCACATCACTTGGAGGCTGGCTTTTTTTAAACCTGAATTGGAAACAGATACACTTAACATTGATACAGTCTGTTTGCAATCTGTAGTGATTTAATGGATCAGGAATGATCCAGGGCAGTGGAAAAAATAATGCTGCCTAGTGACTTGGAATGTAGAATAAAGACTTCATGACAAAGCAGTGTGAATATTGTACTTGGTGTTACATGGTCGTCTATGGTTATACAGCTTGCCTTTAAAAGAAAGCACATGGTGGGCTGGCATTAGCAATGCATTAGCTGGGACACCTGTTTGTGTGTTGTAAAGGCTAAATTTAGAGGAAGTTACATAATCTTTTGAAGATCAGCAGTTTCCACTGAGAATTGTCAACATTTTGGGCGTGACAGGAGAGAGAAGCCAAGCAACCAGGGTAGGAATTGCTGTGTCTTGTAGCATATGGTGTCTGCCTGTGTGAAATTTCCTGGAGCATCCGTCAATTACCTATACCTGTCAAGCAGTCAATGAAGAAGCTCATTGCATGAAGGTGAATAGCTGCAGGGGTTTTAACCACTGTAAAAATCATATTTCATACAGTGGTTTTTATCTGAAAAGGAAGTGACTTGCTCAATCATAAAAATATTGGCTGTGGTCTGGAACATCTTTGTTATAAGTAGGTGATGAAAGTTTTCTTTATTTTCTATTCTTTGGATATTATGATTTTGCAGCAAATCTGGAAATTTTAGTTTAATTTTTTTTCAAAGTGCTTCTAAATCTTACAAAAACTATTACAAATATGATCTGAAGTGTGTCAAATCTGCTGTAGTTTACTCTGATAGTTGCACGGATATATTTCTGCCACTACGACGTTTTCTTTCACAAAGAACTATTCTGGGTTTCCTGTTGCTTTTAGTTTACATATTTCTGCCAGATGACTCATTCCACAATCTAACTTGTGTTTCCATTTTTACTCTGGTGATACTCATCCTAATTTTTTTCTGCACTTCTAATCAGAGAACGACTTCATATAATCATGAAGACTACCCTGCAAGAGAATTTCTTGCAGCTAAATTTAACCAATCTGCAAACTTCTGCAGGGGATGAGAAGAGTGAGTGGGCTTAGGAAACTTATTTAGTTGGAGTATGGTGCTTGTCTTTCATCTATGACAAGCAATTTTGATCTTCTGTTTCAGCAGTGCTTTGATAGATGTTTTACTTTTATCTGCTTTCCCTTCCTTCAGGTTAGAGAAGGGGATATTTAAGCTCAAGTGCTATAAAACATTTCACTGACCTAAAAGTGCTGCACATCAGTAAAACATGATGCAGCACTCCTTTACAGTCTGGGCTAGACCTGAAGGTCTTACCAGTTACATCCAGACAAATATGTTAATCAGAGATGGGGTTTAGCTAAAGTAAAGGAGCTAGTTAAGTTAGTTAAAAGCTAGGAGTTGTTACCATGGGCTGGGGCACGGTGTGGTCTGTACCACCTAGTTCTTTCATGAGCGCTGTCTGGACATGGTTCTCTTCCCCACCAGGGACCCATGTTGCTTGATATTACATGAAGCCACTCTTTTTTCCTTCTGGTGGTGATGGGGAATTTATCTATATGGATGATAGCATTGCTGTGCTGCTTGGCCTTAGGGCCAAAGAGTGAGCATTGGCCTGTTCTATTTATTGCTACATATGTATAAACTGAGAGCTATATTGTGCAGAGCTAGATTAGAAAGGGAGAAAATCTGCAAGTAGGTTACACCACTTCTTCTGGTACCATGGATGGTACCATAAGAGCAGAATTTCACTCCTGCTCCTTTCTGCTCAATGAATCCATGAAGACCATTGAAACCAGATTTGAGGCTGGTCTGAATCATTAAAGATGTAAAAATAAGAACTTTAGTACTGTAGATGAACACAGAACTGTGCAAGAAACCCCAAGAAATTATCAAAATTTCTTGTAATGAACATAAACCCTCCTGACAGCTCTGAAGATACCTACACCATCACCTGCATTGGTACAGCACAGTGATTTGATGGCAGATTCACACCCTTGGTTGTGATTCATTCAGCCTGGGAAAGAGATCCACAAGTCTTCCAACACTCAGCTATGGAATTCCCACACTTTGTATATCTTTGCTGATATGGTCCATCCTACTGAGCAAATATATCTAATGGTACATCAGGGACAAATAGCCAAAAGCAGGAAGATGTACAATCAACTGCAGAAATTAGTGGCTTAGATGCATGAGGAGGAACAAACATCCAGGTAAGATTTCCTCCAGAGTTGTAGGGGAGAGCAGGGAAGAAAAGATACGCTCCGTACACTCATCCTGTTTCAGACAAGATTAATGTTAGATAGAAAGAAATTATGGAAGTGTCTGTCAAACGCATAAAAATAACTAGGTGTTCCATCTTCAGTGAGAAGGTGAATGTATTTCCTTGGGAACAGACAAGAAAAATTATCCTAAATTATAGTAAGGGGCATTTAGATTAACCTTCAGGAGAAATACTAAGAGTAGGATACTTATACTCACCAAAAGGTTTTAGGATTAGACAACAAATCTCTTCTGTCACAAACGATGTCAGCATTATGAGATTGCCAGCTACATGGCAGGGGACTAGACGACTTCTTCAGGTTGCTTCTAGACCATTTGTTTGGTGATTTTTCTATGGATGGAGGTGGCAGTGGCAAATGTGGTTCAGGCCTTGTCCAAGAGTTCTTGCATTGATGTTCATACTACTTTACAAAGTTAGAATCAAGAATAGTTAGGCTTATACGAAAAGAAGTGCCATTATTGTGAGGTCAAAACAGAAATTCAAGCAACTGTAGCTGTATGGGAAGCAGAATGGTTTGGAAAAGCAGAAGGATATTAAAAAAGACATCTTAAACTTCTGCTTATAACCACCTCCAATGCTAAGATATAGCACTGGCTTCCTTTAATAATTTGTTTTAAGGCTTCCTGCTTCCAGAAATCAAAGAAAGAAACGTTTGCCACTGCCATTTTAGTCAATAACAGGGAGTAGAGAAATGTCAGAGAGCAGCTGGTAATGTGGTTAAAGCAAGCTTTGGATCAAGCTGCTCAAAGGATGTAAAGGCCAACAAGTAGAATAGATGCTGGCTGTGAAAAGCAGCTTAGAGACTTTGCTCTTGTAACAGCCTTAAAACGGAAGCTTCTTAGAAAAACAGCTCTTCATTTGCATTTGATTCTGGACTGAGGTCAGTGGAGAATGACAGGGGTGATTGTCGGAAGTCTACAAGTTACAAGGATGAGCAACAAAGGGGGAAGAATTAACTGTGGATCTATCTCAGGCAGACTCAGAAAGGAAATCTTACTGGAGGACGTTGTGTCTTACCATGCAAGAGATAAAGGCCCAGGAAGGCAGAGAGAAGACATGCATATTTCAGCAATGGTTTACGGGAAGGCTTAGTTCTGAAATTTTAGTGGTTCTGGGCACGAGTATGGGATTGGGCAAAATGAGTGGTCAGTGTATTTTATGTCCCTTTCTGAATATTTCTCCTTGATGAGGCTATGCAGAGGTACAAAATCCTTGTGGAGAGGCTGTTTGCTTTGATTGGCATGGTTTCCTAGGCAATGGGTCGATTCAATGGGCTCTGTGATCCATGCTGGGGCCTTTTCAGGTTGGAAATGAAGGCACAAATGGGATAAAAAAGGCAGTGTGTCTTTCTTGGGTCTACAATGTGTGCTGCCCATGTCCAGGCAGACAGGGTGGATAACTGCAGCTAGATGGGATCCATCTTGCCTGGAGTAGTTATACAATGTTTTGCTATGATGAAGGAATATTTAATCCCCAGCAGACTTTATCAGAGATCTTCCAGTCTACTTTTTATTGTTTGAACCATTCAAAGCTGCAAGAGAGAAGACCCCAGCATACAGGGCATCTTTTGCCATGATCAAATAGTGATGTCCAGCACCCCAGCAATGTTAACAGCACTTTGCGCTGCTGCAAGAAACTGAAATGCTGTAGGATTCAGAAAACTCCTGCACTCAGGGTTCCTTCTCAGGTGGAGGAATGCTCTCAAGGAGCTGCATCCAATACATATTGTGCACAGCATCTTCTGTAAGTTTGCCAGTCAGAGATGGAAATGCCCCATTGAGCAGCAGTGGCAAGACCAGTAATGGCCTTGCTGCCCAAAGCTCCCAGCCCCTGCTGAGGGGGTGCCAGCATGACACTCCTGAGAGCTCTTCAGACAAAGAAACTGGTGGTACTCAGTGCAGCTGTTTCCGTCCTAGCATGACTCACTCTTAGTTAAAACATTATGATTCATGGCAGAGTTTTAGCTCCATGATTCATTCAGGTCCACTTTTCACTACTGCCCAAATACTTGTAATCAGTAGGTGACTTCCCTTAGCCAATAAAAAATAAAAATGAGCCAAAGTAAGCAGTTCTTCCAAAAGAAAATTAAGGCCCTTCTCTTTCAGAGGTGCATAGCAAGCAGTAGGACAAGATTAGATACACCAAAGCTTGGGATATTCACAAAGCAAAGGCATTTGAGCCTGAACAATATAGCATAAATATTAATAATAACATAATAAAACCATAAATAAATGGTTTTATTATTGATGTACATTAAACTGGCATGAGTTGCCAATTCTCCCTGATCTTCTACACATAATGATCCTTCTATTCAAGATATTTTGCCCTGGAGTTTCCAAAAGCTTTCCTTCTTATAAATGCATAGAATAAAAGTTGTTTAATATGTTTTTAATATTAAACATAACAGATCTAGGAGTATAAAAGGGAATAGGTGCCTGGTCTTTCAGTCTCTTCTTTTCCTGAAAGTTTTCTTGCTCTCAGTTGTGCTGAATGCTGGATCAATTCTTTGCATACTTCTACTGAGAAGGCAGAAAACTTCAGCATGAAAGAGAGAACAGGATGAAGCAAATGAAGGCAGAAATATCTTTAAATGGTAAAACCAATATTAATCTGCATGGACATTAGCTATGGATTGGGAGCTATAATAGTTCCTTGGGGAAAGGACAGAGATAACCATGTTCACTCCATTATAAATATGCCATTTATTGTGACAACTGCTGGCAGTTGTACAGAGCTGGTTTCCATACCAGCTATAGAAGTAAGAAGTATAATTAAAGAAGTGTCCAAACCCAGGTCCTGTATGAAGGAGCATTTTGAATACATCATATACTGTACATTTGAATTAGACAGGGTCCAGAGACTCCAGGCAGAGATTTCAGCATCAACATGGGTGAGTAAAACCATTCTTTGATTCTTGGAGATGCAAATAAGCATTAACAACTAGCAAATGATTCTTGGATTGTATGTGCCACAGGAATTACACCAACACTAAATTGGACCTTTTGTTTTGGCAATAAAGAAATCATAACCATGTGGGACTTGAGGGATGCCAAAGTGAAGAATTTGAGTCCAGTCAACAGCTTGTAACGAACCAGTTTGTGTGTGTGACCAAATAACCTCACTAAAGACTCCCTCATGCTCTGCAGCCACAGGCTTACCATGGGAAAATCCCTCAGCTCCAGCATTCTGGATTCTAGTGGAGGAAAGGATCACGGTGATAGCCGAAATTTAGAGAGGTTAATTTATGACATGGATTAGTGCCAAGCCAGGGGCCTTAGCTCCTAGCACTGAGGAATCTGTCTCTGTTTCAGCTCTCATTACAGTTATACTTGCCACAGCCTCAGTGTGGTCCCTTGTGTGTGCCCGGGGTGAACCCTAGATCAAATCCAGACATGTATTTGCTTCAGTGGGTTAGAGCTCCAGGAAAAGAAACAAGGTGCCTGAAGCCATTGAATGCAGCGTGCATTCCCAGTTTAACTATGGGGCAGGAGCAGTCATGGTCAATTGGCTGAAGAGAAATTAAAAGTCAGTTTGATGTCCTTTTCCAGAAGTAATGAGGATAAACCTCCTTTTATACAAAATCTGTACAAGTGAACCACAAAGCAAGGGAACTCACTGACTCATCTTTCTGGAAAGAACAGTGTGCAACAGCAGTGGCATCTCTCCTTATGTAAGTTGAGCTTGGATGGCAGCCAGATGGAGAAGAAGCATAGAGATGCACTTAAAGCTAATTCAGCTCTGGCCAGAGATGAGCCTGGGCTCAGCTGGGGCTGGGCAAGTTAGGAAAGGCAAGGCTGGAAGTTGGTAGCAAAGAACAGTTAAATTTTGCCAAGCATTATATGTGGTATTAATTTGAATGTTCTGCCTCTTACAAAACCTGTATGCGTAAGTGTCTGCCATAAACCACAATGAGTTTCCTCCAAGGCACTTGAAAAACAAGCTGAAAAATGTGACATCAATTCAATTTCTGATGCAGGCAATTGTGATCTTCCAAGAAATCAATAGGTGCACTGATCATGCAGTCACGTCTCTGTCCATACGGATCTCTGTGTCTGTCTAGGGTACCACACTCATATAGCTTAGACTAATGTCTTGAGCTTTCTATTTTCATATTTCATGAAAATGTAGCATGGTGGTTGATGCTGGCACAATGTGTTGAAAAGCTGTGTTTTGTTCTTCTCTTTCTTAGTGCTCAGCTTAAATTTTTGAACATGTATATTTCTGAAAACTCATGCATTAAAAAAAGGTATGATGAAAAAATAAATTTCAGGGGAAAAACTTGATGTAATGTATTTAAAATAGTCCTTAAACATCACAGGTACAGATATAGTATAGCTATATAATAGGATAGCTATTTCCCACAGCAGGGAAAGGATCAAGCTTCCCAGTTTGTGATACCCCTGCTCTATTTGGGATGAACAAGGCCCTTTCTCACAGGCAGAGGTATTCAAAGCTGTGCATATGCCTGGCACCTGCATCACATTGACAAAAAACCATTTCTGACATACCTGTGAGGCAGCACAGGATGCAAGTGCCTCTTGTCCTCTTTCCTACAAGCAGGCTGGAAAAAGCAGGCAAGAGAAAAAGCATTGTGGGTGCCCTGTCTCCTCAAACCTTTGCTTTACTACACATGTAGACCTGGGTTCCAACTCCCGTGCAATAGCCAGTTCCCAATTTCAAGTGTCCAATTGCTTTACATCTCTGAGGAGATAAAACTTGAGGCTTTCCCTGTACTCACCAGAATGAGAGTCATGTTGAATTTCCTCATTAGATTAAAATCCAATCAAAATTGGAATAAAAAAAAATAATGATACTAAATGTTCACAACTGATGTCAGTCACTAAGGAGAGCTTGCAGTAGAAATTTCTGTTACCTTTCAAGAAGTTATGACAAATAACAGGTCTCAAACTGTGGTAAGGAGATAGTAATCTGAAACTTTGTGGGTGTCCACATCCAATTCAACCAGGGTGTGAGTCTGAGCTCCACTTTAACTCCCACTGATGCTGGTGTAAATCCAACAGGATATTTTTTTGTATGCGGAGGTGGAGATGGTGATTATGCTGAGCTCAATTTACTACAGTTTTGGAGTAGTAAATTGTCTTACCCATTACTTCGCACTCGCCTCCCTCCACTTTCTAAACTGGGAAAACATCTGAGCATTGAAAATTGAGCAAACTTTAGCACAGAGTCTGAGGAAGCTGAATACTGAGTCATGAGCATGGAGCACTTAAAAACATCCCCATCAATGTAGTCTGTTAGCATGCTGGTTTAGTTCTGATTAGTTGTACTGGGCACCAGGAAGACTGCAGAGCACAGAGCTGTCCATATGGAGAGAAAAGCAGAGTCAGGAGCAATGGGTGGTCTGCCCAAGGAGGGATGGAGGAAGCCAGCCTCTCTGAGAAGCCATTTGGTAGCTACTTGGTTTTCCTAATAGCCTCTGCTGATGCTGTGTTATGACTTTTAGCCCATCTTTTGAGGAAACCCATCTCAGAATGATTCTAAGCAGATCAGGGTATCAAACCACCACCAGCTATTTTCGGTGCTTAATGCACTTTGGTTTTGTAGTAATCTACTCAGATTTTCCTCAAGTCTTTCCTCTTTTAACTGTGGCGGGTACCAGCTCTCAGGCTTTTTCCCTTTCACTTCCCCTCAAATTACATGGAGAGCACTAAAGAAAGCAGTCCACTGTTGGGTAGTTCCTCTCCTTGATCTGATTTCTGTTATTACAGTGGTAATGAGACAGTTTTCCCAGGACCATGAGAGACGGGCTTTCCCCCATTCAAGTGGCAACATGTTTCTGGGTTTTCTAATATACGAATGATGTGATGGCAGGTTCCTCATATGCCATCTGATAGCAGTAAGCTCAGTTGGGGTAGGGATATGCAGTGTCCCACACTGGGATGCTGCACAGAGATGTGTAATAAGAATACTGGCAAAAAATGAGCAGGGAAGCCCTTTGAGTAAAATAACTCTGCTCCATTCCCATATTTGAGATGATAACTCCCAAGAGTTTTAGGCTCTTGATGGATTCATTTTTTATTTCAACTATCACCAAGCTGGCAGGTACCATGACAATAGACAATGGGATAAATGTACACAAAGGGCTTTTTGTGCTGAGAAGTACATGCAACTGTTGCTTTGCCTCTGGTTCTCTGTTTTCGTTAGGTATTCTGTGGTTTTGGGAGTGCTTCTTATGCACATTCAGGCAAAGGTTTACAGCTGTGAGATGGCAGTATTCAGAGCTGAAAACTGAATATGCAAGTGACATTTGCAGGCTTTGACACCCAATTTAGCAAATTCATGCACAAGTTAAACTTGCAATCCTATACTTACACGATATTATAATTGTGCCTTTTAAAGGCAGGTGTTTGTTGAAGTTATTTATAGGTTCATCTGAGTAAGTTGGGTTTTTTTTTAAAGCAAAACAGTACTTGCCTACTCCTCTAATAAAGCTGGAAAATGGCTCCAGCAAATCTTGTTTAACTTCGAAAAAAATAAGGAAATGACCAGCTGGTTGTAATCAATCATAAAACATTCATCCTGCAGGTGAGCTTTTCAAGTACTGTGCAAATGTAACAGAGGTGTTAACAGATTCAGATTAATGTCTTCACGACGAACTGTACATGCCTAATTCAGTGGAAGTACTTGTCGGGCAGAGATGCGAGAATCCAAATGCATGGAATGAATTCTGTAACTTTAACTACACCTGCTATAGTTCCCCGTGGTATCACCATGGCAACTCATGGATGCCACAAGCTACAAACCCAACTATTGCAGTTACACAATAGCTCTATTGCCAGAGCTATTTTTCCTCTTTTACTTTATTTGTGTACGTTTCAGTCAATCTCTGGAGTTAAGTAGGTCAAACCATGCTCTGCATGCTCACAGTTGCCCAATCGTTGAGCTCTGTTTGGATGAAAAAGAGACAGAAAACAGGGCACATGCCAGGTTTTTTTTGCTTGTTGCACTCTGGACCAGGTTTTTACACATAATTGGGCATCAAAGATGCCAATAACTGTGTTGTTGCATATTCAAAAGTACAATTTTTCCTCTAGAGTATGTTGGTGGTTCTGAAATTTCACCAGGATAATCATCCTTAAATACCTAGTTTTCAGCCAATGGAGGCACTTAAATAAATTACATAACAACTGTGCCCGTCCCTAGCCATTAATCTTGCAACTATACAAAATGTTGCATTTGTCTTCTAAACTTATGTTCAAAGAGGTAAATAAAGTCTATTTATACCATCCTTTGAAAGAAAACTTACTGATCTGGCTGGAAAGGTGTTTCAGTTGCTGTTCCAAAATGCGCTGAGGTGAATACAAATATGGGAGAACCCATATTACAGCAGAAAGAATTAATTGTTCCCACAGGGTCCCCTCCATCCCTGTTAGAAGCCTAAACAGGAAAGTATCACTGGTTGCTTGACATGCAGAGGATTAAAGGAAAGTTGGATGTACCTCACTTCCAGGCCTAATAGTATAGCCTTTAGGCTCACATGAGCCAGACTGAAACACAACTCCATAGTTTATATCACCAGGAATCCCAAAAGGAAAGGTTCTGTGATCAGAAAACTCAGCTTTCTGACATATTTTTCTGCCTGCTTCTGCTGCTAGAGAAGGAGTCATGAATCTTTGCTTCATGTGGTGTCTAATGGGTGCAAAATATCTGTCAGGGGGATGCCTTCACGCTGTTCCAGCTTTAATGAGCACTTATATGGCTGAGCAAAAGGTCAGGGATGGAACTGAATGCTTTCAGGCTTGTAAGTTGCTGGCTTCCTACCAGCAACTTATGTA
Organism: Psittacula echo; assembly: GCF_963264785.1. Taxonomy (NCBI): domain Eukaryota; kingdom Metazoa; phylum Chordata; class Aves; order Psittaciformes; family Psittacidae; genus Psittacula; species Psittacula echo. The sequence goes on along the minus strand of NC_137737.1, from coordinate 152,481,694 downwards.
ATCCACTACAATGAGAAATATTTGTCCAAATATCATGTTAAAGGACCACATAAACTCTTTGATTACATTAATGAGTAATTAAACAGACACACTGGATGTTCCACATTTATTTCTCCAAAAATTAATCTGAATTTCAGTGCAGGTCCAAAACATAGCTGTTGGGTTGTCCCTTCTCTCCTCCCCAGCAAGTTGAGTCTCAAAGGAGTAACAATTATCCAGTGTGTGACAGTGGATGGATAACTGGGGCAGTGCATTCTACACTTCCTGCTGGCATTTTTGTTATCTTGCTGAAGCAGACTATGCCATGGATTCAGTAACCAGAGGACCTGAATCTGTCTTGTGAGCAGGGGATAAATATGTGGCAATGAGAGCTTTTTGTGATGGTGATTAAGGATGTCTGGCTGTCATGCTGTATTTGCATTGGTTGGTTTGATTACACAGGTCCAGAAAACAGTGCAGCATCTTCTTTTTTGTCCTTAGAGGCAGTTCAATTGAAGTGCTACAGCACCTGATTGGAAAAAAATGTATCTCAGTTTATTCCTGTATTGTATAGATCATTAAAAAGCTTTTCTTCATAATGGCTTTGTCAGGGAGGAAAAGGAATTTAAAAGGCTGTAAAATTACTCCTGCCCCATGTCAGGTCGCAAAGCTTACTTCTTCTAACATCATGCCTTGTACATCATGATTGTCTTCCTGCCTTGAAAAGAATTTGTAATCAGATGTATCGAGAGCAGTTTCTCTTTCTATGCAATGAACTGAACAAGCTCAGCAATGTCACGTGTGGGAAAGAAATGCCTTCCAGCATCTAACCCTGCCAGCACTCATCCTTAAGCATTTTTGCTTCCCCGGAGGTAGCACCAGGCTGCTTATAACATCTACTGTTTCTTCTTCCATCACTGGAGACTGCAAATGGTCAATATCATCTCATGTGTCCCTAAGACTAACTGAAGAGAACAGCGCACACTGCATCAGAGCTGGTTTCTCCAGAGCCCAGTTAGAAACTTGGAAAGAGCTTCAGCTCATGACTAACAAATTTAGGTACTTAAATTTATATGTCTGTGTCATGAGTCAGACGTTTCAGGTCCCATTGCAGTCAGTAGAGGTCTAAGGCTTTACTCATCTATCTAAACTGCTTCACGTCAGGTAACCATATGGGGCTGGTAAATCTATGGCTGACCAGAGCACTTTTAGACCAGCAGCTGAAGTCCAGGTGGGATCTTCTGGGGCATTTCAAATAGCACTAGCCTCTGCTGAAGCCACTGAATCACATCTCTAGAAGTGGACATCCAGATTAAGATCTGTCTGTGCTGGTGCTGAATCCCTTTACCAGGAACAAGAGTGGCCACAATACGCACTGGTTGATAGAAGCAAACAGAAAACTTCTCAGGTTTACACCAAAGTTTGCAGAAGTTGATGCAGATTATTTAATGGCTTTTGGAACATGTCCTTAAAGAAAAGTTGAGGTTTAAGGTGTGATTCACGGAAACAGCTTTAGAGAATTTTTTTTCACAGTATCCAATGCACCCTGTTTACAAGGAAGAAAACTAATGATGTTTCTATTAATTAGTGATGATATCATCTGACTCTGTTGCTTTCTTTTTTTCCTTCCCACTTTATCACATTTTTCCACCAGATACAGCACATCCAAATGAATGCAGATTCGAGTGTCTTTTTTTTCTTTACTAAAAGTAGATTGATGTGGTGGAAGTGACTAAAAAAAATACCCAGATTTTTAGGTTGAAATAGAGCAATACAGCCAGCCAGACTGACCACAAGCATAGAAAAGTTCTGAGAATCTTGCTAATGATGCCTTCAGGGAAGGGACCAGGGCTCTGCCTGGGAAGGATGCCCCAGCTGATCAGTAAAGGTGAGCAGGTAAGTCACTCATTGACCTGCCTACTTACAGCAGGTGGAGGGATATATATTTATATATCTATTTATCTATTTATATATTTATATATATGACAACTCAAAAATTGGGTTAAGTTGCTTGATTTTACTAGCAATCATAAATTTTCTTTAATAACAAACAAATACTGTTTAATAAATGAACACTTCAGATTAAAACGAAATGAATAGCTGCAGCTATGGGTCAAAGCCGATACATTAATGCATTGTACCTGTTCAACATCCACACATTTTTATGTATAAAACAATATGTAGGCCACTACGATTTTCCTTCTACATCTTTTTTCATTGATCCCATGTACAGAAGTGAGCATCTAGGCCATTGTGCTGCTGAGGGGAGCCTTTTCCTGCCTCTAACAGAGATGCGAGTTTAAAATGTGTTTTTGGTTGGGGTTTTTTAAGCACCTTGGTGAGAATTTTCTGAAACGTCTTTGAATTGCTCACTGGAAATTCACCTTGATGTTTCAGAGCAGACTACCCCAAAACCGTCACTGAACTTTAAAATGTCACAGAACCAGAATTACATGCTCTAAAAATAGAGGAAAAGCTTAAAAAGGAATTAAACTGAGTTAGACAAGTTTAATTAACCACTATGCTTTGGAAAAAAAAAGGTAACGTGCTTTTCTGTTCAAGTGGAGAGACAGCTAAGACAGAGCTTGGGGTTTGCAGAGGCGTTATCAGAAGACATTTGTGCACTAAGTAAGAGCAAGCCCTGTTCTTTTCAGCTCCTGCTTTTGGAAAGCATGACAGAAGCCGTTTCAATACAGCCCCTGTGATGTCAGTGCACTGGTGGGGCCTCATTCAAATCCACTAGCAGCAAACACCTCCTTGGCTGAGTGGATTGAATCCATGCTCCAGCATGCTCTCCACATGTTCATACACACTTACCTTCAGCTGCATGACCAAAGAAAAGAGCAGAAGAAGGGACCTGGGACAGCAGGGAAAGGAGAAGAAGGTCCTTGGCCATGTTGCTATGTGTTAGATGGTTAGAAAGTGAGATTGATGGCATTTGTGGTGCAGGAGAGAGCAAGGGTCAAAGTAATTTGTCACCAGCACCACCTCCTGCTATTCCTGACTGGGCTCTGATGGACTCTAGCCCTGAATCATCACTTCATCTGGGGCTGTTGGTAGAGCTGGACATTGTCAGGAGCCCAGCCCCACTCTGCTGCAGGGGATCTGTGTTCTGCAGCTGAGGGCACAGCCTCTATATGTGCATGGTTGCATGGCTTGTGTCCTTTCTGGAGCAGCCGCACTCCCACTGCTCTCTGACATTAGGTAATGTTGACACATCTTTCAATTAGCACCTGGGGAAGCAAGATCTCACCTACCAGCTGCCCTCAGTGTCCTCAGGGGAGAAGCTGTTTTGAGTTGGGTTCACAGCTGCCTTCTTTCAAAGAGGCAGCGATGAGTTTCATGAGCCCCTTTCCTGGTCAGCTCTCCAGCTATTACTCAGACATGAAGGCTCATCTATGCTCTATTTTAGGCTTGTTTGGGGTACACAGACCCATCTTTTGGCATCATGCAGGTGAACCTCAAAGCACCAAGAACCTTTTATTCCAAGAACCTTTTATTATTCCTCCTAAACTCACTGCATCTCACCTGCCTGTCAAATTCAACAGTGGTAAAATGCTTAAACGTGGCTCAGCTACACTGTGAACACCACAATATTTTAGTAAATCATCCTCTGCAAAAGGACTGTTAATATCAGTATACTTTTTTCCCCAAAGAAATATTCAGTAAGATCAATCCCCCATCTTTCCCATATGAATAAAGACAGTTGGGCACAGTAAAACGGTTTCTGCAGCTGAGCTGCTTCTGCTGGACCCTTTCCCCATTTGAGTAGAGGGATTTTATCCTGGGTGATTCTGTCAGCCCTGCATGGATGTTGCCAGCCCCAGGATCCAGTTCAGGTCCTGTGCTCTGTAGTCTACCAGATGACGTGCTTCAGCTGCCCAAGTGACTTGGGCAAGGCTGTATGCATAGCCTGTGTGCAGCACGGATTTGCGCAAGCTCTTTGCCAAGGTTAGCAGCCTAATCATAATTCCATCCTCCCCTTCCTAAAATCATGCAGAGAAGTTGCACTCAGAGTATATTGTCTTGTCTGATCTGTAATCCTCTGAAAACCAGAACTTCTAATGGGAAAACTGATAACCCCGCAAGCCTGGCAGTGCTGTTGAGTGCTACTGTAATAAGGTAGTGTATATTCAATGTAAAGATAATGGATAATGTGGGATTTGTAACAAAGCCATAACTCAATAGAGGGAGTTCAGATGATATCACGAATCGTAGCCATGAAGTATGATTGATCGATGAGATCATTAGAAAGCTGAGATTGAGTTACAGGTCTGGTAATTTATCACTCCACAGCCTGAGCTTTTTATGATATTTGAGGAACACATGTATACAAGTTTCCCTCCACTGTTTTTTTTTCAGGTCCCTAATTATACATAAGGTGCCTGCAGATGCTTTTAAGTCAGTGGGCAGTCTGGTGTCACTGTCTTTCACTGTAATCAGAGTTGCAGGCATACAGCGAACTTCCCTTTTGAATTATTTACAACATAGATCACTGCAGAATTACAACATAGCTTTTTCTTTGTCAGTGCTCAACAGGGCAGTGGAAATTTCCAGTGTAATAAGACTGGAAGGTAAATTTCTTTCATAGTTAACATTTTATTGTACTAATTAAGAAGCAACACAGAACAGGAGTCTACCTTCCATGTAATTGTTAATCGTATTTCATATTAATTAATAAACATACAGCAATTAGTTTGAGGCATGACATTTTGCAACACCTTTTTTTTTCATCTGGTTTAGTACATTATGTTTGCATCTCTGTGCATGATACCCAGCCCATCATTTGGATATATTTTGTATATACGTAATAAGCTGTCTGGAGCCATAACAGTTTGATGAAGTTACAAGCATTTGCTTTCTAGAGGGTGAAAATTAACAGCCATAGGCAGACCTGAAAAAGTCATAGATTCTAGTTCATTTTCCAGCTCTGACAGCTACTAACCCAGAGCAGTATCCAGTGAAATGTCCAGGATGGCTGCATGTTTGAAAGCAGTCTCCACAGTCTGTGTGAATGGTGAGTAAGTCGTGAGCCCACCTGGGGGATATTTCTGGACCTGGCTTTAAAAAAATGTAAAGCAGAGATGCCACTTACACGTTATGTCTAATCAATTTGACACCCTTGTCCCTATCACAGCTGGAGGACAGGGACATTCTGTCTTGCCTCTTCCTTGCTTCTTCCAAAATGTCTTATTGCCCAAGGCCTCTATCGAGTTCTGACGCATCTGTGTTTTTCACTCCCTTCTTTCCAGCATTATGGTTTCTGCAAAGCACAGCCTGTGTGCCTGCGTCTCCCTTGCCTGTCACCTCCAGCTTTCTTAGTTCTTTCAAGAGGCTTAAGAGTGCTGGAATTGTTGCAGGTTTCTCTTTTCTACTTTTGTTTTGAACTTTTGTGATGATCTTTTCCATGTAGCAGAATGATAGCGATGTTATTCCCTTTGGCTTCCCTGCTGTGCTGCTGAAAAAGAGGAAGATTATCCTTCTTAGCTCCTTCCCTCCTTTTTTGTTTTTAAAAAGAAATTCCCTGTTGCTGTCTGGCAGAGCTGGGGACAAGCAGCATTCCCAGTTCTTGGGAAATTTCACTTAAAACATGTGTTCAGTCTGAATTAGTGGACAAGAGCATTCCAAATTGTCTATGAACTGGGAATTCCAAGGAAAATCTCATGTCTTACACACCAGATTATTGTGTTTACAAAACAAAAGGTTCTTCTTGCAGCTGCAGTGAAAAATTGACATTCTTGAGAGTTCTCCTCCCTGTACAACTGCAAAGAGGCTGAAGAGCATGTTGATGTCACCATGCGGTGGGCAGGATGCTCAGGATCTGTGACTCACTCACACCCTGCTCTGTGCTGCTCATCTGAGTATGGCCAGGGTACAAATGCTCACCTCCGCAGCAGGGACTCTACAGGTTTCAAACCATAGGAGATCTTTGAGTGCTACAAGCTTTCCCTTGTCCTTCTGAAGCACCAGGTGATGGTTCCTCACTTGGAGCTCTGAAAGCATTTTAAATCATCCCCCACTGCATGGCGAAAGCATGAGCAGCAGCAGAGGCAATAGTGGCTTCTGCCTGCAGGCCAACAAATCCTTTCGGATTTACTTCCAGAGATGCCAGCTTGTACCTTACATCACAGTGGTTTTGTACATATTCATTTCTCCCCCAATGTAAAACTCATCTCTCAGCCCAAATCCTGTAAAAGAGATTATTCTGTTCTGTCACTGACATTGGCATCATCAGTATGCAGGTTGGGCTGCTCCGGTGTTAGGGTCCACTATGGCTGTGGTACTATAGTACCTGATATGCTCTCATTAACATAGCAGTTGTTTTAATATTAATATTCTTAAATGTCTGGTGTCAGCCTTGTGGAATGAATATCAGTCGAAACCTGCCCTATTTAGGCTTATGTGGGATATTTTTGTAGCTCTTGGTCCAGATTGCATGAGCATTTCACAAATATCAATGGCAGTCTTCATAAACCTGTCTGAGATGTTAAGATACGATTCTCTCTGATAGTGAGACAGCAGAGAGAATGACAAGTAATCACAAGCTGATCTGGAGGTACTCGGGTTACATGGCTGATGCTTGCATTTTCAGAGCTTGTTGCCTGTTTCTCTGTCTCTCAGCAGCACAGTTCCCACTGACACAAAATGCAGCTCTGAGTTTTCAGGTAAGCTGAAAGTCATCTGCTGCCCAGACTGCACAGTCTGGGGGGAACTACTTACCCCTTTCAGTGTCACTGTTAAGACATGGAGGTCAAATCCAGCTCTTTGGGGCAATTTTCAGCTTCCTTACCACCCTTTCCTTGTCCACAAATCTGCAGTCACTTCTCTCCACCCTGCCCTCCATCAAAGAAAGGAATGCTGACAATAAATCACTCCAGTGCACTCTATGAGACCAGGGTCCCACTGAGAGGCGATCTTTGCATTAGAGAGTCTATTGCTGCGCATGTGCCAGCAAGGTAGGGAATAATTTACAGCTATACAGGGCAGTCTCCTTTCTGTTTTTTCCCAGCCTTTTACACATCATATCAGGTCTTGATAATATCCATGTTCTGTTTGTTCATTGAATTAGTTAGGGAGAGACCTGGCCCTGCTGAGCAGATTGTGATGCTGTCCCCTGGTGAGGCAAGGGCCATAGCTGCCCAAGGAGAGCTGTATGACCTTGCTCTTTCAGAAACCATGCTTTTGTATTGCATTCTATTTACGTGCTGATGAAATGAACAGTAGAATATCAAACCACAGCCAAAACAGAAAAGCAAATTATAAGCCTCTCAAAACCACTCCTCATTTATCCTGGGGAGGTGGTGGGAAAAGGAGCTTTCCAAATTTGAGGATAAATTATTTGTTATACTCTATTCCCAGCTCAAAATCTGCAGAGATTTAGACAGTGCTTATGTTACAGGCAGGATCTTACAAGGCAGCTGCTGGAGAGTTTCAGTGTTGGTGAGTGCAGCTCCTTTAACCCATGATGCTGGCAGCTGGGTTAACACAGGGTTCCATTAGCACAGTGATATCCCACCAAGGCCTAACCCTTATTGTCCCCAGCCCTACAGAGAGAAACAGATGACCTTCCTTCCCTATGTTAATTACTTACTTTAAAGAGGCAAGTAAAGGTGAGAGGGGTAATCCAGGCTGAGCTAAGAAATGAAGGTTTTTTTGCTTTCTCATAACTCACTCTTCACTGAAGGTGAGGTATTTGTAGATTAAGTTGATCACTGGATTATGGTCACAGCTCCTCAAAGAGGAGAACATCTCCAGTGTCCTCTCCATGGTAGATGAAAAGGCCAGAAAGGAGACTGCAACAACCTTGGCATTGCTTCAGCTCATGCAGAGGATTGTCCCAGGCTTTTTTTTCCAAATATAGTGATAATTTTCATCGGAAATACAAGACCATATCTCACATGAACATTACTTACTGGTGGAGAAACCTCCGTGGTGCTTACCAGGTTGTTCCAGATTGCTCATCCTAGCTGTTGAAACACTCGCAAGGCCTGATTTCCTAAGCACAAATGGATGTCAGCGTCCCTGCCATCAGCCCCACAACATGTTTAAAGACTCCGCAGGTTATCAGTGTTCAAGACGTTCCCATGCAGGAACATTTGTCTTCATAATTTTTTCTAGAGCTCCTTTCAGAAAGTCTGGAGTCAGCATTATTTTTTTCACAGCAGAAATATTTCAATATTCAGATCTCTATAAACACCCCTGTCTGAATAGATGGCAATATCTCTAATAAATCATCCTGAAATTGTAACACTTCTGCGTTTTAGAGTGAGGTTTCTAATAGCAACCCAATGGAGCTTGAAGCTTTTCTTTTCCCTTCACACAAATAAGGCCATCCTTTATTAAAAATGTTTGCTATAATTACTTCTTATCTCTACTTCCTTTGCCTGCTTTGTTTCCAGATGTATTTCCAGCTCTAAAAACATTTTAGTGCAGTTTCTTTCTTGATGTATTATACTTTTCTTTCAAACTGGAGAAACTGTAAATACAAATGTATTTGGTGGAACATAAATGAGAATGCTAAGGGAAGAGAGATTCAATTTTAGATGATGTTGTATCAGGTCTTCTGATGATTTTGAAGCATACACCTTTCTCAGAGCAATTTACAAACTTCAGAGAGTTTAGAGACAGTGAAAAAACCACTTGCTTTTCTTCACTAATTACTTAGATGGCAGTAATAAGATACACCTATATCATGCTGTTAAAAATAAATATATATATAAATCCCCCCCAAAAAACCCTTACTAACAAAAAAAAAAAAAACAACCCAAACAGACTAAGAGCAAGGAATTATTGTGCTGATACTTGCCAGACACTTGAGGGAAATTCCCTGGGCCACGTATTCTGAAATCAAGGTCCAGCTTTCAGCATCACAGTGCAAGAAATAAGTAGACTAACTTGGACTAGATGATGACAACCTGGATATATGCTCAGACATCTAGAAACCTTGACTTACAAAGAATAGTAGCTCCTTGGTCTCGAAAGGGGAAGACTGACTGGGCACACTATAACACTTTCCAAATGTATAAAGGGCATAAAGAATGGGTAACAATTTGGTTGCTGCCGTGATTGGGGTGAACAAAAGACCTATTGGATATAAACTCAAAACAAAGGAAATTTCCAGCATTTAAAACTAGACACTCTTTAAAACTTTATAATGGCACAATAAGTGAATCACAAAGTAGAAAACAGGTTGTCTAAAGAATTCTGGTATCTCAATCACTGAAAAAAAATATCTCTTGATTTATATATAATTACATATAATTAACCCTAGTTTGAAGTAAGACGATGGGTAAATTACCTCTTTCCTCATTTTTATTTGTTAGATTTCAGATAAGAAAGAAGAGATTAATACCATTTGGCTTTTCATGGGTTTTTAATGCTGGGCTTTAAACATGAGGTGGGAAGGAGACACTTTCTGAATCATTCTGACAAGCAGTATATTGAAGAGAAGACTGCAAGTACAAAGGAGATAAGCAAACTGAGCAAGCACTTCATCACAACAGGAACTTGAGCCACTTTGGATATCATCAACAAAAGCAATTTACTGTTAGAAAATGATTCGGTGTTGAAGCACTTTAGAGAAATAGATTTTTTGTGGAGAAATTCCCCATCTCCCAGATGAATGCATTTGATAACTTTGAATGTTCTGTCCTGATACTTTCAGAATAGAATAGGTTTTCGGTTTTTTTTACCAAAGATTAGCTGATTTCAAGTACAAACAGATAATTAATTAAAATAAAAGAAATTGTGATTCGAACAAAGTATTTTGATTTTTTTTTTAAGAAGAAAACATTTTTATTGGTTCTAAATAAAATATTTAGGTGAAGGAGCTTTGGCTTCTGCCTCAGAAGAAAAATCAATATCAAAATCATTCAATGTCCTGTGGAATGGGCCTTTTGTTAAAGCTTCAATTAAAAAAGATCCTACATTTTTAGCAAAATTAGAATTTAAAAACTATTAAATTAAATATTATTTTTAAATCAAGTATTATTTTTGAATATTTAAATATTTTCAATATCCTTTTGAGTCTTGGGAAGCATATATGCATAAAAGGAACTGAACAGTGGCTGTGTTTCCATGTTCAGTATAAAATCGCATTTTTGTTTTGTTTCATTTTTATTATGATTCCAGTTACCCTTCAGTTTTTCTGAAGGTAGATCATAGGTTTTATCATAATAACACAAATAAAGCTTGTGACAAAACTTACAGCGAGACATAGGAAAGGCGGGTGCTCTCTATCCCCTGTAAAGCACTAAATATTTGACAAAGACAGTTGTATTTGAAGTAGCAAAATACTCGGAATATTTTTTGGTTTAGTTAGCTCATGAAATGTTAATATCCTCTTCTTCCCACTCAAACAAGATGGTTTTTAAATAATAATGAGATATAATTTGAAACTCATTACTTCTTTCTTTTTCAGAAAAGCCTGTCTTGATTTTTTTTGCTAAGAATGCATTTCTTAGTCTTCCTTAAGGTTTACCTGAATTTCACAAAGGTAGCATCACTATAATATTATTTACCTGTCCAGTTCAACCGGGAAGAGACAAGTAGAAGAGGCCATTTACCTTCTCTTTATTTAAAACTCTTTAATTTAGCATAAATTTCTTGTTTATTTCATGTTAGTAGTGAAATAAGCTTTAGAAGAAAAAAGGCTTAGGATGAGATTTAGAAAAAACCCAAAGACATTGCCATCTACAGCAACTTAAATAAATAATCTGCCAACATAAATTTGAGCTAGTCAGTTTTATGGACTTGGAAAGATTTAAAGGTTTGAAAGGCAAGGATACATTTGAAAAATAAAGGTAATGTTATACTTTACTTTGTCCTGTTGGTTGGATTTGGCCAAGGATAGTGCATTACTGTCAATTCCCCAGCTTCGTTTGTAGTCCACTGATGTCAGTGAAGGTGTAGGGCTCAAACCATCTTCCTCCTCACTCTCCTAAACACTCATCCTTCAACCACTCTCATATGCACTTGATAATTATAATAAATAATATAAATAAATAATAATATAATTATATATAATAATAATATATATATTATTTATATATATTATTATATTTATATATATATAAAAATAAATAATAATATAATTATATATAATAATATATATAATAATATATAAGATATTATAATAATATATAATATAAATAAATTATAAATAAATAATTATAAATAATAAATAAATATATAATAAAGATATGGACTCTATTGGTCCACTTGCTGTGCAACCACTGTGGACAAGAATGAGCATCAGGACACTGAGCAATAACAGAAGTAATGCAGTGGTTGGATTGTATGCAGCAAGCTAGAGTGATAAACTTTACAAATAACCATAAAGTGGAAAATACAGATATCGGGGAGGGAGATGCCAAGACTGGAATATGAGGTAAGCCCCTTGCTGTAGGTCATCCCCATGACAGCTAAATCTGAAATTCTAATTCAGAGATCACTTATCAAAATGTCTTTATTTCTTCCAAATAACCCACGTCTCTGACGCTCCCCATGGGTTTCTTTTATACATGGTGGAGGCTTGCCTGCTGTTACTTCTGGCCCCATCCAGGTCTCCTTAGCTTCTGTGCCATGAGCTGTGCGCTCCCCGTGGGTCTCTCCATCTCCTGAGGTTCCTCCAGTTTGGGAACCCGTTGCACACCACGCTACAGCGCTCCATTGCTGATCCTGACAGCACTGGGGCTGCTCGCCTCAGCAACTGATGTTGGGGTCACTGAATTGAATACTTGACATGAATAGTAAGGCCTGTAACCTTGCTGTTTCTCCCTGTTAACTCAGGCCTCCTTTACTTCCCATCAGGCAGTGTGTAATGGAAACACACCAAATCGTTTCATCCTTCTACCCAGAATAACAGACAATTTTGCAAAATAGGCAGTAATACATTTTCAGTTTCCAAAAGTAATTAATGTGTTATTTGTATTATACAAGAGTTTCCTTGAAGGATGCTTATTACAAAGATGCTGCTTTACTTAGCCATCAAAAAGAGATGCAGTCCTCAGAAGCTAATATGAACTCTACTACTTAGATGATGGCTTGATGAGCTTTGTAAAAACTGAAAAAGATGTAAAAAAATCTTTTTTCTTCATCAGGTTCTTATAAAAATATATCCAAACTTAACCTACCTTATTGGAATTGGTGAAGTGAAACTGGAGTTGTGAGGAGCAGAAGTTTCCAGATAAGCATGCAAAAGGAGTATTGATTAGCTAAATAGCTCAGATCAATGCTCCTCAGCCTTGTTTAGTGAATGCCTCCAGTCTGAAATAGAAGTGGGTACTATTTTCAACGATATTTATTGCAAAACAAAGCTGGGACAATTTAATGGTGGACTGTGTATATGTGCTTTTGTGTCCTTGGGTGAGTGGTAGAAATCTTTCATTTTCTAAAGAAGCAGCAAGATTTGCTTTCCTTAAATCCTAAAAAAAAATCTTGAGTGTCCACTTTAAGTTCCAGGAAGGTATAATCACCAATCACTTACATGATTTTCAATGTTTATTTGTAATGAAGAAGTAGGCAGTCTAGAGCTCTACCTTATGGAAACAGAACATGACACTTTTATTACAAACCAACTGCCACCTTTTAACTCATCCATAGACAGATGCATTTAGAAGTGTGAACACGCACTGCTTTTCACCAATGACAGCTGTGGATAACCTGATGTTGGACTATCTGCTTGATAAAGATCTGAAGCAATGTCATCCTACTGAAAGCAAACACCAGAAGCTGAATATCAGAGAACTTAAGAAATACAAACGCTATATGATTACGAGGAGACTGACTATGATGAAGATACTTTGTCTAACATTTGTTTTTCCTTGGAAAACTTTGTATTTTTCTTGGACAGTCACAGTTATAAGGGCCATGTGGTCTGACAAAAGTTATTTTTTCAGATGCATGTGCCAGTAACTAATCTATGATTCTATAATTCAAGCAAAACCAGTAATTTGGTGATTTCTGAATCCTAATCTGTCAGTTAATCTTCATGGTACTGACCTCAGTTCAATAAAAATATTAACTGTGTGCATGTTTTTTATTAGCCTTTGTCTAAAAAGATAGATGCATGTATGTGCTTAAAGGTATTTATGTGCTAATGTGTATGTTTTCCATGTGGGCTCTACTTCCTGAGGCTATGAGGTAAGCAAAGAAAGCATTTTCTGTGACTTGAAAGTTGAACAGGCTATTCAGGGAAGGGAGAAAGGGATTTAGCTGGCTGTTGAGAAAAGCTTATTCTCTTAAGCCAGGATAGCAGCTGGTGGGACAAGAGACATTTTCTGGGCTTTTTCGATGCTCTGATCCAGAGATTTGTTAGCAGAAGTAGGCTGAACTAGTTCAGGCCCTCAATCTGAACTTATTTATTCATCTAATTAAGTTTTTAAAGCCCTTCATAAGAAAAGGGATTATGGAACCTGGAAAAAAGTTCAGAGAGAGGCCTTAATAACTGATGATAGCGTCTTGTCTTTCAGACTAGAGCTCTTTATAAACTCATCCAAGAATAACTTCATCTGCCACTATTCCAAAATGCCTGTCTTGCTGGCATGTGCACAATGGCAGTTAACAGAGAACAAGTCACAAAACAACAGGGTTTCTGTGAGAGGTGGAGAGGAATATGAACTCCAGGTGACATGTGAGACAGAAGCAGCGATTGCTTAGGCTGGAAGGGAAAGGGAAACCAGTACTAACATAATTAGGATAGTAGACATAATTAGTGTAAGTGGTTTGCAGTGCAAGGTTTGTCCTTTATGAGTTCATCTTCTTTGACTGTGTCCAAGATAATGATGTTGGCCTGATGCCCAGAGCCAGCAACTATCCTTGCTATAAATCTCCCAGCCTCATCTCCTGGGGCCCATCTAGCTCAACCCTGCAAGTTCTGCTGAACTCTCAAGTCTGAGTCTGGCTCCATCCTTCCACCTTCCAGGCCTAATTTCTTCTGTCACATCTGGGAACTTCAGAGGTGCTACGGGCACCAAGCACAGGCAGTTTGCCAATAGCAATCTTACAATTCCTTCCCGTAGAGCTGCTTTTCTACCCACAGATACAGACAACCCAGAAGCAGGGAGAAATCCTTAGATGTCTGTCTAGGAGGTTCTCACTGACAACTGTAAAAGCAACATTAAGGTATGACGGAAAGAGGGAAGGGTGACTCCAGGCACCGCTATGCATGTATTTATAATAGGAGGTGTATTTATGCAGAGATCCTTGGGGTATCCTTACCTATTAGGTGAAAAACAGTTCTAAAGGCACAGAGCCAAGATACCACTTCTATAGCAAGTCAGAACCGGGATGGCTGCCATCGGTCTTGAGGAGAAATGTGTTGTTGCCATCTCCCAGGTAATCTTCTCCTACCCTACCAACCCGTTGGTAGAAGAATTCTCAATAAGGCAGTGCAGCAAGATTCTGAAGTATACTTGAGTTCTAAGAAAACACAGATGGTGTTCAGTACACTCTGTGTTCAGTACAGAGGTGAGATGAGTACTCTTTGCAGTTCTGACTCCTAAGAAAAGTTTGAGTATTTGGGAGGTTTCAGCAGGCAACCCTCAGGGATTCAGACCCTGAGGAAATGCTGTGATCGGTAGGCAGTAGAGTAGTGGTTGTGGAGAGAAAGCCAACCACTAAGTGCATAAACAGTCCTTGAAAGAGGAACATGACCCTTTAGGTATCATATCGAATCAGCTGGTTCCCCAGCAGAGGAAGTTCAAAATTTGGTCCTCATTAAAGATTCCTGAATCTGTTACTGACACAATCCTTAGCAAATCATTTAACTTATGTTTGTGTTTCATACCAGTTCTTTGACCTTCTTCTCAGTGACTTGTTAGAGACGAGAGGTCCCCTCTTGTCTGGGCTGAGTAGGATGCAAAGAATTTTATACTGGAGAAGAGAAAAGAAGGCAAGAAAAGAAACACAACCAGGAAAGACTCTGAAGGAAAAGGAGTTTGTTTCAAGAGGAGTCCTTTCTACCTCCCTGTTCTCAAATATTATAGAATGGGAGAACATGTAGTTAAAAAAACCCAATAGATTATAATCCAGTATTCCAGCAAACCTTTAATTCATGCTCCCCCATCCCCATCCCCCCCCCCCCAATTTTCACCTCCCTTTTCAATATTCATCTCAAATAGTCAGCACAGGCAACTCTTAGCAGAAGAACACAGGCAATAGCTTAACATGTTAATGGGCCATTTTGGTGCAAGCTGGCAAAGTTTAGGATCCTATTGGAAAAAGAGCCCCTAAACTAAAAGAGCTGATGGATTACAAGAGTTTTGACAGAAGGCTGTAAGGGAGAAACAGTAAGTAAGTAAAAGCTGGCAGTGTCCTCACTTGGCGCGGTAATTCCTACTTCATTGTTTTATTTCCTATGTGTGAGTACATCGCTTAGAAGACCTCTCTAATTGTTTGCATTTTGGAGAGCCCTTTGTTCAGGAGAGGTGTCACATTGAGTGCTCATTTCATTTTTCTTCTTTCACTTTTTAATTAGAAAAAAATTGTAAATGCACAATGTATCTGGGATATTTAGGATGAAAAGACTTCATTTGGAAAGGGATTGGTAATGAGGGCTTGGAAGATCCATTTAGTAGTTAAACTTCAATGCACTTTTTTCTATCTATCCTGACCAATTTTATTTGCTGATGCAAAGCCTGCTATAGACTCATGAGTCATCCATTATAATTATTTTTAACCACTACATTGTTTCTCATTCACAGGAAGTTTGCAGTTTGCTTCTTACCAAAGGAAGAAAAAAAATCATTTGTGCTTAAATATTTATCATGATACAAATTTAGAAGCAGAAAATGGTGGAAAAACATCTCTAAAATCAGGCTTTCTCTGGCATTTAATCCGTGATGGAGGTCTTAGATGTTCTGGAAAGCAAAAATGGGTCAGGCTGCAGGCATCAAAAGATGAGGCAGCTGCCTGCATTAAGGAGACTGCTAGGAGCAGTTAAGCAGTCCCACTGGTAATTGTGGCTCCAATTTTGGCTAAACCAGTTCTGCCTTGATCCTTCCTCTCAACTTCTGGTCAGTGTGGGACTGCAGGAAAGACAAAGTTGCTCCTTTCTGGTGAAGCATGAACAAACCTGCTGCTGGTGAGGATTGGCAGAAGGACAAATGACTTAATAGATTTTGGAATCCTGCTGTAGGAAACAGGTCCATTGTCCTTGAGAAAGAAAAAAGTCAATTGTCTCACAGCCAGAAGAGATGTGCGGATGAACTGGTGATGAATGTGAATTGCATGAAGACAGAGACTGAAAAAAATGCTGGCACTATGGTTTTCAAAAGACAGGTTATTAGTCATCTGGAATTTGTTTTCCTTTCTTTAGAGTTGCAGCTTATTTGAAGTCTGAGCTTCTAGATGGCAATGAGAAGGAAAAGAACTCTGACTGTTCTTGTGACAGCAAGCCCTTCAATGAGGGAGCCCAAAGGAATAGGGAAGTCCGCATCCATAAGGTACTGTGGATGCTAAAAGTTTACATCCAGGGCCTGGGCAACTTCTCTGAGTCCAGATCTACTGGACAGCTGTCCAAGAATTCTGTAAGTCAAGTGATTTGAAGGCTGGCAGAGCACCCTGGAGAGGAATCACTGCCTTTTTCTTATGCTCTTTCCTCTTGCTGCATCTTTTTGGAGACAAGTTACTCCCCTCGATAAACAGAAATACTGTGGCCAGCAGGACTAGAGCAGTGTTTGTACTTGGCACTGGTGAGTCCCCTCCTCAAATATGTATCACAGTATCACAGTATCACAGTATGTTAGAGGTTGGAAGGGACCTCAAAAGATCATCTAGTCCTAGATAAGGTTACACAAGAATGTGTCCAGGCGGGTTTTGAATGTCTCCAGAGAAGGAGACTCCACAACCTCCCTGGGCAGCCTGTTCCAGTGTTCTGTCACCCTCACTGAGAAGAAGTTTCTTCTCAAGTTTAAGTGGAACCTCTTGTGTTCCAATTTGTACCCATTACCCCTTGTCCTATGTGTTCAGTTTGGGTCCCTCTGTCCAAGAAAGACATTGGCACACTGGAGTGTGTTCAGAGGAAGACAGCAAAGCTGGTGAAGGGCCTGGAGAACAAGTCTGATGAGGAGCAGTTGAGGGACCTGGGGGTTTTTGCCTGGAGAAAAGGAGGCTCTGGGGAGATCATATCATTCTCTACAACTGCCTAAATGGAGGTTGTAGGAGGTTGGGGTCAGTCTCTTCTCCCAAGTAACAAATGATAGGACAAGAGGAAATGGCCTCAAGCTGCACCAGGGGAGGTTTAGATTGTAGATTAGGAAAAATTTTGTCCCCAAAACGGTTGTCAAGAACTGAAACAGGCTGCCTAGGGAAGTGGTGCAGTCACCACCCCTGGAGGTATTTGAAAGACATGTAGATGTGGTGCACAAGGATATTTTGTGGTTTAGTGATGAACTTGGCAGTGCTGGGTTAATGATTGGACTTGATGATATTAAATGTCTTTTCTAACCTAAATGATTTTATGATTCTATGATTCTATAATCTGACCTCAAATAGCCTGGTCTAATATGAGCAGCAGGCTGTCATACTTTGAGTGATGATCTCAATCATGCAATGAGGTAATGTCCTTAGCACAATGGAAGCCACTAAAAGCCAGAATTATTAGCTTCAGCATGTTGTCACATCCAGGAGTGGATCTTACCTCAGTGATAACAGGGTTCATCCCCACCATAACTTTATATACATCAAAAAATCATTCCTTGTTTTCTGCCTTAGCTGTGGCAAGCAGTAGTGGCAAAACATAACAAAGGTTTAGGAGAACAGTTTTATACAGAATAGCAACAGTAAATGCTATTCATTGTCAAGATAATACAAGTTGAGAATAGAAGGTGCTGTACCTTCTAAAGAACTTTGCACCTTCATCCTACACACTCTTTCTTGAGCTTGTTCTGTCACTGCATTCCCATCTGCTGTGAGCATCAACAGAGTCAGAAAAATCCCCAAGTGAAGACATACAACAACCTGTTACAATATGTGACAAATGTCCGTAGACCTACATATTAACATATCCTTAATGAAGGCTTTAACATGTTGCAGAGTTCTTGTGTGTCTGTGTACCAGCACAATAATCCTCAGAGGGGGTTTTGCCTGCTATCCCAATATGCTTGGGAATGCGCTAGGCAAAAAAGAGGTTTTCAGGAGGAAATTTTAAGGTCCTTTATAGGTCATGGGCCTATTATTAGCTTTCCAATCTATAAGAAACGAATATTCTTTTCTTGTTGGCCGTACCTTGGCAAAGGATAACCTTAAATGTTCTTGCTTTATAGGATGCCGTTCTCTTTATCCTACGTTGTGTTATACTCATGCACACAGGATCATGTCTACTGCATTATTTTGTCAAGATGCCCACCAGTTAAAAGGCATCGGAGCTGTAAGTAGTCACACGGATGTTGCAAATAGGTTTCAGGCCTGAGCCAGTACCTTGCCCTTCGGTACTGTATAATGTGGAATGTCAGCTGGGACAGCACTAAGTGAGGTTTTGCTTCATCATTCCATGACACAAATGTGACTATAGAAAAGTTGTGTGTTTTGACCTAATTCTGTCATCATATAATTATTAGTCTAAGTGCATTGTCATTACCACATTGCTCAGAAGGACACCATAACCTTTGTGCATCCCTTGATTGTATTTATCTAATAATTCCTTCATATCTTGCCTCCTCTTTTTCACAGATGGCTTACAATGTGCCTTTCAAAACAGCAGAGACTAGTGAAATTTATAATTGCACAGAGAAATCATTGTTCTGTCTGAAATGCTTCTTATTGGAATGTAAAATGCAGCTTACATGTGTCAAAATGTTAAAGATTTCTATTGGGATTGTGCCTAAGGCAGATCAAAGAATTTTTGTTGTTCTTTGTACAAATATTTAAATAAAAGGGGGGGGGGAAGGAAATAGGTTAAGATTAGATTTTTTTAATTAAGAAAATAAATTAAAAATATATTATTTTGGATTTGATAGCATTTTATTTACTTGTTCCCTTTTTGTGTTACAAAGAGAAGAGAGTGATCACAAAGAAAACGTATATTGATTCGGATTTAGTTAGCCTTCTCAAGTTACTAATTCACTTTTGAAACAAAAAGCCATTTTAAGAAATAAAAACATCAATGTGTAATATTGTGTCATCTCCAACAAAGGATCACCTTTTCCTTTGAGCAAACTGTCCCCTGAGCTTGTGAATAGGGTCAGTCCTCACAGCTGTATTGCTCAGTGATGACAAACTCTTTGCCAGAACATTTTTCCAAGTTCTATTTGTAGTGTAATTATCAACAGCTTTTACATTGCCCTGATTTATTTCTTCCAAACTTCATTGTTATTCCAGAACCTCATATAAAGAATTATTTGTGAAAGCAGGAAATGTGTCTTATTACCTCCTAATCATTTTAGATATAAACTGTCTGGATGTTTTTCAGCTAATATATCTAATTATCTCACTCTCTGAAAGGGTCTTACCAAATATGGCTGCACCTAATAGTGGATAATTAATTATATTAATCACAGCTAGTAATTTCAGATGGCTGTCTGAATCTGACACATACTAATGCATCAGTTAAAAACATGCCAAGCCTCATGCTGGAATCTATTAGGAGATAGGTCGACTACAATATCACTTACATTTCTGAGTATAAATTATGTAGGTCAGTAATTTCATAATGACAAAATTGTAATGATGATCCCTGATAAATTATATCCTTCTAGAATTACTTTTTCTCTCTCTTTTCTTTTTTTTTTTCCTTAGTTTGCATGGACAAACTGCTATCTAGGGAAGTTGGTATTTGGCAGCACAAATGAGCTTCAAAGGAACTGCCAGGACATGTAACTTGGTGAAAACAGGTGAGTTGAGCAGAAAAGGTGACACATTGAAATGGCTCATGTGTAGCTCCTGCATAGCCCTTGTCAAAACATAGTGGCTCTCTGTCCCGAGACCAAGGAAGTGTAATATTGGATGTGATCTGACTTGCGCCTCTCTGAAATGTCACTGCACTTTATATGAGTTCTTATCTCAAAGCAAACATCTCTGCTTTTGATACCAGTGCACGGGAAAATGTCATTAAAGTGTTGTCTCAAATAGAGTTGAGTAACAACAGTCTGTAAAGTTTAATCTGCCACCTCTTTATGCCCTCAATAAAGTAGAATCTGAAACCATATAATCATTCCCTCAAGAGTGTATTATTTATTCATAGTCATTAAACCTCCTGTATATAAAAGACATGCAAAGAAGGCAGAAATTAGATCTGAAGAGAAGTGCACATGAATATGTTGATTTAGCCACTTTTTCTGTTTTTAGAATCTTGAAAAACAGTTTCTCACTTTCTCAAATTCACGTGCTACAAGAACTTAATGAATGACTATTTTTACCAGTATTTATTTTCACAGACTGATCTGGTTTATTCAAAGTCTGAGCTGTGTTGCTGCCTCAGGTAACTCATCTCTTTTTCAAGCTGCTCCTGAACGTGCACAATCATTGCCGAGACGAACACTGTCATGTACAAACTGCACCTCTAAATTCACTTTCCATAAACAGTCAAAAGCGATTTCTTGCGTATTTGCAGAAAGGAGAATGAAACTTGCATAAGCACAGATGAAATGACTTAATTTCAGACTCATGTGGGATATTTACTTATAATTTGTTTGGTTATTCACAAATGTCTCAATGCTAAACAAAGAGAAACAATACAAACCATCTAGCAATGTTTTGCCATTGGTTTTCATATACGTACGTTAAGTGAAGACAGTCCTGACCTGATAGTACATAAACATCCTCAGGGTATTAACAGTGATCTGTGAGTGGTCTAACTACTTAATAAGCCAAATATTGATTTTAGAGCATGTATTGAGACAGTGTATGAAAATAAATATCAGAAGTTACTGTGATTTGGCATGTGTCTGGTAGCTCATTAAATTGCTGTAACACAATCACTTGTGATCCCTCGGGTTTTTCCTAATTCTCAGTCTCCTCAGTAGAGCGATCAGGAGCAATCATTTTTTCAGCTCTAGGCCATGAAAACTGTGGATATGTTGATTTTCTCTCTCTCTCTCTGTATCTATATATATATTTCTTTTTACCATAAACCTGCAAATCGTAAACTCCTTTGAGAATTCATGGGAATAGTGAGATTCATGTGTTAAACTAATGTCCAGTCTTAGAAAAATATAAGCTGTAGAGTACTCAGTACCCTCATGGTAACTGAAGAGAAGGTCTCAGATGAGAATGTTGACACTAATACAGGTGAGGGCAGAGATGAAGTTGGAGAAAACGGGAGTGAATGGGAATGACAGGTAATCAGCTAGGGATAGGTTTAGCAGAAACATAAGGTTCTTGGGTTATTCTTCTCCCAGAATTAAAATAGAATGATTGCATTGTTTGGTTCAGATGTACAAACTGTGTGAAATGCCAAATCAGGCTGCCTTCCTAGTGAAGGAATTGCTTATTTTCAGTTTTTCCTGTGTGTCTTTGGCTGCTTTGCTGCCTGGACATCAACATATTCTCCAGTTAGCCTAGACAAGATGAATGGTGTCTGATGAGCTCTGGGTTTCTGTGAGATGGTAAGTGCTCTGTGTACCCTATGCACCCTGTGCCCAGCTCCATCACATTAACTGTACATTGCTCACTGGTGACCCAGGGCTGACAGCAGTGCCCTCTGCCATCTGTCACATCACAGTGATTGATAAAAGTGGACTTCAGTTAGTTGAACACTGGCATCAGGAGACAACTAACTACAGATGAGTGGGGGAAATATGACTGTGGCAGAGTTTATTGTCAGGAGACTGTAGAAGCCTCTGACAAGGCTTGGTGCAAAGGACTGATGCCCATAATCTGTCTTTGGACCATATTGGTATGGTAAGAGATGTTTCTCAACAAACAGATCCAGGTCATGGAAACAGCAGGCAGAAGATAAAATGGCACATATGAAGAGAGCAGGCTATTATTATGGTTTAATCTCTCAGTCTATACTCGGCTGCTTTGTCTGCGGAAAATTGAAGCCAAGAAGATATTTTCCTTTTTTTCCACAGAAAGCAGCTCCCTTTTGTTTCCTGCCTCAGAACACTTTAACTTCTGCCTTGTCCCTTCCATATAATTTCATGGAAGAGCTTTGGATAGCTATGCCTAGCAGTCAGTGTGTGTAGCTGCTCTGTGCTAACTACCTGGTTATAACAGATAGACTGTCTTCCTATTCATCACTTGTTTTTATTATCTACCTAATAAGGCTTGTGTTCTCAATTTATTCATAGCCTACTGAAATACACAGAAAGTTTACTTTGACATATTATGTTGTTCATTTTTATCCTTGTTTTTATTTAAGCCAGGGTTTTACCCCTAGTGTCTGAACTAGTTTGGAGTCATCCTGCTGAGCTCCTCATGAGGGCTTTTGGTCTTGAGATGAGCAGTTTGCTCAAATCAGAGTATTTATTTACTTTATGCTTGTGTATGTCCAACCAAGAGAGGGGATTGTGTTAGTGTGTGCTAATGCAGGATGTGTGATTAGGCGACGTGGAAGTACTCCTTAAAGTTGCTTTGCTTCTCACAAAGTCTTCATGTAACAATACCCTGCAAGAGGAAACACTGTTCCAGGGAAGTTCAGGCTGATCTAGCAGCTACTGATTTGATCCCATGTGTTCTTCCGTCCAAGTAGCCAGATCCACAGCTGTCTTGTCCCAGTGCATCTCACATAAAACAGAAACCAAAATACTGCATTACAGAAGAAGCAACCCAAAAAGAGGCAACAGTGTTAAAACTCATCATAAATATTACAAGATTAACGAATTCCTTTAACAGGGAAGCAAATGTACAGTCTGACCTTGTTCTGATCAGAGGCTTGAAAGCTTGAAATAACTTCTGGGCCACACTGCACTTAATGAACATGTAGCTAAATAAATAACCTTAATGGCCGCACATTTTCCCTAAGGAAGTGTCATTTCACACTCCTGTGCTGTCCAAATGGGGCTTTCATAACAGCTAACGTACCCAAATAGCCCTTAGCTGAATCACACTTGCTTTTCCTCAATGCCATTCAAGTCCAGGAAGATGCCATATACAATTAGCCACTCCTGCATCCCTGCTTTCTGGAGTCTGGAAGACAGCAAGAGAAGGATAACTGCGCTTTATGTTTGTTTGGGCTTAAAGGCAGTAAAGTGGCCTGAAAGAAAGATGGACCAGGGAAGAAGCGGGCAGGAATGGGCGCTGGTGAGGAGGATGCTGCACTAAATAGGGGAACCTATTAATAGGTGGCAGCTTTCAGAAGCTTCTGAAGAGATGCAAGAAGGCAGATATGAGCTCAGTGGTGGAGCAGAATGCCTGCTGAGATATTATTCTCCAGTAGCCTTTGATTAAAACAAGATAAATATATTTCCATGACAAATCAGCAAGTTCCACTGGAAATTAATGTCAGTTGGGTGCCAAATTTACACTTATGTCAATGAGAAACTTCCTTCACCAAAATGTCTGAATGAGCAAACTTCTTCAGCTGACATTTCAGCCCAACCCTCCAAGCATTCTGTTCCCCTATGAACAGGACAGCAAGAGAGCTTTGAAAATGGTCTGTTTGTGTAACTCAGAGAAGCTGCATAGGATTTGGTTATAGGTTCTTATGAGCACAGCCCATCTGTTAGCCCTTCTCCTCTCCATACAAAACAGTGAGGATATGTTGGGGGAACACAACAGTAACTGTCCGTGTCCTTGACTGATCTTTAAGGCAATCTTCTTGTTTAGATATACTGACCTTGTCTGATCCATTTGTAGAACCATGCACTGAACAAGAGTCTGCAGCACACTTTGTCACTCAGTGTCACTATACTCATACATGGCCTTCTGTAGCTGAAGTAATCTTTGCTACAAATTATTACTATTTTCCTCTTGTTCTTTTCACTGAGAACATGAAATACAAATTTTTTTGTATATCTGAACACTGTTGTCATACATGTTCCCCTAATCTCACTTCTTTCTGACTCTGTCATAGGTCATGCTTACCACATTGCTTACTAACCTTATTCACTCTCAGATTTGCAGAAACATTTCTAATGTGTGGTGCTCAGAGGTGGTCACGGAGTTCTAGCTCAGGCTCCTGTACCACTAATTGCAGTGGAATAATGATGACTGATGTTTTACATATGTTATACATGGAAGTTAATTTCAAAATTAAATTTGTTTTTTGTAGCAGGAATCAACATTAGAATCATAGAATCCAAGGACAGTTTGGGTTGAAGGGATCTTCAAAGATCATCGAGTTCCAATCCTCCCTGAGCCTCCTTCCAGTCCTCCCAGCCTCTATTGACGTTTGAGATTGCACTGACCCATGTGCAGTACCTTGCACCTGGGCTCGTTGAACCTCATGAGGTTCACCTGGTCCCACTCCTCAAGCCTGTCAAGGTCCCTCTGGGTGGAATCCCTTCCCTATAGTGAATTAACACTACAGCTCAGCTCAGTGGTTTGTAACCTTGCTGAGGGTGCACCAAATCCCACTGTCCATATCATTGATGAAGACATTAAGTAGTATTGATCCCAATACAGACCCTTTAGCAACATCTCTTGTTACTGGGTGCTGAATGTATTGTTATGTGGAATACACCTAATTTACTGAAACATTCCTTAACCTGTTCTTTCTTTTTCTAACCTGTACGGTTATTTTCTTACAAAGAATAGATGTAATACTCCAATTTCACTTAAGTAGTATTTGAAGACTGAAGAGTAATTTAACTTTCTTATTCTTTTGTTATTAGTTTTTCTTTCTAGCTAAGAAATAGCTACATTTCCCTTTGTCCTTTTTTCCTTTTTTTGTGTTGTCTTTTTTGACTCCTGTTGTGTTTGTCCAATTTGTCCTGATTACCTTGCTTTATTCTATGACAGCTGTATGTGATTCTGAAGTTTAGGCTTTCTGACTGTAATTTTCATGATTACTTTGGGGGGCGCAAGGGCAAATCAGGCTGTTACAGAATAGATTAAATCTATGTGGGTAGTGTTACTCTCCTAAAAGGATTATATTGTCCAGTCATCTTTTATATACATGGCTATAATTAAAAGTTTTATCATTTGACTTTATCACCTCAGAGATTATCTCATGCCTACAATATCCTGCTGCATCTTTAAGGACATGGCAATTTATCTGCTGTTGAACATTTTGTCAGGGAGAATAAATGAACAATTTTAGTGGCTAGATGCCACCCATTTCTATTGTTACTGCAGACACTAACTTCTCATACTTGGCTGCCTTGATGAAATACTATAGCAAAGATTTGTTTTAAGATATTTGTATAATATATAAATGATGACAATAATTCTCTAGAGACATGCTTTTAAGAACCATAATCTATTATTCCTTCTGAAACAGGAAAGCCATAAAACATCAGCTGAAGGCTGATGAGTTATGAAACACCCTGACTCATTAGATACATGAACATGGCAGAAATTCTGGAACAAATTACCTGACTTGTGATGATAATTAATAATATTTATCTAGCTCTTTTCATCCTCAGAGATTCAAAGGCTTTTCTTCGACATTCAGTATCCAACACAGGAAATGAGACATAAAAATCAGCTGTATTCCCTCAGGAGTAAATGAGGGAATGACAGTTTGCTGAAGGCAGTTACATTATAGCTGACAGTTACCAATTGTCACAGGAGCTATACGCAAAAATTCACCATCCGAGCTCAGCAGCTAATTTCTGCTTTACTCTAGGCAAGTTTTCCAACATACCTGCCCTAATGCCTAATGCCGAAAGCCATGCGGAGACCCTGAGGTGTTGCTAGCATAATCAGAGTTTATGGCTCTCTTGCTGTCTATAAGTAAACAGTATTTCTTCGTCAGCATGAGTTAACAATGTATCATTAAAGCGCTGCTTGTTGGATTTAATATTTCCTTAGCACTCTACAGACATGGACTCATTATCTTCATCTCTCACAAACTGGGTGACTGGTTGCATGGCCTCTCTTTCACAAGTCAAGAAACTAAGGTGAGAATCAAAGCACACTAATTATGCTACCATATGAAACAATGTAAGGGTGGTATCAGCATCTTTATAAGTTGCCTTTGGGTTTCTAGATCATCAATCAAGCATAGGGTGTGATTCATGTCATCCTAAAGTAAATAGCTACATTTGGTTAAATGACTCACCCTATGCTTCATTGGCTCTGTGGACTTGTTTTCGATTAACCATAATAGGAACACAAGAAACTTGCTCAGATGTCAATGGTTACATTGCTGGGTGCAAATTTAGTTAGGGAAGTTTTGGGAAGCTACGGTACAAAGCCCTGCCCTAAAAGCCACAAAGGAATATGAATAACACATACTTTCAGATCCCAATAAAGACCACTAGATCCAGCCTGCTCTAGCTGTTTTGCAGGGATCAAGCTAATATCAATAAAACCTGGATAAACTTGCCTTCCTCTCTACCATGACAAGATGTCCCATCCCTCAAAGAATGATCTGTAGTCACGAAGCGCAGGAATGATCCCTGTACCGTGACTGTCACCTTTCTGCTTTGAGTACATGTGTGAGAGTACAGTGAATACAGTGGCAAGACCATGGGGCAAATCCAGCAACCTGGTATGTAAGACTGCCAGATGGAAGCTGACTGCATGAATGGTGGAAAGGCAGGACGAGGATGGAATATTTAGTCATTTACTATGGATCCCAGATTTCAGGGATGTGACTGTTTCTCTTCATTGACTGCACAGAGAGCCTGTGTGTGACAGTCAATATCCTGCACTGCTTTCATAACATCTAAAAGGAGTTTTAAGTGATTTAGGAGATTGAAGAATGAAAGTGACTCCAGCTATTTTTTGGACATATCGATAATTCTGGTGTTTGGATTAAAGAAAATACACACTATAAACACAGCTTTAGAGACTGCTTCTTAGAGACCAACAGACATGTAATCTGATGGCTCTTTGTTATTAAAGCAGTTGGGGAAGAAGCAGGAACAGAAACTCAGGAGAGAAACTAGTTTCAGTTTCTTCAGAATCCAAAGAATGGTTTCCTTTCACGAGACATATTTCCCCTTTACATAGAAAAGGGGTTTATGTTTTGAAAATCTTTCCGTTTCTAAGGTGCATTGCAGATATATTTTAGGGAATCATGTGAAATGTCCTCATGCTTTCAAGGTTCCCTTGGGAGCATATGGTTGATCAAAAAACAAACTCAGCGAATGATGACACAAACAGAATACTAGTGGCTATCACTTACCCTATGTATCAGACACATGCTGGAGCATAAACATGGGGGTATATTAGCAGTTACTGATGCCATCTGGTCTTTTTCCTATTCTGGTTGTATAACAGTTCCTGCATTTTAGCAGAGCCACGTTGTAGGGAATTGATAGTGAGAAGTAACAGCCGTCCAAGCACAGGAAATTTAAACAGTTAATGATGCAGAAAACGCATGAGAGAAATGAGGTTGGAACTTTGGCATCCCAGCTCAGAAACAAAAGGTAACAGCAACCACAATAGCAACAAACAACACATCTGTCGATGTAAGCACTAAAGTGTTTCCAACTTGGAAAGGAAATTACCATCTAGAGATTAGAAACTGTATAAACCACCGTGACCCAGAAGCACATTTAAGAGGAAGGGGAATTCATCCAAGCGTTCAGCTCTTCCGAGCTGCCTGCAGGAGCACTGAAGATACACAGGCACCAGATGCTGAGGGCTGAGTAGTCAGTAGAAAGTTCTATGGTACTTCAGAATGACAATATTTTTTCCTATTTAAGGAACAATATTAAACCAAACCCATAAGAAAATCCTTCAGGACAGTTTCTAGCTGGTGGCTAAGTGCAAGAACCTGTGATATGAGAATCTGCACTCATACCTAATATCTTACCCTCCAGGCTCTTCTCTTACAGCTGCCTCATCCTTCATAAGTAGAAGAAGATTAATTGAATTAGGGATTTGGTCTGATTTTCCTGTAACTTAAGGCATTGTGAGACATTGGGAGCTTGCTAGCTGCTGTTTCATGCTCTGTTTCTGACTAAAGTTTCCATGTTAAAATCTATTTCAGCCAAAGTTTCAGCAAAAGCTTTCTACTCATAGGAAAAGTGGCAAAGAATGGTAATTTTCCAACAAACGTTAATTTTCCAGAACATTTCCAGTCATACCCTGCTTGGATGTGTAACACTTCCTCACTGATGTGAACAGGAGAGAACTTGGGAAAACTGCAGCCAGATTTCTACCGGATTTCCTGAGTGATCTTAGAATCATAGAATCACAGAATCAGCTAGGCTGGAAAAGATCTTTAAGATCATTAAGTCCAACCATTACCTCAGGACTGCCAAGACCACCACTAAACCGTATCGCTGATGGCCTCATGTACATGGTTTTTGAACACATCCAGGGACAATAACTCCACTACTTTCTTGAGAAGCTTGCAAAGGCAGCATTAAATACCTCAGCTTTTTC
This sequence comes from Psittacula echo, assembly GCF_963264785.1. Taxonomy (NCBI): domain Eukaryota; kingdom Metazoa; phylum Chordata; class Aves; order Psittaciformes; family Psittacidae; genus Psittacula; species Psittacula echo. Next base: position 152,453,329 of record NC_137737.1, on the reverse strand, counting down.
TTCATTCTCAGTCACTTGGCTTCCCCTAGTATCCAGTAGAGGATGGAGCTTCTCCTTGGCCCTCCTTTTATTGCTAATGTATTTGTAAAAATACTCTTTATTATCTTTTATGGCAGTTACCAGATTTAGTTCCATCTGTGCCTTCATCTTTCTAACGTTCTGTCTACATAACAACATCCTTGTGCTTTTCATGGGGTAACTGTCCCTTCTTCCGTAGATCATAAATTCTCTTTCTTTTCCTGAGTTCTAGCACTACCTCCTTGTTCAGCCAGGCTGGTCTCTTCCCCACTGACTTGATTTTCTGCATACAGGGATTGCTTGCTCCTGTACTTTAAGGATTTCATTCTTGAAGAGTGTTCAGCCTTTCTGGACCCCTTCATCCTTTAGTAATGGCTCCCAAGGAATTCTGCCAATCAGCACCCTAAACACGCCAAAGTCAGCCCTCCTGAAGTCTAAGGGGGAGGTTTTGCTGACCTTTTGCCTGACTTCTCCAAGGATTGAAAATTCAATCATTTCCTGATCAGTTTGCCCAAGGCAGCCTCCAGCCATCACATCACCCACCAGACCTTCTCTGTTTGCGAACAGCAGATCTAGCCAGGCATCTCCCCTAGCTGGCTCACTACCAGCCAGAAGAAGTTATCTTCCACACCCTTCAAGAACCTCCTGGATCGTTTCTGCTCTGCTGCGTTGTACTTCTAGAGACATCTGGTAGGTCGAAATCCCCCACGAGAACAAAGGCAAGCAGTCATGAAACTTCTCCCAGTTGTTTGAAGAACACCTCATCTCTAGCTTCATCCTGGCTGGGTGGTCTGTAACAGACTCCTACCAGGGTATTTGCTTGGTTGGCCTTTCCCCCCATCTTCACCCACAAACATTCAGCCTTCTCACTCACAACATCTAGTTCAGGCAGTTGATGCACTCCCTGACATACAACACAACCCCACCGCCTCTTTTTCCTTGCCTTTGCCTTCTGAAAAGCCTGCAGCCATCCATTGCAGCACTTCAATCACAAGAATCATTCCAACAGGTTTCTGTGATGGTGATTATGTCACGGTTTCCGTGCTGCACATGACATCTTGCATGAGTCATTTAATCTTTCGTGCTTTGCTTTTATCCCCTTTCTCATCTAGGATTTCTGTCATTCTTTCTCAGTTTTAAGGTGAACAACAGAATAATTTTGGGAGGGTGGTGGGTGATGATATTTACTGCAGTTAGAGTGTGAAAAAAAGGTTTTTATCTTTTTAACTGTCCTGTAAACTTTGTTTGCTCTGAAAGTTTTGATGTTTCCGTTGCTCTTCATCTGTTTATCACAAGTTAGCTGTGTCATGTCCAAGGAATTTATCTTTTCATTATTTTCTCATTCTTTCAGCACACATTTCTTCCTAAATGATACAGCAGCAGAAGGAAAAAAAAAACAAAACACCTGCTGTTCCTGTCTGTGTTCTGCAGCTAGAAAAAATGAGTCATTAGTTCAGAGGCAATTTCCAACCCACTTACAAAATCTGTGAACACTAATCTTACGTTTGCCACCCTATTGTGCTTCAGGAAAATGTCCAGCCACAGAGAGCCCCCTAATAAAATAACTAATACAGGTTTCGTTAGGGAGAGCAACCTTCTGCTGTAAGTAAAGATGGGAGTGTTTACTCACTTATTTTTCACTCATATAACCATAAAAGTGCTATCTACTTTTATATATATAAGTCTATCTGTATATTTATATGTATATAAGTATAAAACCCCTCTACATAAAGAATTTGATCTAAATCAAAATAAACTTGCTTTTCTCAGTTATTCCGTATGAAGCCTGTGAAACCATGACAGGGGCTGTTGTCTCTCCAGTCCCCTTATAACAAGAGTTTGGGGACCAGCACAGTTATAGTCACTGGAAAGCCAAAGAGGATTAATGAGGAAAAGAGCTTTTCCTTGTGAACACAAGAGGTTGCGGACACAGGGGTTCCTACATACTTACCACCTCCTTGCTGTTCAAGCTGGGATGCTTTTGAGTGCAGGTGTGTAATCCTGGGATTCCCCAGTGCCCAATGATTAATAGGGGTTATCAGGCAGATCAGGGTAATTAAATGCCTAATACCCATCTCTCTATGAGCAAAAGCTCTCTGGGATGAATATCCTGAAGCCTTCTACATCCAAAATGGTTAAAGTGCCATTGCTTGTAGCTGAGGTCTTTGGTCTTGCTCACAGATTTTTCTCCTTCGGCATCTTTTCTGAGGTTTGGTTTTTTTTGTGAAGAAAGACCAAGCATTACTTAGACACAAATCCTGACCTAGCTCTGGAAAGAGATAGTGGGTACTGCAGCCAATGCTGTTCTTGGTGTGGTGCTAAAAAGCTGGACCAAAGCGTGCTAAAACCAAACAAACCTTGCAACAGCTTGCATTAAGACTTGAGCAAAATGTGACCCATGAAAATAGGTAAAACTGGGAAACTGCATTTATTCAAATCACAAAATGGAGGAGGAGATGCAAACACACGTAATTTCCACTTAATCATCACGTTGTGAAATCCAACACATTACCGTGTCAGCACCAAACCAATAAATTGCCACTGTCTTTCCTAAATCTGAAGAAAGACACAGCACACCTGCTTGCCGAGGAGAAGAAAAGCTGTAATTAGTGCTGAGTGACTGCTTCTGTAGCTGTGTGGATGAGGCAGACTCCAGAGCTTGCTCACTGCCAGTCAGTAAATATCTGCGTCATTCACAAGCTACAGATGTGTTCATACTTAACATTCTTTTCATATCCCTCCGCTGAGAGTTTGATTGGAACAGCAAAAATACTTTGCAGTCTGAAGACAGGTCTCCCTACAGTGCTTCAGACTCCTCCACAGACACAAATTAGTTCAGCTTCACAGACCTTATTCCACCAGTTAAATGGAAGGGGAAAAAACTTGTCTGTTAATTAAATAAATAAATAAATGAAAAGAACAGGTTTGGGACTCTTGAGGCTCAGGGACATAGGACAATATGATACTTCAAACAGTAAAAGTTGCAGGAGGCACCTGTAACACAAAACACAGGTTCAGTTCCCTGTCTACCCATGCCTATATCTGCTGGGAATCACTCAGGTGCTCCTCACCCAAATGGGATTCTTGCTTACATTAAAATCAGGTGGTAAAATGACGATAAAGATCCTTTTCCAACTACTTGATTTATTTCTCAGTTATCTCTCCTTGTTGTCTATTAGTATCAGCACTGTAGAGCCTGTTCAGCTGTGGTATGATTAGGGGAATTTGATCTTTCTCCTTTTATTTTGCTGAATGTTAATCCATATTCAGAAGTTTCATTTAAATCCTCATTCCCACTGAATTAAATGACTCAGATAAACAGCCACTGACTTTTTTTAGAATAGTCTGTCAAAATTCATTAAGGATTTCTGGATCTGTCCTCTAGTCGTACAATTTTTGGCTAAGGTTGAGGTATGGTGCATTACTGTTGATCATCCGTTGAGATATGACTTCCTAACTGGGTATGCATCTATTCTACAGTAGGTCAGCAGTATTCTAGCATTAGGTCAGAATGCTGTTTTAAATCACCACTGTAAGAGATTGAGGCAAAGCCATATTATAGGATAGATCAGGTTGGAAGAGACCTCAAAAGATCATCTGGTACAATCTGTCATGGAAAAGGGAGCCTAGATGAGATATTCTAGCATCCTGTATAGTCACATCCTGAAAACCTCCAGCAACGCGTACTCTACCAAATCCCTAAGGAGGTTGTTCTAGTGATTGATTGTTCTCACTGTAAAATGATTACCTCTTATGTGGAGAAGTGACACTTGTACTCATTGCCCCGTATTCTCTCCTCGTGGCTCCTGTGAAGAGAGAGACTCCATTCTCTTTGTACCTGGCCTTTTAAGTACTGGAGTACCGTGATGAGGCTTTCTCTGAGCCATCTGTTCTTCAAGGGGAAAAGACATAACTCCTTCAGTCTTTCCTTATAGGGCAGATTCTCCAACCCCTAGATCATTTCATGGCTCACTTTTGTACCCTCTCAAGTCTATCCATGTCTTTTCTGAATTGTAGGCACAAGAACTGGACACAGTACTCCAGTCCTGAAAAGCATTGAATGGGATGATCACACCTCTGTCTCTGCTAGCAATGTCCCTGTGCATGCAGCCCAGGATCCAAGTTACTTTCATTGCTGCAGCAATGAAAGTACCATTTCACAAGCCACCCATCCAGTCTGTACCTTGCCATTTTGCCAAGGAGAAGGCTGTGGAAGACAATGTCAAACATTTTGCTGAAGTCCAGGTAAGCAATAACCACTGCTCTTCCCATGTCAACAGATGATGGAATTTTGTTGTGGAAGGTGATCAAGTTTCTGGCATGATTTGCCTTTGGTAAATCCGTGGTGGTTAATCATGCTGTACTGCAATAGACTAGAAGCATGAAGGCAGCCATGGTGGAACTCATCTCAAATGACTTTAAGTGTTGAAGTCAGAACAAAATTATTCATATCACTGAAGAATTTTCCTCCATGTGATCCCATATGGAGAATTATTTTCATCTTTCTTTAGGTGGATGGCCATAAAAGGTATATTTTCGTCTTTGAAGGGATAACTGAACTGGTAGATGGGTAAGTGGAAGATGGCGTGGGAACTGTATCTTCCTATTAGATGAGAACTGTAAGAATATGAATTCTTCAATAATTTATTGGATGAAGTTTTTAAGCAAAAATTCTATGTGTAATTTAGAAAATAATAAAATATCATTCTTTGTTTTAGAGTGCTAAAGGTTATGACACTCAGTGGACAGAATAATCTCTCATTATTCAGACAGTATAAGGGAAGCACCTTGTAGTCTTAAATCTACTCATATCTGCCACTTTTTAATAAAGATGACTAAAAGGTGACACATTTTATCATAGCCTGAGTGAAGGCAGACTACTGGACAAATCCAGGCAGAAAATAGCTTGTGGTTATCTCAACATGTCTATTTGAATATTAGGAATACAGATTCACTATATTTCTCTTGGATACTCACATATCCAAATATATGATATGGAAATCCTGGTGCTTCCAGCAAACATTTTTATCTTCTTTTAAATATAACTGTTAACTTTTCTGAACGCCCAAAGCAAGTCAACACAACAGCTGAACCAGAGCACAACTTCCAGGATCCTGATCTAATTGCTCAGCTAAGAATGCAAAGAGCCTCTGAATAAGTTATTAGTTTAATAACAAAATCCCATTAATGGGACTGGGGTATATTTTAATTCTTTGATAATATAAACAATATGTTCCTTTTCCCTTTCCCAGAGCATCCCATGAGTCACTGGGCTCTTCCTGATCAAAATATATCAATTCATATTATTTTAAACAATTTCAGATACTTTCAAGAAGATCATAAGAGAATATGAACAAATGTTTCTCAAGTGTTTTACTGTAGGATAGAGGGTAACACGTGGTGTTCAGATCAGCACTTTTACCTTTAGAGGGTACTATGTTTTAAGCACTAACCCCCAATCAAGTGAGACAGAAGAATATTTAGTCAATCAGAAGTTGGCACATATACTTATTTCACTGTGCAACAAGGATAGAATAAATCAGTGAAAGCTGTAAAATCATCATAAGTCAAGAAATAAAAGGAATACATAACGAGGAGAATTAATTTCTGAATTGAATGATGTCGTAAATGGTCCATTTATGAAGTGGAGGTATTGTGCTTTATAGGAGATGATTGCTGATGTTTCCTTATGCTGTATTGTGCATGAAGTAAAATCAATATTGTTTTTCTGTTTGCACAGTTGGAACAATAACCATTAAAAGAAATGTACTCTTGAGAGAGTTTTAAGTGGGAATGCTCTTATCATTTTGACAGATCCCTCTCATCAAGCTTTTCATTCCCAGGATTCAGTATCAGTCTTCATGTGAAGGTTAGTACTGTACTCTATCTAAAGAAATTTGAATAGCTGAAACGTAGTAATATGCAGCTAAAGCTACTCTTCCTCTAGCCTCCATGCAAAACCGATGTTCCTCATTCTGCTTATCTCAGCAGCCAGCCCTCTCTCCCTGACTAATGAATTTTGCTCAGGCTCTTAGGCAATACAGATTAATGTTTAATGAATTAAAAAAGCATAGAATCACATTTTTAGTGGTACGGGGGTAGCTCATCCTAAAGCAACCTTCCAAAGATACCATGGGTTAGAAGACACGATTCACCACCCAAGTATCTGGTGCAGAGAAGATTCATACTTCTTTGGGGTGAAACAAAGGGGGACATATGTTTGCACTGAGTTGTCCTTATAGTAAATATACAAGAGAACTGCCTCTTTTATTTGGATTTTCCTGAAAATATGTATACCAAATCTACTCCCTCTTACTCAGGAACCATGTAAGGGCACCTGCAACAAACTTCACGTTATCAGCTGGACAACTGCAAAATAGTTAAAGGGAAATGATTTAATACTGCCATAAATGCATTTGAAAACAGAGTTCTGCTTTGTAATTTAGCTAATATCAACTTCCTTATTTTTCCCCACAAGACATAGATCATACTGTTTACATTTATAAAACCCTTCTCTTAACTACTTTAAGTTTTCTGACAGATTTATCTCAGGTTGAATGTTGCTGTTGGAGAACATTTGCCACAGAAAGATAAAGCTATCTTATGCTGGCACAAGTACTCCCTCCTGGACTCTTCCATCTGCTCAGGTTTCAGTGAACAGATGCTGGGATGCATTTCAGACCTGGGAAGTGCAGCTGAGTGAAAGAATGGCTTGTGGCAGCAGCAGCTTCCAAACGAAGAAGAAATGCCTTTAAAAAAAAAGAGGGTAAAATAACACTTAAACCCAGATTTAGTAAACTGCACTGGAAACAGAATCACAGATAGATCTGTAAAAAGCCTCTTGCAAAGCTGAAGAAAGAGGAGGAATGACAGATCTCCTAATAATGGCTTGTGGTTACTTTGCACAAAACAATACATTGAAAGGAAACATTTTAAAAAGGAAAAAATACTCAAAGCAGAACTGAATTTTAGAAATTAAGCTTCTCTTTTTGGTTAGGAAATCATTGCAAGGTTAAAATGCTGAGAGCCAATTAAGGGATGAAACCATTTTGACAACAGCCATCACAGGCTCCCCGTGGGAACCACAGTGCCCCATGCCAGGGCAGCTGGCTGAGGGAGCGTGTCTGTCTGCAGCTGGACAGCAAAGAGCTGGGGCCTTTCCAGCGGCAGCTGGACGAGCACTGGAAGAGAAGCCTGGAGCAGCTCAAGGAGTAGGCACCACTGATAGGGGCTGACAGTGTGGCTGGAATTAAGAAGTGAGTGTGATGGGGATGGTGATGGCTTCAAAGACAGCACTCACCCCATTCCCGCTTCGTCCTTGCCAGCACCCTCAGTTCCCATGGTGCTCTGGGTGCCCATGGCAGTAGCTCCCACTGACAGTGATGGTTTTTTGAGCCAAAAATCCAACTGCTCTCCCTCATCCTGCCCCTATTCTTCTGTAACCAGCCAGCGGGTTGGGACCTTGCTGGGGTGCTGGGGAATAAACCAGGTTCAAAACCAGGTTTGCCAGCTCACCCAGCTCTTTTCTCCCCAGGCAGCTTTCCAATACCAATTTCCGGTGCCTGTCCTGTGATCGTCAACTCAACATGAGGGTGCCTGGCTCATAAGCAGCACCCATCACTGGAGCATCGGGAGGCTGCATGAGTGGGATGGGGGGAGATGGGTGCTGACAGTGCAGACAAGCATGGGGTTCAGGGAGTCTGTCTGGGGGGTTTGGTGCTGCTGAGACCACTTCGACGCCCTGCCCATCAGTGGGGGGACAAGGACCCTTCCCTGAGGGCAGCAGGCAGGGGGATGCCATAGGGTACAAGCCCATGGATTTTGGGGCACTGCTTTGAGCTGGGCTGGATCGTTTTTCCCTTGTCACCCACTGGTGGTTCTTGGCTTCCACAGGCCCATCGTGCCCATCCCACCCGCTCCATCGCTGACCCCCCACAGCACTGAGAAAACACATCATTCCCTCAAAACAGGGTTAAGGAAGAGGTAGGGGCCATGGGACCCATCCCCTGTCAGGGGTGCAGGGCAGCCCTGCCCTGGCCCAGGAGAGCTCTTCCCTGGTTGGGGATAGAAGGTTCTGGGGTTCCTGGGCAGGATGCCCAGAGATACCCCGTCACCCACCCTGGCATACCACAGTGCTGGGTGCTGGGTATCCCCATGCCCCATCTTGCAGGGGAGTGGGTGGCCGACTGCCGGTACCGTAGCATGCCACGGCAGTGCTGGGGCCAGAACACTGTTCTCCAGCCTGTCCCACCCAGCACCCCATGGCCTCTCAAGCCCACCACAAGGAGCACTCCACAACTGTTCAAGCCCTCCACTGTGCTCCCCAGCAAGGTAGGGATGAAGAAGGTAGGGGTCTGGCGGGGGCGACTGAGCCTAGGAGTGTGATGCTGAGCATCTGGAATGGGGGGATTCGTGCCTCAGTTTCCCCAAAGAGGGCTGGGTGTGGAGGGTTGCTTGGGGATGCTGAATTCTGCCCCTTGCTTTAGTGAGCCACCTCTCTCCTTCCCAGCAGGATGATGACAACGAGACAGAGCTGCTGGGCAGCAACAGCTGCCGGCAGTGCAGGTTGTGCTCAAGTGCAAGGAGGGTACAGGCAAGAAAGCCTCGACCCAGGGCCGCCTTCCACAGGCACCGCGGCTCCTCCCGCACTTCCTGCCCCCTTCCATCGAACTCAAACCCCAGCAGCCAGGCAAGACTGGGGGTCCTCAGCTGAACCCCTTCTGCCCTAGCTGTCCAGCAGCCACTCAATAAATCCTCATGTTCATCCAAGCGCCTGTGTGGCCTGAGCGGGGGGACTGTCCTGGGTTCAGCAGTAGCAGTCATTTTTTCTCCTTAGTAGCTGGTGCAGCTCTGTGGTTTTGACTTTCAGTCTGGGAATAATACTGATAAAACAGATGTTTTCAGTTGCTGGTCAGAATGTTTACCCTGACCAAGGACTTTGTGAGTCTCATGCTCTGCCAGGGAGGAGGGGAAGCCGGGAGAAAGCAGAGACAGGACACCTGACCCAAACTAGCCAAAGAGGTATTCCATACCACAGCACGTCATGCCCAGGATGGAACTGAAGAGTTACCCGGAAGGACTGGATCACGGCGGGGTGGGGGCGAGGTACCGGTCGGTGAGGTGTTGTATTCTCTTCCCTTGTTATTTCCTTTATCATTATTATTATTGTTGGTAGCAGGAGTGGTTTGTGTTATATCTTAGTTATTAAACTGTTCTTATCTCAACCCATGGGAGCTGCATTCTTTCGATTCTCCTCCCTGTCCCCCCAGGAGCAGAGGGAAGGAAGGTGGGGGGGGAAGTAGACTGTGTGGTTCTGATTTACGGCCTGGGCTTAAACCACGACAGGGACCCTGGCTCGGGATCTGCCCATCACGTACAAGAAGGGCTTGGCAACATCCCTGCCCTGTGGCCACGTGTCACTGGAGGAGCTGAAACCAGCCCCTGGCCACCCCACATCCCCAGGGCCTGTGCCCCCCAAGCTACCACACTCCCCCTGGGCTGCACAAGCCCTGTCTGGGAGGCTGTGGCCCCACAGTGGGGCTGGGGGAGCCAGGTGGTGCAATAGTGGGAGAAGGATGCTCAGTTGCTGATGAAAGCGGTGGCAAATGGGCACCTGGGTGGGGAGGGCAACAGCAGCAGCAGCACATGGCTTCATGCCAAAAGCGATTCCTAGCCCAAACCTGCTGCTTTGCTCTGGCTTCTGCGAAGGGGAGAACACCACCCAGCTGCTTTCCTTCTCTTCTCGTAGGTGATGGGTGGCTCAGGGCTGCTCAGAGCTTCACATCACTGTCGCTATTTAGAGAGTCCTTCTGAAAGATGCTGAGGCAGCGTTTGCCTTAAAAGGAAGGATTCAGTGCTTTGATTTGTTTTCACTTTTGGGTGGCTGGGTGGAGAGTGGGAGCTGGGAATTTCTGCTTTGGAGGTGGCACTGAGAGCTGGGTTCTCGTTAACCCTGGCTCCCGAGTCCTTAGGGGTTCCTGAGCCCCTGTGCAGCCAGAGGGGCCCCTGGGCAGTCCCTGCTGCTAGCAGGGGTCTGCAGGGCAGAGCTGAGCACACAGCCCCTGGGGTGGGCTCTGGGAGCACTGACCCAGAGGAGCCCTGGGCACGGAGAAGCAGCTCCTGGCAGGGGCAGCTCCAGGCAGCAGAGCCATGGGCAGGGAGTGAGTAGGGGGGAAGCGGCAAACTGGCCGGAGGAGGAGGTGTGCTCAGGAAGCTCTGTCCTTTTTCTGTCGTTGGAAGGGTCTGGTGGCAAACAAGGCAAAACAAGCACAAACAAGGCTTTCTCCAAAGCAGCTCTGGATGTAGTGGGTTTAGAAGCCCTTGCAGCTGATCTCTCCTTGCTTCATCTGGGATCTAATCCTGTTGAGGTAGGAGATAACAAACTTTAGACAGACAGCAAGTCTCTCTTTGAGAGTTGAGGCAAGAGTCTGAGAACACAGGTTCTCTAGCAGCAAAAGCATCATGTGTCTTTGTGGAGATAAGGAAACATTCAGAAACCTGAAGCAGAGTCATGATGAAGAAGCACTGTGATAACAAGGTTTCTATTCCTTTCACAAAGCCTTTGCTAGCCCCTGCAACCCTCCGATCCTTAGGTAGTGACATGGTTTTGTGGTGGACATGACAGTCCTGGGGTAATGGTATCTTCCAACCTACTTGATTCTATGATTCTATTGCTAGCGTGTTCCATAACCTCATGGCCTAACTCCCAGGCTACCTTCAAACCTCTGGAGAAAAGCACAATGAGCCATGCAAATGCTCCTGCGAGTAAAAAGTCCCAAGATGAGTTTAGTACCGATGGTTCTGAAGAGGCAAAGTGAAGTTTACTTCATAGAATCATAGAATGAACTAGATTGGAAAAGACCAGTTTATTTTCTGTCCAATTTGGGTTCTGCTTTCCTGCAGGTAGCAACACCGGTACACGAGATACTGCGGTTTAGCGCCAATTTCTCAAATAAGTACACTTGCACTCTTGGCTACTTTTATGGAAGCTAAGCCTAGCAGTCCCAAAGGAGTATTCTTCCTCCTCCTCTTCATTGCTCTGCTCTGCCTGGGGGTAGGCATGGACATGCTACCAGAAGTGGTCTCTGCTCTGGAAAATGTTGATAGTAGAAAAAAGGTAAGAAATAAACAGAAAATAAAGAGCAGGCAAAACCAGCACAGAGTTTAAATGAGTTTGGCATGAAGCAGGAGGTCCAATTGCTGTAAACTAAGCCTGTAAGCACAGGCCTGCAAAGTCATAACGGGACAACAGTTTCCTTCTACAAATTCCTACTAAAGGGCCTAATCCAACCTCTCTGCGTGAAACTCTCTGGACTCGGTTGGTTGAAGGATTATAGCAGCAGAACATTACAGTTATTTAGGTACTGTGAAGCTGAACATTTGCTGCCACGTACTGCATCTAGAGCTGGATACTGAAACCCCTTGTGAGTCTGGTTCCTTGAAAGGAACTGATAGATTCCTGTCACTGTTGGAATTCAGATTGTTCCTTTTGTGCACTTTTTGAACTGTGAAAACCAAAACAACATTGTTTTCCAAAGAGAATGGAAAGCTAAATTCTATAAAAAGGTGAAGCAAGTACATTCTATAGCCACATGTTATTCTTGAGCTATGCATAATTTCTGGTGCTACTAATAAGACCCCGTTTGCAAAATGATGCTATAAACATCAGGCAACAGCAAACTAATCTGTGCCTACGGGTATATAATATTCCCTTGCTGAGGGAGAGTTCCTAAAGTACACAACCTGATAGGTAATGAAGCACGGATGCACCTCTTTGACCCTTCCCCTTCCTGCCTCCACATTTTCTGGCCTTACCCTTCCCCTGATATCATTAGCTGCTTTGACTGCTAACAGACCCACATGCATTGGGCTTGCCTAATGCTGCAGAGCGCACTCCCGGGTCGGGAATGAAAGCTCAGAACTGGCATCATTTGCCCTGCTCATAATCCATCGTTAAGGGAACTCAGCTGGGCAGCAAGTCTCCCAAGGATGCGTGCAGCTTGGCAGGAGCTGCAGCTGGACTTGTTTGCACATCTGGCAGTTTGGAGGCAGCTCAGCTTCTTTTCCTCCCACTGCTCCTCTCAGACTCCTCTGCTTCTCCCCTCCTTAAAGCAAATCTCTGCCTGCTTTCCAGGACTGGGGCGATGGCCTGAGCCAGCCCTTGTGCAGGGCAGTGTGCCGGGTCAGTACTCCTGTGAGAATCTACCTTCCTGCAAATCACACACCTTTGGGTTTTACTGTGGCCAGAGTTATGTTCCCACTGGAAGAAGCAAAGGCGGTTATCCCCAAAAGCATACCTTAAAGGCCAGAGGCATTCCAGATGAACTTCAGTCAGTACAGAGGACGTTCTGTCTTGTAGGATATGTGTATCAAAGAGAGATGTTTTTTTCATCACAGAATGGCAGAATGCATCTGGGCTATTCCCACTGGCAGCCATGGCCATCCTTCAAATCAGTTCTGTACAAATTAGCATTTTATTGGTACAGATTCCACATCTGAAGGGAAGGGTTTCCCGTGAGAACACGGCACCTTCAGAGACCTCTTTTTACTTCTAGTACCACTGGCAATGGGAAACTGGGTCTTGGTCAATGTTTTACCTTTTGATGTCTGACCAGCAGGCTCGGGGGTTCCATTGGCTCCCAGGTCTCTTTGTGGAGAATGCTGCACTGCAGCTGAGACAAGAGGCATTCCCAGATCTTCAGGCACTGAAACTTCCAAGCTGGAAATGCTTTAAAGCTAACCAGTTTTTAAATAGCATCCTGCTCTTTCACTAGATTTTTAAGCACATTTATTTAAGGGTAATAAATAGTCTATTTTTAGGTTGTAGTATGTGTCCTAGAGGATCTTCCCTCACAACCTATAGCAGTAGGGTTTGTCTGAAAAAAGACAAAAGTTAACGATTTATTTCCTCACACTTCAGAGCAAGTTCTGTGTTGTTTTGTTGTTTGGGAGGTTCTTGTTTTGGTTTGGATTTTCAAGTCTTGAAATAATAATGAAAATATGCAGCAATATTTTAATAACTTCTCTGGATTTAAATTTAGAATCAGCAAACAATTAGGTACTTTTCTAAGTCAGTTGTTATTTACTTAAAATAATTACTCGATTACATTAAAATAAGAGGTTTTCTAATAACTTGATTTTTTTTTCTTTTAGCTTTCATTAAGAAGTTCATGTTAAGTATTTCTACCAGTCAACATTAGTAGTGTATTAAATGTGTTAAATGGAAAGTATGAGAAATGTAGATTATAAGACAGAAAATATTAGTCATTCCAGGGAAAGCATTTGAGACTGAATCATGAAAAAGTCACACATCCTTGATCCCCTGTTTATAACAAATATTGGATTGTCGCCTTGAAATAGATTTATTCTAGTGTTAAGAGAAATTTCACATGTGGCATCATGGACCATTGACTATCTAATGTGAATGTCAGAGTGTTTTATTGCTTTAACATTGTGGACTTGATCCATAGCTCACTGAAGCTTGTTGAAAGACTTCTATTGACTTCTGCGAGCCTCGAGTTGAACTCAGTATTTTCACACCTTTTTTTTACCTCCTTTTAATGAGGCTCCAGTTCACTAGGAGCCAGTGAAATACTCATCTGTCAGGAAGCATAGTTTTCCCAATGGACAGAAGTGATATTGCTGTGACTAGATTGAATCATGGAAAACACAGTAAGGAAGAGGACAGAGCAGTTGTAGGACTTCTATAGGCTCTCAGAGACTGAATTCAGATCTCTGTTCTGCTTCAGTCCTACTGTGTAACCTCAAGCAAATAATTTATTTTCATATAAACACATCACTTATTACTTCTTTTAAAATTCTAATGCCATGAAACCAAGGCAGGAAAACTTATCAAACCTTCTTAGGTGCCAGGTTGCCAAAAATGGCCAAGTTTTCCCCCCATCTGGAGTTGGTAGCTAAATTCTTTATTTTCATGAACAGAAAATAGAGCATTCTCTAAATCCCAATCTCTAGATAAAATGGTATCTCATTATCTTTCAGAAGGGTACAGTGAAAAGAATCACACTCTAGTTTTGTGAGGAGAGTATTTGGGAGCCTCCTTGGTGGAGATACAATGAATCAAGGTGAGGTCAAAGATGTGATTTCTTTCCGTATACACCTGCTTTAAGATGAAAGGTCCACCTCTAATGACTTTGAAAGGAAGTTTAAAGTTATTTGGTCGTGTGTAGATGTCTGCATTGGAAGCATCCATATTTAATCAGAAGAACTCAATTTTTAGGATGCCCCAATGTGATGCTGCAGCAGGTACATCAAAAGGGTCTTATGTTGGTCTTATCCAGGCCCCTCTTTCACAGCCAGAAAGTGGAATCTCAATGCCTCAGACACTCAGGAGTGCCAACTTTTGGTACCCGTAGCTCTCACAGACTGCATTTCATTCATTTAAGAGCAGGGGGTGATTATATTGTACTTGTTCTACTTGCCTCCATACCGCTTAGCAGAAAAGCATACAAAACAAAGATTGATTATATTAAGCACTACAGCTCAAGTAGGATGAATAGAAAGTGTATCCATCGGCCCATGCCTGTGATGTGTGAGAAGCGACAAGAATCATAGAATCACAGAATATAGAATAGTTAAGGTTGGAAAGGACCTTGAGATCATCTAGTTCCAACCCCCCTGCCATGGGCAGGGACACCTCCCACTAAACCATGCCACCTAACGTTCTGTCCAACCTGGCCTTGAACACTGCCAGGGATGGAGCATTCACAACTTCCTTGGGCAACCCATTCCAGTGCCTCACCACCCTCACAGTAAAGAATTTCTTCCTTATATCCAATCTAAACTTCCCCTGTTTAAGTCCTATCACTACAGTCCCTAATGAAAAGTCCCTCTCCAGCATCCTTATAGGAAAGAAGACAACCTGGAGCTTAGATCTCCACTCTGTGGTGGCATTCAGCTGTGAAACACAAATCAACATTACCTGGTTTAACCCAAAGAACTCTCATGTTACTTTATAAATGTGCATACATACATGCTGATCAAGTTGAGAGGGTCAAGTAGTCTCAGTTTTCGCTTTGTGTAAATCCAAATTTCAGAAGCATATGAATGATGATGGCTGAGTGAGGAATATTCACTTCTATTTTTGTAGTGCACAGTACTAACTTCAAATCTTTTTATCATTGCTATCTCCTGAAGCAGTCAAGATTTCAAATGAATTTTTAGGGTCACTGTTATCTAGGACCAAAGAATGGTTTCATAAGCACATTAATTTACTATTCAGCAACACAAAATGACCTAATAAACTTCTCTTGAATTCAAAGAGCACTTTTGTGAGTGAGTGAACCTCAGGAGCAGGTCGTTGCTGGTTTTTTTTATTGATCATTCACAAAGTTTTGCTCAGGATATTCAGTATGTCAAGAAACACTGTACAAGTATTTGTGTACATTGATGCCTGAATCACACAGCTGAGGCTAGAAAATGTTATCTCTGCTGCTGGACCATGGTTTTGAACATGAAGCCTAAAGTCCATAAATACCCTAGTCTACAGGGTAGACAACTAGACAGTTTTAGACAATTTAGAAAACTCCTCAGTCAGGGGCCTTGATCCTTGGTTACATGAGAGCATGAACATTAACAGAAAAAATTGAGTACTGTAAAACAGCAATAAGAAAAAGTTGCTTTTTCAAACTGACTTCTATACCCAGGTTATTCTTTAGAGGTAGTTCACATATCTGAAACAGTATAAGTACTGGCAAAATTGTGTACACTATGCTTTAGAGGAAATAACACAGCAAACAGATCAGGACTGCAATAGCTTTAAAGGGAGGGGAGGGATCACAAGTATTATATCTGCTGTGGAAATTTGTTTCTGGTAATAACGGAGCATCTTCTGTTATACGGCATGCATGCAGGTCATCTTAGCAGCCACAGAGCTGGCCATTATAGACCTACTTTTAAAATGCCATCCATCATTTCCTCTGAACCTGCAAGGAGATCTCTTCTTCAGCAGCCCAGCTGAACTACAGCGGGGCATTCTTTAACTCATTGACAACATAATCCCACTAAGCCCTGTCAAGGTTTTTTTTATTGCTGATTATTATTCTCTTACTTCACATGCCGTTCACTCCTGGTTGCCATGGAGATGCTACACAGTATTAGTCTAACTTTAGATTAACATACGTCCTTGCATACTTTAAAATTCTTTATGCTTCTTAGCAACTCAGCTGATATGTAGATCTTTCAGCTACTCTCCTAGACAGTGGAAGAATGAGTTTACCATCCCCATTCTACTGTGACAGGGGAGGGGGATGATGCCTTGCCTTCATGTGTTAAACCATACCCTTTCTCGTAGATTTGCTGATGTTCACAGAAGTCATCTGAGCATGAAGGGAGCTCTTACATAAAAAAGTCTTTCCAGGCTGAAGTTCTGCAAGGATTTGCACTGCAACAGACTTTTGTTGGTTTTTTTTTTTTTTTTAGCAGGAGCAAAAGCAGAAGATGGGGTAGAAACAAATAATTAAAATGCTAAGAATTTTGCAAATAAAAGCTTGAAAAAATGGAGGTCTGACAAAAAGATGACAAGGATACCCATTCCTGTACCAAAGTAACACTGTAGGACTGAATCTTAATGAAGTTTTCAGCTATTAATTACCTGAATAATTGTCTAGTTGTTAGATAAGACACTGACCGTAAACTATCCCTGATATAACTCCTCAGTAGTCAACAGAAGAATCAGCTGTAATGATTCACTGTCACAGTAGGAACTCCCCATGCAAAGGGAGGAAAAGGCAGCAGCATTCATCCATTCATCTCCAGCTGATACAAATCCCAGCACTCCTGAGTGTTATAAAACATATTTGGAATGGACAGAAAGCACTGCAGCAGTAAAATCTGTGCAAGTTCTCCAGACAAGATGTACCTACACCTGTGATCTTGGAAACCAACAATTTCCCTCTATTTTCCTACTACCCATTTATAGGAGATGTCAATGAGGCTATGTTCATTTAGTTCAGCCATTTTAGGGCCACATGAAACCTTAGATACTTACAGAAACAACTGGCAGTCAAAGGACAATGGGCATTTAAAGTGTAAACCATAACAAATTATACCTGTTTTAGCTTTCTTACCTTCCTAAGGCAGACTCAACAGAGCATAAGCAGCTCTGGGAAATACCGGAGTTTCTAAAAAAAATCAGACCAAGTATTCCTACACGGAGCCAATGTGAATAAGTGCTGTGCGTTCATGTCTAGTGCATGCCCTATCTGTCATGTCTCATTTAGCTTCCTATTAGTCCTGGGCTTTTCCTCTCTTTTCTAACCTGTGCTCTCTTTTGTAATGTGAAAAAAGGCAACAAAATGCTGGCAGTGCAACTGCCTTGTTTGGCACTCCTGACTTGTGTCTGATAGAGATTACCACACTGGAGGATACCTCAGGGAGCAGAAGCATGTAGAAATCCTGCTGCTCTCCTCTTTGTTTGAGGAACTGCTAGGGCAATTTCTTTGGTGTCACTTCTACAGTCACTGTGAGCTTACCTGGGTTTCACACACATCACAAGGGTGGAATCAAGCCAGTTTTAGTTTGTCCTCACAGGTTGTCATATAGCATTAAGTGGGAAGAAACTCTAATGAGAGATCAAAACCCAGAATCCCAAACTTCACAATATGCTTCTCACTCTTTCTGGGGTAATTAATTTCATATAACTCCAACATCTGTCCCTCCTCTTCAGGTTACAGCAAATGTTTGTGTCTACCTATTCCTTCTCTCCCACCACATAGTAAGCCCTGAGTTGTCTGCCAATAAGCTAATTGGTAAATGTCATCAGGAATGGTGAATGACTAAAAGGAAGTCCAGGAAAAGGACCGGTTATGACCAGAGCAACTGTCAAAAACTCAGATGAGTTGCACCACATATGGGATTTCTCTGTATTTTTTGGAGGAAGAAGTCAGAATCAGGATTTCCTGAGGAAAACTGCTATATTGTTTTAGTATATCAGTTGTTAGACTGCATAGCCTGGGAAAACAAATGCAAATCAAGGGGATCCTAAGAAATGGGCTGAATTTATTAATGGTTTAGGATGATATTAAGTTTCAGAGTAATGTGCAATGTGAAGAGAGTTAGTTCAGTTCTAAAATTATCACTACTCTTTACATGTTCAGTGAAATACTCCTAATGAAACTAGTGGGAGTTCTAGCTGAAAGTCTAGACTAATGAAAAGAAGAGGATGAAATAATGCTGAATGGGACTGTAACTGCTAATACCAAATCTAAATATTGAGCAATATATCTAGCAGAAAGATAGATAGAAGACTAAAATTATTTTTCATCTCATTTTACTAATTTCCTTAGGGTGAAGCTCAGGACTAATTTACCTTCAAGTTACGTTACTGGAATGCAGGCAGAAAAAGACAAAGAGAAGTGTGTATTATCTGAGAAGGAACTGTGTTTGTGTAATTAATTGAGAATCTATCTGAGACGTGAGAGAATTATAACTATATCTCAGAATAGCAAAATTTTATCTGTTTTTCTTATAAATCAAAGCTCAGAGGATTGATTATCAATAGGTTGACTCAAGTGCAACACTATTCAGTCATGCTTGAAACAAATTTGAATGATTCCAGGCAAGTCTTTCAGCTCATCTAAACCCTTCCACAACTGAAAGTGCTTTTAGTATGACCCCAGCTGGCTAAAGTTAGATTTTGTTTGATGATAGTCTCTGCATCTAAGAGGAAGAAAACATCCATGTGTTCAGACAGTTTGTGTTGATCGAGAAAACTTCAGACGAAGCAGAGAAAGTAGAACAAAGCCAAGCCAGAACTGTTTAATGTCTGGGCTGCTTAATATTCACTAATGAACCTCTGTCAGAAATAATGCTACAGGGATAATGACCATTAGAATTGGTCAAAATAAAGAGCAAGCCCATGGAAATCACTACAAATAGGTGCACTGCATCAACATAAGTGAATCAGGTCCTGCTTGTTCTGAAACTGTGGGGACAAGTTTTACAATGCAAACAAACATCATCTGCACCATTGTCCGTTTTAGAATTATATTTCCAAATTGATTAGGCCAAGATAGCATACATCACTTCAGAAAACAGCTTTCCACAGTAATGCTTCCCTTTTGTTATATATGAAATAAATGAAAGTACCGTTCTCTGAACTGTATTCCTACTGTCAGGAACACAAACACTATTTATCTTCCTGGGAGACCACCTTCTTCTTAGTGACTGCCATTCTATTTATATAAAGAGTCTGCTTTGTAAATGAAAGATTTATTCATTTGTCAGGAAAGGGTCAGCACTTCTCCTAGGCACAAATTCTATCTGCTGTCAGATTCGTTATATCAGCTGATAGTTAAAGACAGATGGGGGGTGATTTTCTTCAGGAAACCAAATCTGTCTCACCAGAGAAGAAAATAAAAGTTTATTAATGTCCAGGAGAATTAGCAGCTTTTTTTTTCTTTTCAGATTTTTCTTGAAGGGTGCTAATCCCTTGGAGGGATTTGTCTTGTAATATTTTTATCTTGGAGTTTTTTTCAGGTTTTGATCCAAGTTCTGCAAGTCATAATTCTTGGGAATACGTATACACAGAAGTCCTTGGCTAGTTACATCAGGTATTACTAAAGGGGTGTAACAGCTTAGATTTCTTTACAAACTGAAAATACACCCCAGAAGACCATGGAATTATAGAAATATAGAATGGTTTGGGTTGGAAGGGACCTTAAAGCTCATCCAGTTCCAACCTCCCTGTCATGGGCAGGGACACCTTCCACTAGACCAGGCTGCTCAATGAGCCATCCAAGATGGTTAGACCCTGCAGCCCTTTGCTGCCTCACTATGCCTCAACAGAGCCATAAGTGCTCTGCTTTCGGCTCTTCAGTTTGAGGTTAACTCAAGTGAGCTCTCTTTATGCCACAGGCACAACTAACACAGAATAGATGTAGTGGGGTGCTGCTGCCTGAGTCCCTGAGCTCCTACTGATGAACTGAAGCTCAATTCATCCTGGCTGATGTGCTGGAATGGCAAAGGGATGCAGCACTACAAATACAGACTGTCACTGGTTTCATCTTTCCATTTTGCTGGCTGTAAATCTAATCTTGTCAGGACAGTTCCTGTTATATTCTAGTGTGAATGCCCTTGCTTGTGCTAGTTTACCTTCAGTGGAGTCACTAGAGGCAACGTCTTCTCTGTGCAGTGGAAAATGATGCAGAGATGCCAGCACTACCTTTAGGCCAGGAAGCTCTATAAACTAATCAGCCTGTCTCTGTGTCTGAAGTAATTAGTTCTGATGAAGGGCAGGACCCGCTGCTTTGTCTATATCACCAAGCTGCCCTGACTTGTTCTTAGATCTGAGGTAGTGTTTCCTGTACTGCTTTTATTTACCTTAGTCTTCTAGAATAATACCTTTTATTAGCAGCCATCATGATGACAATCCCAATACCTGACTTTAACTTGAGCTGTAACAAACAGCTCTTGAACTGCATCTGCCTCTCTGCAGTTGCAGTAATTTAGAGAAAGGATTCACACTGGAGTTGGTCCTGAGAGGCACCAGCTTTAAGGAGCCTTGAGTGAGAGGTGAAAGGATTTAACATTTCATCGGGCACAGTCTTAGCTAGATGCATGCACACATACACAGACACACCACATTCGTATGAACACAGAGGAGACTCCTTTCTGACAGAGTGGCTGTGCTCCAATGCTGTCACTTTCTAAGTTCCTACTAGAAATCTACATTAATTAGTCTCATTCAAACTTTCAGTACATTTCTTATTAGGATGCCATAGTATTTTTCCCCTGTTGTTTTGGATGTCACATCCATTGCATTCTTCACTGCACTCTGTAAACACTTTCTCTGTTCTTTAGACAGGCCAGGATCCTTTAATTGGACAGTCTTCCATTCAGTTCCTAGAAATACTTCAATTTATCTTAGTATCAAATTCCATGTGTGTCTTTACCAAATATTAGTGCTGAAAAAGTATTGTCAAACTTCTCAGCTTTTGTAAATATCTTCACTTTTCAGCTGCTTTAATCCATTAATTTGTTGTTATTTATCTTTACATCACAATGCTTGACTTCTACTTTATTCATAATACTGGTAGATTTAAGCCGTATTTTTCCGTTGCTTTGGTGATGCTGATTTAAAATGTGCCACTTCACATTTAATTGTTGGTTTCTACACATGATCATGATGATACTACGAGAAAATGCCTGATCTGTAATGCCAGCCTATGCTCTGGGTCTGGTGTTTTGGTTCTGGGCAGAATCTTTGCCAGCTGATGGGTCCTATGGAACTTGCATTGCTTTCCAAGGTCGAATGTTTCTGAAAACTAGAGTCTGATCCAGTGTGCCCTTGAAACTCTATTTCAGAACTTTATAGTACATAAAGACAATTTCAATGAAACGTGTTGAGGCTGCCAAGGGCAAGACAGGATCTTGTTCTTTTGGTGGGTACCTTACAATTAGACACAAAACTTCATAATAAGCCTATGAATATAAACGTATGATCTGCTCCTTGCACACATCGTGCTTTTTTGGCACTGGCAGTAGCTGAGCCACAGATGGCAGCTGAAGTTCTTAGTGATCTTTTTTTGCCTTAGTTGCTGGTTCAGATACATATAATGTTTATTTTCTGTAAAAAACGCAAAATTAAATCTCTAATGCCCATAGTCTACCCAAAGTCAGCATTTTAAAAGTTAGCAAAAGTGCTTACTATGACTGCCTTTTCCTCTGTTTCCACCTCCAAATCACAGGTGTATTAACAAGAAGCATGGAGATTGTTTGGAAGTGTTTATACAACACTTAATCACTTAACGGAATGGGTCGATATAGATGGAATAGGTGAAACAATAGTGGGAAAAAGTGTAAGTATCACTATAAAATAAATGATTAGAAAGAAAACCTGTGCAGGAGATAAATGAGAAGTTGTCATCATTCATTTAATGTTTTATATTTCCTTTACGTTTCTTTTTTCCAGAGTAGAGCTAGAATATTTAATTGCTGCACATCAGGACAAACATGGAGGACAGTTGTGAGAACTGTTACTAGTTTCAAATAGGATATAAAAGAACTAAATATTTTTAAGGTCTCAAGGCTAACAGCTACCTCCTTGACAATGTAATATATGAAAACATCATAAAACTTTCTAAACAGTAGTGATTTAACTTGTCTCATCTTCTTCAGCTAAGCCTGAGAAGGTTTCCTACTGCCCCTTAGAAGTTGGAAAATTAAAAAGTAGAAATGAAACTGCTTGACTGAGGTCTTACAGGAGATTTGTAATACAGCTGGGAACAGCACATTTTCTGTTGTCGCAATTGAAACATCTCATTGTAGGTGGCAATGCAGAGAGGTTCAACTGAGTTGCCTAAATGTGGGCTTCTTGTGTCTTTTGGGATTCTGTAGGCTGCCCCATCTCCAAGAAAGCATGAGTTATCTGCAGGTCTTATGGAAGATCTAATTTCCATGTAGATGTTTTGGCTATTCTGAGAGTGTTTTGGATGTCTCTTGGTGTTTATTGTTTGGAAATAAAAATAAGCTGCATGTGCCTGTCTGTGATCTAGGGTCTAGACTCCAATGGAGTTCAGTCCCTAAAGCTGGTGGAGTCTAGAAAGCTGTTTAGGTCACCTTCAGGTAGACATTTGGCACAGAGTCTACCCATCTTGGCATGTGTCTGCTGACAGCTGGAATGACTGAGGGTGCCAAGTACATCTATAGGGAGATGATAGATACGATACTGGATCTATAGGAGAACTGTGCTCTTCTGGAGAAACATCTGGAAGCCGTCCAGCACAGCCTGCAGCATCTGGGGCACTTCAAATTTATGCTCTGACACTGAACCCTTCATCTCCACTGACCATACTCAAGCAGCACATAGCTAAATACCTGCAAGCTGATATCTAAAGTCAGTTATGTTAATCTCAAACCAAATCCCATCCTTTGTGTCAGATGCAGACCGTGGAAAATCATGACTCTGGCTCAGTTTAGTGTGGAATTTCAAAGGCCTGATGTTAATCTTACTGAAAGAAAAAGAAAATTAAGGCTGAAATAAATTCTTCAACAGGTACATGAGTCCTTGGTGCAGTGTTTGGTTGTACTCACATATATGAGTCCTTGGTGTTGTGTTTGGTTTGTGGAGCAGGTTGTTTTACTAGGATAAAACATGGGTAATGACTTCTTCTGAGACAGACGTGCAAAGCCTGAATGTTTCCCAGCTTCTGTTTCTAAGAGCTAACACCTCAGGTTTAGTATTTATGCACTGAATTATATAGCACAGCTCCAAATCTCATAGCCTGCAGCAGAAAAACAACTCAAGTCGGAGATTTCACTTCAGTGCACTTGTGTGCTTTCTATTCTTGAACAACTCTTGATGCATCAAGAAGTGTGTACTCTGTGACTAAAATCTTATTTAACAGAAGGGAGAATGTATCATTTAGGCTTTACCTTGCCTTGTATTGGGCCTAGAGAGACAATCTCACCTTTTTTGCCTATGTTTTAATTTCTACAGCAAATCAAAACTGTTTCCTAAAAAAACAATCTGTTAAAATCAGGACAACTCAATCCCTGATAATGTTAATTAAATGACACCAAAGTCCAGTTCTCCTCATTGCACTGAGTTCTGCCCAGAATTTCTGAGTAACATTGTGCCAATCCTTGCACCCATCAGGTTGCTCAGACGTATTGGGATGTCTGGTCTAATCTTTGATCCATCGTTCCCACAGTATCCCTCAATCTGTGTTAAGGAAATCACCCCAGGTGTCCTGACTGAGGAAATAAGGCTGATGGTATGGGCAGAACAGAGCTGTATTTCCCTTCTCCACTACAGGGATCAGATGCCACACTGATCAACAGGAACTCCTCAAAACAGCCATGACCACATTGCTTGCTATACCTTATATACTGCTTACCCTCCTTTTCTCCTCCCACATAAATAGTCCACTGCTGCATTACTGTTTTTCTATGGACCCTGACTTTGTTGATTTAATGCTATATGAGCATCTTGGCCTTCCTGAGTGATTGCTGATAAGCCAGTACCCTCATTTTAGTTGCTTTTGATATTTTTCAGTCTCTGGAGTTCCTAATACTCATTTAATACCTTTTATCTCCTAGGTTCTCTGCTATTGCTATATTAGTTTAACTCCAGTTTGGTGTTGGCCACCTACTTTTTCACTGCTTGCAGTGATAAGCAATTTCTCATGTTTACCTTGCAGGATTAACCTCAGGCCAGATCTAACCATTTGCATGCATGATTTAATTTTATTTTTATATGTGTTTAAGCTTCTTAAGAAATACTTAGGGAGAAAATAAGTAAGGCAGATGGAAATGATGCTATGTTTATCTGAGAAATCTACTGGCTTCTAAAAAGAATTGATAATAGCACACATTCACAAATTAGATTTAATTGGCAGAATGAATCAGAAAGTTCTGTGTCTGGTTTCCTTAAGAAGGGCTTTTTTTTTTCTAGTGTGAAACATTGCAACTTGTTGAACTTTTCAGCTTCTGTGACAACATGTATGTTTCCTCTTCCTACTGCCATCAGATAGGTACCTTACATTGGACAACTTGCATTGAGACTTGCTGATACTGGTCACCATGAGGCTTCTTGTTCTGGCTTCAGTTTGGTTTGCTACCACCAAGACTTCACTCACTTTGATGCTAGAGTACTAGGAAGTTATAAATCCAGCCCAGCTTTTTTATATGTGCTATGTTGCCTCCTGTTGAATGTTAATAATTTAGGATGTTTACTGTCCCTGTTTGCACTGGTTTCTGTGACCAAGTTCTTTTGGAATGACTTTCATGACCATGAGAAAGCATCAAAAAGACTGATAGGGATCTGGGAGTTGGCCAGGGCATGCCCCACAAGAGGCAATGAAGACAGAAAGCCTGGTGCCTCTGAGCCCTGGCTGAGGTAGCCAGTCTGAAGAAACACAGATCTGAAGCAGTACACACATTCAGTGTACTGAATCTGTGTCTACTGAGGATACCCTATTGCAATGTTTGCACTTACAGCTGAATGTGCCTAAGAACATTCACAGGCACTGAAGCCAACTGGCATGTGTTTTAATGAGCTCTCTTAGCCTCCAAAGCAGAGCAGCTCCATACACATTGCATATTGGGAATATTCCCTGGACTACTCTAATTTGTAGACAGTGCTCTGGAGCTTTTGGGAGACTGCTAATAGGCACAGGCTAAAATTGCACCAGGGACTGTTCAAACAGTTTCATAGTACAGCGTGTCACATTTCCATAACCAAGAACATTCCCCAGCTCTACCTAATTTACTAGTATAATCCCTGCCTATACAGCTTGTGGAGTAAGGTTGGCCTCCTGCAGTGCAAAGCACTCTGAACATATGTGCAAAGGCATCGCTGGAGGTGGATCCATGAAATCCAGAGTGTGAGAGGTGCAACATGCACATTGGGCATGCTTGTACCTAGGTGATGGTCTGATTTCACGTGTGACATGTAATGTAGGCATTGCTCTCAGGCTGGAAATAGGGAGTGAAAACTTTCCCCTCAATGCAGAGTAAACACTTTAGTCATAAATCTGGGACACATTTTCAGCATTATGTAGGAATTGGCATATTTCTGTCAGCATCATGCAACATCTTGAAAAGGTATCAAGCTGTCATGGTACTGCAATATATTTTTTAAAACTTAGGTTCAAACTAGCAGGGAGAATTCCAGCAGGTTAGTGGTGAAGAAATAATCTTGCAGAGTTGCAATGCTATTAAATAAATGAAGTATCTAGGTATTACTTTGCCAGTGAATCTTAGTCTGTTCAAATATTGTAACTTCCATGACTTCTGAATCCCAAGTGGCTTGATTATGAGTTACGAAAATAATATATCCATCCAGGTCTGCGGGAGTTAAAATGACATCTAAAGCAGTAAAGGCATGTAGCTCAACTTTACTACTGTTAGGGGAAACCTATTTGTAATTGAGAGGAGACCTCCTGCAGAAAGGAGCTGTTGAGCTCAGTGACCTGTTAACAGCAGATATTTAGCATGAAATTCTCTGTGACCAAAAGAAAGTGGCTTGTGAAAATACAATTCACTCTTCAGTTTATTGTGTCCATCTTCTTTTTCTGTCCACATCCCGTAGGCTAACGCTTTGCTGACAACAGTAAGTCCGCAAAAGCATTCCTGCAGACTCTTCTTGCCCTGCTGCCACTCACATAGCAACCTGCTGCCTCCTGGTGAAAACACTGAGGCTTTGATTACAGTCATTGCTCAGGTTATATTGCAATGACATCAACACCAAGCAGGAACTGAAAGCTGTTCTACAGAGAAATCACCAGAGAACTGGTCTCTTAAAAAATCTGAAAAGTATTAAAGAGATGCTGGTATTTTTTAAATAAGCAAAAATTTGGTTTTGCAGGAAGGACAATAGAAAATTAAACTTTCTGAAATGCTCCATGGGAATTCTCCTTGCAACCTTGAAGCATTGTGTTAAGGATATCAAACTATCTGTCATCCTTTAAGGAGGAAGAGTAGTTACAACAAACACAACTGCTACAAAAAAGAAATAAATGGTTTTAACAGCACTGCCATAATTTCAGTTATGGGAGCATAACATGTCCTTATTAAATAAAACTAAACATAGGATCAGAAAGATAAATAGACATAAAAAGAATTGCAACAGATCTTTCACATTTCCATTTTGTTATTGTCACTTGTTTGCTTACACAAGTGAGTTTAGACACCTACCTCTGTTCTGAGATAGCAATGTAAGAGCTGGTTGTCCCCATCCAGGATGCATGAACCCCTCTCTCAAATGCTAAATCACCAGTGCAATCAATAGCAGCTGAATGGCTGTAAAAGTCTGCCAACAGCCTGTGCAGCAGGACTGTTTTAAGTCCTAAGGGGCCCAGGAGGATACTTGAGCAGTTCTTCTTCATGAGAAGTTCTAGAGGCCAAAAAGCACCCAGAAGAGTTGTGATTAGCAAGAGACACTAAAGTGCTGTGCCTATGACAGAAAACTACAGATTCCACCCAACTGGAAGGGATGCAGTTTTCAGGAGATGCCTGATCTTATTCTTCGTGTCGTGTTGGAAAGGCATGTAGAAGGGGTCACTAATACCGCATCTCCCCTCTCAGAGAGGTCTTGTTAGAGGCTGCAAGTATATGCTGGCCTAATCAGATCATCAGTCTTCCCTTTGAGCTGATCTTCCTGTCTCTACAGTTATCAGTCCTTCTTATGTACCAATTTATGTGACAAAATGTAATATCATAATAGCAGTGTGCACGGCTTTGTCCTAGTTGTGAAACAGCGGCTCACAAGGTGAATGGGCAGTCAGTCCTCACAATGGCTGGCAGACAGAGCAAGAGTTGCAAAGAAATGTTTCATGATTTCATCCTAGCTCTTCTGCAACTGTCCTTGTACTTCCTGGACTGTGCTGTGTTATAACTGGAATTGTATGCAACGGAATAAAGGCAACACAAAGGAGACACAGAGCCATGGACTGCACAGAATGGCCAGACGAGAAACTTCCTTTTGACTTTCATTTATAATGAGCAGAAAAACAGTGACCTGACCAATTATCCATTGCTTTGACTGTGCTGTGCTCTTTCTGCCACAGTGATTTTTGTGCTAGAAGACACATAGTTATTTTTACATTGTCTTTTTTTTATACAGAGTCTTGCAATCTCTGCTGTGACGGGTTAAGCAGACAGCTGTGCCTTCCAGTGAAGCTGGCAACTATGACTTGCAAATTTCTATCTGCAGTTAATCTGCACTCTTCAAGGCTGCACAGTGCAATTTTCTTGTGTTTCTTTCTATGGTTCCTAGTGGGATTTGAGGGAATTCAAGTCATCAGAGATATCCAGGTCAGAAATGAAGAGGGCTGTGAGTTTTTGAGATAATCCTACATATCTCAGGATATTCACGGACTGGAGAGTTGCTTGTTCTATCTGTAGTACAGGACTTCTAATAGATAAATGTTCTTCTTGTCCTGGCAGGAATCTAGGAGAAAACCAAACCAAACCAAAACAAATAAAACTCATCAGTATCCAAGATGGCTTTTATTTTAGTTATGAATGCACAGCCATCTATTCTAGATACTGTAGGCACTAGTCACACAAACCTAAGGTAAATGCTTGATAATATTCCAAGCACACTTGTGTGCCACTGAGCAGTGCTTGAATATGTGGGAAATGCAAATCCCATTATCCAATTAAGCCATGCACTATGTTAGGTCTCACCTCACTGATGTCAACAGTAATTATGCTCATTCATGCCCAGGTTGAATTGGGTCTGTAAAATCAAAGGTAAAACCCAGATGTCCTTACACAAGCAAGACTCCTACAGACAACAACATGGTATTTACTCTAAAAGATACAAATGTTTGGCCTGAAGAAAAAGAGAAGCACTAGGGTGATCCCTCACTCTTGAAATATGGGGTGGTTTTCCACAGTTCTATGGTCTCATCCATTTGTATTTTTCACCAGGTTTTGTGATAAAATTTCCTCTATTCCCTTCTTGTTTATCCACATCTCCCTACTCACCCTCATGGATGGGGAGAGTTCCATGACAGTCAGCTTTTATTTTCTTTGCTCAGCTTCCTCACATTGTTGCCAGTCAACTTTAACATCTGACTGAACACAGCTTTCTACAAAATTTCTCCACCAGAGCAGACATAGGAAGGAATTTTAAAAGACATTAATATGAAAATAAGATCCCAAATATGAATGAGACTTGAAATGTTTTTATTTCAAACAATTAATATTGATAAACTTTGATTAAAAAAAATCTGTTCTCAAAGAAAACTTTCCCCAAATATTTCAGACCTCATCAGGAAGAAATAGCTGATTAGCATAGTCCATAACACTGCTAATGAACCTGCTCCTGTCGAACTTCTCTGTGCTATTCTTGGTGCAAACAGCAAATGCAGAAATCTTGATTCTAAAAGCTGATGCAATGATGTAGAGCAAAACCTCAACTTTCAGTCTTTAACTAAAAGATGTTCTGAAAGAATTGAGGCTGCCCCAGAAACCTGTGCCTATCAGTAATAACTGCATTGTATACTCGTTGACAGGTCCTCAGGAGTTCATGTAAGATCCTTTGCATTTGTTGAACATTATTACTAGTTATCAGATAGTTCAGGTAGTAGCTGATATCACACTGAAGTCTGAAGGTTAAGCTGACCTCAAAGAAATGCATGTTCATTTCTCAAGCATACAAAATGTCTGCAAAACAAACAAAACTCTCTTTGGATATTTGCATGGAGAAAATATTGCTACAAAGTACTTACACTTCCTTGCAATAATTATTCTGCCTTATTGATTATCTTGCTGGGACTTGATACGACACCTAAACAGTTTTAGGAAGATCTTGATTACTTTACTTTATGTTCCTGCCTGACTCCACTTGATAATTAAAAAAGCTTGAACTAACTGCACAAAAATGGCCAAAAAAAAAGAAGTTATACTGAGTGTTTGGCCTGTTTTCCTTGAAAAAATAAATCTATGCCAAAAAAAGAAAAAGTATTAAATCACCTCATGTTAAGTGGATGACACCATAAAAATAAAATTAACCGAGATATAGGTACAAAGAATAGTTTCCTTTATCTAAAGGAAAAGCAAAAATCAGAATATACATAACAGATTATTAAAGGAACTCACTATTAGCATTGGTACAGTTTTATGAACAACTTAACCATGTCCTGGTGAAATGGGATTGTTTCACTAATATGAAGTATTAATAAGCTTTCATAAAAAATAGGTGTTGAAAGATGCTAATACAAATGTTAATGTGGATATTTTGCTTTGATCATCCTAAAATACAGACTGTTTCATCTCTGCACTGCAAAAATGAACCAGGCAATAAAGAAATAAACAAAGTAATCTGATGAAGAAGGAACTCAGGAACTTAGCATTACATGTGTTACCTGTGCTGTAATGTCTATGAATATTGAGCATCCACTCAAGGTTTTTTCTTACATTTTGGGGCAGGAATGAATTGGTTTTCTTACAGGTATATTGAGTAAATCAATGCATTTTGCCTCACTGAAGAGAACACAGGCAAAACCTGAAAACTGCAAAAACAATGCCTCCTAGGATCACAAGGATAATGTGATCACTGATGACTGATTATGGAAGAATATGAGTTATACATGGCTAAATATTCTTGCAATCACTTAGCCATTTCACAGACTTATTTTAAACTCTGATTATTGAAATATACATAAAAATAAGGGAAGGCTTTAATATTATTTCTTTGGAAGTGTGAAAATTGGATCTCAGTGTAAGTAATTGCCTAATGCTTGGCGCAAAAGTCTAAATAGCTACTTGAGTGTTAAGAAAAAAAAGAATGATTAAATGCAATTTTACTTCTGAATTATAATTTGTTGCCTATTGATTAAAAAACAGTTCTTCCTGGGATTTTTTTTATCATGTAGTCTTGAGATTTGCAAATGTACACAAAATCAACAAAAATATAAGAAATGAGCATTATATACATAAATATTAGGCTATAATGATAGTAACATAGTGTACCCAACGTTCATTTATTTTATCATTGAATTCCAGTAAGAATTGCTGTTCAATTCAATCAGTCTAAAGATGTGGGAAAATAATTATGAGAAGCTGTTAGATAATGCAAACAATGTTGTTCTATTTGTATATTCACCCTCTCTCTTCCTGCTCCCAAAATGTTTCTCAACGCAGTTTGTACTCACCTGGTGGGTAGAAAATTGCTTATTTCAGGGCTGTATCTGAACTTTAGGCTTTGAAGGTATCTGGGTACAACACGGGTTTGGATATCACTGCTTTCTGTAGAGAATAAGGAGGCTCTGGTAAGAGAAAACTTGTAAAGCATATTTGGCTACTTCGGTGAAAGAATGAAAAGCAGATGGATTATCCATTTAGCTTTTTTTTTCTTTTCATTAGGTTTAATGAACTACTTTATACGTCAAGGAACCAGAGAGTTTTCTATATCTTTATCTATACATCCCCAAGTTTACCTACATGTCTAGGGTCAGAGTATTGTTATATTAGCCTTTTCTTTTCCTTTCATCCGACCTCCCAGAAATTCCACATTTTTGAATTAATGATAGAGAAATAATTCTTTAGAATGCCAAAGGGCATGGAGATATTTGTTTTAAATGCCATGAAAGAAGTTAAGGTGCCTGAGGCCTTGAAAAAATGGCAGTCATTTCTGAAGACATAGGAGTCATAGATGAAAATCTAAAATACAGTCTTTATTCTAGGACATTTACATTTAACCAAAAGGGAAACAAGATACTGAGAGGCTGAGGCCATGAAGTCTATTGAAATGAAAGAAATCTGGTAGAGGATTAAATGTTTTGGGGATAAATAGTTTCAGGGTGGGGGAACTCAGTCTTTTTAATAATAAAATTACAAGTGGGAAAACAACATATAGCCTCAATTCGTCATGGCAAACAACTATTTTTGGAAGGCATTGTGTCAAATATCTCCTTTAGGTGGCAGAATATTTTCACAAAATATATCAGAGCTGAAGTAACACATTGCATGGATCTGGGGCAGCAAGTAGAAATACGCTATAGAATTGGTGTTATCGGTATGGTGTGCGCAAGCAATGTTGTAGTGACTAAGGATGTTATAAATGAGTAAATAAAACACAGTTTTCTGCTACTGTAATAGTGATGACATCTTCTAAACTTCATTCATGGATTTGATATCTACTTAAACATATTAAGTTTTTATCAATAAACTGAAACTGAGAGGAAACTTTTTCTCTACAGCTACCTGGTGGGTTGTTACACTGAAGATGGAGCCATACTCTTGGAGGTGCAAAGTGATAGGCATAAAAGGCAATGCATAGAAATTGTATTTTTCATTAGGTATAAGGAAACAAATCTTCATAAAGAGAGTGCTCAGACACTGGACCAGTGCTGGCCAGAGAAGTCAGGGAGCTCCCATCTCTGGAGGATCTGAGCCCCTGAAAATATGACTGCCTCAAAATATGGTTTTATTTTTTCATCTTCTATGGACTTCCCAGAAACAGTCAGTGGTTTTCCAAGGAGGTTATTGTAGGTTGAAAACAACTGGAATAGACTGGTGGAAATTGGCCTTTTTGTTCTCTACCATAGCTTGTCCAGCTGCAGCTGCTTTTCTCTAGATAACACTGCTATAAAAGGCTGATTTATTCTGAGATAATATATTTATCTTGCTGTGAAATATTTAGGAAACCAGTGCCTAAAAAGAGGATGCAAAATTATCTTTTCTACCATCAATAATGCATGAATCCTACAGAGGCATAATCAGAGGAAGTTATTTGCAGCTTTATTTTTATTACTTCACAAAGAAGGGTAAAGTTACCAGTGGTGGCATCTGGCTTCATGGAATCTGATTCAAAAATGCCTCCCTTGCACTGCTGACCCTCTACTGCTGGTGGGAGCAGTGGATAGAGAAGTTCTTTTCAGATCTTGTTCACAGAATCAAAGACTCTTTTGTGTTGGAAGGGATGTTAAAGCTCATCCAGTTCCAACTCCCTGCCACAGACAGGGACACCTTTCAATAGACCAGGTTGCTCCAAACCCTGTCCAACCTGGCCTTGAACACTGCCAAGGATGGGGCAGCCACAGCTCCTCTGGGCACCCTGTGCCAGTGCCTCAGCACCCTCACAGAGAAGAACTTGCTTCTAATATCCAATCTAAATCTACTCTCTTTCAGTTTAAATCCATTTCTCCTTGTCCTATAAGTACTCGCTCAAACAACCTACTTGTTAAAACTCCACTCACAGCTGCTTTACTAGATATTAAAAAGTATATGCATTGCAAAAGAAATTATTATGGTAAAATTTCTGTGTTTTGCCATGTTTTGGTTAAGTTTAAAATCCATTTAAAATCTTCATATCTATAATTTTTGCTTTAAAATTAATTATGAATATTTTCAGAAGGAGAGAAAGTGCTTTCCAGCTGTGTGTGTCATAGGATCCTAAGGGCATACATGTGCTGGATGTTTAAAATGCTTGTTCATCGTGTTTGAACAGGCTTCTGCAATTTATGCAAAATATGCAATATTTGAAAATAAAGTCTGAACTTAAAAAATTTGCCACTTATTTCTCAAATAAGGACAAGATCTTACCTGTGGAAATCCCCTCTCTTCAGCTGACCATAGCCATTGGTCTTGCACTTCTATTTAGTTCTTAGCGTATTACTGCTTTCCTCCCTCCCTGCTCCTTTTCCTCATCATAATAAGGGGTGTGGGAAGGCCCATAGGCATTGGTCAAGAATTACATTACATTACTTAGAGCAACTCTGATAATCTATAGGATCATTGTTAGAGGAATTGGAAGAGAAGCATGAAGCTTTTCTGTTAGGTGTTTGAAAGCTGGTACTATCAAAGAAACCACTGATGTTTTGAACATGAAGTTTCCTGTCAGGCTTAAAGGTGAGCTGGTTTCTGAAGAAAACACTTTTTTTACTAGTGCAGTTCTTCATAAGTCAAGAGCTGATCAAGCATATTAAAGATTATGATAGATGGTGACACATCGTGATTAAAAACCTTTCTATGCAACAGTACAGTCTTCCTCATTCTGCTCAAGAGATTAAAAATGATGAGCCAATATGCTGCCAAGTGGAAGCATCAGCAGTCTGTGGAGGTCAGATCCACCTCTGAATATGTTTGAAATACACTGCAGAAAACAACTTTGAAGAATCTTACTGAAAATCATAAGTCTTTCATAAAGCTCCAGCTGAAGAATGCCCTTTTGTTTGACTGATAGACCAAGCTCAGCGTGATCTGAATGTTTAGTAGGTCTAGGTCTACTCTCTTAACAAAAAGACTTTAAGGCTTTATCGGTTTCATAGCATGTTACGCTTTAAAATGTGTGACATGAAACATAGATATTGGAGATCTAGATGCTAGACAAAATGTCAAACATTGTCGTGTTGTCTGCTGCTATGAAATGTATTTGATTGCTTTTGTTGTTCTTCTTGGTAATTTACAGCTAACCTCATTTAGCTCATAGCTGCAGATTTAGTAGTCCTCAATTATCAAACAATGCATTTGTTACTGCTGAACTTGTTTCAATTCGTATTGCACCGTTACTCTAGATCATCTCATTTTATGCAATTCTCAACTTCACTGCCCCTCAGTGTGACCCCCTCAGTAAATTTTGTTACCTGGTCTCTTCTATTCACTAGATTACAAATTAAGACGTTGTGGATGTACTCCACAGTGGTGTTGATTCTGTGTTCAGACTCCCTCTAGCCTTATGCTTCAACATGGTTTATTATCACTTTTATTCAAGTTCTTAAGAGACCTAGCATTTAGATTCCCCTCTTTTCCAGCCTAGCTAATTCTTCTTGTGATACTTCATTAAATGCTTTTTCACAGAAGTTGCAGCTCTCCCAAAAGATACATATAATTTTATGAATATTTGAGATTTTCTATGCAAGTTCTCCAGAATTTCTGAAAAGAGTTTGTTCTGTTACAAGTGCAGAATACCAGTGTGGGTCTTTCTTACCTAGCTTAAGATACTGGAATCTCCCTGTAGTCAATTGTAGACATGAGTCGAATCACCAAATCCTACTTCGGGACTATAAAAATAGATCCCTGCTTCTATCAAGGGACACTGTGTTGATTCAGATGCCACTGTTAGAGACTCAAATTTAATCTGATGACTCCAATCACAGCTTCGCAAAGGAAAAACAAAACAAAACGAAACAAAACCCTTAAGATTTATTTAGTATTTCTTATTTTAAAAGAAATCTGTATTTAAATGTTATTGGCCCTCATTGTCAAAAGAAAACCAACTCACACCCCACCAGCCCACAACCTATGCTTTGTACAGAGCACTCGTTTTTTTTTTTCCTGACTTGTTTGTTCTGTTTAGACTGTAGGAGTATTAGATTGCAACATCTTATCCTTAAATATGATAGATTGAGAGAAAGAACAGTGATCTGCTTGATTTTGTTAGCTGCATTTGGTGTCAGGTATTTTGGACGCTGTAGAGAGGATAGTTGCATAAATCAGAGTGGCAATACTGTGGGGGTATATAAGCATTTATACATCTTTTATTCAGAGATCAATAGACAGATATAATCCCCACAACAGCTGTGCCTGACATGGATTTCCTAAAATATGGTTAATAGTGCTTGCAGAGTCCAAGCTGAGAGGGAGAGTCTGAGTGATGAAGGCTCCAGGGAAATTACAGCAAAGAGAAGCTTAAGGCTCAGGGTGCTGTTGAATGTATATAGCAAAATTTTATCTAGCAAAATGATTTGTATTTTTCTTGGAGGTGTTGTATGGGCTTTATCATTCAGACAGAACCATTCCAGACCCCTTTGTGTTCAAACAAGTGAGGTGCTCTTAACAGAATAGGATGAGCCATTTTGGGCAGATGATAATGAAAAGGAGAGCCAAAGGAAGGCTCAGCATGTGTTTGTATAGCCAGAAATGGTTTCCCTAATGTTCATGCAACCAACAACAACACTATGAGTACAGATCCTCTGCACTGTGCCAGGCAATGTAAGTTGTGGAAAGAGAGCTTTATGGTTAGAGAAACCCATAATCTGATGGTCTTCCAGCAGCATCTTTCTTCTCTGTTATTGCCCCAGAGACTTAACAAATGTTTTCTCCTATTTGTGGGCTGTAGTCCCACCCCTCTGTGAACCTTGTTTAAAGCCCCATCAGTGGATTAACAGTGCCAGGCTTGAAGATGTGATTCCCTTTCTTGGTCAGGTGGATTCCACCTCATCTCTGCAGTGAAGTGATTGCTTCATTGTCCTTAAAGAAGTGAAAATCCTGCTCTCCCCCAGATGAATGTCTGAGGTCCAGGCTAGGTCACCAACTATGCTAAGTATTGTAAGAAGTTCTCTAACCTCGACTACAACAAATTACTTGGGGATTTTCAGTTGCTAGGAAGGGCCGTGTTCTTTGCCATTGGTGTTTGTGCTCTAAGAAGCAGAAAGGTCTTAGAAGTGGCACTTGTATTTGAGGAGGATTTCCATCAGAGGTAGCTCCTATTTGTCATAGTGCTTTTGGCTTTGCTCGAAAGAGAACATCTGAGAAGGAACAGACTGGGAGGAGGCAGGGATGTGCCAAGCACCATCTGGATCTTCTCCCTGGGAAAATCACAGAGGCAGGGGAGCTACCCTACCACTTGTGTAGTCTCCTTCTGGGCATGTGAATAAAGAGCTGGAACCAGTATTCAGGTACTTGTAGGTAAGGGAGAAATTGTCATTGGAAAACAAAACTAAGAGCAACCACAGAAAAGCTGGGGGATGCACACTGAACAGAAAATGTTCTTTTCACAACACACATGCCTCCCCTGCTTTCTGGTGAAATTTAACAGCCATAAGTTCTGCTAAACTGAGAAGGATGTGTGTTGGCTTTGGGCTGAAGTTTAGGACTATGCTTTGTATAGTAACTGTCATGTCATGAGGATTTTGTACCTGATTTCAAGGATTTCCAGGCTTGGAGTCTGCAAATTCATTAATTGCCATGTGATGAAAACAATCTTTGTCTAGGCAAAAGCCTCTCCTGAGCAAGTCCGAGTGTCTCAATGCTGACATATGACTACTTCGGAGGCTGAAAATTATTTAAAGCTAAGTCTTTATTAATAAAGCTATTCTACCTGAATAATACAGTTCTCCAATTTGCATCGTAAGACTCGAAAGCAGTACATTAACCAGCATTCACTTGTT
The DNA here is from genome assembly GCF_963264785.1 of Psittacula echo. Lineage (NCBI taxonomy): Eukaryota > Metazoa > Chordata > Aves > Psittaciformes > Psittacidae > Psittacula > Psittacula echo. Next base: position 152,416,727 of record NC_137737.1, on the reverse strand, counting down.
GCTCACATTATATTGAATGATGTGTTTTCCATGTGAAGTACTGCTGATTTATGATGCTGATTTGTAATAAGTAATCTCCAAGTCCTTCCCAAAGCCAAGGTTAAAAGCTGCTCTTTAATAAATCACTTGCCTCATCTCTTTAAGGAACTGTATACTACTGCAGAAAATTAACACACAAGACTCTTGAACAATTTATATACAGAGCAAAACCTGTTGGATTAATCCTGTCAGTGACTTCAGTGGAGAAGAGAAGCTTCGTGTTTTGCTCTCAAATATTTATTAAAATTCTTACATTTCCTTTGTCTTCCATCTGAAAAATGAAGGAAAAATCATTGGTTGTCTTTTGTTTCTGATATATGTAATTGTAACTGTCTGTCCCAGTAGCACCGTTTTTCATGTTTAAGAAGAATATGTCAGTCTGCATTTGGGATCAGGAAAGTACTGCATGGGTTAAGCAACTCAAGGCAATTCTTAATCTTTTGGTCTTTGCTCAGCAAGACATTTGAAAGTTCAGAAGCTACTCACTTCAAATGGCATCCTGAATCAGGATCCATGTCAGACACTGGGTACCTTTGGTTTTATGTCCAAACATATGTAACTTTGTAGTTGGGCTGAAGCATCCTATGTAAAATGCTAACTGTGTCACTGCAATTACACAGGTGATGAATCTCACTCTAATGTAGTGATTATCTACTAAATGTAAAGTTGAGGACTTTACATTAATTGTAATGGAAAACTTTCATTTAAAATTATTTAGTAAGAACAGAGAATGTCTCATAGATGACACAAAATTGAGAGATTAGTTAAATCTAGAGGTGTTTGAAAGAAACTTTATAAAAATCCAAATAATCTGCTTTAGCAAGCAAGAAAATGTTGAATGCAACCATCTGTAAAGGCAATGCAGTACATAATACAGGAATAAAATTGAGGTAGTTATGTGCTAAGTTGACATGACAATTCAGTAGAGATCCTTGCTTTAATTTCAGTGTCAGGTCAAGAAAAAAACAAGCAAAATGAAAGATACAAGTGAAAACAGAGAATGAGAATATCATGACTTCTTTACATAATGAGTAACCTTGTCTTGAATGGAGTATGTTGTTCCTCATCTCATCTTAAAGAGGGTGTTGTAACACAGGCAGAGGACCTGAAAAGTGCCTACAAGGGCCCAGTAACCCAAAGTAGCTATCAAACTAAAGAAAATGAAAACAAGAGGGTTGTTTAGTATGGAAGAGAAATAAGTAAATTAAGTCATAAGAAAAAATGTATGTATATTGAATAATCTAGAAAAGATCAGGCATAAAATTCTGTTCCCTCTATTTCATATCAAATGAATGTGAGGACACTAAATGAGGTTGAAATGTGATGAACTGAAAATTGCAAAAAGGGAATAAGTGCACTTTTCTGCTGTAATTATCTAACAGAACCCTTTGCTTCAAGAAGAAATTGTAGGCTGGAAGTGAAGAGGATTTAGAAAAGGATTGGTAACAATTCTGGCTATAAAAATTGTCATTCATTACAACTACAGAAAAGATTTAAAGGGATGTAAATGCTATTCTTATCTCCAGGTTAATATGCCATACATTCAGCTCCTGCAATTTTCTTATAACCTTTCCCAAACTTGTGCAGTTGGAAACAAGATATCAGAGCAAAGCAAACAGCAATTCAGTGTGGATTTTCTGGTACTTTTAATGTTAGTAATATCTAGTGAATCTGAAAATGGAACCTATGAAATAAGTAGGTTTTTTCATTACTGTTCTTAGCAAAAAAATTTTTTACACCTAGTTTATAACCATTTAGATAGTATTGTTAGCCCAGAGTCCCTATCTAGTTTCTGAAGTTTTCAGTCTGGTTTAGCAAAGCCAACAATTACAGTTTAAGAATATGATGGATTTTTGGTTCAGCAGTGTCCATTTTGTTACGTCTAAAAGACACACACCAAAGTCTTTTTAACTGAGAGCTGGAGGTTACACCCAGACTTTTCAGTTTTAATCCAGAGAACTCTGGTAGTATCACCCAAAGGAGGAGAAAACAAGGTCTCCCTATAGTTCCTGAGTAGTACTGAGAACATACTGGGGTGGACTTTCATTCACATGATGCAGGATCCTAGATGATCCAGCAATGGCAGCTTCAGCAGATCCTCCTGATTCACTTCAGCACACACTGGAGTACTGGAAAATGCTAATTCTTGTGTATCCCCCGTTTCTGAAACAGGGAGTTGCATTTAAGTATAAAAATGCTTAAGCATCTCTAACAGGGACCATATTGCATCCCATTAGCAGCTCTGTGTCAAGGATGCGATTTTAATTTAAACTCTAGTCTACATCATCTACATCCAATCTGCAGCTGTTCAGCCATTCAAAACTAATCCTGAGCTTTACAGCTCAGGTTATTTAATGAATTCCATTACAATTCATAAAAATACATGACTTGTTCCGTGAACACGTGCAAACATTTGTTCTGTGAACATGTGAAAAAACACGTTTTCTTATAATATGAAACTAGAGTTAGAATATAGTATGAAACTAACTAAAATCTAGATCTTTGTCATCTCAATGTCTTGTAAAATTACAGATCAGATACTCTGGTCACCATTGCCTTCGATGAAGAGAATCTCCTCTGAGACAATCTTTGCTTGTCTATAGAACAAATACAGTTCAGATGTTACTGTGTCTTTGTTTCTGGGTCTTGTCACTAAAATACCTTGCAAGTGAGTAATAGACAGCTGGTAATCCAGCCTCCAGTCTCAGACTCTTTCTTCCTCACCTGATAGAAGTTGTAAATTAACTTACTATGCCTGAGAAATACTGCAAGCAAACACATTTCCATGAAATGGTGGCTATTTCAAACTAGTTTGGCTTCCTATTGTTGTAGAGATGGCCACTCAAAAGAATGCCTGTCTATGCTGTGCTTTGTCCCTAGATACTTCGGAGTGAACTCTGCACCATCTTACAGAGAATGTCAAACAAAATGTGTATGTGTCTCTACTCCTCTTGAATCAGATTTATCATCCTGTAAGAATGTCCTTGATGGCCTCTAGCGTACAACTGAGACGTTGGCTTGTTTTCAGTGTTGCAAATGATGGCAGTAAATGGCTCATTCAATATCAAGACTTTTCCAGCATACTGGTCTATCTTGGTAGCTCTTATTTTAGGGAAAGCTTCAGCTCAAGGGCTTTTGCAAGTAGATTTTCAGTCTTTACGACCTCAATAGCACCTTACTGATATTTTACCTACTAACATCTACTGAACAGCCTGTAAAATAAAAACATAAACCGGTGTGTCTGTGTTGGTGGTCAATCAGCAGTGCGCTCCTACTCTGTCTTGCAGATCCAAGTCAGCAGATGGATTGAAGTCCCCCCAAGCCTATGCACTGCAAGGGCCTGGACTGAATATCTGCATTCAGCATTTTCAGGCAACTTTACATGTGCTTATGAAATAACTAAAGAACAAATTCTTTTTGTCATTCTGTTCAGCTACCAGCCTTTCAATTTGTTTGTTTGGTTTTTAAATGAATGAAAATTGTGTTTGCCTCATGTTTTGGAAAATACCAATCCATATTTACCCACCAGCACAGTGAATTAACAGTCTTACTTCAATTGGAGTAGAGTTGAATTAGACAATTATTGATCCAGATGGTTGACTTAGAATGGAAATTAATAGGAACATTCCCCTGAATCAAATTATTTCCTGATAAGACTGCTCAGTCAATAAGTGACTCTTGCAATATCACTCTGTAATGACATAAAGATAGCATTTACTTTTCCTTAATCCCCTACATGTCAGCCCATAACAGAAACACTTCAAATATCTTACATAGTGATGAGTGTGATTCGTTTTGCTCACTGCTTCTTTGAAGTGGAGGTCGTCTGACAAGTCAACTTGCCACAGTGACAGCATAGGTTTTAATGAGATGACTTGGTGAGTTCCAGATTAAGTGTGTTCTTTGCACCGCTAACTAAATGGCTTTACCCCGTGCAAACACGATGCATTACAGCTCACACAATGGCACCTTATGCAGTGTTGCTGCTGGAAATGGCCAAGTAGTTGTGGGAGTTTTCTCATACAAGAAGGTTTCATGTTAATATTCGAGAGCCTAATTATAAACTTTGCTTCTGACTCCTACTGAAGATTATCCCTCCAGGACCCAGCTCTAAATTTACCTAGCCATTCTCTCCTTCACTGGTGGTTAGAAAATGTGACATGTCTTAACTAAGTGCATCCATAGGCTGTTTGCGTTCAGGCGACCTCTGTTTCTCACAGGTCTCTAGGTTCATTAAAGCAGGGATAACCTCACTGTTACAGTAGGTCTTGTTATAAAATCAAAATAATTCTAAATTAGATTAATGATGGCAGAATCTGTACCTGAAAAAAGCAGTCAGGAAATAAAGGGCAAGCCTGACATTTCTTCTTTTTTAATCTTGAATTAAACACTATTGCCCTGTTAATGTGAGTGTGGTAGGATCTAGGCAATTTGTCTTTCTTCTTCTTAAAATTACAGAAATCACAGAACACAGTGATGTCCCTCAGGGGTCGGTACTGGAATTGGCACAGTTCAACATCTTTGTTAGCGACATGAACTGTTCAGAAGGTGTCTCTGCCCATGGCAGGGAGGTTGGAACTAGATGATTTTTAAGATCTCTTCCAACTCAAATCATTCCATGATTCTGTGATTCTAAGTTCGCTCACTTTTTTAACTAGCTTCAGCTACGTAATGATAAAGATTATTCAGATGGAAATAAATAATTGTTTCCATGACAACTGAGCCAGAGAAGACTAACTCATTCTTTTAGAGCTGTAGCGGTACCAAATCCAAGACTATTGAAAACAACTTGTTTTAATAAAGTAAAATGACATGGTTGAATATATACACTGCAAGCAGATTAATGAGCTACATTTCTATCTTGCTTTGTTACTTTTCGCCTTGTTTTCTTAAATACTGTGTATCCACAGCATTGAGACTGTCTACTCTCTGCCATCAGTAAATCTCGTTCACTCATTGTTTTCTGTTGCTTCATTTTGACATGTCATTCATATACTATCAACTGTTCCTTATACTCAGTTTTCCTTACCTGTAGTCCAGATCCCTTGTTATGTAATTGTAGACCAATTTATTGCTTGATAAAACTCTAGTCTTCATGATCTCACCGTAATACATCACTGTTTATTGATTCTGTGTTTTAAAATGCTGACATTTCGGACTCTTCAGCAACAGTGTTGCCTAAACCTCAGTACTGAAACTTTTTGAGCATTAGGCAGCTATGTTTGTGCATCCTCCATCCAAATATAAATCATGAATACCTAAATAATGTAGCCTTGATAACGTGTTACATAATACTTTATTGGACACAGCTTTGAACAATCTGTGTTGCTCAAAACTTTTTGTTGAATTAGTAGAAGGATTCCCAGTTCTTTAATGTCAAAAAGCTAGTTTGGAGTGCTAAGAAGAGTAACTGATGGTTATAAAGAATAACATGGGAAGAGCGCTAAAATGGATTTAACTTTAAAGAAAAATCTCAATTTAAGTAAGAGAATTAAACATTCTCTTTTTTAATATATATATATATAAACAAGATACATTCTTTAATTAAATTAATTCCAGGTTCCTTTGAGCATAAGTAGCTTATATCTGGAAAGATTTAGCAGACATTATTTTTGTAGTGAAAGGAATAGCCATTGTTGTCTCCAAAAATAAAATAAAAATCAAAATCCTGCCATAACGAATTGGGAATATATAGTTTCTGAATGAATTTTCTGAAAACAAAAATCTTCTTGTATCCACATATGACTAACTCACCTGTTTTTCTGAAATAATATTATTCAAAGCCATCTCATGGGAAGGCGCTATAATCTGAATCAGAGAAAGAGAAGCTTATGTCTTTTTGCTTTACTTATTGGTTTTCTTTGCCATGTCAGTGCTTTAATTGTGCTGCAGTGTGGAAAAATGTTTCCTGAATAGACTGCACAACAGGCAGAGGTGAAAAGAGAGGATTTGTACTTATGAATTTCAGGCAAGGATGACTAAGAAACTGATGTGTTTTATTGAACATACACAGGCTTCTTGTTCTAGACAAAGCTCTTTTTAGTCGATAGTTTAATATTGCCTCTTGCAAGGGAAAACAAGCTCTCTCTGACATAGATTGAAAGAGGAAGAATCTGAAGGAAAACTTACTGGTTTCTGCAGTAACCCTTTTTAGTTTTATTCTGACATTTGTTTTTTAGCTTTGAAAGCTAATGCAAGGGAGATGAGTTACCCTTTCCCTAGACACAGAAGGTCAGTTTTGGATCCTTGACACTGTGAAAAATTGCTTTAATCCAAACATTTCTTTTTGGTGTAAAACACAGTTTGGAAAACTTAAACAAACTGCTGCCTGTCCAGCTGCCTTATGAGTAAGAGAAAAGAAGTACCAACTACATGTAAAGCAGTTGTTCGGTTGTCCAAAGACATTGCAAAAGTTATGCTTGAAATTCAGAGCTGACCATGAGAAGATGACAATATAAAATACATTTGAGCATTTCACTCCCAGTCCTTTTAGTCATTACAGAGAGCCTAGCAAATTAAACAGAGCAGTTTAGAACACAGTTTGCATATCATACATGTGTTACTTACTTATATTTCATGTGATGAAACACACCTGAAAAGCCATTAATTCCATTCAGTCAGTCTGTGTTAACTAGAAGAGAAGCCTAGACAGCTATGACAGATAAAGATATCAGCACTGGAGACACATTAAGTAAGACAATAATAACCCCTTTTTAATGTAATATGGTAGATAATTGCTGTGGTTTGTATCTTAACTGCAAACGTAATAATAACCATAAGGGAAAAAGTATAAATAACAGTATTAATGATGGTGAATAGCTATTGAATCAGGTTATCCAAATATTTTGTTAATGCAGGAGATCTCTTCTAATTTTGCTAGTTTAGGGTTGGGTTTTTTTTATCATACCAGTGTTGCTTTTGAAACCAGTTTTACTTAAAATATTAGCTCAAGATTTAATAATCAGCAGTCATTTCTGATGGATGCTAGAATTGGTGAAAATAACAGAATCTAGATCTAATCTGTAATAAATCTTATGCATACCTGCTGTGGTTATCATACACATTGAATTTCATAATCTGCACTTTAGTTCTTCCTTTATCTCTGGGTTTGATGGGGTTGTTGTGCGTTGGGTTTTGTTTGTTTTATTGGTTGGTTGGGGTTTTTTTTGTCTTTAAATAGTTACAGGAGAATAGAGATTGAAAGAGACGCTGTTAAGACAAGAATCAGTTCATTGAGAGCTCATCCCAGAGTGACTGCTTATTTCCTTGGTTTGCTTTTCCTTCTGTGAAATGTATTAGTCAACAGCCTACTTCATAAGAATGCTACACTGCAGAGTTGGCCTTCACATCTGCAAAGGAATAAAATAAAGGGGGGAATCTACAGAGAAATACCTGTAAGCATTTTTTTTTCCTTTCTGTGTCATTTTGGGTAGATTTCTCCAGTCCCACAACACACATTACATCTCAACTGTCTCAGTTTTGTACATTATTCCCCAAAAGGAGAGGAAGACTAAGTGGTGGCAGCATCCAAAATGATGAAACCACAGATGGTTTATATGATTAATGCTAATAGGATAGCAACCAAATTTGCAAATCCCAGCGGCATATCTGCCCATGCTTTATTTCTTGCTTTGAGACTATTGTTTTTATTGATTTCTGTTTATTTTGTTTATATTTCAAGAATTCCTTTTTGTCCTTTTTGTTTGGCAAAGTCTTCAAAATGCAATTTGAAGTCCTTTTGATTTTTCCACCAAATCAAATAGTCTTAGCCAAACTAATACTAAAACTGTTACTGACTAGTAACATCTGCTGTGACACTTTGTGCAGACTACATTAATTACTAGGGCTCACTCTAAGGATCACATTGTACACACATTAGCACCCTATTTGTGAAGATATTCTTGATCCCTCTTGAAAACTTAATTTCTATTATGCTACCAGATCACTTCAAATTATCTACAACAGAGATGAGATGCGCTATATTAGCAAACAGACAATAAGTACTTTCAGTTAATATTCTGGTTATCATCACATAGATTCATTTGGAATAGTTTGGAATATTTATTTCCAAAATATAGTATTTGCTGAGTACAGCTTGCTGTAAAACTATTGAATTCAAGCAAGATACAATATTAAAAAATGGAATTACATAAATAAAACATCAGCTATGGAGAAATCCAGAAAGAAATTTCCATTCAATATCTACACAGATGTCTTCCATTCAGAGAGAAAGAGGAGAGAAAGAACAGTTAAAGTCAGGTGCATTTTGAAATAAATGGTTCACCTCTGTTTACTGCAAGTGTCACTAAACAGAAATATGTAAAAACACCTGTAGTCTCTATTTTATTTTATCTCATCTACCTGTGATCCTGACTTAGAGAGCTCTCAGTTAGATATTTGCTTCATTAAGGGAAATCACAACCTGAATTTATGAATGCAAATATTTTTTGTTTCTGCATAAATGCCTCATCTTTCAAGCAACAGATGCATTCAAGATCACAATCTACTCACAGCTATTCAGTAAACAGGAAAGAAACACTATATTCACCCTGACACTCTTCTTTATCATGTTATTTATTGATTTTTATTCAGGGTGGCACTTGAACTATTCCTACACCCATGTTAAGAGGTATTCTCCCCAGAAGCCCTCTCAGACTTTCTTTGTACACACAATGCCATCAGCTGTGCTTGAATATGGGATGTCACTATTGATTTTCAGAGCCTCCACAACCACCAAGGAATTTTATGCTTTATCATTCCCATAATCTCACTAAAGAAAGATTGTTTGTGGGTGAAGTAGTACTGCTACCACAAGCTACAGTGCAAATCTGCACTTATTTCCCCAGGAGGTCAATGTCTATGCTAAGAAATTAGAAGGTAAATGCATCCCCAGTGTGATGATGGCTTGGCTTCACAAACGAAGATTTGGGATCCCCAGTGTAATATACATGCATATGGGCATTAACTGATGAGTTCTTTTTTGGAGGAAACATGCATATTTTTTTTCCAAGAATTCTGCCATGCATGGTAAGAGTCTGTAGCAATTTCCAGAGTCTGAGCTACTCTTAGAATTAGCAACTCTCAGTCATGTAGGAGATCAGGGTGATGTCAATTTGTCTTTTGCTCTTGATGTTCACTTTCTCAGAAATGAAAGCCATGTTAAATTACACACTCACTTGGGTTTAGTGTTGCTTGTTTTATTTTAAAAACCATCCATGTAACAAACAAAAAAAAAACCCCTGAGCAAACAGAAACAACCCTACTTGATTTGGCAAAGCCCACTTCATTAACTTTGTCAAGTCAAAGCTAAAACACCTTTTAACCAAAGGCTTCTTCATCACCCTCTGAGCACAATTCCACAAATCTTATCATTTCCCAGATGTGTCTGGAGAAAATGAGACAGGTGTCTGGAACCATTTCTTCCTAGTAAACACAGGAAACAACATTAACATTCAATCTAGTGCACACATTATTCCATGTAATCAACAAGATGATTTAAATGTTGGCTCTGAAAAGCAACAGACTGGATAGAAAAATAGATGTATATTGAGAACCCAGTGTTCGGTCCTTATTTGTGTGAACAGACTTTAAAATATTTGCAGCTTTTAAGAAATAAGGTTGGATTTCTCTTGTTCAGTATTCTCCAAGGGATCCCTAGATAAGTAATAATAAAATAAGTTATTTTCATACAGTTATAACCAGGGTCTTATTCATAAGTTGTTTCCTAATGATGGGATTCGTTCTTGTGGAAGTACATGTTCAATTACTCATTGTGCAATATTGCAATAAAATCAGATGAATGCTGTTGAAGTCAAGGATGATATTCTGCAACCAACCTGTGTAAATAGAATATCATTGCACATTAGTACATTAGTATATCTTGAATATATCTAGACTATGTGCCTATATTCTTGTATGCCTATATATTAGGTATATATCTATACATTACTATATTAGAATAAGGGAAAAGACAAAGTACAGAAACAAAAAGTGAAGAACAAAAGGGCTAAAGATGTCAGTCATGAAGAACCACGTTTCAGTAGGGCTGGGAGTTCAGCCACTAGCTGAAGCTATAGTTTCTGTGTAGTGACCATAATTCAGCTCATGATGATTTCCATCCCAAATCCCAAAGAGTTTTTAACAGCAGAGCTTCATTTTGCAGATGGGCAAATAAAAGCAAACAAATATTGTTAAATGTTACTAAAAAGAAAGGGTTGACAGTCTAATTTTTCTGGTTGCCATTCAGATTTTGTACTGTGATTTTCAGTCTGAAATCCATCTGATGGTAAGGATTTGCATCAAAGGGCTCAAGGAAAAATGGCTAAGGAAAGCAAGCTTATTTTCAGTCCAATTAAATCAGCTAACAGGGTCCTAATCCTTTAATAGATTAGTTGTTACGAGTCCAGAAGCTGAAAAAAAAAAGGCATCCTTTTTTACAGCTCGTGTTGACTTTATCTAGTTCCAAATATTTTGGTATCTCTTTGTTCTTACTCACAAATTGTGAGGGAAAAAAGGGTATCATGTAACCTGAAAAGTCATTTGCTAATCCCACCATAATACACTGATATATATTTGCTACCTGTGCCAATGGGAGAATACAAGAGAAGAGCAGATAGGTTGTATTTCTATCCTTGCCGTATATCCAGAACAGTCTTTCAGCATCAGGTTTTAGAAATTCTTTTCCCAATACATTAAAAATGAAATTCCAAATAAGCCAAATAAATACATTTTTAGCCATTATTCTTCAACCATAAACTATGAGAGGTTTTAATTTTATATTAATTTTATATTCAAATACAACGCTGATCTTGCCCTTTAGAGCTATTGATAACAGCAGAATGTTGTTTTACTTTTCTGTACAGACTTCTGCATTCTGCTGAAGGTACTGTTTATATAATGAGCTCAGACTCAATCAGGATCTTGTGAATAGTCTGAAGAACATTTTATTTGGTATATTGACATTTCACATTTCCTTTATTACCCTTTGTGAAATCTCTTTATCACAACACTGAAAACTCTTTTGAATGTTAAAGAGTTCATTTTGTCTTTATTTTATGCTGAAGAGGCAACATCTTCTGTTTTTAGGCAGGCTACTTACTTTTTGAGATGGCATGACACGAAGCCATTAATTATGTCTATATTTGCAGCACTTTGGAATGGTCTAAAAAGCTCTGCATTCATATGTCATAATGATATCAATCTTTAAAATAGATCAAGATGACTGCCAGCAGATGTTTATCTAACCCATTTTTTTAAACCTCTTAGGGAAGGATATTCCGCAAAATCCATCCCTATGTTTCATCCATCTTAGAACAGGAATTTTTTTCTTATATGTATTGTTTTCTGCTGAAAAAAATGATCCAAATATTTCTTATCCTCCTCTACTGAACACATAGAATAATTTATTATTGTCCTTCTTATACTGGAAGATGGGTGATAGCTCTGCTTCTTCGAGCCCTAGATGATTACCTGTTAACCCTGTTAACCTTTTAATTAAAATTAAATATGTCATGTGGATGAAAAATAGAAAGAACCCAAAGGTGATTCTGTTTTCTAAAACTTGGAGAAGAGTCTCCAAATAGGATGTGTTCATATGCAGAGTGTAGATGTACAGTACTGTGGATACATGTAGATATGAAAAATTCAAAGGCTAAATAAAAAAAAACAGTGCTCTGACTGACAGCCTAGAAACTAAAGAAAAATGGAGACATTCACTTTCTTCACAGCTGTTTTCATCCTGGCTAAAGCTTGTGGAAAAGATTTCTGTATCTTTACTGGGTTGAGGACCTAGGTATTCTTATGTTCTGATCACATTCTTATATGTTCAGAAGTACAGAGCAGAAATCTAGTGGGTTATAACTGTTGAAAATGTCCAATTTATTAAGAAAGGAGAACATTGTGGCTGTCATAGAGGGAATCTTGTACAGGACATCAAACTGTGAAACCCAGGTGGATCAGACTCATTGAGAAAAACTGGTGAAGTTCTCCAGAAAACAGGGCTTGGTGTGATTAAAACCCCTAAACTTTCACTCCCTAGGAGGCTGCTGGAAAGAGAAGTCAGTCCATCCAGTCCTTGGAATGCACTGTGAAGTTATGTCAGTAGGGAAACTTCAAATAGCAAATACAAGCTTTACCAGATCTATTTTAATAAAGAAGGATTAATGATTGAAGAATGGGAAGATTAGGTGAGGCAGTCAAATGACAGGTTTCACAACCCTTAGACTATAAAGAAAGAATGTAAGAAGAGATAAAGCAATAGAATGCAAGAGAGCAACCTTCAGTACAGTCAGAGAACTGACAGATCAGGACTTACGGGAGGCCACTCTACACAAAAAAGTATTAAATAGAACTGACAGTTCCTCAATAGAGGCATATTAAGGAGGATGATTAGGGTTGGGCAGTGTGCTTAGAGAAGTTGCATAGATCTCAAAGAAGCACAAAAGGAATGATCAGAGATCTAAAAGAAAAACCTGCTCAAGAAGAGAGAAAAATGGGGTTTAGACTAAAGATAAGGGGACTAAGAGGAAAATAGAATGTTGAAAATGATGGAGAGCTGGAATAAATATCTTAGGAAAGAAGTGGTAGTTTTATCCATTTTAATCTTTAGGAAACAAGAGGATGGATACTGCTCGCCCTAGGTGAAGCAAGGAGGGTGGATTCAGCTCTGTATCATCTGCATCTGCCTCCCTTTTCCCTTTCCTTGGCCCAGGTCTGTTAACCTTCCCTCAAAAACAACAACTCTCTTTCCTCTTCTGCATTAGGTTTCCCAGTACTATGGTTGGGGCCTCATAAATATCGAGTCAAGGAGAATGTTTACCCCTCTTCTTTTTTCACATGCAACACAGCTGTTAATGCCACAAAGAAATACACTTGCCCTTTCTGCACCAATGTAACTTAATTGGTTCACATCAAATTTATAATGTAAAGTGCTGTGCACAGTTTACCCTTCATTTCAATGGGAGGTGATCCCGATGTTTCATCACTGTGTGTTTTATTAATAAGTAATAAAAATGCCGCACACAAAAAACAGGGGAAGTAGCCTTTCAATTTGCTATAGCCTTCCAGTAAAATACAAGTGTTTTCCACCAATCACTTCTGCAAATATAATTATTCTATCTAGAACATTTTTGCCTGGCTCATTTGTAGGAATATAAATGCAGACAGTGTCAAACCCTTAAAAATTCCAGTTTAAAAGTTATCTGCAATGCAAATTATCTAGACTATCTGTGCCTCCTTCCTCCTATCTCTTCGCCTTCCTCCCACGACAACAAATTAGAATGGTTTGATTTGATTTGTTTTGAAAACTCGATGCTGGCTGGTTCTTACCACATTATTATCATTATTAATGCTTACGCAATAGCGATGTGTTAAGAGCCTCATTCCAACAACCTGAGTGAGGCTGAGCCACCTGAAATTCTCTGTGAGATCCTTCTCTCCTTTTAAAGATGGATCAGATGTTTGCCTTTCATCAGTCCTCACCACCACGCATCTTTCATGTGGTACCAAAGATGCCAACGAATGTTGTTGTGACTAGTCAGCTACTCCCTCCCGTAAGTACCGTAGAGTGAGTTTCAGCTGAACTGCTGAGTTGTTTACACTGATCTTCCTTAAATGTTCCTTAAATGCTTTTTCTCTGTTTTTTCACTGTGTCTTTGTTGAACCTTCTTCAGACTTTGGGTCATATGTCACTTTTGTAATGAGGACATACACAGAAGGCAAACACCACTGCAGTGTCTCTAGACTTTTGCCAGGATTTACTTTGTTGTCTGGTAATGAACTGCTATATTCACTGTTGTTTTTAACTCTTGGTTCAAAAGTATTTGTACAGATTTAATTTTCCCTCACTGGGCATATCTTAATTTGGATTGGTTTTTTTTTCCTCACAGTCCATTTATGTTCATTTTTTATCATCTGGTCCAATTTTTACATTTGTATGATTTTTTAATGCTGTTATTTTCAAACCTTTTAAGGGCTCTTTATTCATCCATGACCACCTCTCACTGTGTTTTGCTTGCTACCTCTTCTTTGCATTAAGGGAGTTTACTTCTCAGTATATAACGCCATCTATGACAGATCACCTGCCTGCTTTGAACCGGACTATATTCACCAGAGATCTTTACCTACTTCCTTGCCTACCAAGTGAATAAGTTCCTTCTTAGCCTTACTCTACTGATCCTTTTCACCATTCTTTGGAGTGGTGAATGGTATTCTTCATAGTTATTTTCTCCCAAATTACCCTTTACTTTTGGATCCTCAACCAGCTCCTCCTAATTAGCTGGAAAGAAAGCTGAAATAGTCATTCTTCTAGTTGACTTCTCTTGCTCCTGGGGAAAAAAAGATGGAAAGGATTTGGTATATTTCAAAACTTGATGGGTGATTATACTGCTGTAAAAGTTTCCTGGAGAAAACTGAAGGGTTGTAACTGGATGATCTTAAGGTCTTTTCCAACCCTAACTATTCTATGATTCTCCATCACCATCAGATACAGTCTTTTTGACACCTCTATTGCTCAAAACCCTCTCTCATTAAGCTGACTAGAGTATACCATCTCACATTGTGTGAAAAGGGCTTTTATTCTCCCATGGGTCTTGCTTCTTATACATGCTGTGCAGATCTGACTCTGTATATTCTTACATGAATACATGATCTGCTTTCTCAGCGATGTTCAGATTCATGGTGGGGGATATTCTGCATCAACTCTCTCTGCCAGACAAAAAGAGTGGTAGCTGGCTAACTGCATTTGACAGAGCCCAGGTAACTGCTGAGATAGGCCCTGTGTAACTTCTTGAGGAGACAAGATAAAATTCTTGGTGGTTAGGGTACTAAACTGGGAAAAGAGAAGTCTAGGGTCTTTTGCTGAGAAGAATGTGTGGGTATGTTATATTAAAGAGCTATTGGTAGAAAAAACCCAAACGTTAGTTATCTTCACAGCAATAATCAGAGCCCAGAGTTTATACTCTGCTTTAACATCTTCTACCCAGGCATCTCAGCAGTTCTGGGCTTGGTTTAGCTACTCTCTTCTCCTGAGAAACCTGGGTCATTCAAAGGGACCTGATGATCTCAAGTGCTGCCATTAATCCCACCAATTACCTTAGACAGAATTTGTAGCTCTTAACCATAGCATACCTTCATTTTATATTTGAGCTGTTCCAGCATCCACATTACATCAAAACTTGTCAGAGCTCTTAGCTGTTTAAGATATTGTTCAGAGCTCGTGTCAGTGTATGTGTGAGAGAGAAGGCATGGGGGGAATATGGAGATGTTTGCCTTTTTTAGTGTTATTGTCGCTGATCTCTCAAGCTTTTCCACTTGGAGCAGATGCCACATATTCATCTGGATAAAACACTTCTCTTAATTTCAGACCTAACATCTGCTCTTTCTTGACTGAAGACCTGCTCAGCAACCAGACAACAGTTTTCTTTCTGTGTGAGACAGAAGATAAGGCTATCCTTTATGTACATGACAGGGAAGCATTTGTCCCTGTTTGTTGCAACTATTATAGCTGTGACAGATTGGGTTCTTCTGTGTTAAAAACCAAAACCTTCTTCTTTTCCAAGCCTAAGAGTATGGAATTTGCATCCATGTTATTTGTATGTTTTCATCAGTCTCATGATATTGTGCCAGAAAGTAGAAAAAAAGAAAAAAATCCCCAAACAACAGAATGCTGGTTTAAAGATGAAATCAGGAAGCAATTTTCAAAGTCTTCTAAGATCATGCCTTGAATTTTAATTTCTGCAAAAAGAACTAGAATCAGATCTAAGACTTTTGAGACCAATGATCTTATGACTGGAAGGGAGCACACTTTAAAAGGATGAAAGTAGAGCATAGAGCATTTCTGAATAGTTATGATGCAGGCACGGTAAGGAAATGCAGTTAATTTGAGAGTATTTATGATGCTTCATATGACATTCATAAATCTGTCTGGAGGTTTTTTATTTTTTGGCAGGAACTGTAATAGTTGTAAGTAATTCAGGTTTATAGTACAGCAATGTGCTCTAGAGAAATAGAAATGAGACAGTAAATTGCTGTGAGTGAGTGTTGGTGCATGTTGATTAGGAAGCATGAATTGGACAGTTTGGGCTTTATAATGAGATGCCAAGCCATCCCTTTAAGCGATTGCTCCTACATTCTTGTTTTCAATGGCATGTACAGCTGCACAATATCAGAAAAACCCTGGAGCTGTCTGTTTTATACAATGCCATTCATTCACCTCCTGGACTCCTGCACTCCCAACATAGTCATGCAAAGGAAGGGATCTTAAGGACAAAAAAAGTCAGGTGGAGAATTAGCAGCAAAGACCTAAAGTCAAAGGTGGGGTAACTGTTGTTTCAGCAGAGAAAAAAAAAACATTGCAAAGAAGAAGAAGGAAACTAGCAGGTTGCCTGTGGTCGTGGTTACATCAGCTCCATGTAAGCAGGGAAGGATCAGATGCCTGCAAAACAGCATATTGTCCAAACTCAAGTTACAGGTGATGGGAAAGAGATGAATGGCTGCGAGTAAGCCAGGTGGTTCTTTTAAGAGACTGTTGAGTGGAGCAGCACTGTCATTTAACCTGCTTCCCAGAGCAGGAGCACGGGTATAAGTAATTGCAGGGTTGTTGCTAAATGCCGTCCCACTCACCATCACTCACCTCTGATCAGATCAGGAGGCAGCTTTACCAGTGCTTGTTGGGCTGTGGCTACTTGACAGCCTGAGAATGTCAGAAGCAGCAAAGAATTACTCCAACACCTGCAGTGAGTCACTGAGCTCTGAACTGGCACCTACCATTCAGTCCCTGCTCATGGCACTACCTGTAAAGCCAGGCGACACCTGAGCTCCATAGAAACATAGAGTGATTTGGGTTGGAAAGGACCTTAAGATCTTCTAGTTCCAACCCCCCTGCCATGGGTGGGGACACCTCACACTAAACCATGTCACCCAAGACTCCATCCAACCTGGCCTTGAACACTTCCAGAGGTGGAGCATTCACAACTTCCTTGGGCAGCCTGTTCCAGTGCCTCACCACCCTCACAGTAAAGAACTTCCTTATATCTAACCTGAACTTCCCCTGCTTTAGTTTAAACCCATTCCCCCTTGTCCTATTGCTACAGTCCCTGATGAAGTGTCCTTCTCCAGCGTCCTTGTAGGCCCCCTTCAGATAGTGGAAGGCTGCTCTGAGGTCTCCACACTTCTCTCTTTCTCAATCACCAACTCCCTGCTTCTTCGGCGAGCTCAGACTTGCAGTCCCAGCTCTGGGCAGACAGCACAGCAGTAGCTAGCAGTACCAAGACGTTCCTGTCCTGTTAGTTGGCGGGCAGATGGGGATGCTCTCCCTTTGACCCACATCTGTCCAAGCAAACTGGTTCCAAAAGCATGAGCTATTTTCAGCAGCTAACTGCAGCTCCAGTTTAACACATCTTGAACAGGACAGATCCTTGAGGGTCTACTTTTCCTGAAAAGTGAAGGGCAAATTGACTTTTATTGCAACTACTGTTCCTGGAAGTGGAGTTCTCAGTAAACAAAGCCTTCAAAATGACTAGGTATTTTTGGAACTCTTTGCTGTGGATTTGTGAATTCTTAAACATGTTTTACCTTCCCAGGAAGGGAAATGATGGAAGTGTTGTTTTGTTCGTCTGTCTGTCATCATGTTAGTACTGTTAAGCTCAATTTTATTCAGTACAAACAAGAATGACAGCCTTTAGCTATGTTAAAACAAACTGTCATCCAGAAAGAAAGTACTCATTGCTCTGAGTCAAATTTTGAAACTACTTAGAGCAGTGTATTTTCTGATTCACTTGAGCTGCTGTTGAGCTATACCCTTGGTGAGACTTAATTTTCATAAACGTCTCCAAGAATAGTAAATTATTCATTATCGAGACTTTTTCATTAACTACTGACATCTTATTAGTTTCTTTCTGCTCTCATGAGAGAAAAATAGGAGTCTATAACACCAAGAGTGAGAAAAGAATAGCTGGCACATAAATTCCATTTATTGCTATGCACATTAAGCATCATTCATAATGTATGATAGCAAACTTTATCTTAAGATTCAGGTTTAGTGATTTACAGTTTTCTTCCCATTTTTAAACGTGAAAGCAACTGTTAATTTTACCTAAATGAACTGTATTAAAACAAAACAAAACAGAACAGAACAAAATTATGACTGTTCTCTCTCTATAAACTACTGTAAATGAGGAATAATCTGCTAAAAGTATTAGACTTGTCTTCATCTGAATTAGTCCGCATGTATGTTAACTTCCTGAAAATGGGTAATCAAGGTGGAAGCAGCTAATATTCCCCAGCACAGAGCATGATATTCATGAATAAAAGAGGTTGATTTGTCAGATGAACTGAAGCGGCTGAGGAAACAAAAAGGAAAAAACAACCCCACAACAACCAAAAAACCTCATTGCTTGAAAATTAAGTGTTCCTGCTTTTCCTTTTTCAAACAAAAAATCCCCCCAGAGATCAATTGTGCGCAAATTTAAAGGATGTCTGAATTTTTAAGCTTTTAAAATATGTGTTTAAAAATAAAGCCAAGTTGCATTTTAAAAATACATGTTGTTTCAAAATGGAAAGTCAAACTGTTTTCACCGTAATATGTAGAAACAATATTTTTTTTTTAAAGAAATATGTTTTATTTTGGTTAGAATTCTTTGCCCAGTTTGAATAGAATTCTGGTTTATTCTCTGTGATCCTAAAACTGGCTTTCTCAGCAAATACGCTATTCTTGACTAAAAAATCAAGCAACCTTCTCCACTCCTGTTCCCCTGCATCGGATGGAAGGAGGTTTTGTTGATATCACCTTAACAACATAGCCTTAAATTCTGTATTTCTCTCAAAATTCATGATCGTATCCTACATTTTGGTTCCCCTCCTGGGTTACGGGCTTTTTCTAATGAGCTGATCTGATTCCTACTGGGATGATGAAAAACAGCTTGGGGCATAATATCAGAAATGCCTTGGAAGTTTACAAATTGTCAGACAGATGAAGAAGGCTGCGTGTAGGTTGTTTTTATGACTCCTATATTATTTTTAGGAACTGACACTGAAAACCCCTTGAAGTCATTATGTCTCTTCCATGTTTGTCTTTAAACAGAAATGAAAGTAATTACTGCTTTACAAATGTGTATCTGCTATGGAGTTTATGGAGTTTGCTATTAAAACTTCTCTTCTGCACTTTTAATTCTCATCTCTGCTCCCTAGTTATTTTTTCTTTTAGGAAAAGTTGTTTTTCCCCTGAAAGGAATATCCACTGGAGGGGAAGGAGGGTGAAGGAAGTAACTTTTTATAGATTATGGGCCCACTTAATAAAAAGAGAAATAGAAAAATATGCATAAATCAGCTAAGTCTTTGGAAGCACTGATAAACTTTGTAGTCTCTAAAAATGAACAGAAAGTTTACCTCTCCCAGTGTTACTTTACATACTACATTTGTCTGAATAATCTTCCCATGTTACTACCAACTAAGAAAACAGAAAAAAAAAACTCAAACACAAAAAAACCCCAAAACAAAATCCTTGAAATAACAAAGTAGGAATCTTGGATCCAGATTAATCCAGAAGTTTTAGCTGCATCCCCTTCACTTGATGATTTAAATGTGAATAAGACCCCTTAACACCTTTGCTGAGCAAGGCTTTTTCATTAAAAGTCAAAAGAATTTGAGCTGCTAAGGACTGAACTTTCAAATACACCAAAAGTTGGAAAATAGGAACCCAGTTTGATTTTTAGAAGTAGGAACTGGTGAGGTACTTCTAATCTTATGTGATTAAGGTAAGGACCTCTGAGAGTTTGATGCTTACTGTAAAATCTAATATCAGGTGTATTTTTCTGCCATACTTACACTGTTAAAAAGTAATAACAAAAATAAAAATCATTCTTCTAAAAAAAAGTAATTTGAAAGCCATTTCACACATGGAGTCTCCGTCCCATGGTTGGCACAGCTGCTAATGGCAATTTCAGTGCATTCTGGAAAACGCATAGAAAATATTTCAAAGCACATAGCTTAATTAGTGCCCTCACTAGGATCTCCGACAAGAACACCTACTGATTGTATCTTCTCTTTGAATTAGATCTCAAATAGCTGCTCATATCTGCCAAAAGAAGAAAATTGTTTCATCATAAGAAATGGAAGTTTAATATTCCTCTTTCAGTGACAGGAATACCACACTCAGTTGATGTTCTCTGTGTGCATCCAGTCTGTACTAACTGGAAAAATGGCACTTACCTACTGATAAGCCTGGTACCATTCATTGACTTGCTTTTGAAAATATGCAGATGTAAGTCAATGAGCCAATGAATATGCACTGCTGATGGATATCACCATGGCTGGACTGTATGTAAACTATATTGCTGACCTTCTGGATTTTCTGAGGTCATAGGTGGGTTAGTGATGTTTTTTAGTTGATTATTATTTGTTTGCCAGGTATAGCTCTTTGAAAACAAAGGGCTACAATAAGGACCGATATCCTCCTGGATCGTATCATAAAGCATTTGGCAATTCTCAAAATAAACTGGCAATAATTCAGATTTACAATACCTTGAAAACTGGTTTAGTCAAGGAGACTTGGAAATGCGTGTTCATTGGTACTATGGCAAGAGTACAGACTAGAAAATGAAAAAACACAGAAGGTTAATGAAATCACTTTAATGTTGGTGAAACGTCCAAATCATTATAGGGGCATCAAGTTGTCGTAATTACTGGCAGGCCAGCTTTATATTTCTGAAGTTTAAACAATGACTGCCATAAAATTTTCAGTATTTTATAGATTGAAAGACCTTTGCAAATAATTTCTGCTGATTGTCTATTTTCTCTGACACTTGTACCAGAAATCGTTTATGTATTCAAGAGGCTCCCAAAATATTATTTCTGGCTTGAAATTGAGATTAAAAATGTCACTCAACAGCAACAACAAAAGTTATTTCATAGTCTGGATAGTAAAGATGATTGCTAATGTAAATACAGCATGCAAACTTTCACAGTAAGATCACTGCATTATATGTGGTGGAAATGAAAAACAATGTGACTCAATAGCTTTTCTTTTGGAAAGACTTGCCTGTTTATGAAGTGGAAAATGGTCAAGTAGAAATACCAGCAACAATGTGTAGACTGTAAAAGTAAAAGTAAAACTTTTAAAGTTTTATTCCACACATTTTTCCAGAAATGATTAGACTCAAAAGTATCTTCTTACGCAGAAGAGAAGCATAATTGTATTCATTGCTGAAATTGCTACCTTTTACTAAACAGCAAGAGAGCAGGTATGATCATTGGTCACTCAACTTCATGAGGGAACAACAGAAATACCACCTTCTAGGCCATTCCATCAGGAAGAACAAGACGTTTCATGATCATAGAATCATAGAATCATAGAATAGTTAGGGTTGGAAAGGACCTTGAGATCATCTAGTTCCAAACCCCCTGCCATGGGCAGGGACACCCCACACTAAACCATGTCACCCAAGGCCTCATCCAACCTGGCCTGGAACATTGCCAAGGATGGAGCATTCACAGCTTCCCTGGGCAACCCATTCCAGTGCCTCACCACCCTCTCAGTAAAGAATTTCTTCCTTAGATCCAATCTAAACTTCCCCTGTTTAAATTTGAACCCGTTACCCCTTGTCATTTTGTCTGCTTTTGTTTTTCCCAGTGACAACAGTGTCTAGAGAGAAAGGCACATTTCTAAGGTTGATTGGACATGACTTATTACCACTACGTTGTAATAGATCCAACAAATGAACAGCAAGCATGAAATGAAAGCACTGCAGGAATTTCTTTGCACACTGAGATCATTGTATGGGAAAAAAAGCGAGAAATATAAAAGGCAGATTAAAGAACATATTGCTCAAAAGGTTTATTTCAATACTCACAATAAGCCTTAAGAAATGTTTCAAAAGTCACTGTCAGACAATGCATATTTTAGCCCATTTTATTCACAGTGAAGTACTTTGTACAGCTGCTGAAATAATTCCTCCAGATGTGACCCATAGTGTGTTTTAAACATGATTGTGCTCTCTGATGCTTGGTCACACAGGGGAGGATCCTCACCTTCATACCTGTGTTTCCAGATGCTGAGGAGCAGCTTTGTTTTTCTTCCCTTGTTGAGACTTTGTGCTTGAAGTGCATAAAGCTCCTCACTAAGACACCAAGTGTTAATATCTCTTGATATTCTTGATCTTGAAGGTCCCTTCCAACCTGGTAATTCTGATTCTGATATCCCACATGCAAGACAGATGAGCCTAAATGTACCTAATGTACTACTTAGATGTACCTAAAGGGGCCTACAAGAAAGCTGGAGGTGGACTGCTTATAAGGGCATGTAGTGATAGGACGAGGGGAATGGCTTTAAACTGGAAGACGGTACATTTGTATTAGACATTAAGAAACTCTTTATTGTGAGAGTGATGAGACATTGAAACAGAGTGCCCAGAGACGCTGTGGCTGCCCCATCCCTGGCAGTGTTCAAGGCCAGGTTGGATGAGGCTTGGAGCAAGCTGCTGTAGTGGAAGGTGTCCCTGCCCGTGGCAGGGGGTTGGAACTGGATGAGCTTTAAGGTCCCTTCCAACCTAAATCATTGTATGATTTTATGATATTAACCTTACTAGATCTAAATGTCCAGGGGACTCTAGCATCCCAGATTTTATCAGTGGGAGCTGTACGTACTCAAGATTAACGGATGCTGTGCCGGTCCGCCTTTTGTTTGGGGCCTTTATGTCTCTTTCTTCTCAGTAAACACTCACCCCACAGGAGACTGTGGATCTGAGATCACTAAGTCCTGCCCAAAATAGTTTAGCTTGATTTCTTAAGTATTCATTACAGTTGGATGCTATTTTTGTCCCACCAGGGGTAAGCTGCGCTATCTCCTGTGTGGAAGCCTCATGGGGATATTTTTGTATCTCACCAGTTGAAGAGGAATTATATTTCTCACTCTAATTATCTGTCTTTATGGCTTCTTTGCTTTTTTGACTTTTCTTTTAATGTGTAAACTTTCTATATCTCTAATCTTTTAATTCTTCATTATCTTTTGGTTCTAGCTGCTTGTGATTAACATCAAAAGAAAAAAGATGACAGAGAATGTCTGAGTATGACAGACTTTTAAATCTCTTAGCAAACTGCTAGTTCCAATATCTTTCATAATAGATAAAGTAATAAAATAATGATTTTTTTTCTTTCTGCATATTTAACCTTTAAAATTCCAAATGCTTTGTAAACGAAACAGAGTAATCCATAAACTACCAGAAACAGACAGCTTCACACACTTGTCATAGCCTTGGATTGTATGAGTTTTTTTCCTCGCAGGTTATACTTTCTGAAACCTACCTACAACTTCTTAAAATCAACATCACTCAGGTTGCAAACAGCACTGCCAATAGAAAGTAGTCTGTGAAAACATCTTTATTGGTGTCAACTAAATTTTTACATACTGTGAATGAAACCAGTCCTGCCTTACAGTAGCAGGAAAAGATTAGATCTACAAAGAACTGATCTACAAAGAAAGAAACTTTGTGTTGGTATGCAGAAGGACGAAGAGAGTTATGTTTCTATAGTAACCACAAATGTTTTTTCTGTCTTTTGAGTCATTCCTTTCTTACCTTGTTCATCTGTTTGACATATCTACCTGCATTTGCCCAAGTACTAGGATAAACTGCCCCAAGATCTAGAGATAACAGATATGGCAATCAAATGAACTGACATCATGTTCATGAAAAATCTGCAAGCCACAAATAACCTTTTAGACTGGCAGGCACGGACCCTGACCCTCTCAGGATGCTTACAATATGGACATCAGCAAAAGTAAGAGCTTACAAAGATAGCAACGGAAGTCGGACAACCCACTGAAATGACTGAAGGACTTTTCCTTGTCCTGAGTTCAGCAGTAGCAATCATTTTTCTCCTTCTTAGTAGCTGGTGCAGTGCTGTGTTTTTGACTTTCAGCCTGGGAACAACGCTGATAACACCGATGGTCTTTGTTGTTGCTAAGTAATGTTCACTCTGATCAAGGACTTTCTGAGTCTTATGCTCTGCCAGGGAGGAGGGGAAGCCGAGAGGAAGCAGAGACAGGACACCTGACCCAAACTAACCAAAGAGGTATTCCATACCACAGCATCATGCCCAGTATATAAACAGTTACCCCGAAGAGCTAGATCACCGCTTGGTTGGACTGGGTATCGGTTGGCTGGTAGTGAGTGGTTGTATTCTCTTCCCTTGTTATTTCCCTTATATTATTATTATTGGTGGTAGCAGTAGTGATTTGTGTTATACCTAAGTTATCGGACTGCTCTTATCTCAACGTGTGGGAGTTACATTCTTTCGATTCTCCTACCCATCCATCTGGGAGTAGCGGGAGGAAAAAGGGAGGGGAGGGAGTGAGCAAGCAGCTGTTTGGTTCTGAGTTACTGGCTGGGCTTAAACCACGACACCCTTCATGGACAAGGGATATGAAAATCCGTCCCTCTTAGGCTGAAATAAATAAATAAATAATTCTTCAGCACCATGGAAAACTTGGAAAATAAGGCTTCAGATTGTGCATTCCAGAAAGGCAGGATCTGGTCCTTTAGAATATTGTTAATTTATGTACTTGCTTTAAAAAGCACATAGCCTGTAAAGGTGTTAATTCAATATAACACATTCTGTCTCATGAGATTTATTTAAGTGAAAATGTCATGCTGGTTACATTTAAAATAAAAGTTAATTATAACTACAGGGGTTTTTTTAAGTTTGTTTGATCACTGTGGATTTATCTCAATTACAGGCCACTGTAAAATATGCTGTTAGATTTCTGTAATTTTGAATGCCAAGGCTAATTGGGGTCTATGGGCATGGGCAGACCTATCTTCCTACTATCCCACAGAGAAAAGGTGTATGCAGTTAAACTACAGAGAGAATCCAATCACCACCCACGAAACTCTGAATTTTGAAATGAAGAGTATTTGTGCTTGGGCCCAAAAGGAAGGGAAAGGTTATGATTACATGACGGTATGCCTGATCATACCTGACCCACCAGAAACCGAAAAGAAGTGGTATTTTTTTCCTCTGGATAGTTTATGCTGTTTAGTTAGAAAATACAGGGGACTGATGAAGACTGATAGTTGATAGCTCACACTGTGGACATTCAACAAGGAATCTCACCATTCAGGAATAGCCACCTTTCATTCCCCACGTAGTTAATGGGCAGAAGATTGCAATTCAGCCATCCTAAAATGTAAATATGGCTGTGCTTATCTTAAGTTGAAAATACATCAAAAGTTTTTTGTTTGCTTGTTGTGGGTGGCATGGACTTTTTGGTAAGTCATAGGAGAGAAAGGACTTTGTATCTGGCGAATTAGTCATGCATTCTGTTTTGCTTTAAATTTATCTCCTATATCAAGGATGCAAAAGTAAGAAGAAAGTATTTGCTCCCTGCAAATATCACAGTCACTGGAAAAGAGAGATGAACCCAAGTAGTCTCCTTGTATGAGATAATTTATATTTGGTATTGCAAACCAGCTGGAAAAGCAGAACAATATCCACTTCCCTTATTATTTGCTTGCTATTATTAGGTCCATCAAGCAGATGATAAAGATTTTTTAATGACAAGGAGAAAAAGTTGTAACTATGATTTCAGGAGAAATTTTTGTAAAAGAAGATTGGAATTAGAAATGCAATAAACCAAACACACACACACACACACAAAGCAACAAACCCCACAAACCCACCACCTTTCCACATCAGATCAAGAAATCTACCTTTTCCTGTACATGACTGATCCAGGTCCACTTTCCTACAATGGAAAAAACAGAAAAGGCCTTTATTTCAGTACAAAACACAAATAAAAGTCTTTGCAGAATCTGTGCATGGATGTCTGAATTCATCAACATTCTGAAGTTGAGCATTACCTGTCTAAGCTCTGATCCTGAATGAACTTGTGCAGGTGAACAACTTCAAATGCCAGATCTGGGTGAGACCATCAAGGGGCTTAAGACTCATCCACACAGCTACAAGTACCATGCAATAGCCAGTAACTTTCCAGAGGTCCACACAGACTATTCCCAACCTCTGCCTACCATAAAGCACAGATTATGTCTCCACCCATGTGACAAACCTGAAACCCAAAGCCTGCTATACTTTTTGCTCCAAGAAAAAACAGGATCATTAGCAATGTCCCAGGTCTCTGCAGCTGCATGATAGTTGTATTGGCTGAGTATCAAAGAAAGTGAATCATGCCCTGAACATGGAGGAAAGCAAAAAATCATAAGGTCCTTGTCATTCCGGTTAGAGGAAATTTTTTTCCAACCTCAAGCTGAAAGGTCTGTTTAAAAGGAACATGTGAGTGAGATACCACTAACAGGGCATTGAAAAGATTCCAGCTGTCACTAGTGCACCAGAATACTCTGCCCAGGGGACCTTTTCCAGATGAAGCTAATCTCTGATATTTCAGTAGAAAACCAATTTTCCCTGTCTCCCAAAAGCCAAGTTAGACATCAAGCAAGAAAATAAGATTTCTTTCTGCTGCTTACAGGCAACAGTAGACCCATGAAGTATGCAGTGAACTAATTAAATACTGTTATGAACAAAGCATAACTAACTCACCGTGATCTGTCTCCTTTCATCCCCTTTTTGGGAAACCAACCAAATTTTCTTATCCTGATATCACAAGGTTTCTTTCAAGCTGCTATCTCATCCTTTTCCTATCCTACAATCTCCCCTTGAGCAGATCACGCTCCAAGTTTCCATAATTTAATCTCTTCCAATGAAATAATTCAAGTTCCTCATCTACATGGCTAGCTGGGACCTCCTTACAGAACTTCTCTTGCTGTTATAGTCATAGAATCATAGAATAGTTGGGGTTGGAAAGGACCTTAAGATCATCTAGTCCCAAGCCCCCTGCCATGGGCAGGGACACCTCACACTAAACCATGTTACACAAGGCTTTGTCTAACCTGGCCTTGAACATCGCCAAGGATGGAGCATTCACAACCTCCCTGGGCAACCCATTCCAGTGCCTTACCACCCTCTCAGTAAAGAATTTCTTCCTTAGATCCAATCTAAACTTCCCCTGTTTAAGTTTGAACCCGTTACCCCTTGTCCTGTCACTACAGTCCCTAATAAAGAGTCCCTCTCCAGCATCCTTGTAGGCCCCCTTCAGATACTGGAAGGCTGCTCTGAGGTCTCCACGCAGCCTTCTCTTCTCCAGGCTGAACAACACCAACTTTCTCAGCCTATCTTCATACGGGAGATGCTCCAGTCCCCTGATCATCCTCGTGGCCCTCCTCTGCACTTGTTCCAACAGTTCCATGTCCTTTTTATGTTGAGGACACCAGAACTGCACACAATACTCCAAGTGAGGTCTCCCAAGAGCAGAGTAGAGGGGCAGGATCACCTCCTTCGACCTGCTGGTTGCGCTCGTTTTGATGCAGCCCAGGATACGGTTGGCTTTCTGGGTTGTGAGCGCACACTGCTGGCTCATGTTCATTTTCTTATCAACCAACACCCTTCTTCTAATTATCAGTTTTGAAAGATTTATTCCCAGATCATAGTTCTCTGATTTTATGCTAGTTCCTGTTTTTAACACCCGCATGTAAACATCTCCCTCTCAGTCCTCATTTTTCCAGGTTGCCCAAACTGTCCTCTTTAGAACCATTAGTTTATAAAAAAATCCTCATTTCCCTAACTATTCATCCCTATTCATTTTGTTAGACTTTTTTCATGATAGGTGAGCAAAACACATCTTTAAAAGTTACAGATAAACTTCAGCCAACCGTAACTTGTGGAATTAATTTAACACAGCATGAAAGGTGAGACACATGAGGCCAGAATAAATGAAAGAGTTGATGGGTCCACATAGATTTAAACTTCAGGATATTATGGTCTGAGCTATCTGTTAACCCCTAGGAAAAAATGATTTTAGCAAGACTTGTCTGAAGATTTTTCTGCTAAGAAACACATTCTAAGGAGACAGAAATATTGATGAACACCAACAGTAAATTATAGTGACGTGCCATGAGGCTGTGTGGTTGTGCTCGGTGTCAGCCAGCCTTCAGACATCCTCTCACTTGGCCCTTATGTGCCACTTGTGGATTATGATGTTAGAGATGAAGCTGCAGACATTTATCACTTGCAGTTACTTTTCCATTAAGCTACTTTTGCTTTTGTTAGCCCCTTAAAAAAGAAGAGGAAATTAACTACAGCTCTTGTGGCTGCCCATATGTATCTTTACATTTGCAGCTTTTGAATATGTCCTGCAGTATAAATAAGTTTCCAGCCTAACGTGCTAACTGTTTTGAGACAGTCTAGCTGAAAAGAGTGTTTAAGAGCTTATGCTTTGACTCCTTGTTGCAACAGATTGCAAAGATAGCTGCTGTCAGCTAACAGGTCAATTATTGCAATTTAATATTAATTAGATGGGAGGAAAGTTTGGCATTACAGATGCAAATTATCCATTTCAACAGTAACATATGGAGAGAGACTGCCAGGTCTCCTATTAAGTCCAGTCATCAGAAAACAGAAGTTTATTTGCCAGAGAAATTCATCACTGATGTCCAAAATGCCACATTTTATAGTGTACCTGTTGATTCTGTGCTGGGCAGGGTAACATGTTCCAGAACACATGCCCATTATCTGCTGGCTTCTACATGGACAGAAGTTCTCCACAAGCTCTTTTTTGCTATGTGTTTTGAAGTTGTTGACTCCATACTGTGTATCTATGCTTTTCTCCCACAGATTTTAACAGATGGTTTCTAGTAACAAGCAATCCCTTAAAGAAGGTTTCTCAAACATTTGTGTTTCATGAAGTTAACTTTCTTCACCCTGGTGGTTAAAATACTTCTAAAGAAGAGAGCTCAAAGGTGAACAGGTTTGTTGTTCTGGTCAATGCAATGAAAGAAATCTATGAGACATGCTAGTACTTCCTATTTTCATGATCTCATGCTTGCTTTCAGTCTACTAGTGGCTGCATTGACAAT
Organism: Psittacula echo; assembly: GCF_963264785.1. Classification (NCBI taxonomy): domain Eukaryota; kingdom Metazoa; phylum Chordata; class Aves; order Psittaciformes; family Psittacidae; genus Psittacula; species Psittacula echo. The sequence goes on along the minus strand of NC_137737.1, from coordinate 152,387,772 downwards.
AAGGATGGTGCATGATGGTGGGGAAGGCGTTTAAGGAAAAGTGCCCCAACCCTCTACTTCTGCTCTTTCATTGCTGAGGACAGTACAGCTGACTAAAGTACCTCTGAAAGTTTCCAATTTACACTCCAGTTCCCCTGCCTTTACAATGAAATTGTTGTGTATGGCAGCAATACGCTGTGCCTTTGCTGCACAGGAAGCTAGTGTGATCCATCTTTGCTAAAGAAAGGTAAAGTTTCTCCTAAAGAAGCCTGCTGTAATAGCAACAGCTTTGCACAGTTGTTTCACGCAGTTTTTACTGAATTGTTCCTTCTCCCACAGGCTATTATTCTGCTCCACCTGTGCAGAACAGAAAATGCTGCTCTACCCATTAGGGAAGAAAAGGCCATAGAGTGGTGGGTAACACCTCCCTCTGAAAGTCTGAAGGCTGACAACAAAGAAAGTCAGTTTTGCATTGTTTCCAAAAATGCCACAAACCCAGAGGGTTGCCATTTACTTTGGAAGGAGAAGAATGAATAACTGAAATAAAAGAAACAAGCGAGATTTCCCCAACACAAACTGCAGGGGAATATTCTGTGCATCAAAAATCAGCTGGAATTAGAGTGACTGTCCATTTGCAGTCAACTACCAACAATAGGTAGCATTCCCAGAGCATCCTTCACAAATTCATTGCAAATCACTGAGCAGAATTATTATACAGGCAAGAGTTAAACACTGAATAAAAGAATCATAGAATCATAGAATGGTTAGGGTTGGAAAGGACCTTAAAATCAAGTTCCAATCTGCAGAATGCAGCAGAGAAATGGATATGTGATTTGCTGTATTTTCTGTCTAAGGAAAGCTTATTTAGTGCAAAAATCTGAATGCTGCAGGTGGTAGTCGGGGGCTGCTTCCTGTTGTCAAGAAATGAATTTGTATTACTAAAGCTCACAGTGATTTTTATATATATATATATATATATATATAAAGAACAGATGAAGAAAGAATCATGGCATTTGATGGTAGGATAAAAGCTGCTACTCCAAATAGCTCAAAGGGTTTGCCTGATTAAAAAACAAAGTAAAAAAATACTTTCCATACTTGGACCCATGTTTTCACCCCTCACTTTATCATATGCTTCCTGTGTGTTTCATTTGGAGGGTTTTTTTGATCTACATGTTAATCAGTCTTGTTTTAATTGCTTCTTAACATCATGGTGGATCTCTGTCCAGCATGTACTCTAAACCACAGCAAATCAACCAGCAGTTTGTTATTTGTGTTCATTAAGACGGGTCGGAGCAGTAAGGAATGCTCAATATGGGATGCAATGGAGGAGCAACTAGTGATAAATCATACAATCATAGAATAGTTAGGGTTGGAAAGGACCTTAAGATCATCCAGTTCCAATCTCCCTGCCATGGGCAGGGACACCTCACACTAAACCATGTTACACAAGGCTTTGTCTAACCTGGCCTTGAACATCGCCAAGGATGGAGCATTCACAACCTCCCTGGGCAACCCATTCCAGTGCCTCACCACCCTCTCAGTAAAGAATTTCTTCCTTAGATCCAATCTAAACTTCCCCTGTTTAAGTTTGAACCCGTTACCCCTTGTCCTATCACTACAGTCCCTAATGAAGAGTTCATCCCCAGCATCCTTGTAGCCCCACTTCAGATACTGGAAGGCTGCTCTGAGGTCTCCACGCAGCCTTCTCTTCTCCAGGCTGAACAGCCCCAACTTTCTCAGCCTATCTTCATACGGGAGGTGCTCCAGTCCCCTCATCATCCTCGTGGCCCTCCTCTGGACTTGTTCCAACAGTTCCATGTCCTTTTTATGTTGAGGACACCAGAACTGCACACAATACTCCAAGTGAGGTCTCCCGAGAGCAGAGTAGAGGGGCAGGATCACCTCCTTCAACCTGCTGGTCACGCTCCTCTTGATGCAGCCCAGGATACGGTTGGCTTTCTGGGCTGCAAGCGTACACTGAAGCCAGCTCATGTTCATTTTCTCACTGACCAACACCCCCAAGTCCTTCTCTGCAGGGCTGCTCTGAATCTCTTCTCTGCCCAGCCTGTAGCTGTGCCTGGGATTGCTGCGACCCAGGTGTAGGACCTTGCACTTGGCATGGTTAAACTTCATAAGGTTGGCATTAGCCCACCTCACAAGCCTGTCGAGGTCCCTCTGGATGGCATCCCTTCCCTCCGGTGTATCAACCGAACCACACAGCTTGGTGTCATCGGCAAACTTGCTGAGGGCACACTCAATCCCACTGTCCATGTCACCGACAAAGATGTTGAACAAGACCGGTCCCAACACCGATCCCTGAGGGACACCACTCGTTACCGGACTCCAGCCGGACATGGAGCCATTGACCACAACTCTTTGTGTGCGGCCATCCAGCCAGTTCTTTATCCACCGAGTGGTCCACCCATCAAATTGATGTCTGTCCAATTTAGAGACAAGGATGTTGTGTGGGACAGTGTCGAATGCAAATATGTGATACAAAACAGTCTAGCATTTAGCATTCACGTAAGGGAGAGGAGGACAGAAACCGAGAAACGGAGTGGACCACAGCCATAATTTATAGTGTTTGATGATCTTTTAACCACTCTGCCTCATATGAAAGAAAGTAGTTTTCTTAGATGACAGGAATACAAACGTATTTTGTCATTTGACAGAACCCTGATATAAATAACCCCATTCCCCCGTTGTGTGGCTAATGAAGTTAATTTCTGCTTTCTATCTGTGCCCAGTTGAGAGTTGCAGCAATGATTTCAGACCAAGAGCAGACACTCATCCTCTCCCATTCAGACTACTTGATGGGTGTAGTCTTTAGAAGAATTACAGGCTTTGCAAACAACATGGAAGGCATTGTAGGTGTCAGTTCAATTCACAGTTTATATCTCCATGATTGATAGTACATTGTCAAACTCAACAGCTGTACTCAGAGGTAACATTCAGATCACTCTGAATAAGTCATTGAATACATGTGTTGTCATAGGAAAGATTACTGAAAACAAAAGGAGTGTCTCTGCTCAGGTCAGTAGTTATTTGGATCAAACATTTCTGTCTTAAAAAGATCCTCAAAAATACCTTTATCTACAAAAACCTTGAAAAAATTGAGCGTTGTTTCTTCTAAAGAGAGAAGCCATTTGAGACATCTGTTATTGTTAATCTATTTTTAACCAAGTTCAGAGGATTAATTTTGTCATTGGGATTCAAGTGAAATTTATATTATCTTGTTAAATTTTGATTGCAGCACTTGCCTTGTTTGTGAGCCTCACATGAATACAGGTGGGAAATAGGCTCCAACGGGCACAGGGAAGAAGTGATGTGGTAACCTCAGCTTCTGTGGTGGCTAATGCTTAGTGCCTTGGTGTGTCGGCAGAATCACAGGCTGCAGTGATCAGAGAGATCCTTATGCCTATCGACAGGCAGCATGGGCAGCTGGCTGTTACATGTTGGCTGCCAGGTAGATCCCTGCAGAGCATGGATGAGCATAGATTCAGATCCTTTCAGAAGTATAGCAGAAAACACTTTCATTTTTTTAAAGCAAAACATTATGGGAAAAATACTCTGTAAGAGAGAAAAGCACATAATAGCGCTGCCTCCTAATGTGTTGGTGTCCCATTCATCCTGGGAGAGAAACTCCAAAGTCCAACTCCTTCAGCTATTTTCAGAGAAAGATCTGCTTTCTGAAGTCTGGAGATAAAAGAAATGAGATGCAAGCCTTCTTGTGGCTGCCTGGGCCTCAGAAATATTTGTCTGCTGTTTGTGTTACATTTTACAATGAATACTGCCTTTCACCCTCCTATTCCCTACCAGTTTGTTGCTATTGCCTGAAAAACAATCAGCAAATCCTCATAGGAATAAGTTTTCCCCTCAGAGAAGAATATGAAGCTAAATTCCTTTCTGTTTCTAAAGGACTTTGAAGTCCCCCCAAATGAAAGTTCCAGGAAAGCACAACACTGTGTTCTCCTTGGGGCAAGGTAAAAATCGGGGTAATTTGCAGCTGAGGAAGAATCCTGCAGCTCTGAAATGGAGAAGAAATACCACCACTGAGGAAAGGATGTATATTCAGCTCTGCAAAGTGATCATTCAGTTCTACAGCTCCCTGTTTTCTAGTAAGTGGAACAAGTCCATGTGATGAAGTTCATTCTGGGTCAGTGTCTTTCTGCATTCTGCATTTATGTCCCATGATGTCTAGGTTTTACATATGGCTTTGCAATAGTTGCTTGTTGAAAAGCAGAGCCACTTCTTCCCTAGGGCTGCTTGGAAACCAATTGTGAAGCCTGCGTAAATCCTATTGCAGTTGGACGAACTTTGGGTTCTTTGCTTTTAAGACCTTTCTTTTGCTTTTAAAACCTTAAACCTGTTTCAAAGATGTGAACCTCTGCATCCTCTGCAGCTATTTATCTTCATATTTTAGAACATTCACTTGTGACAGAGAAATTGCCTAAGGGATGACACTAGAAGCAGATTCCATTGTATCTGTATGTAATAAATGTAACTTGGAAACCCTTACATGCTGTTAAGTTTTCCTGCAGCTTCTAGAAGTGTTCAGGCTGTCTGGTGGAAGCATGTTGGCCTGTTTCTGCTGGTTTCATGTGAGGAGTATGAGCCCTATGCAAATAGGGGCTCAGACCAGCTTCTTGCTAGTGCTTGACCTGCCTGTCCTCCATCTCTGTGCTGCTGTTCTAGCAGTAATAGTTAAAGCTTACTTTTGTGATCTCATATTCAGAAAAGGAAAAAAAACCTAAAAATCTTGCTTATGGGAGTTGTTATGAGGAGTTCTGGAAAACCTCAATTCAATTAAATCTCTGTGGTTTAGACTAAAGTTCCCCTTGCTGTATAATTGATTCAATTTTGCTTTAAGACTCTATTGTTAACTTTATGATTCACTTTTAAAGTCTGGGCTGTAATAGAAAATTTAATGATACACACATTATAAAATGCTTTAAACAAAGAAAGAAAAGAACACATTAGCTTTCTTAAACCATCTCTTCTTAAACTACAAGACCCCTATTTCTCATTTACACTAAATCCCTTTTATACTCTTCCAGCAATGGTAACAAGACATGAATTTTGTATGAATCACATTCATATAATTTTTAGTACAAATAAATACAAGTGCTCAAGTTTCCTCTTTTCCTTGGGCTTTGAGGTAGAGACATTTGTGCTGTGATTGATCCAGTTTTGTTTTTCTAGAGACAAATAAAGATAACAAGACCCTATTACTAATTTACTTTTTAATCTTAAAAAGCTCCTCAGCACACACAGTCATTAAAATGCAGTACAATGTGGTATGCTCACTGCATTGCTAACTGATAAAATGTCAAAGATTTACTTTGCACAAAAGCAATGAGTACCATATGTTTTCATCTCATTGACTATAGAACTGTGCTGAAAAATAGCAGTATTTCTCTTCTGTTTCTGCAGGTAAACACAAAGTCATAAGTCACAAAAGTCTCAGTCCCATCCAGAAGCGAATAGATATATAAAATGAATCAGCTCTGTTAGAAATCTCAGGCAAGTCTCCTCCTTGTTAGAAAAAAATGGGAAAATATATTCATATCAATATAAATATTACCTCTTTTTTAGTAGCTTTCTAGTGCTGCAACTTCAGAAGTCCTTGCCAGAATGCAGGGATGTGTCTATGTGAAATAGTGAACTGAATGATTTACAATGTGTTTTTCGTATTTTCATGAGGGAAGATGGACTGCTTAGAGAGGATGCTTGTCACCTTACGGAAAAACAACCAGGGTGCATTGATTCTGACAAACCCTTCCACAGGTTCACTTCATGCATTTGGGACCTAAAATGCAAAGGCCTGACCTGCTAGTGGTGTCTGTCACCATAGAACCGTAGGGAAAATACTCTGCTATTTCAGACTCATTAGCCAACATGTAAATTTTTAATTCCCCCTAAAATACTCAGCTCATTTTTCTAGAAACTGGATTATTTACGCATGGTTCATTGCCAAGACATTATACTGTAGTGACAGGACAAGGAGCAACAGGTTAAAACTTAAACAGGGGAAGTTTAGATTGGATATAAGGAAGAAATTCTTTACTGTGAGGGTGGCGAGGCACTGGAATGGGTTGCTCAGGGAGGCTGTAAATGCTTCATCCCTGGCGGTGTTCAAGGCCAGGTTGGATGAGGCCTTGGGTGGCATGGTTTAGTGTGAGGTGTGCCTGCCCATGGCAGGGGGGTTGGAACTGGATGATCTGAAGGTCCTTTCCAACCCTAACTATTCTGTGATTCTATGATACTTCTGGAGAAGTCCAAGAGATGAAGAGGAGGATAGTCTATTAAAGGTTAATGTGGTATATTCAAGTGTAGGTGAGGAAGGAAGGGTAAAGCTGCAGGCCATTGCTGTGTCCAAGAGAAAAGAGAGAGAGGCTCAAGTTTGTCTGTATATTGACAAACCTGGATCTCCCACTAAATGTGGAATCAGATATGGAGAGAGAGTTTCTTAAAACATTAAGGATAGTTCAACACTTTTATGATTAATAGGAGTACTTTTAAGAACAGAATGACTGCAGTTCAGAAATTTCCCAAGTATCTCTGCATGTCTTAATTTATCCCTATATTTTGCCTCAAGCAGTTCAACTGAAGACCCCACTGTCACTGGAGAAGCACATACAGGAGACCATGGAGAAAGGCTGGGAACTCAGGATTAGGTAGGGTGACTGTGAAGGTTGATACTCAAGGGAAAGCTTCCAGAAAGTCAATCTAAGCTTACACATGTGTTCTATAGGCTCAGAGCTAGTGATAATGACAGCTTTCCTTCCAGACCAGCATGGAAGCACACGGTATCCAGGGAACTGGTTCCATTTGCAGTAACGTACTGGGCACAGAGTTGTGCTTGGCCAGACTGTGACACACATATTGAGACACTTATTGGGATAGAATTAAAGACTTTGGTAATAGGAAGAAAATCATAGAAGACTGTAGTCAATTAATATTTCTGCCTCTGGACACTTGCTGAAAGGAATGTCTCCTGGTGCATCAATACCACTGTTGGAGTTTGCAAGGAAATTCAGTCCATATGCCTCCATGTTTATAGATAGCCTGTTTCAGATCACTGGATGTAAGAACTTATTTCTTCCCCTTGGCCTGGTACAGTGCAAATGTGATCACTTTCAGCTTCCACTGAGGAAGTAATTTTGAGTGCTTTGAAAGCATGGTTGGTTCATCAGCTATTGCTGATAAACAACATTAAAGACATCAGTTGTAGACCCAATAATTTGTTGTTCTGTATGTTATAATACCAGTGAACACATTTTAACATTTAGTAATGAAGCATTGTTTTACTCATGGTGCACAATAAATTTGGAGTAAAGTAGTTGACAAATGCCAACCATATGGGTTGTTCCTTACTTTTGCTGTCCTTTTCCTATTCAAGAAGCACTTGCTGTATAGCATCTTTCTTCAGATGACTGGATAAAAGAAGAAGGAAAGCTATTGCATTTGTCTGTATAAGCAGATTGGAGTTTTTATTAAGCTTTTTAAGTCAAAAATGCACTAAGCCTTTATCTATTAATTATTTCCATTCTTAAGTACTTTGTTCTTTAACTGTACTTTTCAGCAAAATTGTGCTTACAGTCAAATGGGACTAATTATTTTCAGTAGTTTCAAAAAGAAAAATCCTTATTGAAATATAAAATGCAACCATGCATTCCTGAATGAAATGCAGTTTCTTAGAGAAATTTGCTCACAAACAGGTTTTATTTCTTGTTGATGCAGTTAACATCTGAAAAAGTGTTTCAAACAGAGACATTTGCATACATCAGTAAATGGGTATATCACCACCATTTTTTCTAGTATGTTAATTTCCAGTGAAGAAGACTGGAATTTTCTTAATCATCCTTACAAAACATGATTAAATAAAAAACAAATAATTTGATGAGGAATATAAGGATGGGACTACAGAAGTGAGGGATGAGGCAGAGCAACTGACATCTTTTACCTGGACTTGTGCAAAGAGTTTGATGCTGTCCTGCATGACATCCTTGTCTCTAAATTGGAAAGACATGGATTTGACGGATATACTACCTGATAGACAAAGAATTGTCTGGATGGCCACATGCAGACTAGAGAAGCTCACATATGAAGACAGGCTGAGAAAGCTAGGGCTGTTCAGCCTGGAGAAGAGAAGCTGCATCATAGCACCCTTCCAGTATCTAAAGGGGGCTTGCAAAGATGCTGGAGAGCAACTTTTCATAGAATCGTAGAATCATAGAATTGTTAGGGTTGGATCATCCACTTCCAACCTCCCTGCCATGGGCAGGGACACCCCACACTAGACCATGCTACCCAAGGCTTTGTCCAACCTGGCCTTGAACACTGCCAAGGATGGAGCATTCACAGCCTCCCTGGGCAACCCATTCCAGTGCCTCACCACCCTCTCAGTAAAGAATTTCTTCCTTAGATCCAATCTAAACTTCCCCTGTTTAAGTTTGAACCCGTTACCCCTTGTCCTGTCACTACAGTCCCTCATGAAGAGTTCATCCCCAGCATCCTTGTAGCCCCACTTCAGATACTGGAAGGCTGCTCTGAGGTCTCCACGCAGCCTTCTCTTCTCCAGGCTGAACAGCCCCAACTTTCTCAGCCTATCTTCATACGGGAGGTGCTCCAGTCCCCTCATCATCCTCGTGGCCCTCCTCTGGACTTGTTCCAACAGTTCCATGTCCTTTTTATGTTGAGGACACCAGAACTGCACACAATACTCCAAGTGAGGTCTCCCGAGAGCAGAGCAGAGGGGCAGGATCACCTCCTTCGACCTGCTGGTCGAGCTCCTCTTGATGCAGCCCAGGATACAGTTGACTTTCTGGGCTGCGAGCGCACAGTGCCAGCTCATGTTCATTTTCTCATCAACCATTTCATCAGGGACTGTAATGACATGACAGAGGATAATGGGTGTAAACTTAATTGAGATTTAGGTTAGATATATGGAAGAAATTCTTTACTGTAAGGGTGGTGAGGCACTGGAATGGGTTGCCCAAGGAAGTGGTGAATGCTCCGTCCTTGGCAGTGTTAAAGGCCAGGTTGGACAGCGCCTTGGATAACATGGTCTAGAGTAAGGCATTCCTGCCCATGGCAGGGGATTGAAACTATAGGATCTTAACCAACCCCAAGCATTCTATGATTCTATGACTTCTGGCTGGTAAGTGGCATTATGAAATAATAGTGAGTTAACTTTAACAAACATTAAAATATTTGTGCTAAGACCTTGGAATTACCCAAATAACAAAATTGACTTTTTTTTTTTTTTTTTTTAATTGCCCTACTTTGACATTTTCAATTTGTAAGAAAGGCTTATGTAAGCAGTTTGTGATGTCTGGTCATTCAGTTTGGGAGCTGGCAAGAAGTGTATCTTGGTTAAATTTCTACAAAAAAACCCAGACAAAGAACAGGCTCATGTTGTGTATACAAACCATGCTCTGATGGCCTGATCCAAAAGCCAACGAAGATAATTTTCACAGAGAACAGATCAGCAGATCCGCAGAATGTCTCAAACTATCAGTTCTCATCGTTCTTTCAAATAACCCCCCTTATTGTAAAACTAATGTCCTGAAGGACCCTGCTTAGCTGTGTAGGGCTGAAGTTAGACCATTAACGAAGTGTAAACGAATCTTCTATGCGATGTTATTACTTTTATGTCACAGTAAACAAGATTATATGATAATTCTAAACCCAGAATTAAGCAGAGGATGAGCCTGTAACATAAAGTGCAAGAAACATACATATAAGGTAAAAAGAAAACTTATCCCAACCTTGACTCATCAGGTGTTTAGAATCAGCTTCTCTGCCCACAGCCAACAAATCAGAGATATTTAACAACCCACCCTGGACCAACACTTGGATACCCTTTGTCCTCTATGAACAAAAAAAGAAGATAAATACTGCTGTGTGCTGGAACTTATAAGCCCTTATGAAATATATGTCTTGCAGCTCATTTCAACATCCATTTGACGTTTTTGTGGTAGCTGGAATACTTATAAGGTTGGTTTTTTTCCTCCGTGTTAATTTTCTGCAGCCTCATATTGATGCAGGACTTCTCTCAGATGAAGCACTTAACAAGGGTCTGCTCTCAGCCTGTTTTCACAAAAATCACAATAACTTTATTTTCTTCAGGATTTTTATGTCCCTGTTAATTTGGTTGAATTGGCTAAGTGGTTCAAATGTTATTTGGGGATAACAAGCAGGCATTCTCATGTACAGACTGAGAAATTCATAGTCTAATTTCTTAGGAAAAAAAAACCCAACTGACTAAAACTGATTCCGCAAAGAACTTAAAATTTAATAAGGAAGAGTAATTTTATCATAAGTAAAATCTTTCTGAGTATTATAGTTATGAGTCCTTGGGTTGTTTTTCCTTTTTTAGGATATTTTTGCATTAAACTTCATCATCAGCTTCCACCAAACTAATGCCCTGCAGTGTGTAACATTACCCTTTGCTGCTTGGCTTAGCTCTAACATATTAACTAATTGCAAGCAAAGCTTTTGCAGTCCTGCTCTGTGTACATACCCATGTGGGTCAATCTGATTATTTAACAACTTTTCAACTCACCAATTTCACAGTTTCCACCAAATTTCAATAGGTAAAGTATCACAAAGGCACTACCCAATTCTGGATCACATAACCCAGTTATTATCTGGACATCTATACCCCAATGTGTAGCATGAACTTTGGAATAGTCATTTTTTTATGACTTTATCCATAACCTATGCTTTCCATGAATCCACTGGAATAGATCCCACTGGAGTACAAAGGAATGTCCTCCTATTATTTCCCCCATTTTCAAAACTTTTCAGAACTCCTCACATCCCTTGGTAATACTCTGAGGCTTGTAAATCCCAGCCTACCCATTATCCAGGGGGAAGCAGGCAAGCAGCAGAATATCCATCTCGGTGATTTTAATCCATCATGCTGAACAGCTCTGAAGACATGGTTTAGCAAAAGATATATAAAAGAAGTCTAACAGTGTAGGAAAAAAACAAAACAGATACTTTTTAATTGAACAGATAGTTCAGCTTCTCCCTTCTTTGTTGCAAGCCTGGGAATGGTGGCTTTTAGTTTCAGAGTCCCTGGTTTATTTCTGTTCTTCTCATCTCATTGCTGTGTCCTACATGCTTAGATCACATGGGCTCTTCTAAACCTGACAAATAGTCAGATCATATTAGATTAAGCTTTCATTGATTTCACACTTCAGCAGGGAAGCATTTAGTGACCTTTATCAATCAGTCTTCCCTGGCTGAAAAACAGTTTTATTTATAGGGTTAGTTAGTATGTAGCCATTAAAAGTACCCAGACAAAAAATGTACTTAATAAATTCCTTGCTTGGATGGCACATATTTTCTGTATTATTTATATAATAATGGGGAGGAAAAATGCCCACCTAGGCCAAGGAGAAACCAACTTCTGTCACTGCAGAAAAGCCAAATTTAGTCCCATGTTGTGTTTCTAACAAAGAGAGACTTCGAAGTCCCATGGCACATATTTTCTGTATTATTTATATAGTAATGGGGAGGAAAAATGCCCATCTAGGCCAAGGAGAAACAAACTTCTGTCTCTGCAGAGAAACCAAATTTAGTCCCATGTTGTGTTCCTAACAAAGAGAGACTTTGAAGTCCCATGGCACAGGCACAAAATTCATCTCTATAGCTAAATTTGGCATGACAAAATCAAGCTGTAGACTCTAAAGGCTATTTCAGGGGAAACCAGGGTAACACATCATTATGTACACATAGTTTTGGCCAACCTGTGTGCTTCCAACGGTTGTGAGGAATAGCATCTTTTCTTCCACACCTCTAGCTTGAGAAAGGGACCCTGGCAACAGAGTGAGGCCAAAATTGGCCTTAACCAGTTTGTTACCAGACCTAGACACTGGGGGCAAGGAAGACAGCATCTGCTGCGGCAACAACAAACGTTCACATAGGCATGTCCTTAGGGTCCCCAAGAAATAGCAGAAAAAGTCATACCAGTGTGACTCTGACCTGAAGCCAGGAAGAGGGAAGTGTGACGTTTTCAGTGATGGAGCACTCTAGCAGAATGAGGTAACAGTTCACCTGAGTTTGGTCTTTCTGAGTTAGTCTGCTAATATTAACTTAATTATAAGTTAATGTAAGTCAAATGGCAACATGAGTAAGATATAAACCTCATGTACCTTGGCACAGATTTCTAATAACTAGTCGTAACATCTGATCACATTCAAAAATCTAAAGTCATTGGGGAGCCATCAGCACTTACCCTGCAGTAAACAATTAAAATGAGTTAGATGTGCCCTAAGAATGCTAATTTCCTCCATTGACTGTGAAGTGGTCCCTATGTGAGTGGCTCAGATGGACCTGCATTACAAACACTTGCAATCGGACAAAATGAAACTGACATCAAGCATCTCACTGCAAGCATCTATAACAATCACAGATGATACTTTCTATATTTACAAAAACCCCCAAAGATCCTTGGGTAATATCTGAGATGAACATCAACAGAAGGAACAAAGTTACAACTGGAGAGAGTTCTTGTACTTGTAATTCTACATTAACGCTCTATGTCATTAGTCAGGACAATCATCTCTTTGTTGAAGTAATCTATCAGCTAAAATGCTACATCTTCATATAAAATTCAGAGGTCATCATGAAGTAAAGCAAGCACTGCTAACATTATCTGTGTTAGAGAAAGAATATTTGCATTATCATGTCTGGAAACAAAACAAAAACTCCTAAACCAGGGTATTTATGTTTTGGAAAACAAAACATCTTATCTCTAAACAAGTTTATGGTAGCTGAAGGTAGATTCCATATGGCAGGTTTTCTTTTATAACTTCTTTTTTGAAGGGTTTGAATGTCAAACCTCACCTTTGCCTTATGTAATGCTATTGTTTTGCTTTCTTTAATTCTTCTATGCATTGTTTTCTATAAAATGTTTTCTGACATGGAGGATGTCTCTGGCACCTTATATTTGAAACAAATCAACCTTTTGTGGTTGCTTGGCTGTCATCTTCTGTAAAGGGTTCTGTTCATATGTTCTGGCAATCTGAAGCCCTGGGAGTGCAGCGAACTGTGGAATTGGCACACTTCTGAAAGTTTCCAGATTTATGCAGAAAGAAAGAGGGAATTACTTCATCTCTAAATACTGGTGTAACTAGATAGCAGACCTAGAATTTGCCTTTAGGAAGAACCTTGAAAAAAGAGAAGTGTGTAAATACTTTGGAAAGCACTATAAATGATAAAGACTACAGATACAGAAATAATGCATTTTAGGGTAATTCAAGTAATTCAATCCATTATTTACTTGAAGAGATGATTAAGAGGTGACCTGAGCACTGTGTATAAGTACCTCAGAATGAAGAGATTTCTGATGCTACACAACTTTGGCATTCGAAAACGGCAAGAGGAAATATCAAGGCTGGAAACTAAAGTGAGATGAAATGAGGCAAGAAATCAGGCATACAGTTTTTTGTCTGTATGTGGCTGGTTGGGTTTTGTAATTAAGCTCTGGAAATGTTTATTCAAGTAAGGGGTGATCTGTCTATTATTCTATATTTCTTTAAATCAGGATTGGGTATCTGCTTGTAAGAAACACCACATTGTAATGCAACTTGATGGACATATTATTTAAAGAAGTCCTTCAGTCTGTATTATACAGAAAGTCAAACTAAAATATGTTAGTACAAATGGGGGCAAAATAAACCCACAACACCCAAAATCTAATTACTTTTAACCTTGTTGTGAATGAGATCATAGAGCTTTACAAACTGCAACATTGGATCCCGTTCTGGACTGGCCTCGGAGGGACACCTACTAGTGCTTGATGAGGTTATTTCCAGTTATTTCTTACGAATATATGGTCTCATCAGGTTTCAGAAGTTAAATATCCATGAAACTGGAAACATTATTTTCTCTTGGTTCAGTCAAAGGCAGTTGATAACAAACTGGGCAAGTTAAGGAGTTGAAAAACAAACGTGAAATTCTATCCATCTTATCCCTGATTATGTCTTGTCTTCCAAGGTACAGTTAAGTCTCTCAATAAAGCTCATTTTACTTTCACTTCATCTCTTTTGAAGCTGAGGAACCCAAACCCTTATCAGGCTTGCTGCGCATGTTTTATAATGCTGGGGGACTTTACATCACTTATTTTGATGCAGACTTATCTCAGTGAATAACCCTCTGTTTATTCGCTTCTTCATTGATTCTCCCACTAACAGCAAAAGGCTATCTCACAGCATAGCAGTCCACTCTCCCTAGGTCATTAAACAGGCTCCATCGTGGCATCATTTCAAACGGGCAGAAAGCAAGAAATGAAACAACTGCAACACAGTAACAAAAAGCATTCAAGAACATTCAGTTTCAAGATTCTAGTTGTCCTGGCAGTCATTTTTATGTTGGTTACCCTGAGAATTAATGATGGCTGGTAATAACCTATTAAATTTTCATAAATTAGAATAATGACGTTTAAACCAAACAGGATGGATATCTCTGTTTCTATCCCAGATCAGGCTGAGTCAAATGAAAATGGTTTTACACTGACATGTCAAAGGGGTTTGAAGCTGACAGCGGGAGAAAGAACCTTAGAGGAAAGTCAAAATCAAGCAATTCAGAGGGGATCATCTGCTTTCTAAATAGAATTGGCATTAACTTTGCTGCTGCTGGTTTGGCTTTCTTGAACTGTTTCTGGTCCAGTTTTCTTCATCTTGATCAGGAAATCAGAGCCTTGGACAACATGGTCTACTGTGAGGCATCCCTGCCCATGGTAGGGGGGTTGGAACTAGATGTTCTTAAGGTCCTTTCCAACCCAAACCATTCTATGATTCTATGATTCTCTGACAGTTTTTGTTTGAAATGGAAGGATTTTTTTCAGTGTTTTTCAGCTTCAAATCTGGTATAATATTATTCCCTTAAAAATACCCACAGACCTATTCCCTCACAAGCCTCCTCTCCCCAGTGTTTCTCTCATCATGGTGCTAAATTCTTTCCTCTGATCTGGGCACCTGACTCTACCTGACATTTAATTGAGATGCACACCAACATCTGAAGGCAGGCACTGGGTCTCTGAATCCAGATTTGTCTGTGTTTTATCTACAGAGAACAGTGCAGGGAAGACAAAATAATTCAAAGAAAAGATTTATTTTCTGCTAAGTAAGCTAACAAGTTTTTCTTTGACACCAGTAAAACTTACGTAAATGGAAATGTGCTCATATAAAAGAGTTCACACATATCTGTCTTTTTGTGAGGAATTTTTATTTTTGCATTTTGAAAACTATTTTAATTTTGTTCTTTTAAACAGTTCCATTAACTTCTGTGTGCACTGCATTATGCCAAATATCTTTAAAGGTAGAAGTTTAAATTGAAAGGAATCTGGAGATTATATTTAATCAAGTGTAAATCTAGTCTTTTAAATTAACAAGGTTATTTTTAAGGAGCACTACTGATATATTTATAAATGTACCTGAGAGGCTACCCTTAACATTGCTTTTTCACTTTAAAACTCCTGTTTTATTGATGGAATCTAATTTTGGACTCCCATCCAGGTATCAGTCTACAAATCCATTCTCACCACAGCAATCTCCCACTAAGCTCATTGGGTATAGTGATTTAATAATAGCATAGTTTGAACACTTTATGCATTTATTTTTGAAATGTGTGGACACATTCTCATCTACTTTCCTTGAAGGAGTTCCAACATTTTTTTCCTTATTATATAAATATTTATAATAGATGCACTGAAATAGTCTCCAGAAAATACAAAGCCAGACGTTAATAGAAAAATTTTGCACAGATGAAGGAAAAAAAGTACTGTTTTATTTTAAGTACAGAAGAATGACTTCTGATGTTTTATTCATAAGCGGAATTTCTGAGAACTTCTAGTTTAACCCTCCTCCTGTTCCTAGATAATGAGAGTGTAGAATTGGGGACCAATATTGCAAAATGTTAAGCACAGCCTGCAGGAAGTCAAGAGCTCTGAACTCTGGTTGACCTAGAGGGAATAACTTTTAGAAACTGAAAGAGTTCATTTCTGCCATCAGCTGGATATTCCAAAAGCCCTTTGAAAACATTGCAGTCAATCAGACTCCAGACATTAATACCGTATGGACTCTCTCCCTTCAACTGGTATTTTGCGTAACATGAAATGAATCAAGAGACCAAAGACTGATGTCTAAGCAAAATGTGTACTTTGATGAAAAAGTACTCGATGAAGACTGTCATGAGCTGCCAATTACATAGTGCTCTTAATATTTATGAACCTCAGTGCTACGGAGGGAAGGACAGAAAGAAGTACAGCATGGTTAGGGATCAGCGCCTTCTTTGAAAGGTTATATCTCAGAAACCCTTCTCTCTCCACAAAGAAAAAGATAAACAAAGACCGCAGCAGTCCTCTCAGCTCAGTTCATACCTCAGAGGCAGGGGAGATAGCCCCTGTTCGTAAGCACAAGAATACATATTTCACATTGTTGCTAAGCTATAAAAAAACAAGGAAAGTGCTGCTTCATCCCTCACCTGCATTCTGGCAATAACCAACTTTCCACATCTACCTCTTAATTGTAAAGCAAGACCAGTGATCCAGAGGCCATCTGCTGCAGTCTGACACTGAACAAGCCTATTACCAGCAGAAAAAGAATGGTGCAAGTTGCAGAGAATTCACATTACTTTCTGGTAACTATGAAAGCAGCTGTGGGCATCCCTGTCAGAATCCATGACTTTCTATCTGGCTTGTCCACTAGTCACCTGTGTTTTCCTGGATTCATTTTTAACAGCTCTACTCCACTGCTGCTACTGATGGTGAAATGCTCATAAGAGCAGACAAAGTTGAACATCTTTGCTTCTGAAAGATGCAACCGGAAACATTGCATGAGTATGTACTTTTCTATATCCATTGGATTTTCTTTGTCTCTCCAACTCTGCAAGAGCTAAAGCTCTCAGTGCTCCACTGAATATCCACCCATTTACTCACTTCCACATGCTGCTGACACAGTGGTCCAGCCTGTCTGTTCGCTACCAGTGTTGCATTTGTACACTTTTAAAATGTGCTGCTTTTTGTGTTCATTTCAAGATACGTTGGTGAAGGGATCTGGCAAATGCATATATGCTATATGGAAAATAAATTTTGCTATGTTTTATATATATGAGATACATATACATCTGACAGTTCTATTTATAATATTTTATATATAATCTTAACCTTATTTATATGAAGTATAAGTAAATATCAATACATGCAATACAGATAAAATTCATATACAAATTGTATATAAATGTATACAACATATGTGTGTATATTTGTAGATATACACCCAAATCTATGTATACAGTTATATCTAAAGCATTTGCTTCTCACAGTATGGGTAGGTTTCCCATTTGCTATAACAGTGCTGAATTGTCAAAGCCAGAACTGCTCCCTCATATAGACACAGCATCCAACACACCAGACCATGAGCATTTTAGTGTGAGGTCAAGAAAGTCTTTGAACAATGCAGTATTATTTCTGAAAAGCCCATTTCTATTAAGAAATTGTATCCTAAAGTGGAAATGCCAAGAGAGGAAGCTGCAGAGAAAAAAAGGCAGCAAATTATAGAGCCCTAGCCCCTATCTAAATGCTGTTTCTCCTTCTGGTTAGCTTAGCCCACTCTCAGGGTCCAAACCACCAAAACCAGAGCACTTAATTCTAATTTAGGATCTGAATATTAAGGCAGAAACTCTGATGACAACATATCACAGGTCTATAATCAAAGTCAGCTTTGCAAACAGGCTAAATCCCTATTGCAGTCTAGTCATGTTGGCTTTAAAACATATCCCTTCCCTATTATGTGATTGTATATATTGGGCAAAAAAAAGACAGGAAAATGAAAAGTCAATAAAAACTCTTCACACTAAGATTCCTCTCCCTATGGCTTCCTCCTGGGCTTTCACTGGCCTCCTTTTCTGCTCTAAGGAGTCAGCAGAATTCCTTAGGGGCGGGGATGGGGGTGCCTCTTGCCTTTGCTGATTCACTGAAAATTAGTGGAAAAAACTCACCAAACTTCAGTAGGAGGAGCAACATTTAAAAATAGAGGGCTTACCCTTGCCAGCTCAGTTAACTGCAGCACTGTCACTCTGATTTGTCGCCAGTCAACAAACATGAATCCTCATATTTATAAAACCCTTCTGCATACAAAATCCCTTTTCCATCAGATCTAATGCTGGTGAACATACTGCCTTATAGCTGCTAAAGGTCAGTGGGCTTGCAGCTCCTTTTGAGGCTCAGGAAACAAATGTCTTTTGGGGAAGCTGTGTCTGAATAGCTGCTTTCATTTCAACAGGAACAAGGGCTAAATGGAGGGAATCCAGCATCACATAGGGAGCACTATATGTTAAAATAGCTGAACACAGAGTGGTCAGTGCTCCTGATGTTTGGAAAAATTTGGTGAGCATCACAGAAACAGTATTGCTGAAAATGGAAGGGCTTCTATATGGACTACAGCTTTAGTGCTTTAGAGTCCAAAAAATCTCCAAAGCATGGAGAAAACTTACATTTAAAGATGGTTTCAGTGTACAGGACTGAATCAAAAACAGTCTCTGCCATGTTGTAAGGACAATTACCTGTCTCTTATTCTTTACCTTCTAATACTTATGGTCTTGGTTATTAATTGTGCTTTTAGAGATACTTAAGTGTGCCTTATCCCATCTTGTACAAGTCTTGTAGTCTATGCAGAAAGGGATGAATGCTAGACTTTGGCCTGGTCTGCGATTTGACTGTTAAAAAGCTCATTTCGGGATTTGAGATGGTTTTGATATGGAGAAGACAAACCTAAGGATTTGCTCTAAGAAACTTATACTGTATTAAAAACAGTATTAAAAACAGTATTAAAACAGAATTGTTTTGGTGCATTCCTGAGAAGGGGATGGGACTGTCTTTTTCCTCCAGAAGGAAAACTAGGAACCTCCAAATGTATTGGGAAAAAGTACTGGGTTGATATGAGTATGCAGCTCAACAACAGATGGTAGTGCAGTGGGATGGTGTCAGTCTGTTGATTACCTTGGTCAGCTGCCACAGAATCCCTGATATTCAGTTAAAAATGTCCTCCACAGAAGAAGAAAAAGCTATAATCCCTTTGCATCGCTCCTTGTTTTGGCTGTGTACTCATGAGGAAAGCTTTTAAGATGTAGTCCTGAGATGATTGACAAACTGAACTTAAACTGCAGCTTTCCCAATGGAACTTATACAGTTTATTTCCAGCGGACACACACCTGTGACATCCAAGCACAGCCACTCAGGTGCTAAATCACTGACAGCTCAGTTTTTGTTGCAGCTCCTGAGGATGTCTTTTGCTTTGTTAGCTCTTGGCTTTCACTACTGTTGCATTGAATTTCTTTGTTCAAGCATCACTTATCCCCACCTGTTACCTGCCTCCTCTCTTTTCACAGTACCCTTAATATGATAGACATTGTTCAACCATACACAAATACCTACATTTTGTCCTTTTGAGCTTTATTAAGCAAAATGCCAAACAGTAATACTGTCACATTTTGGCAAGTGGTGACAGAAGTGATGATCAGTCTTTTCACCTAAAGTTCCTGCCTCTCACAATTAGAGGTTTGATACAGAGCCCTTCAGCAGTGGGCAGAGATGAATCGCCTGGCAAACATGCTTTTTTGTATGGAAAAATCACCAGGCTGGAGGTTTCTTTCCTGAAGGACCCCAAAATCCCCAATCAATAACGAAGGTGGAATTCTTCCAACAACATGGTGTTGCCATCTTTGAATGTGAAGGAAAACCTTTTGTTCAAATGCCAAGCTCAGTAAGGGCTTAGGGACAGGCTGCAATTTCTAAGGTGGCTCTGAGTCAGAATGGTAAGACTTAAGCTCACATCTTTGGAGAAGTTAGATTCAGAGCCGACATACAGTGGAGCAGAGGATCAAATCCCTTACTCCAAGGCATGATTCATGCTTCAGAGATGTATATTTGCCTTCTCTCCTGTTGGGCAGGAGACTTTACATCTGTGCACCTCTGGCTATGAGGTTCTGGAAGGAGTATGACAATCAGTTGATGGTGAAATTATGTATGTGTGTATTTATCCTTCATATTTCCCCAGTCTCCTTAACTTTCTTCCCTCCAGGAAGGAATTTCTACATTCCCCACAAACTGGCACTGTATCCCTGTCCTGCCTTTTGACTATGCATGTCTCATTACCCTTTGGAAACAGCTTGCTCTCAATTTGCTTTGCTCCAGTACAATCAGTGCAGCCAGATGGAAACAGCTTTGAAATTTACCTTTTCAAATCTCAGCTTCATATTTCTCCTTTGATATTTCTTCTCAGGTTTTCCAGTTGTCCTTGTGTCTCTTGGCTTGCTGCAGCTCCCTCTCTTCAGGCTGTGCTTTCCCCAGGCTTATGAACTCTCTGAGCATCCTAACTTGCAAAGGCATTTCTGTCAGAGAGTGGCTATCACTGGAGCACTAATTCGCACTGCTGCCAACAACAGTGTGTGTCACGATCAGAGGCTGTGTCAGACCTGGACAGGCACTGAAAAAAACCCACAGAAATGTTCTGATAAAGAAGATGCAGGAAGCTATAGTTGTTTGATTACAGTTGTGAATAGTTGTGTGAACACATGATGAATAATGCCATCCCAGCTAAGAAACAGCTAGGAGAGTGTGGACTCAAAGTCCACAAACTCTTGCATGGTTCAAGTATATCTGAAAGTCACATCAAGCCTCCACATATAGCAAACTTGACCACTGGTTCTGATTCAGACTTTTTGCTTTCTCTCTGGTTTTGGTATGCTTTTGTTAGGGGAACAGCTGTCAAAAGAGCAGTTCTTTTGCTACTTTTGTTATTAAATTTGATCCATGTTCAGAAGATTCCACATAGACACTTGAAGGAAATCATTACTTCAATGTATGTAGCACATCAGGGCAAGAAGTAAATAGGTGGCATTCCAATTTGTTTATGAACATGTCAGACAAGGCCCTGCTGCCTACCCACTCATACACTGTTGCTGGGGACAGGGTGTTGCATAAGCTACTCATAAGACTGTTTCTTTTATATATATATATATATATGTATGTATAAAAGATATATATATCAGAAATATATAAGAAGGAAGAAATATATATAAGAAATATTATTAATATTAATTCATATTATAAATTTATATGTTATATTTATATTTTATATATGTATATATACTCATATATTTATATATGTTATCTATCATATGTATATTTCTATATTATTATATATAAAAATTATATTATATATTAATATACTTGTTAGGGATCTGTTTCCACAGCCTTGCATGTGATTCTTCCTTTATCCCATTTTTTTGTGCACAGTCAGCCGCCACAGTTCATGTTCAAAAGGAAGTTCTCCAGGATTGGGAAGGCAAATGAGACGTCTCCAGACTATCCTAATCAAACCCACCAAATTTAATGGGACAACAGATGAATGTTAATAAAATATTAACTTGCTGTTGCAAATCAGTGGTACATTTATCAAAAGCTGCTCCAGAATCAGTTGCATAGTCTAAAAACTATATTAATATGCAAGCAGCCCAAGTAAAACAAACCAAATCCTTCTTCAAAAAAAGGAACCTGGATTTTAATCACCAAAAATGGCTTCACTGGCTTCCACGACAGCTCAACAGGAAAAGCTTCCAAAATTTTCTGACTCTCTACCTACACACACCTAATATCACCAGCAGAGTGTGAGAACCTGCTAAAACAGCTTCCTGTGGTGCTGAATTCACTGGTGTGAAGTGCTGAAAGCACAAACACAAGCAAATTACTATTTATCAAAGTCTAGCTTCCCTTTCTTGCACAATCTTGTGGCAGATTTTTTTCTTTCCCTTAGATAATGTTGTTCTGTGCTACAACCTCCGCAACAAAGAGTAAATTTGGAACAGAAATCTGGATTGTCAAAACGAAAGCATGAAGAAGGGAAATTATTATTTTATCTCTAGCTCCCTGCTCAGACTGCTGAGTACAAGCTATGGTATATGAATCTGGGACTGAACATGTAGGCTGGAAATGGAAATATCCTGAATTGCTTTATATGCTTCCAGTTCTTTATTATTGTTTCGATCCAACTGGATTTCCACTGAAGCTATAGCAGTAGTGCCAGCAGAGTTCCCAGATGCCTCCAACCTCTTTTGTTTGTTTCTATGTCTTCCCGTCAAAGCCCTGGTGAAAAATGTGTGATATTATTTGATAAAAGGCCTTTCTGGAAAACATAAAGCTCTCCATCCTCTTCACTAGGGTTTGGACATGAATGATATCACCATAACTGGCAGGTATTGAAGAGACCCAGCTGAAGTTTATGAAACTTTAGAACACGAAGCACTAATTTCTCTGTCTACAAAGTAGGACTGAATCTACTTCTAATATTTCTTGGCTCTCTTTATTGCCAAGGGTTCCCTGCTTGAAATCTTAGGACTGCTAAACATAACCTCTTACTGGCAAAGATGAGAAAGAGGGATTCTTTTCCAACATATTTAGATTGCAGCTATTTGCCTTTGTAGAATAAAAAGAAAAGGTGAAGGTTTTCACTTTCCCAGTTTTGATTCACCTCTTACTAACCTTGGTAGAAATCATATGAAACCACAAAAACAGCTGAAAAAGTTGCTGTGGGAGAGAAATTGGTGACTAAGCTTTAAATGGAATGGGTTAGAAAGGACAAGAAGAAAAAGCTGTGACCTTTGCTGGTTCTGATTTCTGTTACATATGTTGCTCATATTGAAACTTAATGTGAAACCCAGTGATCCGAAACAAACTGTAGCCCATAGTGACATCTCTACTTCGTATACCCCAGTATCAGGTAACCAGCATAAGAATACTTCATTCTGCCTCTTAGAGGATAGGAATACTTACTATGTTAAAATAATTGCTGCGTTTGCTCCTGCTGGCTCCTTTCAGGTCCCCGTAAGCAATCTCTGCTGAAACACACTTGAGGCAAAGAGATTATACAGTAAGCTTTCTCTTTCTAAAGTCTAACACTGTAAATAACATAGTCCACTCTAATTAGCCTTTGTAAACATGCATCCAGCAGACAAATAAGCAATAAAAATAACCAGTGAGCAATGTAGCAATCCACTGCTTCAGGCACAACTTTTTTAAGTATTTGCCCAAATGATGGCATTACAGTAATCCTGTACAGTATAAACTGTAATCGCCCTTTTCCTCTATGCTGTAACCTAATGATGAACCTTCCAGATGACTCACTGGCAGCAAGATGCTCACTCATGTACTACGTCTGCTTTCAGGTAGAGAGACTCAGAGTGTGGACTTTCCAGCATGACATTATCAAGCTATGAGAATATTTCCAAGCAAATATTTGGACTTCTTTGTGGGTGATCAGCCCAGTGCTTCTCAGGCAGAAACATGCTTCCTCTGTCCTTTTTCCCCCTAGGCATCTCAGTCCTGTACATCTGGCCCAAAGTACTTTTATGTCAATCCTACTATTTTTAGCTTAGACTGTGAGGTAGGTAGTCATCAAACTGGGGCTTCAGAGACAATTTTCTTCCCCAAGTTTTTGAGTGTTTGGCCTTGAAAGGAAAAACTGCAGAAAACTGCTCATTTATAAGCATCTAAATTTTCACAATGCTAAATCTTCTAGAATGATTTTAGACCTAGTGAGCAATGAGAAATCAAGTTTTCCAGTTATGAACTATTTCCAAGAAGACTACCCTCCTGTTTGAGGAGATACCGGAAGGTCAGATACAGCATTTCTTCCATTCTAAACTTAACTGTATTTTTAAGAATAGATTTAACAAAGCTCTTTTACAACTTTGAAGTTTTTAATGGTCTCCTTGTTTCACAGCATGTAGCAACCTCCAAGGCAGAACTGCTGCCCAAAGCTGCTTGCTGCAGGAGAATCATCACAGCCAAAGGCCAAAAAGGACTGCAGTTCATCTCTGGTTCAGTGACATTAGCAGTCCTCCCTTTAACCAAGATTGTAAGAGCCCATCCCAAATAAACTGAACTGAGGGAAAAAGGATAGGGAGATGAAATCCAGGAGGTCATTAGATAAGACGTTACACGTAGGAATGTTTGTGTCCTTCTTGAAACCCTTCCGTTTTTATGGCTAAGAATAAAAAGAAATCTCAGCTTGCTCATTACTAAAATTGTCTTTATTTCAGAACAGAGATCCTTTAGCTTAGTTTGCTAATAACTAGAAATATTGTTTTTTCTTAATTTTCAGACATGTTCATAATTTAGAGAATTTCTCATTCCAGTTTCTAAAGTAACCTCTGTTCCAGTTCCTTTACAATATTTGTCAGCATCTTTGAGGCAGGATCCCATAGTGCAACCTCTTTTAATTGGGCCTTAGCTAAACTCTCCTGCAACTCTCAGCAGCTCTGACTCAAAGTGAGCAGCTGCTCTACCACTTTTGTCTCAGCTCTTCAACTCTCATGAAGTTATGAACTATTTATTCAGAATAGGATATTTCAATATATTTCAATAGGAAATGTGCCTTCAAAACAACAGCCATCCAATGCACCTACTTGCTAGTCATCTAGCTTCCAACATGCTTACAGATTCAGACTATGCACTTTTAGACCTATGAAGCATTTGCTCTTGTTAGTCATAGTGAGGTTTTAAAAGACATCTCTGTCCCCAGTCAAGACTACTATTTTAATAAATGGTCGAAACTTCCTTTGGTAAAGAGTTTGTGTGTCAGCTCCCTTGGAGAATGAGCTTTAAGCATCTTCCACTTGAAGTTTTCTCAAAGTTGAAAGCAGCATTACTTACGTCTCTACATCTTTTTTGTCTTGAAGGCAACATCTCATGTCTTATTTATCTGGGAATGCAGCTACTGAGAGAAATTCGAAGTTAGCTAGGAAACATTCCTAACATTTATAAAGTTAATTCAATCTTCTTTAAATACTTCATATCTTGAAAGCATCTGTCACAAGTCGTTTTTGGCTTCCTTCATCTTTTTAACATCAACAGAGTCTGCCACACCCCCGAAGCCATCTGTGTAAAACTTCTACAAGGGCTTTTGTGTCTCTTGACCACCTACATCCCACAAATGGAAAGAATCAATTTTATTTTTCTCTCTTAAGCCCCCACAGTATCACCCCCACTGTGGGGGAAGAAAGTCAACAAACCCATTTGGTCGCAGCCTGCAGAGAAGGGGTGCCTTCCCATCAGCCCTATGCAATGGGAATGGTGGAGGGTGGGTAACAGAAGGGCATCAGTATCTGAGAATTAAAAGAATTGTGTGAACAGACTGCTACAGGAGGTGGGAGAAGTGGGGTCATGCCACTGGGCAAGACTAGAATAGAAACCAAATCACTGTATCAGGATGCCACTCCATGTATTTTAGCATTAAACTGAAGTAACCCTGAAAATCAAAATTATGGTCTCCTTAAGACAGTAGTTTACTTTCTCTGTGCTAGAGGTATGATGAAACGAATGATTCATTTGCTTTTGCTGAATCTCAGCTTTATTCCACTGCTTTTTTTCTTTTATTCAAGAAGTAATTATGATCTGCATTGTCATGTAGAACTTGAACCAAAACTTTCTCTGAGGTTTTTAAAGGTTGCAAATATAATTCCCTTATGAGCTTCCGTAGGTTATTTCTGTACTTCAAGGACCCACTCAGCAGCAATTTGATAATTCTAAAATTCATGAAAAATCTGTCCCTGGGAGAGCCTTATATCAGTTTGAAAACTCATAAAATTTAGCGCCGGTGAGAACCAGGCATATGTTTGGCCTCACAGTTCAAAGCCCACTAGCGTCAGCCAGGCCATTCCCACTAACCTCAATAGCTCCTTTCAATCTTTAGATAAGGCTAAGGAAAATAACTGAAAAAAAAAAAAAGATTTGTTAACCAGTTTTTTGTCATTTTGACTATTATTGATTCTGGATACTGAATTATTAAAAAAATTTGGTATGATTGAGATAGATATTCCCTGGTTCTTTGAGGTAAGATATTAACACATGGTTGAGGAATGACTAGATCCGAGGCAGAACGACCATCCACTTCTTTTTGCACTTTGGGTTGTTAGGACTTGCGGCATCACTGCGGATCCAGAGCTGGACCTCCCTGAAGCATGGCAGCTGCTCAGCAGAGAAGCAGCCACTAGAGAGCATGACGAGACCACTAACCTCCCTGTGTTTGATCTAGATAAGGACTGGAACCAGGTCTCCTGAGGTAGAAGGCTACTGCTCTAAAGCATCGTTATGACTGAGCCCTACAAGCAAAGGCACAAATATAAATCTTCAAAGGCAAAATAAAGGAACATTGACCTTCAAGCTCAGTGTATTAAATGAAAGACAGCATGAAACTATCTCATCTCTATTGGGCCTTTCATATGAAAATTATATATAAGTGTCTGCATTATACATGTATTTGAGCTCAGTGGAAAGTCTTCACCACGGAGTGCATATAAATATTTATGTGTTGTTGGCAAACCTCTGAACGTCACTGCTTTATGGTTACTTCTTCTGTGTAAAGCAACCTAGGAAGACTAAAAAGGCGATATAAATGGAAGAAGATAGACATGTTTAGTATATTTGGAGGACAAAAGCATAGCTAAATGGTGAGCAAGCTGTACAAATTGTTGAAATAATTCTATAGAAGTTTACCATAGCAAAAGGAGAAATTGGAGACCTCTGGAATGACATAGCTCTAAAGCTTTTACCTTTATGTTTCTATGATTATCTCTAAATCAATATTGGAAAACTTCTGTGTCCTGGGTTCAGCAGTAGCAGTCAGTTTTTCTCCTTTTTAGTAGCTGTTGCAGCACTGTGTTTTTGACTTTCAGCCTCGGAACAAAGCTGATAACAGTGATGTTTAGACTGACCAAAGACTTTGTGAGTCTCATGCTCTGCCAGGGAGGAGGAGGGGCCGGGAGGAAGCAGGGACAGGACGCCTGACCCAAACTAGCCAAAGAGGTATTCCATACCACAGCACGTCATGCCCGGGGATGTAACTGGGAGCTACCCGGAAGGGCACGTCCTCTTTTCGGTCGGGCTCTTTTCCGGCGAGCGGTATCATATTTTCTTCCCTTGTTATTTCTCTTATCATTATTATTATTGGTGGCAGCAGTAGTGATTTGTGTTATACCTGAGTTACTGGACTGTTCTTATCTCAACCCGTGGGAGTTACATTCTTTCGATTCTCCTCCCCATCCCTCTGGGGAGTGGGGGGGGGGGAAGTAGACTGCGTGGTTCTAATTTACGGCCTGGGCTTAAACCACGACAGTTCTTTTTGGCGCCCAACGTGGGGCACGAACCCACGACCCTGGGATTAAGAGTCCCATGCTCTACCGACTGAGCTAGCCGGGCGGGCATCCGCGCTAAGGCCGGCATCAATATGGTGAGCCCCGGGGAGCTGGGGCACACCAGGTTGACTAAGGAGGGGTGAACCGGCCCAGGTCGGAGACGGAGCAGGTCAAAGCTCCCGTGCCGGTCAGTAGCGGGATTAAAAGAACTGTCGTGGTTTAAGCCCCGGCTGTAAATTAGAACCACGCAGTCTACTTCCCCCCCCCACACTCCCCAGAGGGATGAGGAGGAGAATCGAAAGAATGTAACTCCCACGGGTTGAGATAAAAACAGTCCAGTAACTCAGGTATAACACAAATCACTACTGCTGCCACCAATAATAATAATGATAAGAGAAATAACAAGGGAAGAAAATATGATACCGCTCGCCGGAAAAGAGCCCGACCGAAAAGAGGACGTGCCCTTCCGGGTAGCTCCCAGTTACATCCCCGGGCATGACGTGCTGTGGTATGGAATACCTCTTTGGCTAGTTTGGGTCAGGCGTCCTGTCCCTGCTTCCTCCCGGCCCCTCCTCCTCCCTGGCAGAGCATGAGACTCACAAAGTCTTTGGTCAGTCTAAACATCACTGTTATCAGCTTTGTTCCGAGGCTGAAAGTCAAAAACACAGTGCTGCAACAGCTACTAAAAAGGAGAAAAACTGACTGCTACTGCTGAACCCAGGACATTCTGAAATGAGTTGGGGTTTGTAATTTACTTCCTACTAGGGCAGTGATTCCTACTATGAAATAGGAGAACTTGGAAATTTGGCACATTATTCAAGGATCAAACAGAATAGGAAGAAAAGGAAATTTCATTCACACTGTGAGAAGAGCTTTTTTCCAGCAGTGAGGATACAAACTACATGATGCTGATATGCTGAGGTTTTCTATGGGCTAAAAACTTGGCTGATTTTATTAAAGGAAAAGGTGTCTTCAAGGATGGCTCTGTACTGAGGTGGGCACATGGGAACATGCACAGGTGGGCACGGGGATGGCCCCAGGTCTCTCTCATTAGAGCTGATGTCTCCACAGTCAGTCAGTGTTTCATGGCACTGTTCCAACAAACTGCATCAAGTAGAAAATGATGAAGTAGGAAAGATGAAAAAACAAAAAAACCCCTCCCAACTGACCCCCTCCTATTGAATCCAAGTTAAATCCATAGTTTATGGTGGTGAAAGAGGTACATTTCCAAAGAACAACAAACTATTGCTGTGTTCAACCTGTATCTATAACACCAAGAGAGTGTAATATTGCCTTCCTGTAAAAAACAGTGGGTGTATTTCAGTAATCTTGCTTAGCAACTTATTTCCCCCTTGAGAACTCACCTATTCCAAATACCCATGTATTGTTTCTGTTCAATATTAAGTTTTAAACCTGTTGGCTCTCTGTATACATAAGTATAGGCTTTATACAGCAAGCCTCCTACTCCATTCTAGAACCTGGGGACCAGGGCACAGTGGTATGCATTGTAAACTTTCTCTGTTATTCCCATGGCATGGCTCAGCTTCTCCCTTGAAGGAACTTTTAGGCTATTCCCCAAATCACCAAGGCTCTCCAATATCCAAGCTACACAGGTAGAAATCATCTGGTTCATGCATATCTGTATTGAATGAGAAAGGTTAGAATTTGATCAACTTGAAGGATATTGAGTCAGGAGACAAGATTCATATTGACAGGTACAATGAATTTTATTTCTGTTGAGCACAATCAATTATAATCCAGTATGAGACTAAGCATTCACCACAAAGTCAAGGGCAGGACCTCCACAGCCAATCAAACAGAAGACAAAACCAAAGTGCTCCTGTGGCCTCGTGCCACATGATGTTCTAGAAATCACTTCTGGATGCTTCAAAGGGGATTAAATTTCTAGAATCATCTATTTATTTCTTTTTTTTAAATGTAGTGGGTTAAGTGTTGAGCCAGACAAATGCTGGCTGCCAGGAAAAAGAAGGGATAGAAGGGATAGAACACTCTGAAGCAAGGGAAGGACAGATCAGTGTCTATGACAAGTAAGTGTGCATCCCTGGGAAGAAAAAATGTGCTGATTGATTGAAGCCATCCCACTTGCACATAGAATCATAGAATTTCAGCATCATAGTATCATAATTGATCAAGTGGTCTATAGTAGATACCAACCACAAGGTTCCCTTTGCTGCCTCAGCCTCTAATTCACTTTCATGAAAGTTGAAGGTCACTACCTTTTATCCTTAGTTTCTACTGTAGGTCAGAGTCCTGGCCTGAATCAAATTCACAGTACACTACAGTACACTGACCTGCTTTGTTTTAACCTTGGAGCAATAAAATCATAGCATATCCTGGAATTGTTGTCCATCTGGAAATTCAAATCCACAGGAGAGATAAGGAGCCTGAAGCATTCAAAC
The DNA here is from genome assembly GCF_963264785.1 of Psittacula echo. NCBI lineage: Eukaryota > Metazoa > Chordata > Aves > Psittaciformes > Psittacidae > Psittacula > Psittacula echo. The sequence continues at coordinate 152,358,163 of NC_137737.1, read as the reverse complement.
TGAAGCTCCTGTGATGCTCTCCAGCTGTCAAGGTAACTGATCAGTGTTGGACCATGCTGGAACAATGTGTTTTGACATTTTCAAAGCATGTTTTAATTGCATGTTCTTTAAAGCACACGTATACCTATACAGACACACACGTGTCTGTTAATTACTGTTGGCTCAATTGAGGATGAAAACAAATGTGTAACTATTTAAGTGTATCTTCTAACCAGTTTTAGTTGGGTTAGAAACATGAAGTGTGCAATCATCATAATATTCACTCTGCTTCTGTATAATTTCTGACAATTTCTATGATAATTTCTTCGGAGATACTGCGATGAGAATAAATCATGATGGATCAGTACAGCTTCTCCTTTTGCTTCCCCCTTGCCCCAGTTATCAACCGTATATAAGTTGATCACTGAAGATTTACAAAAAGATATCTATTTAATAGGCATTATTGCATCTCAAGAAACAAGGATGATTCAGTTTCATCCTGTGTCAACATGAGCAGTATGTTTACTGAAGAGGCAGCCACAGAATTCTGGATAACAGTTTAAACACAACACCATGAAGATGTACAAAGTTTTAGAAAGATTCACAAGTCTCGATCTCCATCAGTGCAAATTGTGATATCTGTATGCATTTGCCAGGTGCTATTGCATTTGATTATCATTATAAATAGTCTTCAAAAGGTCACATAAAAATAGTTGTTTATTTCTTTTGAGGAGGGAGTGGAAGTTTGGGGGTGGGGGTTAAGTTTGGAAACAAAATTTGTGCATAGCATCAAATCTTTTTGCTTGATATTTCACCTTTGGTTACTGTTAAAATAATAATGCAAACCAGCAGGTAAGAAGATGTGGAGTTTGCAATATTTGGAATTTAAAGTACAAAATTAACATTCTAATATTCATAATCTATCTTACAGTACCTGCAATTTACTTCAGCATCAACAGAATAATTCTTTGTCAGCCTGACAATGATCAATATATATTGCTTTCTTAATATATTCACAATGTGTGCTGCATTGACTGGGATGACAGGTGTGTGGATTGGAGTATTATAATACTGTTTGATGTACTGTTCAATTTTTTGTTATCAATCAAATGTTCTACTTGATGTAGTTTTGACATCACTGAAATAACTGTGAATCCGGATGTTTTGATGTGTTACAGAAAAAAGTATGAGGTATACTTTATGTTAGATTTCTTTTGGTATTGTTACAAAGAGAATTAGCAAGAGGATATATATTTGTCAACATGTGCATGTTGCTGTGAGGGAAGGTTAAGTGCAACGATGTTGTTTGCTATTGATTCCTGTAATGTCTTTAATAGTTCATTTTTGTTTCCAGACAGAAACTCCCTGAGGGAAAAGTTAAATTGCCCAATACCAGACCATGTCAACTGATTCTTGAGGTTTGACTAATTGGCCAATTAGGAAATACTGTGTTTTGGTGGTGGGTTAATGAAAGCAGACATGTGAAGGAGAGTGAGGAAGGCAATGGCTGTTACTTAGTGGCTTCCTTTGCTAGAAATACCACACAAAACGAAGCTTCCTGCGTTTGGGATGGGACTTATATGGTAAAATGTAGGCGTCTAGAAGGTCAGCATGGACCTCTGAGCAGGTCATCACTTTAATCACCCTTTACAATTGATTCAAAACCTGGTTTAAGTAAAAAAATAAAATGCATGTCTCAATCTAATCTTAAAGTAGATGTTAGCATGTGGGCATATCAATTGATTCCTAATTCTGTTGATAATGTTGACTGTATCTTCACCAGCTGCAGTGGGAGCCTCAACAGCTAGTTGTTGACCTGCATAGTCAGCTAAGAGGACTCAGGTTTTCCAGGAGATCCAGGAGAAGCCAGAGGACCTGGAAGGTGTGTGGAGACCAGACCAGGCCAAGTTGTAGCTTTATTTCATTCCATTACCTTGTTTGTCCTCAGCCATAAGCACATGGCATAAGCTAAAATCAGTTACCATCAAGTTTATTTCATACCAAGGCATAAGGGTGACGAAGCATAGAAGACAATCACCTTTTCACTACACATTGGCTTGCACTGCACATGATCTTTCACTGAGTGGAAAATCAGTGCCAGTGCCTCCTATAAAAGATAAAATATCCACACAGGTGATATCTCTGCTTGAAACAACTGAAATAAAAGAAACAGTAAAACTGTCACACATTGCATTCTCCTCATTATGCTACAGAAACAGCCCACATACCTCTATAGAAGATATATTAGGAAAGCTGTTGAGTCAGGCTTACAATTTAATTAAGGCAGAGACTAAATGAAAGGAGAAGTATAATAAAATATTAACTACAAGGAATATACTCCTACTTCTTAATCACACTAGCAGGTCTGAAACACCATAGTGTGACAATGTTACGAAGTAAGACAATGCTAATTATGGAAGATGGAGGAAGACCCTATTGCATGCTGAATTAACATTTAGATAAATCAACAATATATCTTCATGAGACTTCCCATCAAATCTACTGTAATATTCCAGTTTGCTTGAAAACTATTCATAAGCATCTGAGCATGCCTACTCAACATTAATGAAAGATTAATTAAAGATTTATGGAAGATTCTAGACTTCTGTTGTGATTTTTGCCTGGCTGCTAAAGCTTCAAGACAATGAAAAAGAATTAAAAGATTTAAAATTTCAAGAAAGGAGGCTTGGGAGAGACTTGGTAACAGTCTTCCAATACCTAAAGGGGGCCTACAAGAAAGCCGGAGATGGACATTTTACAAGGGTGTGTGGTGACAGGACAAGGGGAATGGCTTTAAGCTGACAGAAGGGAGATTTTGATCAGATATTATGAAAAAAATTTGTTACTATGAGGATGGTGAGACACTGACACAGATTCCCCGGGGAAGCTGTGGCTGCCTCATCCCTGGCATTATTCAAGGCCAGGTTGAACGGGTCTTTGAGCAGCCTGGTCTAGTAGAAGATGTCTCTGCCCACGGCAGGGGGTTGGAACTGGATGATCTTCAAGGTCCTTTCCAACTCAAACCATTCTGTGATTCTATGAACTTGGTATTCACCAGGAACCCTAAGTCCTTTCCTGCAAAGCTTCTTTGTAGCTGGGCAATCACCAGCATATAGTGGTGCATGGGGCTGTTCCTCCCTACATGCAGGACTTTGTGTTTCCCTTTGTTGAACTCTATGAGGCTTCTGTCATTCCATTCTCCAGCTTGTATATATGTATATCCATATCTGTTCCAAACAACATCCTAACTGCTTTATAAAAGTGTAGCACAAGCTGCAAGCTCCTATCAAAGCAACTCTCATTCATATTTCAGAAGCTCAGTTCAGCTGTTTTGCAACACGGGGATGACTGGTCATATTCATAGATGAACTCCTCAGGGAAGTAGGCAAATTAGGAATGGGCAGATGTTAGAACCACGTGACCATTGACATTGCTTTTAATATGTTAGTGTTCATTCTCTTCTGAATCTCATGGAAGAATACAAGTACTTGCTATGAAAATCATGAAAAAGGGCTTTGCTAACCCAACAAGGTTTCTGGTCATTGGTTATTGATTCAAAACTTGATTTCTATGTGTCCAGAGAGTAGAAAAAAGACTGACTTTGTGATATGGTACTCTCCTGCAAATACAACATGTGCTATTAACAAGAGTTGAAAATCTGCACTGAAAATAGTAAATATCTGCAAGTATAGCTCTGTCCACAAAAAGTTTTGTAAATTTGAGTGAGACAGCAAATCAGAGGGTGATTTAGTTTGGAAGAGATCTCAGGAGGTCATCTGGTTCAATCTCTGATTGAAAGTAGGGCCAGCCTCTAAGTTAGATTGGGCCAAAGTTTCATTAGGACTCATGGCCTTTTCCAGCTGAGTTCTCAGTCCCTCCAAGGATGGAGTTTCACAGCTTCCTTGGGCTGCTACTCCAGTGTTGAGCACCATCATTGTGGGGATATTTTCCTTACATTAAAGCAAATTTTCCTTTTAATATTGCACCTCATGTCCATTGCTTCTTTATTTTTTTCATTCCACAAAAAATTAAAGCAGTGTCTGTTTGTACACCTCAGGTAACCATCAACTGACATCGTATCTATTGCCTAGCTGAAGAAATCAGGTGGCAAGTCACACATTTTACCACTCAAATTGTTTGTTTTCTAGCTGTATACAGACCCTTTTCAGTTGAAGCAGTTTCTACACTACAAGTTAGGGATTTGCTTGGAAGAATTCAAGTACCATAATTAAAAGTAGTAGTTGATCTTAATGAATGTATCCAAAGTGTCAATGAAAGTAGCACCTAATTTAATTTCTTCATGGACCTGACTCACCCCATGTCTCTGCATAGCAATTTTACTGAAATCAATTTAGGCAGAATGACAGATTATAATTTATTGATCTGACATTTATTTAGATCTCTCATTTTTGTAAACATTCCCTGGATCATAAAACTATAACTCTGTTAGATCATTTAAAAAACTCACTTGCCATTCCATTGTTTTCTTTTGTTTACCAAAGTTGACACACCACTTTCTTCTGTTTGGTGGTGCTTCTTGTTCAAATCTTTGTTTGTTCAACTACAGACACAAGGTTTAAATGAAGCAGGACCAACTATGTTAGACAGATGGCCATTTAAAAGGCATTTTTAAAAGCTACTTGTGATAAAAAGGATAATAGCTTATAGAAGTGATTTTCCTCTCTGAAAAATAGTTAACATTCATAAACAAAGCTTAGCTATATTGAAAATCTCATGTTTAAGAAATAAAATATAGAAAGAGTGAAAAGACTATTAGAAGTTTAAGCAGGACTTAAAACAGATGGCAAAACCCAATTAAGTCAGAAAATAAGGTAAATGAGAAAAATGCGAATTAACTAAATTGCTGAAAAGAAGAAGTAGAAGAGATCTAACTTGGAGCAATACAACACACTGTATAATATGTAACTGTTGGTAGGTGGGAAGCACTTTAGCAAATTATGCAACCTGTCTGTGTAATATTTTCCTTCATATTTTCATGCATCTTCCATAAACTGGTCATGTACTTTTGCTACATTCAGTTGATGTGTTTATCATTGTTCCTTTGTTCATTTGAAGATGTAACCATGGATTCATAAGGAGATGTTGATTGAAGGTCTGTGACAGGAATACTCGTATCTATGAACTTGGGCATAATTTAGCAACTAATATAGAAAAGAAGATCTCCTGCTGAAATTTCTGTGTAGTACAAGCCATGTGGTGAACCTTTCTTACATACACATTTCCTATTTGTGTATGTATACACACATCCTATCACATAGAACTCGACCAGAGAAAGATCACCAATATAATCCTCATTTACAGCTCTGTTTTCATTTAACAAAGCTGTAAATTTGCATGTGTAATGAAAGTTTTCTAGTTCTGCAATTCATCTCTATATAAGCTTTGTAAAAGATCAATCCTATTTCAGGATCCCTTTTGTCTGAGGCAGACTTACTGTAAAAGTAAAAAGGAGTGTGTGAGGCTGGGAGAACTAGGTCTCTAAAGACAGGCTTTTCGTTGATCTTCTAGAAAAATCACATGTAACAATTTTTATGAACTTGAGATTTTTGACTGACACATTTTTATAGGATGCCATATTGCTCTCACTGCTAATCACCACCTCAGATGTATTCATTTGCTCCTTTTTTCTCATTAGGCATTCATATTAGGCAAAAACTTCCTCAAAGAAGAACTGCTGTGTTCTAACCTCTTTTATCACACTTATTTCCAAGAACAAATGAGCACTTAGCCGTTCACTGGCTGTGAAAAACGGATAATAGGGAGGCACCAAACTAATTTTCTTTAACAGAGAGCACTTCCCGCAGCCAATTTGCATTATTTTGTTGTCCATACTAATAATTAATCATTTCTTAAACAATCTCTTTTTTTTATTAGCAGGTTCACTGAGTGAAAGGTTTTACATTGTAATATTACATCACAGAAATAAATGTGATTTCATGTGATAAAATAAAGATGCCAAACAAAAGACAAGACCAAAAAGGACATGAGCTTAATAATGCTACACACAATGGAGCTGAAAATAGGCAATTGAAAATTAATATCCATGCCTAGCATTAATTACCCAAAGTAACTCTGAGTATTGACATACACAGGATCACATGAGCTATGGACATAATATCTCCTTGCAGGTTCAAGGCTTTGCAAGACATCTTATTTTCACTATTACTGACAGAAAACTAGCAATACAATATTATTTCCTGTTCTTTCAGGTCTATGGCTCTTCTTACATTGCAAATCTTCCTCATTTTTTCTCATTAGGCATTCTTTTCAGGCAAAAACTTCCTCAAGGAAGAACTGCTATGTTCTAACCACTTTTATGACACTTACTAACACACAGCGTGTTAGGTTTGCCAGTTGGTTTGCCAGTAACACCAATGTGGTATGGCAGTGTCACAGTATATTCTAATGGACTGTTTTTTCACATATATACATCAATCCAGCCATTATGACACTTAAATGTGGGGCAGCTCCCTTTCCCAGTCAGGCTTGTCACTCATGGGTAGGGTGCAACACACCTGAAATTTGTTCACCAGTGTGCAGGAGCTGAATCAGTCTCAAAGCTGAACTTGACTGAACTGTTTTGGGCACCAGATTTCATGACAACACCCCAAAACACATCTCCTTTACTGCTTTTACCTCCTGTTGACTTTAACCTAACATGACAATGATAAACTTCTGTAAAGAAGCAGTCTGCGCCATATAGGACTTGATAATTTACAGTCTACATTTTTTCATCTACCAAAAGTGCACAAAAGTCCCAACACGAGTATCTGGTGCTGCAGCAGGCTACTGAGCAGTGCTATGAGCAAAGGATGGACTGTCTGTTCTGGAAGAGCCAATTCTTGCAAATGAAACTCTCTGTTGTCTTCTTACCATTAAAATAAAACAAAACTACTAATATTTTCTCCTCTAACAGGTCTGAGGTTGTTTGTGAAAGCTTGATGGAATTTTCTCAGAAACATCAGTGTTAATGAATTTCTGTGAGATGCTAATTTACTTGTTCTACATCACATTATTGGCACACCTGTGGATATATTTTTAGCCCTAAAAGCTTTGGGAAAGCTTGCATTTTAAAGCTTGACAGTAGTGAACATTTAATAAAACAAATTACTTCACTTGACTGGTTTAATTAATAAACATTTTGCTGTTTGCCATCTTTCTAGTGCCACTTATTTAAATTCTGAAAGGATCGTTATATGACAGCAGTGCCTGCTAAGTCCCATATGCTCAAATGTATGACAGAGCTGCTGCTCCACAGAACCAAATGCCAGTAAAACCTTCTGTTCCAAGCCACTGAGAAATGGTAAGCCACTCCAACTGGAATTTGCTCGCTTGTGCTCCCCATTGCTCTAGGTCTGCTCATCCACTCTTCTACTTATGTTATGCATTCTTTAGGAATGATATTTGTGATCTATGCCTGGCCTATGTGTTGCCCAAGGGAATCAGAGCAAAAAACAAATCCTGGGGACTTCATGATAGTACAATTAGTAGTATTAAGAGAAGGGCCAAGAACAGAAGTATGTCTCCAGGCTCCTTCAGGATCCCATCAGGTGGACATCACCTCTTGCACTTCGCTAGACCAAGAGGTCTATTTAATATACAGGCACGGTTAGGGAATAGCCACACTTCAAGTTATGCCTGGAACAGACCATTTCAATGTGGGATTTTTTGCCTTCTTTGTGTGAGGTATGGACGAAGGAGCAGGGCTTTTATGATGACTTCCCTTCTGAGGCTACTGTGACCAACTTTCACAGTATCACAGTATGCTAGAGGTGGGAAGGGACCTCAAAAGATCATCTAGTCCAATCCCCCTGCCAGAGCAGGAACACCTAGATGAGGTTACACAGGAATGTGTCCAGGCGGGTTTTGAATGTCTCCAGAGAAGGAGACTCCACAACCCCCCTGGGCAGCCTGTTCCAGTGTTCTGTCACCCTCACTGAGAAGAAGTTTCTTCTCAAGTTTAAGTGGAACCTCTTGTGTTCCAGTTTATACCCATTACCCCATGTCCTATCATTGTTTGCCACTGAGAAGAGCCTGGCTCCATCCTCGTGACACTCCCCCTTTATATATTTATATACACTAATAAGGTCCCCCCGCAGTCTCCTCTTCTCCAAACTATAGAGACCCAGCTCCCTCAGCCTTTCCTCATAAGGGAGATGCTCCACTCCCTTAATCATCTTAGTTGCCCTGCGCTGGACTCTCTCCAGCAGGTCCCTGTCCTTCTTGAACTGAGGGGCCCAGAACTGGACACAATATTCCAGATGCGGTCTCACCAGGGCAGAGTAGAGGGGAAGGAGGACCTCTCTCGACCTACTGACCACTCCCCTTCTAATACACCCCAGGATGCCATTGGCCTTCTTGGCCACAAGGGCACAGTGTTGGCTCATGGTCATCCTGCCGTCCACTAGGACCCCCAGGTCCCTCTCCCCTACACTGCTCTCTAACAGGTCGTTCCCCAACCTATATTGGAACCTGGGGTTGTTCCTGCCCAGATGCAGGACTCTACACTTTCCCTTGTTATATTTCATCAAGTTTCTCCCTGCCCAACTCTCCAGCCTCTCCAGGTCTCGCTGGATGGCAGCACAGCCTTCTGGCGTGTCAGCCACTCCTCCCAGCTTAGTGTCATCAGCAAACTTGCTGATAGTACACTCAATTCCCTCATCTAAATCATTGATGAATATATTAAATAATACTGGTCCCAGTACTGACCCTTGAGGCACTCCACTAGATCAGGCTTCCAACTAGAGTCCGCCCCATAGACTACAACTCTCTGGCTTCTCTCCTTCAGCCAGTTTGCAGTTCACTTCACTACCTGATCATCCAGACCACACTTCCTCAGTTTAGCTATGAGGATGCTGCGGGAGACTGTGTCAAATGCTTTGCTGAAGTCAAGGTAGACCACATCCACTGCTCTGCCATCATCCATCCCCCATGTTATTTCCTCATAAAAGGCTATGAGGTTGGTCAAGCATGACTTCCCCTTGGTAAAGCCATGTTGACTGCCCCTCATAACCCTCTTATCCTTGATATGCCTTAAAATGGCACCAAGGATAAGGTGTTCCATCACTTTCCCAGGGATGGAGGTGAGGCTGACCGGTCTATAGTTACCCGGGTCCTCCTTCTTGCCCTTTTTGAAGACTGGAGTGACATTTGCTTTCCTCCAGTCCTCAGGCACCTCTCCCGTTTCCCAAGACTTGGTAAAGATGATGGAGAGTGATCAGGCAATGACTTCCGCCAGTTCCCTCAGCACCCGCGGGTGCATCCCATCTGGACCCATGCCTGCTATTACTGTAGCAAGCTCTTGCCATCTGAATGGCTTGATTTCCCCAAACTCACACCCAAATGTAATCTGAATGTAAAGCTTAGCCTGACACAAATATTAGTATATTTTCAGCTTTTGAACTGTTTCAGATATATTAACATCAATTTGAAGCAAAGTGGTTTGAGAAAATGTTTCACTGCAGATTGTCCAGGTTTGGATATCCTGCTATCACTCCTTATTCCGGAAGCTATAGGGAGAACTGGCTACCCTGGATTTAGAGAAGGCTGAGGTTCCTAATGACTTTTTTGCCACAGTCTTCACTGGCAAAGGCTCTGACCACACTACCCAAGTCTTGGAAGTTAGATGCAGGGACTGCGAGAATGAAGACCCTAGGCCCACTGTAGGAGAGGATCTGGTTAGAGACCATCTAAAAAACCTAAACGTACACAAGTCCATGGGACCTGATGAAATCCATTGGTAGGTCCTGAGGGAGCTGGTGACTGAAGTTGCTGAGCCACTGTCCATCATATTTGAAAAATCATGGCAGTCAGGTGAAGTTCCCGACGACTGGAAAAAGAGAAATATAACCCCCATTTTCAAGAAGGGGAAAATGGATGACCTGGGGAATTACAGACCAGTCAGTCTCACCTCTGTGCCTGGCAAACTCGTGGAGCAGATTCACCTGGAAGGCATGCTAAGGCACATGAAAACCAAGGAGGTGGTTGGTGACAGCCAGCATGGCTTCACTAAGGGGAAATCCTGCCTGACCAATTTGGTGGCCTTCTATGATGGGGCTATGGAACTGATGGACAGGGTTAAAGAAGTTGATGTCATCTACCTGGACTTGGGCAAAGCATTCAACACTGTCTCGCAAGACATCCTTGTCTCTAAATTGGAGAGACATCAATTTGATGGGTGGACCACTCGGTGGATAAAGAACTGGCTGGATGGCCGCACACAAAGAGTTGGGGTCAATGGCTCCATGTCCAGCTGGAGACCGGTAACGAGTGGTGTCCCTCAGGGATCGGTGTTGGGACCGGTCTTGTTCAACATCTTTGTCGGTGACATGGACAGAGGGATTGAGTGCGCCCTCAGCAAGTTTGCCGATGACACCAAGCTGTGTGGTTCGGTTGATACGCCGGAGGGAAGGGATGCCATCCAGAGGGACCTCGACAGGCTTGTGAGGTGGGCTGATGCCAACCTTATGAAGTTTAACCATGCCAAGTGCAAGGTCCTACACCTGGGTCGGCGCAATCCCAGGCACAGCTACAGGCTGGGCAGAGAAGAGATTCAGAGCAGCCCTGCAGAGAAGGACTTGGGGGTGTTGGTCGATGAGAAAATGAACATGAGCCGGCTTCAGTGTGCGCTCGCAGCCCAGAAAGCCAACCGTATCCTGGGCTGCATCAAGAGGAGCGTGACCAGCAGGTCGAAGGAGGTGATCCTGCCCCTCTACTCTGCTCTCGGGAGACCTCACTTGGAGCATTGTGTGCAGTTCTGGTGTCCTCAACATAAAAAGGACATGGAACTGTTGGAACAAGTCCAGAGGAGGGCCACGAGGATGATGAGGGGACTGGAACACCTCCTGTATGAAGATAGGCTGAGAAAGTTGGAGTTGTTCAGCCTGGAGAAGAGAAGCTGCATGGAGACCTCATAGCAGCCTTCCAGTATCTGAAGGGGGCCTACAGTAATGCTGGGGATGGACTCTTCATCAGGGACTGTAGTGACAGGACAAGGGGTAACGGATTCAAACAGAAACAGGGGAAGTTTAGATTGGATGTAAGGAAGAAATTCTTTACTGAGAGGGTGGTGAGGCACTGGAATGGGTTGCCCAGGGAGGTTGTGAATGCTCCATCCCTGGCGGTGTTCAGGGCCAGGTTGGACGAAGCCTTGGGGGGCATGGTTTTGTTTGAGGAGTCCCTGCCTATGGCAGGGGGTATGGAACTGGATGATTTTAAGGTTCTTTCAAACCCTAACTGTTCTATGATTCTATGATTGTATGATTTTATTGAAAATCCACAAAAGATGCAATTGACAATTTCGTTCTGAAGGGCACTTTACTGTGGGAAAGAAACAGTGAAATGATTGTCATATGAATGAATACACAGACAGCATGCCATTTATTACTGTACTCATATGTTATAATAATCTAACAGGATGAAGAATCGTTTGCTGTAGGTGCTGTTACTGTTAATTGGAAGAAGAGGGCAGTTAATTTCATGCATTTCTTTGTTGGGAATTCACTTCATCCATAAAATAATTTCACATAACAGTAGGTGGAATACAAACAGGCTAATCTGATCGTATGTGCATGTTGAAGAACACCAATTAAAACCAGAAAGGATATTTTGTAGAAATAATACTTTGTCAGCATAGTAAATATTTCTTCTCCAATTCAAAGAAAAACACATACAATCCAGACTGTATCAGCTAATCAGAAAGCCTAGTACTCATGGTAAATATACACAGCAGGTTGGGCTCTGCAGCCCTTTCTATTAATTTTTTAATGGTATTAAACCCAAGGAAACAGTTGTTCCCTCAGTGCTTGTGTGCAGGCAGCCTGCCTGCTATTGCTTTGGGTTCATGTGCATGCTGAGAAAGACCTAACTGTAGCAGAACAATGCTAATGCATTCATGTCAGCCAGCTGCAGTAACCCATCCTTAAAGTGTACCTGACTGTAATAACTAGCCAGCAGTATATAAAAAACCCACTTATTAACATTGCTAGAAAGAAGTTCTTGCAGATCCCAGGTGTGCATAGCTTAGGTAATATCTGTGCAAAGCCTGCAGCATGCAATGTATTGGAGCATGCTCTTGGGTCATCAGCCATGAAAGGCCTATTCTGAACTGACTGTGGAGACCAGCTGTGGGAGGAAAGCTCATCCAACCCTGAGCCTTGCAGTTTTAAAGAGGGCAGTGAAGTGTAACTTTTAGTTCAGAAGGCCTGAAGGCAGATGATACTGTAATTTGTCACCTGGCTGTTAATCTGTTTCACCTTTTTCATCTTACCTCTGCAGGGATGTACATGTAAAATATTTATAGGTATTTTCAGATGCCTGATAACCTTGCCCAAGCATAATCTTATTTCTTCATATCAATTTTCATGCCTCTGGAAATTACTGCCTGAAGCTACTAGATTCAAAACTGTGCATACCAGTTCAAGCAAGCTGATACTGCAAACAATTTGTATGTTCACAGGTATCATCAAGCAGAATCTTACCTTCTTTGGGACTTATTTTTTTTCTCTGAAAGGATACACACACCGCCCCCCCCCCCAAACCAACACACCTACAAAGAAAACTTTGAGAAAAGTCCAGGATCTAATGCCCCAAACTTTCTATCCTTTTCTATATATTCTCTCATGGTATTCAGAATTTCTTGTATTTACCTACCTAAATCCTACCTAGGCTTCCTTATGTAAGTATTCGGAATTGTTTCTCAGTTCTTCTGCAGCAAAATTCTGAATGTCTGCAAGACCAGACTAAATGAGTCTCACAGTATATTATTCCTACTACAACTGCTTTTTGATTTAACATCGCAGGTTTTTAAACATACCATATTCTTCCACAGCAGTCGCACTAAATTTGCAAAAACCCACAAGTATTTCAGTAAAAAACTCAACCACTCTTCTGTCTCCATAGGAAGACATTTCATTCTGGAACATTATTTTAGAAAGGTTGTGTCTTCTCAGTCACCTAGTAGGCAACTCATCAGTTTCAGATCTCATAATGTTATTTATTAAGTTTACTATTAGAAGCACTTAAATGTTTACTTTGGAGGTAATGTTATGGACAATTTTTCACTTTCAAGACTGTGTCTTTGCTGTGAAATGTAAGTTTCTTGCCCAGTAAAAAGCAAGATGAAAATATGATTTGTTTTGACATATTCCACCTATTGTTTAAGTTCTGTAAGAGCATGGAAATATAGCAGCTGTGGAAAGAAAGACTCACAAAATAAGGTATATTGGCAGCTTGTCCTGCAGGGACCTATTATTGACCAATGCACATGAAATGTTAATACTGTAAGAAACAATCATATGCTCCCAAAAATATAAGGAATATGAATTCTGCTTGTGCAACATTTCTGCACTACATATCTCTGCCATATTTAGAGCCATAGAATGGTGTGTGCTGCAAGGGACCCTTAAAGATCATCTACTCCAACTCCCCTACCATGGGCAAAAGTTCAGTGTAAAGAAGTGCAAACAACCCAGATTTCAAAGCTAAATATTGACTTCAGTGTCAAGCCTCACTCCCCAGATCAGCTAAAAAGACCCCAGTTTAATTAAACCTGTTGCATCTACTTACTACTTCCTGTGTTCTTAGTAATGCATTTGATGCTTCTTAATACTAAGCAAAAAATTGCATTATTCAAAGATATTTTAGTATATCAGTTTATTTTTATATACTCAAAATCAAACCAAACTGCATTTTTCTACTTCTGTTCAGAGCCTTATGGATTTTAATCATTTCTTGCTGCCATACCTGGAACACATACTCTTGGTTTACTTTATGTTTTGTTTATTTATTTTATTTATTTTTAGTTTATTTGATAGACACTACCTGTCTTAATTATATTTCTCTATGAGAACGACAGTCTAAAGACTTAAGACTTAGGTGTTCCTATGTTCGGGGTGTTTTGAAATGTGATCATCATATTCGCTTGTGCTTTTCAAGTAACTTATTCAAAACAGAAGTGAACAAAAGCCCCCAGGTAAATAAATCCACTGTTTTAAAACATCCCCAATTTATAAAAGATATGCTTATCTGCAATCATTTTATATTCCAGTGAAAATGTTCTCTTTGGTGTGTTCAAGTCTATTCAATCACTTGAGATTCATCAAAATTTTACATGTAAAAATGAAAGCATAACATGTCTCTGTAGATCAAAATGGTAAAACTCACCTTGAGATTATATCGTATATTCATATATATGATATTCATAAATTATGTGAAATTAAGAAACAGTAAGTGCGAATGGCCATGTAAGTGTTTGAGAGTCTGTGTGTTGTTAAGCTCCATTTATACTTCACTCAACCAGCCCAAATGTGTTAATACCAAAATCCATTAATGGATTCTCCTGAGAGGTCTGATTTTCGGTACTGAGAAGCACTAAGAGAATTCCACACCGGTGTGTTATTACATGGCAAGTCCGTTATAGGGGATGTGAAATGAAAGGTTTGTGTGCTCTATTCCCATATATCTTAAATCAGTGTTTTTGTATTTGTGGGTAAAAATTAAGGGTTGAATTCTGAAGCCTTGTTTAATATCTTTCCCTAGGAAGCATGCTATCAGACTGGATAAAAAAAATTAAGATTGCAGGATTTGATGTAGAATTATATATTATACATCCTTCATTGGCAGATAATGAGGAAAAAGAAAAAGAAAAGAGAACAATTTTGCCAACTCTTTATATTTTATTGTTATAGTTCAAAAATTTTGTGGGGTTGTTTTGTACTTTGATAGAAATCTCAACTGTCATCAAAAATTAAAATAAATTCTAGCCTTTATGATGATGGGAAAAGCTTGAGAACATGATCCGAAGAATTATCTGAAGACTCAATATCTTAAAAAAAAAAAAAATAAAGAATATAAATTTCTTGTACCTTTTGAAATTATTTTGATTATTAGAATCTCATTTAGGTTTAGCAAATGCTTGGACTGATGAAGGCGGTATTTATTGAATTCTGCAGCTACAAGTAAAAACCACCTGAAGAAAGCAGGTTTAAGATGACTCGTTAGGGGTCATATGAGGCAAAAATAGTAAATGAAATTTGAAAATATCTGTGCTTTTCATGAGACATTAATAAAATATTTTCCCTGTCCTTCCCTGTTAACCAACAGCGGAAATAAACTGAGTTTTCTATAGTAAAATGAGGTATGTAGCCACTACATGTAGAGCAACTACTGAATTGGGCATTTTAAAACATAAATTTATGACATGTTGAAGCATATTTTTCACCATATTTATCCCATAGTGTTAGGGGAAAAACTTTCTAAAATCAGTCTATTAGATGATATTAATCTTTTCCAGTGAACAGACAGATATCCACACTCAGAACAGACCAATAAACTTCTGGTGACAGAGTTGATTGAATGGTCTGAGTTTTCTGGAAGAGTGCTTTTCTGGAGAAGCCTATTTTGAAAGCTACATAAAGTAATTAATTTTAGCATTAGCATGATCCATGCAGCAGGTTCCTTGAAAAATTCCACTCCACTAAGCTACTGAAACTTTGCAAAAATAGAAACCAGTCACAGTTGCTATACTGAGCATTTCCATGACTTAAGAAAGTCTGCAGGGGGCATATGATCACCCACCTCACACTACTTAAGGGTGCAACCACATTTGATTGTCAGTTCTAACCACCTCTTTTTCTCCCTCTCCTGAATAGTACCATTTAAGAAAGGAACCTTCTTTTACTACAAGCTGGTCTAAATTCAGGATCAGCCAGTCTTCTATACTACTATTTTGGGGAACTAAATAGCCTGAAAGAAACTGGTTAAGGGAGTACTCAACACCTCTTTCTGCTTCTAGCTCAGTGATAACTAGACTAGACAGAAAGAAGAGGAATCAGCTGAAATCATGATGGGTATCTGTAGATGCAAGAAAATGAGAGGGACAAGGGTCCAGACAATACTTCCTATTTTTTTCCCAGAAGATGACTCAACTACTTTCTCTAAAAAAAACCCAAACAAACTGTCTACCTCTCAGTAGTTCTGCTTTCAACTGTCTTCCATTATTACGTGTTAAAATAAAGTCAAGTGAAATCCATTACAACTGTATTTCCACTGTTTATCTAACCTCTTGATGGAGCCAGCAGTCATGCACAGCTTATATGACATGTAGATTACCTGTTCTGAAAGAGCAGAGAGTTCAGAGGTGACTGTGTAGAGTTTTCTTTTCTCTCCTTATCTACTTATTTACACTCCCTTATGAGGAAAGCCTGAGGGAGCTGGGTCTCTATAGTTTGGAGAAGAGGAGACTGCGGGGGGACCTTATTAGTGTATATAAATATATAAAGGGGGAGTGTCACGAGGATGGAGCCAGGCTCTTCTCAGTGGCAAACAATGATAGGACAAGGGGTATTGGGTACAAACTGGAACACAAGAGATTCCACTTAAACTTGAGAAGAAACTTCTTCTCAGTGAGGGTGATGGAACACTGGAACAGGCTGCCCAGGGGGGTTGTGGAGTCTCCTTCTCTGGAGACATTCAAAACCCGCCTGGGCACATTCCTATGTAACCTTATTTAGGTGTTCCTGCTCTGGCAGGGGGATTGGACTAGATGATCTTTTGAGGTCCCTTCCAATCTCTAACATACTGTGATACTGTGATACTGTGATATTTATCTACTTGTTGTGGTATCTAAGTTGTGTGTTACCTAACATAACAGAGTTAGGTTTTTGTTTAAATGACACCATTTTAACGAATCCTGAGCTGACCATTCTACATGTCCTATAGGGAAAGCTTTCTGACTCTGAACTGAATTCACCAAAGAAATACTTATTTCAGTGAGCAATCAATATTATTCTCCAAAAAGACTATGTCTGTCTCTTTCTCTGACTGCTCATGTTATTAGATAGACTTGTTCAAATTGCAACCTCTTCCTTATTTATTCTGTCTTCAGAATTAGACTTATCTAACAAGCACTCAAAATCTGAAGATGTAATTTCAGACCCACCTAAACACATGTGCTTATAGACGTGTTTCAGGTTAGCTGCAAAAAAAACCAGATGTACTGATTATGCACAAACTGCCTGTCAGGAATAGAAGATGGACAACAACTCTACTGTTTCTAGCTTGCTACTAATAGTTTAGTTATTCTGGGCCTCATAAGCTGCTGTCACCTATGTTATAGTGGCACAACTCCAGCATATAAAAAAATTAACTGTTTTCAAGTCTTAATTTGCCAGAAAGATGATATTATTGGTGATTAATTAATTTTCATAACTTCTGTTTTTGATTAATTAGTATTAAGACATATTTGCTTGGCAGTATTTACCAGACCATCTGTACTTTATTGAATATCTTTCATTAATTTAGTTGGAAGACTGATGTTGTCTGGACAGTTGAATTCTTAGCTGCCTGAATTTATTGTATATTTTATAATAGGAACAATAATTATTCCAAACAAGATGAGGAATCAAGATACCAACAAAGCTTTTGCCAATTACCATTGTTAACTTTTACTTCCTGTACACTGTGTGCCTTCGTTAATAGTCTTCTGCGGACTTATTTGAAGGAATGCAGAAATTTATATAAACTTTCCCTCACATTGCAAATCTTCAGTCTGAAATTCATACGAAATTCAGGACATGGGTGGGAAAAATCATTATCTAAAATGAGTTGTACTTTCAAGCCAAGACTCATAATTTCAAGTATATTTTGCCCTTGTCAAAGTCTAAGTACACTTCTATTATGACTTCATTTTTTTAAAGAAAAGATGTAAATTAATTTTTAAAAATAATCGCTTTTCTCTGGTGAGGTCTAGGTTTATGAAACTTACCGTTCCTATCCAGAAGAGGCATTGAGCAGTGTGTTTTCTACATCTACCTTTAAGTTATCATACCAAACAACCCTACTCCTTGTGTTTTATGTTTTTGATGAGTTTCATTCTCAAAATTTGAAAGATGTTGGAAAGCAAAAGACAATGTTTTCTGTCTTATATAAGGCTACATGCTTGCATGGTGGTTGTTGTGGTTTAGTTTGAGCCAGCAACCAAGCCCCACACTGCAATTTGCTCACTTGTTCCCGATGGGATGGGGAGAAAACCAGAAAGGTAAAAGTGAGAAGACTTGTGGGATGAGATAAAGACAGTTTAATAAGTAAATTAATAAGTAAAATAAAAAGACACACATACAAGCAAAGGAGAACAAGGAAATCATTCATCAGTTCCCATCATCAGGCCATCTCCATGAAAGCAAGGCTCCATCACATGCAGTGGTTACCAGGGAAGACAAATGCCATAACTACAAATGTTCCTCCCCTTCCTACTTCTTCCTTAAAGCTGGTATTGCTGAGTGTGACACTATATGGTCTGGAATATCCCTCGAGTCAGTTGGGGTCGGCTGTCCGGCTGTGTCCCTTCTCAACATCTTGTGCAGTCCCAGCCTGCTCACTGGTGGGGTGGTGTGAGGAGCAGAAAAAGCCTTGGCTCTGTGTAAGCACTGCTCACCAATAACGACAACACCCCTGTGTTATCAACGCTGTTTCCAGCACAAATCCAAAACACAGCCCCACACTAGCTACTCTGAAGAACTCTTAGCCAAAACCAGCACAGTGCTTTACTGACGTTTACTTTGTGTAAACTGCTGCTGTTATACTGGAAACTTTGTTATAGAAAAAAAAAGAAGCACACCTTACATGCAAAGCTGAGAATTCATAGTTGGTTTTAATAAATTAATTGTTGGTTTAATTCCACACCTGAAATACTGTGTTCAGTTTTGGCCCCCACCATGCAAGAGAGCTGTGGACAGGCTGGAGAGGGTCCAGCGAAGAGCCACTAAGATGATCAAAGGGCTGAAAAATTGCACAGTGAGGAAAGCCTGAGAGAGCTTGATCTATTCAGCGTCAAGAAAAGAAGTTTCAGGGAGAACCTTATCACCACGTTCTCATGTATCTAAAGGGTAGTTGCAAAGACTCTCTTTTTACAGGGTGTCATGTGGAAAAGACGAGGGGTAATGGGTACAAACTGCTCCTGGGGAGACTCCGTTTGGACACAATAGGAAAAATTTTCACGAGAACAATCAGCCACTGGAATAATCTCTCCAGGGAAGTGATGGGCTCCCCAACACTGGCCACTTTGAAGATTCAGCTGGAGAGGGTGCTGGGGCATCTTGTATAGGTCATGCTTTGCCAAGAAAGGTTGGACCAGGTGATCCCAGACTTCCCTTCTAACCCTGGTAATCTGTGATTCTGTGATTCTTACCATTTTAACAATCAAACAAAAATAGAGCAACATCAAAAAAAAAGATAGAGCTGACAGTCACAGAACAAATTATCTAATTAATCCAGGAAAGTCTTAATATAATACCATTAATATTATTATACACATTTTTCTAATATTTATCCCTTTTCTGTGAAGCTTTGCTTAAACTTTCACTGTTCTCCTGGGTCCTAAAGTCAGTGACAGAACTTTGCTAGAGAAAAAGGGAAGTAGAGTGGTTGCACCAAGTCATCCATACCTCAAGTTCTTTGCCAGAAGACTGCAATGCAGATCCTGGGAGTTTATTTATTCTCATCTTTGGGTTCAATTAAGGTAATTTTTATACTTCGTGTGTGTTTTGCACACTATCTTCCTTTATTGGTCTACAATGCCCCATTACATCTGAATTTACTTTATATTGTATACTTTAAGTATATTGGATATTTGATCCTTATTAATTCTATTATCTCTGAAAACTTTTCTTACTCAGGTCCTGAAGTCGCATTTCTTTAACAGTCTATGACCAAATACTGCTGAGTTTTTTATAACTGTAGAGCCTCTCTGTACAGCCTGGTATAATCCGTTGTTTATACTTTCAAAGCCCCTGTTATCCCTTCACACTTGAACACTGTACACATCATTATTCTAGAGACATAGTGCATTCTAAAGAGATTAAGCGTTTGTTAACACTACCTGTCAGTTACAGATAACATATCCAAATTATCTTGACAATAGGCTTTGCACCCCACAGTTATACAAAACAAAATAAAACAAGATAGGGAATAGTTACCTGCTCAGCATGCAATTGCTGTAATCTAAACCAAAGCTCAAGGCATGGCCTAGAGAAGCCCAGACAAGCCTAGACAAACGCCAGGTCTTGCAGCATTAGACTGAAGAATGTAATCTTTTCTTTACTGGCAATGGCAACACTGGAGATGCTGGCTTACACAATATTATGAAGATGTTCCATAAATTAATGGGGCTAGTGGCACCTCAGCAAAGCTGTGAGTGCTGTTTCAGCATGTGAGGAGAGGCAGCCTGCGGTGCAGGTGGCTACATCTCCTGCTTACTCAAACCATGTCTGCTGCTTGGAACACGAATTGCCATGTGCAGGAGAATAGTGGCTCTGACCATTCCTGCCTGCACTGTAGAAGGTCTATCCCTCCTCTTACCCTTTCAAAAAGACCGTGTTTCATTTTTCTGTCTACCGTTAGTCACATAAGGGCAACACAAGAGGAAATATATAATGTATTGGGAAGAGAGAGGAGAGATTTATGTCTTCACACAGTTTGTATTCAGCATGGGTTGATCTCTGCATTAAGGGTATGTAAGGGCTTTACTTCGACAGGACTTAGGTTCCTAACTATGTTAGTGTCTCTATCTGAGTCTACATATTTCACCTGTATGCTGACTAAACTTAACCAGTGACAGCACAGGCATCCCTCAGGTAACCTCTTGGGTATGGCTTCAGGACGTGCTTAGGTGGTGGTATCTGAAGAAATATTCTCTTGCCGCGTGTGCTATATGAACAGAGACAATAGTTTCAAAACTGTCATGAGGATGGCCCTCAAAGTTAATTAAGACACCTTCTGGGCTGTGAAGTTCTGCCAGTGAAACAGAAACATAATATTTAGCAATGCTGTGATGCTGTGACAGCAACAGAAACCAAATAAACACCTAATAAAATGTTCTTTTTTCCACCTAGAACAGCTCCACATGTCCTGGATGGTTTACTGTGTGAAAAAAATGCAGCCTTGAAAAGGTTAGGGAGAACTTTACCATTGACTAAATTCTCATCATGCTGCCTGAGGATATATGTGGGTGAAAATCACTGTTTCATTTGAAGCCAAGAGCCAAATTTCTTTCCTGTTATTAAAAAAATAGAGACAGTCTTGGTATAAGAAGAATGACAGAAGAGAGATTTTATGGTCTTTTTTGCCTGCAATTTCAGCTTGTAACAGTTGCAAGTTAATATCTTTTTGAATATAACACCTTCCCCCTCTCTCCACGCAAATGGCTACCTTTTTGTTCACTGGCTTTTTAAAACTATTTAAAAAAAATTGCTAAAAATGTGTAGGAGTGGAAGTATGTGTTCTCATTAAAAATTTCTCTGTATGAGCTTCAGTGAGCTCTGTTTACCACTCATGCTCAGCAGCTTCTGATTCTGAACAGAAAAGCCACAAAAAACCAATTTACCCCTTTCTTCCTCATGCTGTTCATACTATAAAAGGGCAATTACCTTCATCATTATTTCTTGGACTAAATATGTATCTGTACCTTGTAAATCTACTTTACATCTGAAGATTTTGCAATATACTGTAATTGAATTCACATTTTCTGGCATCTGTTAATAACCTTTCCTGTTCTTAATGTTACAGTGAAGTAAAATGCTCGTAAGTGGACGCAGGACACAGCAAACTGAGAGTCCCCTCTGCCTCCTGCCATAAAGATATTTCAGTCAGTCTCGATGCTTCGGCAGACACTTAAGGCTCAGTAGATGTGTCCGCTGTAACACAATCCAAAGCATATCTTGTTTTTCCAACACTTCCACTGAGTTTCATTCTCCAGGAGGCCACTGCATTTCTGGGAGAGAATTACCCTGGTTTCCCAGGGTTTCCAGAGGAAACAAGTTTATTTTGTAAGGCAAGACAAGATCAGTTAAAGTTGGATTGAAAAGATCTTCCAAGGTCAGGCTTGCCCAGGAGACACTGGTGACTCTGTCTACTTAACACAAATGTTCATTCAAGTATACCAAGGTTCAGAAACAAAATGCAGGAGACAAGCAATTCTCACAGCTTTTATACCTTCACTTTCATGTGCAGCAGCTGCAGGGCAAAAAGTGCTGTGTCTGAATTTCCATTTCCTGAGCTGGGAATTTCCATTTCCCCATCATTGTACCGACTGGTAAAGTATCAAAGTTCTTTTCAGAATAAGGATAAAGGTAACTGCAAGTGACTTCACTAATAAGCACAGGGGAATCGTGGGCTGCAACACAGTTAATAGCAACTATAAATTTATACTGTATCAACAAAAGTTCCATGATCAAGTAGGAATAAGAATCCAGAGTCCAAAAAGTTTCACAGAAAACTTGAGAGCCAAAGAGGAAGGAAATGTGAAAGCAGTTGCCAGTTCTTAACAGCATTCCTAACAACATCTTTTATTTGTTGTCCTTATCTCCAGCATCTTGCTTTGTCTACCTGTCATCTCCCATTTATTTAAAGATCAAGTCCCTTGGAAAAAAGAAAACACCATATTTTTCTCTTGATGACACCACACCCCATTCATACTTAGGACTAACCTTTCCTCTCCTCAGAAAATTTGTATATCATTCAGAAAGATGAAGAAGTAGCAGGTGATGAGTATTTATGTAATTTCTCCTTGTTTGTTTTCATTTTTCCAATGCACCCGTTCAGGGTAACGGTAACAGTTAAAAACCCCTCCTCTTTACCACTCCTGTGCATGTTTCTCAGATGAGTTTCAAGTTTCAATTCCTGTAAATAGCTTAGTGATCATATTTTCCTGTCAACTCCCCTCCAGCCCTGGAGCCAGTGCTGGGCTTAATGACTTCATTTCCCAACATTTTCAGTATCAAGACTTTTATAGGCAAAAATAAAACAACAAAAAAATGTACAAAAGTCTACGGAACTGTTTCACACTGATGTGTGGCTCAGGAGAAGAAAGAATGCACTTCAAAAAGATGTTTATGCTTATATGATGGGCTAACCCGTATATGTTAGTTTATATCTATGTTGCTTTATCTATATACTAATACCGCTCACCTTCATACCTTCTGTAAGGTATAAATACAGGTGTGAAGAGAAGTTGTATCTATTTTCTACTTTCACCTGACTTATTTGATAAATAAATCTATGTGTCTGCATTTACCTTCATCTGTATTAATGTGTGCTGTTATACTCCTCTTGTTCTCTGCATTTCTATCTTTATGGGACATGCATTCAAAAATGTTTTGTACTTGTTTGATTTGAGCTACTTTGTTCAAAACAAAGCAAAATTGAGCAACGTTAGAATCCATGGTATAGCATGAATTAGAAGTGATCTCCTAGGTGGGAACAAAGCCATGCAAATCATCACCTTAACCAAGGAGTCAGACTGGAATGAGCATTTTTAAGTAATGGTAATGGTTTTAAAATATAGAGTTTAATCCCCTGCATTGAATGCTGGTAAAATCATATTTATTATATTGAACTACAAAGGTTACATGCGTTCCACTGGGCATCAGGACAAAATTGGATTTGATATTATAGCTAACAATATGTCCCAGAAGGCAAATGTTGTGGCAACGAACTGTGAAAGGGCAAACTCTAAATGCTGATGGAAAAGGTTAACAGCATGCTGAAGAATGTAATACAAAAGGAACACTCTATACTCTATAAACTTGACATAGAAAGTATGCAAGGAGTACTTTCAGAGACGACAAATACCAAGAGAAAAAAGGAAGCTGTAGTGGATTAGCCCAAACTGGCAAATGAGTACTAGACAGCTAATTGCTCATTCCCCTCTCCACCCCAGTGGGATAGGGATAAGAACTGGAAAAAGGTAAACACCATGGGTTGAAATAAGAACAGTTTAGGAATGAAATATAGTAAAATATAATAAAAATAACAGTAATAATAATGCCAATAAAGAAAAGTGAGATAACAAAAAAAAGAGAGAGGAATAAAACGTAAGAAACACAACTGACGCAAAACAGTGCTCACCACCCACTGACTGATCCAGCCTGACCTGAGCACTGATGGGTCCCCTCTGCCCAACTACTCCCATATTTTGAGCATGACATACTGTGATATGGAATACCCCTTTGGCTAGTTTTGATTAGGTGTCTTGTCTCTGCTCCTTCCCATCTTCTCATGCCCCTCCTCACTGACAGAGCATGAGAGAATGAAAAGTCTTTGATCAGAGTAAGCATTACTTAGCAACAACTAAAACATCGGTATGTTACTAATGTTATCCTGATACTAAATCCAAAACACAGCACTGTACAGTTACTAGGAAGAAAATTTACTCTATCCCATATGAAATCAAGACAGAAGCCTGCATCATTAATCAGAAAAATGAGCATATTTTCTGAGGCTAAAGAAGCCTTCTTAAAAAACATATGGGAATCTTGTGTAAATAACACAATATAAGACATATCTTGTCCAAATAAGACAGATGCCTGGTCTGGTATAAATTAGAAATAAGAAAAGCTGAGGGAAGCGTGGAAAAGTGGCAAAGTAAATGATAATACCACTGAAATGTTATCCATAATAGAAAAAGAAAAGAAAGAAACGCATACAGGAACACAGGTCTCAAAAAACTAATGCCAAGAGAAGGGTCATAATTGAGATTAAAGAGAAAACAAAGGAATTTAGTGTTCTTTTAACCAATATTTACAGCAAATAAAGGACAGTGAAATTTTCACACCAAAGTCCTTTTTGTATGCTTCTTCCATAACTTTAAAGTCTATGAAGGGAAAAATTAGAACTTACAAGGTCTGAAGTGCAGTAGGAAATAAACTGTCGTAGCTGCATTTCATCTGGGATCAGAATGAAATTAAGTACGAAACAGGTGACATATGTATGGGCCTGCTGCTTTCCTTCTGCAGAAGAACTTCTCTCCGATGCAGGAGAAGCAGAATTTTATGTCTCTTGGTTTATAAAATAAACATTTCCATGGAGTTTATTTTTTCATCCTGATGGCTTTTTACCACCTCTTTCTGGGGCTTTAAACAATTGCTTCTGCCTCTAGAGATTTGTAGGGTATTCATAATTTCTCCTAACCTCTCACCTTTCTCACTCTTACCTTTCTCGTCCATCATGTCCACCCAGTGTTTTTTGCAGGCTTCAAAGCCATTCCTTTCTAATAAGCTTCTTCCTGTGTAACTTCCCAATAAGAAACCTATGTTTTCTTCCTATTCTTCTACTAGAAATCTGTGTTGGTTATTTAGGTGTATAAACTTTCAACAAAAGGGACTATGTCTCCTTTTAGAAATGCTGCTGGGCAAAAGGAAGGAGGGTGATACTATAGGCAGGTAAAAAGCACTACACATATTAAAAGAATTACAATTTTCATGTTTTATATGAGTGAGAATAATTTTCTAGCTTTAGTCATACTGGGCATCCAACTTTATCTTCTTCAGTAATCAGCACAGATATTAGTTGAAGGCAGTTGACCACATCCCAGAAGAGGTAGCTAATAAAGGTGTTTTGTTGAGTAAGGTTGATTTTTTTGCTTGCATTGTGGTGACAGTGCATAGTGTAGAGTCCATGGGAATAAAGTGTAAAGTAAATAGAGTTCTTTATGTTGATTTTTAATGAAGCTAGTAAGAAAAAATCCACATAATTGTTTTGACATTTCACTTAAACTAGAATGACTCCAAAATGAAAGCAAAGCTGTTTGGGTTTGGGGAAGATTTATCTCCTAAGTTTGAACCATTTACTTAACCCTGATTTAAAACAAACAAGAAAAAAAATATATGTTTGTTTTCATACTTTTTTCTTCATTTCATAGATATCAGGGATCGAATTCAGACTTGAGAAGTACCCTTGCGGGAAACAAACGAAGTGACAGCAGAGTGGGAGGAATAATTATCCAAAATGTTCTTGACACCATCACACCCCTTCAAATGTTTGTTCAATAATGTATTAATAGTACATACAGCCTGGGAAAACGTCATTCTGAACAGATGCTGTGGAGAAGGCAAATGTTGTGATCACTGTGCTAACACAACAGGCTGGGCCCTAACCATGTGCCTGGCAGCAAAATCTGTTCAGTCCCAATTACTTTGTCTGCAGCCCCAGTATCTTTATGGTTCCAATTGCAACGTTATGAGGAGCACAACTTTAGCAAGGGCAGTTGTTTCTATATGCAACAGTCATTGGTGCACTCTTTTTTGCTCTGGTAGGTTGGTGTGTTATATTGCAAAACGGCCAAACCCTAAATACCCAAACTCCTTAATGACCTTAATACCTGGTCTCAGGCAAATATCAGTAATGATCTGCATTTAGCTCATGTGTCCATAAAAGCTGTTGGTCTAGATGTTTCGTGTGAAGTACTAGAGCTGACTCTGAAAAGCCATCAGTCTGAGGTATGAAATTTCCCTACTCACAAGAAAAGGGAACAATGCTTCACTGAACATTAGTCTTGTTAGAAGTTTAGACAAGAACAAAGATTGGCATTAACCCTTTGTTACCACAGGCAAAACTGTTTGTGCCAGACTCACACACATTGACATCTTCAAGTAAGTGTTATAAAAAGTATGGCCAGTTCTCTTTCTGTTTGGATCAGAGACACGGCACATGAGAACTGTGACTGATCCCAACAGATGGATCAGAACTATAAAAATGGTGTACCCTAAATGTTTGGACTTGTTTTATGCAGGTGATCTTAGAGTTGTTTTTGGTGAGAGCTGAAATTTTCAGCACCAAAGAGGAAGAGAGCTTACTAAGAGAGTGTATCAGCCAATGTATACAGGGTGAGAGAAAAGGTTAGAGGTTATCTCTAAGCAAATGGATGCATTATTTCTTCTTTTCACTTCTATAAAGCTTTGTAGGTGTGTTTGGTTTTGATTTAGTAAATGTATCCTTCTTTCACCTTCTCTGGCTTGAGCTAAGTATGATTTTCAGGGTCATTGTAATTGACTATAATCAGCGTACTTCATATATCCAGTTGTGGTGTTTGGAGACTAGGAGGTATAGAGCTCCTGCCTCTGTCACTGATGTGTATCATAGAATCATATACATTCAAACTGCACAGGCTATTTTGGGAAATGGAAATCCTTTGGCCTTGGGGAGTTTCTTCCAGTGAACACTATTCCAGAAGACTATTTTGACATTCATTCGGAAAGATAGTGGGAAGCACACCTCAAACAGTGGTTTCAAGGGAGGCTGTGTTGCCAATTAATTTATAGTTTTAGATTTCTGCAGTGAAAAGAGGCCAGGAAAGCCTATGTAGGTAAAAATCAACCTGTTTTTTTATAAAAATATATAGCCAATATAAACAGGGGGTTGTTGCTTGAATTTCAATGTAAGATCTCATAGACTGCTTCAGGTAATCTTCAATACAGCCTTTCCAGTCTAACCATGGTGAGTCAGCCCTGGCAAAGGGACAAACTCCCACATAGCTGCTCACTCACACTCATCTGCAGGACAGCGGAGAAAATAGAGTGGCTTCAGTGAGTCCAGAGTAGGCCACAAAGATGCTCCAAGGGCTGGAGCACCTCTCCTACGAAGACAGGCTGAGAGAGCTGGAGTTGTTCAGCCTGGAGAAGAGAAGGCTCCGGGAAGGCCTTATAACAGTCTTCTAATACTTAAAGGGGCCCTACAAGAAATCTGGAGAGGGGCTTTTTGCAAGCACATGTAATGACAGGGCAAGGGAAAATGGCTTTAAACTGACAGAGGGGAAAATTAGATTAGATATTAGGAAAAAATTCTTCATTATGAGGATGCGGGTGTGGGGGTGTGTGTGTGTGTGTGATCTCTGCTCCTGTAGGGTCTCTCCAGGGCTGAGGGGATCTCTGCTGCAGGCCTGCAGCACCTCCTGCCCTCCTCCTTTTCTGCCCTCCCTCGGGGTCTCGCTGCTGCTGCTTCCTCCTTGGCTTCCTCCTTCTCTGCCTGTGCTGCCTTTGGCTGTGCACAGTGGTGTGTGTCAGTATTTGTGACAGATCCTTTCCACAAACTGATCATTATTGCATTGTTATTCTTGCTTTAATCATGAAGCACCAGGAGATTCAAGGTCATCATCTTAAAAAACCATACCTACCTATGTCAGCTAAAGATGGGGTTTCTTTTTATCAACATCAGCATATTAGTAAAAACCCTTGTATAGACCTTGAAAAATGGTTTACATCAGTATTTTGGTCTTTTTTATTACTGTTACATATGGTGTGATCGATTGTGACAGCTCCTACTCCAGAATGTACTGATACAGACCTTCTTGCTAATGTTGCCAGTGAAACACTTTCATCACCTAGGGGATGATCACTCCCCATCTCAGTTCTATCTCAGCTGCCTGCCATCTTCCTTCCAGTCCTTCTCCATCCAGATAGCTCCCAGCATGGTACCTCCTTATGGACTGACACTTCTACATTAGCTCTGATTTTCAGCCTCATTTTGAAAGCAGACCTCAAGACAGACCACTTTTCCTCTTAGGTATAAAACAGCAAAGCCTTGTGGTAGTTGGATGTTTAACTAGTTCTAGGGATAATACAGTAAAGGAAGGGCTTAGCACTTGCATTTAGTTACATTTTTTTTAACACATCAAATGTCTCTGTCAATAAGATCATTTTAATTTCTTCCCATTGCTTCCCTCGTGTAACAGCCAAACACCTTAAGGCATAAAATGATTTCAGATCCACTTGACAATAATAGAGGTTTTATATCCATAAAAAGAATAAAATGTCAGTAGATAGATTGGAAAGAAAAATATTTAGTAGCCTAAATCAAAGCTTAGTGACAACATCCCTGTGGAAAGACTGCAAGAGAAAAAGCAAGTAGATATGAAGACCATCAAAGCAAAGGTTCAAGATATCAAATTTAGGTGATTTCTTTGGAAAGTGCATGAAGTTACATAATCCTCCACACATAAACAAACACCTCCATAATCTTATATAAGCTTGTTTTAGATCTAAAAACATAGAAAAAGAAGACAATCTTAAAATGGCACTTTTAGCTTTTGTTAGAATTTTTACTTCTCTTTCTTTACATCTGTGCTCCTTCCCTGGATGAGATTTTCCATTTTATTGCTTGTTGATGCACAATTTTTCTGTCTGAGATCTTTCACACAGAGAACAAAAAAGAAGGATTTTTTTTTGATCCTGACTTCAGAGAGGAAGTCGTCAATGTATTGAGGAAAAGAGTTAAACATCACATGAATGGAAGGGAGAAATCTGGCTGGTGTTTATGTGCTGCGGAGTGATCATTGTTTCTCAGCTCTAGTCCTTGAACATGGTAGAAACAAGGAGCAATTCAGTCATACATTGGAAGGAGCTCTGCTTTCTGCTAACCTTTCTGACAGTGTAATAATAACACACTGTGGAAGAGCACATGCTGCTAAGGGGCATTTAAACCTAACAGTAAGGTTCAGGTCATTTTCCCACAGCAAAGTACAATGTAGCGTATTCTACAATCACACGTCAGAGCTGTCACCTACCCTGTCTCTTCTCATTGACTCTCTCTGAGTCCCAGAGTTGCTTGACATGGATCCAGTCAAAGAAGTCTGGTGACAAACATACAAATGGTCTCGCTAGGGACTTGGCATGCCAACCACTATGTGATATTCTTCATAATCTCAGATTAAAAGACACAAACATAAAACCCTTTTTAAAAGAGCCAATATATCTCAAATAATGCAAGAAGTCATTAGATTTTAAAGCACGGTTATTATAAAAACATTATTTTTTTCCCAGAATGTTTAGTCATTTTAATGGTAGCTGCCACTAATTGAAATATTTTACATTCCATCTGCTCTGCTTGGTATTCAAGCTGAGAGAGGTTAGAAACAAGACTACCAAGACAGTGCAGTATTCAACCTTTACTCTCAAAATACTGTTGTAATACACTGAACACTTCTCTACATCCTTCTCTGTAATCACAATTTGTCTTCCACCTTTGGAAACTTTGTATCCCAATGTGTTGCTCCTCATATGCAAAGTTAGAAGTGTGTCTGTACATTACCAACCATTAATAACAACTTTTATTTTTATTATCTCATTTCTAGCTTTCTGGGCAGCTAGGGAAGTTCCTGCAAAGGCTGTCCTTTCATGCCTCAGCATTATCCAAAAGCCTTTCTGTATACTGGAGGCATTTTGAAGTTTCTGATCAGCCTTACTGGTTCTGTGATTTGCCTTCGTACTACAATAAATTAAATCTTTTAAGTGCCTTCTCACATCTATCATCAATGCCTCATCGGTTTGCTCACATCCTGTAACCGAAGCTTAATGGGATGCATATTTTACCATCTCCACATCTGTCTTCTAATGGTATTGCAATAGTGAGGACTTGAGGGAATTAAATATCCATTCACAGTTTCCAATAACTAGCTCATGCCAATGTCTGCCTCTGGTCCCATGAACCCTAGTTTTGTCTTACGTGATTCTTCTTCAATGTGAGACTTATACAGTGTCCTTATTTTAGTTCAATCTGTGCAAATGTACAGCTTCCTTGTCCTTCAGTAGATACCCTTCTGCTTCTCCAGTTTGTGAATCCAATAATGATGCTAAAAGGACTCATTTTCTTCTGTTAATTTACTTTAGACTATTATCATGAGTAGATATTGCACTGAGTGAAGAGTAACCTAGAGGACCCAAGGAAAACCGGTAGAACTTTCCTGGTAGTTAAGAGCTCTGCTGTAAAAGTTCATAATACATTTTTTGAGCTCAGTATTTTTCCTTTTTTTGTCGTTTTTCTATTTCTGACTGAATAGCCTGTCCCAGATTTAGTGCTGGTTAAGCTGATTCAACTTTTAGTTGAAATTGGCCTTTTGTTAACAGGATCAGCAGAAATTTTAGCATTCATCCTTTTTTTGGCATTTTACTTTGAATTTGCATTACCGAAGTAATTTATGATTGGCCATGATATAAGGCAATGATTGCCTTATTGCTCTTTTCAATGATACAGAGTTGAGGTACTCTCTGTACTGGGCTCATAACTGATGTTTCTAACACTGAGTGCTTTCTGATGTCTCTGTCTTCATCTCGTCCTGCCCTAAACTGCACAAAGCAGGATGGCTGTTTCTGTTATTGTTGTATGCATAAAATATAATTCTTATTCAGGTAAAATTATTTCCTAAAAATTACTGCCTACTTTCTTCATAAAAAATGCTTTTTAGTCAGGCATTAGAAAAGTTGCAAAATATTGTTTCTGACTGGGATATGTAAGCTATTTCCTGCACTATTCCCCAAATCTTTTATTGAATTCCGTCACTCTCATGGGTTTCTGCTGCTGCTATCCATTAGCCTCATTTCAGCTTTCCACTCTTAGGGCAGGTAAATGCCTTCCTCATTTTTACAAATCATTTGAAATATGAGCTTTATTCCTGCTTTTGCATATACACATGGGTTTCAGGAAAGGTGGTTTTACTAAAACCTTTTATTTGTTCTACTAAACACTCTGGAATCTGATTATATATTGATATCTTCTTCGGTTCTCTCAGATTTAATATTTGACATTGATGCGATGCCTTGTGGATTTGCAAATGCTTTTGGAAATTTCTAAGAAATTACCTGAATTTGAGGGTGAGAAAAGTTTGTTATTGTTTTGAAGTCCTGGATTCTAATTTTTCGTCATGTTGGCAACTTATTTGGGGTTCAACAAAGGTGAAAAGAAGCCAAAGGGCAAATTCAGTCTTTCTACTCCTCCTTCCCTACAATATCTTTGACGCACACTTTATAAAGTATTGTTCCCTAAGGATATAGTTGCACTGAATGACCAGAAATACTGTGCTATACAGGCATTAATCCATATTTCAGACTACTAAGAGCAATGAGCAACAATCTTCGGGATTTGACTGGGACCATCACTTCTGTGTGTGTGAAGTCAATATTTAGACCTCAAGAGCCTGATAGCCACAACTGACTTTTGAGGTCCTGGTGTGCACCCCAGAGACATTCCATCCACATGCTGAGGCATGCAAAAAGTTCTCAGCATGCAGTCCATATCTCAGAGGAAGGAGAATGTGTCTCACATGCCAGGTGGGAGCCTGAGTAGTCCTTGATTTGGGCTGTTTGGTCATCAGGATTCCAGTGAAACCCAGTAATATGAGCACGTTTTTTCCCTCTACTGCTGAAGAAAGACTCAGTGTTGCAAAGACAGGCATGTTTACTCACAACACGTCTGATCACTGGAAATCTGACTGCTGCATTCGATTTCCCCAGGGTTTCCATTTCAGTGGAGTACTGTTTTGTCTCATACCAAACCACTGTCCCCTAATGGTGGTGGTCCAACTATCTCTGACAATGCATTTGGGGCATGGGTGTTTCTCCCATGACTGCTTTTTGTCCTCTCCTGGAGTAATGGACTCTCTCTCACATTATACAGACTTCATTGTATGCAACAAGCAGTTCCTATTTTCAGACTTTTCTCTAAAATAGAGAAAATGAGAACTTTCCTTTTTTCTTAACAGGAACTGAAATTGTGGTACTGTCACAAGCCAAAATATTTATACCTCACGTTTATTTCCCTGTGCCAGAACTTAAGGTTTAATCAAGCTCTGGCTCATGGAAACATTCCAGAGCAGAACTAAGCTCCTTTTCTGGTGGACTCTATTTATTTATCTATTTGTTTATTTGTTTGTTTATTCTTTTGAATGAAAGATGATGAAACAGAACTATAGCTATGACATGATTCTTTCTCATCAGAGAATTAGAATGACGAGATTTTTTTACCTGTGTAAACCTTTGAGACATCTATTCATATCCATCTGCCTTTCAGATTGATGCTGGGTAATGTAGTATCTTACCCGGTATCTTCCCATCCTGGTTTTAAGTATTGAGAAGGCAGGAAAAATGCATGCAATAATTAGGCTATTTTCAGAAGCTTAAAATTGCAAACTGAGGTCTAGAAGCAAGGAGCAAATTGGTCTTAGACTCCAGTAACAGAACACAGTTGTGATTCCCAGGGACAAATTCAACCAAATAAAAGCATCATGTTTAAAAGGCCCTCTACAAGCATTGCCCTGACATTTTCTGATTTGATAAAATCTGTTTCAGCTGACATGAATTCTATGGGGATGGAGAATTTAATTTTAACAGCTCAAACACTCTACTAGTTACCTGCTTAGTGAAGGAGAAGTGGAAATTGTAAAGAAGTGGGGATGGATGGATGGATGGATGGATGGATGGATGGATGGATGGATGGATGGATGGATGATGGGGAAGATTTGAAAGCATGTGGTGCAGAGGGCTGGAATTACAAAGCTCAAGTTTTATTCTGGTCACATGTGGTTTAACCCCAGGTGGCAGCTAAGCACACACAGCCACTCACTCGCCTCCTCAGCAGGATGGGGGGAAGAGAACTGGAAGAGTAGAAGTAGAAGAACTCATGGATTGAGATAAGAGCAGCTTAATAACGGAAATAAAATATAATAATAACAATCAAAAGGAAAATAACAAAGAGAGAGGAATAAAGAATGACAGGTGATGAAGTTAAAAAAATAGTTCACCACCAACCAACAGATGCCCAGCCAATCCCCAAGCAGTGGCCCTCCTGCCACACTTTCCCTTTGTTTTATTGCTGAGCATGGCATCGTCTGGTCTGGAATATCCCTTTGATCAGTTGGGGTCAGCTGTCCTGGCTGTGTCCCCTCTCAGCTTCTTATGTACCCCCCAGCCTGCTCACTGGCGGAGTGAGAAGCAGAAAAGGCCTTGGCTCTGTGTAAGCGCTGCTCAGTAGTAATGAAAACATCTCTGTGTTATAAACAGTTTTCAGCACAAATCCAAAACATAGCACCATACAAGCTGCTATGAAGAAAATTAACTCTACCCCCGTCAAAACCTGCACATCAGAGCCTCAGAGATATGTGATTCAAGAAATATGCTTTCATTCTCTGATGATATAAAAGTTTTGCATTGCAGCTGCTGAAATATTTGCACTGCTTTGAAAAGCTTTATGTGTACAATCCTGCCCATTATAGTAAATAAAGCACTTTTTTACTGTTTTCTCCATTATTTCCAAGGGATATAAGCTTAGCATTGAAAATACCTGCTTGAAGTTCCTTTCTACAACTTGTTATACAATATCTCGTATATGGACCTACATTTCTCTCAGGGACATCTTTACTTTTTTCATTAATTATGTATGGAGTTGGAAGAAATTTCTGGCCATAAAGATCATTCTTTCATTCCTTTCCCTTCATTCTTGTGCTCTCTGTATATCACTGTCTGTCTTTCTCATCTTTTTGAAGGCTTACTGCCTTCCTTTTGAAGTTGTTTTTGTTCTTTGAACAATATAGGAATTCACTGTTTCAGATACCTTTTTTAGCAAAACCCTATTCTATCAATTATATTGCTTTCAACAGAATATTTCATGTGAAATAATAGCACAGAACTGAACTAATATCTGATCAAGAAAACGGCCCTCACTTTGAATGTTGTTTATCCATTTTCTTTCATCTTCTTTGCTCCTTATTCTAATCATTCTTACAATCAATGATTGGCAATTTTGATATTGGCAAACCTCTTTCTGCTTTGGCCTGGTACATTGCGTTATCCATTTCTCAATCCAGTTATTCTGCTCTTGACTCATTTCTGCTATCAGTTATTCAATGTCATCTCCTCTCTCCCCAGGTAGCTAAGTTGAATGAGGAGTTTACTTGCTGCTTTGATATAATTCTGATCTAGCTATCAAAATATAATATTGACATATCTCTGCTTGCTAGTTCTTTTAAAAGAGGTTCACAATGTAAAAGTTGCCTCTTCCAGATCCTTCTTCACACCCCTTTTTTTCCTAGTTGTTTATTCTTCTTGCTTCTTGCTTTGTACTCCTGTTTCTGCTGCCATCATTTATACTGCTGCTCAGCTTCTCCAGGTCGCACACAGGTCCTTTCTGCATCTATACCTGTGCTCTTTTCCAGTGTCACATGCAGTTCAACACTAACACCTTTTCTTAAGTCACTTGGTGTTATCATCTCTTTACTTGTGACTCCCCCGCTCCCAGTGAAAATAATGAACATTTTAGTCATTGCTTTCTAGTAGTTTTGCAAAGGCCTCAGGTTGCAATCAGCTTTCCACCTGTATTTCTTCAGGAAATTCTCTGAACATTTGGAGGAAATAAAGAAAGGCCATTTCATTATCCAGATTATCCAGCATATCCAGTGGATATGAATAAATGTCACAAGGGTGTTTGTCAGTCAGGAAGCAGAGCTGACCCTGAAAGAAGGTGGCAATGGGTGATGTTGTTAGAATCCTTCTTATATCAGTCAAAATCCGGAAAACACCAAAGGAATTAGGGCTGAGGTCAAAACTAGGGGAATTGCTACCAGAGTTCAATCAATCTGGACTGCATTTGCATGGCCACAGATCTCCAAGACAAACACAACATCATTCTTTAACAGCCAGTATTCACAACCATGGCTCTCACCGATCAGTGGGTTCAACTCTCATCTATAACTATGCTGTGGTGTGCACCTGCATTATTCATACATAATTCCCTGTGTTCCCTGGACGCTCACACTGTCTACCAAGTTTAATTTGACATCTAGCTATACAGCCCATATGTGGCCTGCCACTTTTCATGAAATATATTTGCCTAGAGCAGGTAAGAGAAAACTGCATTGAGCAATGGAGAGTCTTAATTTTAATACTGATTTTCTTTATTTTTTTCTATGGAAATCCCATAGCTCTAATAAGGAATATGGCTTTTCCTAGACTATACTCTACCTTTACTAAATAATGAGCTTTCACAATAGGTAATTTTAAGACAGAGCTATTAATACTATTCTTCCCTTTTTTTACAAAAGAAGTACAAGGAGTAGGAAGAAATAGGAACACAGATGGTTCTTTGAACTCAAATTGCAGTTCATAAATTGTGTGCAGGCAGATGCTCAAAGTCATAGCAATGCCACTGTGGGGAGCCTGGTGTCTGTGCATTTTAGAACCTACAGAGCATCTGTCACCATCCTGGTAAGACAGATTCTCTTACCAATAGGCTTTTTCAGAGATGTGAATCTGATTCTGAGTGACTCAGAGACTCGTTTAAGCACCAAAAGGTGTTCTCTTTACTTTGAGTGAGGATGGCAGACTCAATCATGATATCATCATTGCAGAGATGCCAGTAGCAATCAGTCACTTTGGTGCAATTTGGTAAGAAAAAAGAATTCCCACTCAAAAGACCATTTGTTTTCCTTAGAGGATTGGCTCCTTTAGAAGGCAACACAGAGCATGGCATAGTTTGCATGCCCTCAATCAACCTGTGGAGGTGCTTTTCTCTCTGTTGATCATACAGGGAACTTTGTGAGCTTTGTACTAACTTTAGCAGCCTACTTGACATATACATTAAACAGCATGAAAACCCTCATATGGGAGCATAGTTTTCTCAGCTAAAGGTGTCTCTAAGGAAATATCCCTAATCATAGTCCAATTCAGTTCTCTAAGGTGGCATGTACCATGTACCATGAAAAATCAAAAAAGATTTTTCTATTGAAAAATCACTAGGTACATGGTATTAGGACCTGAGTTCTCTAAAGCTGTGTCTATGCCAGTGTATTAAGCATTGCCAAGGGCAGTGCCAGGCAATCATCTACACTGCTAAACCATTGGAGGCAGCCTCTGGTGCCACTTTGACTATCACCAAGTAGCTGCATTTTAATTCCTAGGCATGAAGGAGCCGTCACAGACCACATCTTCCCAACAGCCAGTTTGCATGCAGCCATCTGGGGGGTGACTTTAAACTGGAAAAGGGTAGATTTAGCATATACTTTAGGAAGAAGTTTTTTATTGTGAGTGTGGTGAGGCATTGGAACAGGTTGCCCTGAGAACCTGTGGCTGCCCCATCCTTGGAAGTGTTCAAGGCCGGTAGGACTGGCCCTTGAGGAGCTGCCACTAGACCAGGACAACCTAGTCTAGTAAAAGATAACCCTGCCCACGGCAAGGGATTGGAACCAGATGATCTCTAAGGTCCCTTCCAACCCAAACCATTCTGTGACTCTATGGTTCTATGACTCCTTTTGAAAATAAACTACTCTAAAAGTATGGATATAACATGACCACAGACATCTTGCTGTTGTAGGTGTAGCCCAAACATTCTCAAGGTCTGTACTTAGGTATCCAAACAGACCTCCATTGAGAAATTCACTGTTTGTTTACACAGAAAATTTAATTTCAGATAAGACTGACATTCACGCATGACATTCACTCTAGATTATTCCAATCTGTACTTATTCTGACTTAGTATAAGCTGTTTTCAAAGCTGAGTTTGGTCATACCGGAAAAAAACCACATTGCTTTGGAATCAGACCATACACATGTACATGAATTTAGAAAAGCTGATCGAGAATATTTTAATAAATAATTTCTTTATTTTCCCTCAAAAAATAAATGCAAGTATAGAAAAACCTGATACTCCCCATCTGTCATCAACTGTAAAGGCTCCCACCATAACATTTTTCACTGTTTCAGGATATGAAAAAGACAACAGATATTTTCTGAGGGACATCCTGGAAGCCTTAGAAGTTTATTTGAAAATATCTGGGTAACTGAGATTCAGAAGCTGAAGGAAATGCCAGTTCCTAATATATCCCTGATGTTGCTCCATAACACAACTCTCTTGTTCCTGCTAGCAGAGGAATAGTTACAGCTTGTACTGAGATGAGGCAAAGCTGTTAAGCATGCTCCTTTTCCTATCACAGTTCCCCTGCAGCTTTTCTCATCTTCCAAACCTCCTACTCTATTTTCACTTTCCCAATTCTGGTCTATTGTCATGAGACATGGCTTTTCCAGCTCCCTGACTACACTAACTGACATGATCAAGAGATTCTATTTCAAAAGACTGGGAGAAAAGTTTGATGGCTTCTCCTTCTGTAACAGTTATCAGACCTTGATCAAATCTCAAATCTTTAGTCAAACCTCAAACTTTCCACCCAAGAGTTGTTTTTCAAGAATACTTGATATCATTTAGTAAAGTTAATAATTTTTTGTACACTTTTATATTATTGCCTGTGTTACTGGCCTTACGTATTAAAACAGAAAAGAGTTTAACTTAGTGCTCATTGTGAAAAGAATTCCGTGTACTATTGTTTTTAACCAAAAGTGATTCCTTAAAGAGCAAAACCATCGGGAAATCTCTGGAAAACTTTGTCTTCAGACAAAGCTGCTTAAAGAATTGTATTTAAAAAATTAGATTCCCTACAGAAAAGTTCTGTGATCTGTGTGCTCAGGGAACAGTTATCAGAGCACTGTGATGTTAAGTAAAACTTATGCCATTAAAAAGGGCAAGTAATTCACCCTGACATAATCAAAATCTGGTAACTTCAAAAAGTACAAAAATACGATTGCTTCCTACTACTCAAAGTTGAAAATGTTGATTTGATTGTACAACTGAAAAGCAGAAATGGTAACCTGGAGAACTTCTTGAAATTCACCAGCATGTCTTCTTTTAGCAGCAGCATTCTCAGGAACAGCACTTCATATTCCCATTCTTCTGTTCACCACATTCATCTACCAGCTGGATATTTTGTGAAAGCCCACAATCTTTTCTTTATCACAGCTCTGTGTGAGATAAACCAGACTAACACACTCCTTTTCTTCTACTGTCTCTCTCTTATAAATCATAGAATCATAGAATAGTTAGGGTTGGAAAGGACCTTAAGATCACCCAGTTCCAACCCCCTGCCATGGGCAGGGACACCTCACACTAAACCATATCACCCAAGGCCTCATCCAACCTGGCCTTGAACACCACCAGGGATGGAGCAGTCACAACCTCCCTGGGCAACCCATTCCAGTGCCTCACCACCCTAACAGTAAAGAATTTCTTCCTTAGATCCAATCTAAACTTCCCCTGTTTAAGTTTGAACCCATTACCCCTTGTCTTGTCACTACAGTCCCTGATGAAGAGTCCATCCCCAGCATCCTTGTAGGCCTCCTTTCAGATACTGGAAGGCTGCTATGAGGTCTCCATGCAGCCTTCTCTTCTCCAGGCTGAACAACCCCAACTTTCTCAGCCTCTCTTCATATGGGAGGTGTTCCAGTCCCCTCATCATCCTCGTGGCCCTCCTCTGCACTTGTTCCAACAGTTCCATGTCCTTTTTATGTTGAGGACACCAGAACTGCACACAATGCTCCAAGTGAGGTCTCCCGAGAGCAGAGTAGAGGGGCAGGATCACCTCCTTCGACCTGCTGGTCACGCTCCTCTTGATGCAGCCCAGGATACGGTTGGCTTTCTGGGCTGCGAGCGCACACTGAAGCCGGCTCATGTTCGTTTTCTCATCGACCAACACCCCCAAGTCCTTCTCTGCAGAGCTGCTCTGAATCTCTTTGCCCAACCTGTAGCTGTGCCTGGGATTGCTCCGACCCAGGTGTAGGACCTTGCACTTGGCATGGTTAAACTTCATAAGGTTGGCATCAGCCCACCTCACAAGCGTGTCGAGGTCCCTCTGGATGGCATCCCTTCCCTCCGGCGTATCAACCGAACCACACAGCTTGGTGTCATTGGCAAACTTGCTGAGGGCGCACTCAATCCCACTGTCCATGTCACCGACAAAGATGTTGACCAAGACCGGTCCCAACACCGATCGCTGAGGGACACCACTCGTTACTGGTCTCCAGCCGGACATGGAGCCATTGACCACAACTCTTTGCATGCGGCCATCCAGCCAGTTCTTTATCCACCGAGTGGTCCACCCATCAAATTGATGTCTCTCCAATTTAGAGACAAGGATGTCATGCGGGACAGTGTCGAAGGCTTTGCACAAATCCAGGTAGATGACATCAACTCCTCTGCCCCTGTCCATCATAAATATCTTAAAGATATATGCTTTTCTTAGAATCAGTTGTCTGTCATGGGGCTGCAACCCGCAGTAGAGAAGTTGATCTTTCCAGAGCCAAGTGGGCCAACCTATTTCTAAAGATTTTTTTAAAATATGAGGTAAGCAAAGTCACAGTATGAGAAAAGTCCTTTTCTCCAGAGCAGGACAATCAACCTGAGAAGCACAAGTAATGGGGAATAATTCTTGATCTTAAGTGCCATTGTTGAAGGAAAGAAGAACAACAGATATAAGTAGTGGAAGCAAATGCAAATCAAATGGAAGGAAATTTGGCTGTTAATAAATGTAAGATAGAAATTAGAAGAACTGCCTAGATATTGAAGATACTAGTGCATCATACTCAGTTACTTCTGTTGCCGGGTGCCTTAGCTTCAATTTTATGTTTTGTATTTTTCATAAAATATGTTTAATACTTGGGGGACACTGATATCCCAGTGTGATACAGAAACTGGAGCTTACATTTCCAGAACAGAAACATCTAGACTGCCAATGCCAAAGAGATCCAGACACACTGAATTCTGCAGAAAATCTAACATGAAATACTTTGGTTCTTCAGCAAGCAAATAAAATGTAGACAGTAGTTATTTTCCAGAACAAAATTAGTTTCAGTATCTTAAAAAGTCAGGATTTACCCAAAAGTTCATGGTTTTAGTTTATTTCTGGAAAAAAAATAAAAATCAAATACTTAAATCTTAAATTAATCCCTTAAGGTTTCTTCTTTCATTACAGAAGTGGGATTCGTACCTCTGAAGATGGAGTTATATTTTATGTTGGACATCCAGCTTAGCATGGGATGACTCCTCCCCCAGAATGCTGATGTTAGGTGAGCTGTATTCCACTATAATTCAGATTGAAACAAAATGCAATGATAGGTTATATTTGTTGAAGTATGTCATGGTAAATATTTAACCAATAATTTTATGAGAAGCCAAAACATTTGTTTGATAAAAAGCCTATAATAAAGTGTTTTAAATGTCTTATGTTGTAAGACTTGATTAAGTATTTAAGATTTTTTTAATACAGTTGTACTTAAAATATAGTCTACAGACGAAGAATAATCTTCAACTCTCCCTTTACAAATTCTGTGTTGTGAAATACTTGTCAAATTAGCATGTCTCCAGCTAATTAAAATTAAACATAAGCAATCAAAATATTTTTTAATTTGCAGTTCTGCTCCTTAAATCAGTATTTTTGAACAATATGAGCTGTGTGGTTTAATTAACAGGGAATAGGGCTCTTCAATTTGGTCCTGTATCGCATCTTGTATAAAATAATGTTTCTAATCCTGCATTAATTTACTCCCCACCATGACTAGCACAGTTCAAAGACAAAAATTAATACTTTCAGGGCTTAGCTATGCACAGTTATCTGGACTCCTATCTTTTAATCTTG
Source organism: Psittacula echo (assembly GCF_963264785.1). NCBI lineage: Eukaryota > Metazoa > Chordata > Aves > Psittaciformes > Psittacidae > Psittacula > Psittacula echo. The sequence goes on along the minus strand of NC_137737.1, from coordinate 152,317,113 downwards.
ATTTCCACCCACGCCACAGCTTCACAAGCAAGAGGATTAAGAAATAGGGCAGTGAATGCATTACTATCAGTGCAAGCTGATGTCTACGGAAGTTAGTGGAGGATAATACTCAGCTACAGTACTTTATCTGACCTACTTCAAAGTGTGCTCTTCAAGTCACATTTAAATGTCCCACTATGTATGTTATTACTTTGTCTTTGAACAGTCCTTGACAGCAACAGGAAATGGCTTTTGAATGTTGGTATCCATCTTTCACAGTGAGAAGTGAACTAACACATGAGAACCAAGAAGGATTTTTCTCATTACTGCCACATCACTCTTCTCAGATCAGTCCTTACGTGAGTCATCTCAACTGGATGTGGTGTGAGTATGGGGTTAGAAAAATGTCACCATGGTTGCAGATGTCAGTGTAAACACTGGTTGTAATTTTCACATTATTTCTCACTGGGAAATTACTGATCCTCTGCACCTGCAGATGCTGCATTGGAAGATAAAATGGTGTGCCTTCTGGAATGGCTGGCAGCTGTGTTCAGTTGCCAGTCATCATTTTAGGAAAAAAGGAAGTGAAGTTTCTTTGGATAGGCAATGTAGTGATGACACATTTCCATCACATCTCCACTGGAGCAATTAAAGCATGTGGTGTATGTGAGGCAGAAAGATAAGACACACAGCAACTGGTTCCTGTCAAGATTTTCACTCTGAAACATGTTTTTTCAGGAGGTGCATCCTTGGCTGGGAAAACGTCACCTCCGTGACTGGGCTGGAACAGTTGCATGCTGTTAACATGCTAACATGTAAACCAACAGTGCTTTATTGGTGGAAGTAGCAGGAACCAAACAATAAAATGTGGTTCACTTCAGCAGAATAATGATTATGTTCTATTTTTACACCTTCATTGTAGGCAGTGACACAGTTGCATCTTGCTGCTGCCGTCTGCGTGGAGCAGAGTTCAGATGCTCAGTCTCATTAAATTTAATTATGGCTCCCTAAGATTCTTCTCCTTACTATTCTATTTGGTGAAACATTTAATTAAAGACAAGTTCTCATTATTGTTTGAGTTTTAGAAGTTGCTAGTCTACCGAGATATATCTCTATTAGCAAATAATAAATGAATATTTATGCCTTAGAGAACTTGCTTTGTTAAAGAACTGTTACAGAACTATAACCCCTTTGCTTGACAAATTGATTGTGCACATTCAATGACATTATGAAATAGAATCAGATGGTATTTACAAAAAAGAATGAAAAAGGAAGAGTAAAAAAGTTGTTTTGTAATGGACCGTAAGCCTGGAATTCATTTTGTGATTTTTTTCTTATTTAGACATTAGGAACATTGTGGCAGCTTAAAAGAAACGCAAAAAAACAGAACATAAGCGACTGTCCATTTTCATGTTTTAAATTCATAAGGTAAAAAGGGGGTAACAAGATAACGTTGTTTCACTGATGGGCTAAGTCACGTCACCTCAAACGGATGACATAGGTGCAGGTTCATAGACAGTTACTTTGCAGGTACTGACACTGTTGATGTCCAGTGCCATTTGCTGTGCCACAGTCTTTGTCTGATTTCAAAAGGTCTGGCTTAACTTTTGTGTTCCATCTGCCAGACCCTTGAGGATGTCTCAGATACCATAAGCCATATCAAAGAGCATGAAGTACTTACACTCAGTTGACTGACTTGAGTCCTTCCCAACAGCTGCAGAAGCATGACTGGCATGCAGCAATTTAATGCACCAAACCTCATTTACTTCATAGAACATTGGAGAAACCAGTTTAATTTATATGAATGTCTCATTCTTTTGAGCTCTTGCGCTGTGTTAAGTAGCCGAATGTTTTTTCTGACTGGAAAGAAAATATTGCAAAGAAAGCTTAACGATTTAGCACCCTTAAAAAGTCCATGTGTGTTGATAATATTTGAAGCTTCTCAGTTTATTCTAAAGTCTTTTCAAATGAGCTCCTTGGATACTTCATCTATTTTTAAATCGCTCTAACACATTGTCTCCAAATTGAAAAAAAACCCTCTTTGTGCTCCACACATAACCACAGCATGCACAAGGTTGGATCTGATGATACTCATATAAAAGTAGGCATATTGTGTCAGAACTGAGGTCCACTATTCCACCTCTGACAGTGACCAACACTGAATATCTGGAAGGTGGTATCAGGCAGCAAATACTAGTACTTCCTGAAAATATTTTCCTTGCCTCCTGCAGTTTATGACTCAGTGACTTCCAGAAACTGACAGCTGTAAACAGAAGCTCATCCTGTATGAGAGCTGCTCTGTCTAATTTCTGTTCCATTTCCCACTTGCTAGTTTCCTTTGGGTTCATTTCCACTGGGTAGTTTGGTTTCGCATGGGAAAAGACAGCAAAGAGCTGATCCCCATCCCTCCATTCCTGGAGTCTCCCTTGAAAAATCTGTTGGCTTCACATTAACCATATTCCAGTTCTCTAGAGCTTTTGCACTTCAAGTATATCGATCATGTCTAGCTTATTCTATTTGCTTTATAATAATCACATCAGTCTTCTTATACATAAGAATTCATGCAATATTTTTGTTATGAGAAGACTGATCAGTTATACAAGGTAAGATCAGACATTAGACTGCTTATTGCTTCACTTTTACAGTAATTATAGTACTTCAGAAAAGAAAAAATCCACAATCCATCTTTTTGAATGAAAATCTTCATGAACCTAAGTCTCTATGAGACATTATTTTCAGTAGTTTTGAATTGTTTCTAGCTCATGGGGTGTTTTAAAAATCAGTTAGCATAAACCAGTACTTTCTCCTATCATTCACTGCTCAGTGTTTAACACTGTCTCTTAATCAGAAAAAAAAAAAAAGGCAAAGGATCCTATAAATTATATTTATGACAGAAGTGTAAAAAGCTGATACAAACCCCCACATTCAAATAGGTTTTTATTTGACCACTGCAACATTATTTCACCCAGTACGCTAGTACATGGCCTACTTAGCAAACAAATGATAATTTCACAACTAGACAAGACCTATGTAATTTAAAACTATGAATCATAGAATCATAGAATAGTTAGGATGGAAAGGACCTTAAGATCATCCAGTTCCATACCCCCTGCCATGGGCAGGGACACCCCACACTAAACCATGCCACCCAAGGCCTCATCCAACCTGGCCTTGAACACCGCCAAGCATGGAGCATTCACAACCTCCCTGGGCAACCCGTTCCAGTGCCTCACCACCCTCTCAGTAAAGAATTTCTTCCTTAGATCCAATCTAAACTTCCTCTGTTTAAGTTTGAACCCATTACCCCTCGTCCTGTCGTTACAGTCCCTGATGAAGAGTCCATCCCCACCATCCTTGTAGGCCTCCCTCAGATACTGGAAGGCTGCTAGGAGGTCTCCATGCAGCCTTCTCTTCTCCAGGCTGAACAACCCCAGCTTTCTCAGCCTCTCTTCAAACAGGAGGTGTTCCAGTCCCCTCATCATCCTCGTGGCCCTCCTCTGCACTTGTTCCAACAGTTCCATGTCCTTTTTATGTTGAGGACACCAGAACTGCACACAATACTCCAAGTGAGGTCTCCCGAGAGCAGAGTAGAGGGGCAGGATCACCTCCTTCGACCTGCTGGTCGCGCTCCTTTTGAAATCAGGTCTTCACTGCATCTCAGTTAGCATTGTACTTGAATATGGAAACAGCACCAGAAAATGTGAAAACAATGGCATTTTTCAAACTAAGATAAAAAACTAACTTTATTTTTTCACAGCTTAAGTACATTATGCTTTTGAAGGTCATAGAATCATAGAATGGTTTGCATTGGAAAGGACCTTGAAGTCTAGTTCCAAACCCCTGCCATGGACACGGACACCTCACACTAGACCACATCACTCAAGGCTCTGTCCAACCTGTCCTTGAACACTGCCAGAGATGGAGCATTTACCATTTCTCTGGGCAACCTGTTCCAGTGCCTCTTCACCCTCACAGTAAAGAACTTCTTTCTCATATAATCATAGATGTATGCTTACTGTAAACATTCTTGGTCTTGCTCCTGGGTGGACCTGGGGGTTGGAGTTGCAGTAGTCTCATCACTACCAGTCTGTCAGACATATGTTGCATGGTTATCTTTGTTTTAATGTAATTAAAAAAAACATCCCAAATTATCATTAATTTTTATGTCAGACTACTTCTCCCACCAGAGAAGTCAACAAAATGAAGGAATGTTCAAAAAGTAGGTGAAAAACATGGTGTGGACTAGTCTATAGCTAGCGGAAAAAGTAAGCATCTAGTCTACACTACTCATTTTGGTCTCCTACTATTTGTAGATCAGCAGGCACATCCTATAAAAGTTCTGATCCATTTTAAAATGGGTTTGAGCGAGATGAGGTAAATTGCTGTCTAACGTTTCTTTACTTCACAGATTCTATAAGGAGGCTGGACAGGTAACTGTTCAATAATGAAACTTAGGTAAAATGAATCCTACCCAGAAAAGCAGAAAAGATTCAGAATCCATAAAAACTTTTTCTTCACCCTCCAATTTCACAAACCACTGGTTCTAATAATGTGTAAGGCCAGATTGGTGCCAAAAGATATTCCTGTAGTGATATGCTACTGTAAAAAGGATACCTTAACCTGTTCTCTCTTCCAGACCAATGAACTGTCATAATGACTAAATGTCTATTTAAGGTCCGCATCAGGTAAGGAAGAATCCCACAGGCCTGAGCTGTCAGAGCAAATAATATATAAAAAGCTGTTTAATACTCACAAAACCAGTGTTTGCATAAAACCATCTTTCTTGCATTAATAGTAATTCCGTGAATATGAACCTTAGTTTTACTTTATTTATGGCTAAAGAACTATAATTTCAGGGAAAGGTTTGGGGTTTGTTTTTTTTCTAAATTAGTTTAAACACTGCAGAAACCTTAAGGCTTTGGCTAACTGTTTAAATAATCTTTCACAAAATACTTTGTGAGTGCAATACAACCCTGAATTAATGCAGGAGACCATAGTTATTGCACTTTGATATTACAAAGATAGCTTTCTTCAGGCCTCAGTCAAGATCATATACTCCTTGTGATGGTATATACCAGATGGAGATCCAGTGAAATAAGAGGGTTATCTGTACTTTGGTCTTTTTTCTAACACTGTGTTAAGATGGGAATGTTCCCGAATCACATAAACTGAGCTCATCCTCAGTGCTGTGATGACCTCTCATTTCTCATTTAAAACGTGTCTGTCTCTGTGTCAGCTCTTTACAACCTTATCCAGAAATACATACATCAAAGTAGATGAGAGAGAAAAAACGTGTGAGAGGGGAAGCATCACAGAAATAGAAATGTGACCTAAGTGACTGTCTGGTCACATAAGACTATTTCTAATTGTAAACTTGGAGCATCACATTTGGACCATCAAATTTGTTGTCACGAAAGCAAGTCTTGCCTGACCAATTAATGGTTTCAGCCTCACTAATCCATCCTCTGTTAATTTCCTCAATATCTACATCCACCACAGGAAGCTTCTAACTAATATACTATGGGAGAGAGGTGTTTGAAAAGAGGGGGTATTTAAAAAAGAAAACACAGGCTAGAGACGTGGAACCAATCTAATAAACCACCCAGGTAGTAAAGGAGATGTAAGGATCTAAAATTCAATTGTTTCCACAGACAATTGCATTTTTCTGCAGTTTAGCATCCTTCCTATTTTACAAAAATCAAAATGCCAAAGAGCCACAAAATTAGAGTAAGAGGTGAAAAGTACTTAGTGTGAAATGGTGCCAGAGAGGAAAGTAGCTTCCCTTATCCTACAAGTTTGTCCATCCAGGAGAGCTTCGCTTATAGTTTTAAACTATACTAACAAAAACTCCACAGTTATACTCAAACATCTTTTGTTACAGACTGTCCAAAGGCAAGCTAATTCTGGGTCATAGTCCCAGGGTTGTCCCAGATGGAAAAGGGAGCAGATACACAGCGTCTGTGCCCTGTAAGCAGAGCTGCTTGTACACAGTCTCATGAATCAGGGTTGCACCTTGCCTATTAATTCCTACAGAGATTCAAGCCAGTACTTGCTGGTAGATTGGTCCTATTTCATGTTGGATTCAATTCTTAAAACAACTCACATTGCTGAATTTCACCTGATTCTGCTCAGCAATATGTTGTCATGGAAACTTGAATCAATCTATTCATTCATTATTTTCTTCACATGGAGTCTTGAGTGCAGTATTTTTCAAGATTGAATAAAGTTACAAGTTAACTATTTGACAATAGCATGAAAGAAATTTATTAAGATATGTTTTATCTCCCCAGGGAAGGGGCAGAATCACTATCCCTGAAGTGTTCAAAAACCATGCAGATGAGGCCCTTAGTGACATGGTTTAGTGATGGACTTGGCTGTCCTGAGATAATGGTTGACTAATGATCTTAAAGGTCTTTTCCAAACTAGCTGATTCTATGACTTTATGATTCTATGATTAATACCTTGCTAATGTGTCATGTGAATATAATTTAATAAACATAGCATATGAAACCATTATATAACATATCTAAGTCATTAGCTATTATAAGAATTGTATATTTATATCTCATCAATAATATTTTAAAATGTATACTGTATCTCTATATTTTATGCATTATAATATATAATTAAAGCATAAGAGATATGCTTTTTGTAATTTATCGAAAATGTATAATTTTATATAATATAAACCCTTGATAATTGAAAGTTTGCTCACAGTGATACCCTGATTTGAAATATCTCAGCCAATTTACATAAAACAAGACGCACCATCCAATTTTAAATTAAATTATACTGAAAATCTTAATGAAAGTTGTATTTTAGTAATTTATTTCTGTTTATCCTATCTTGACTCTACCTCGTAAAAATGCTATTACAGTATTTTCAAAGCAAGTAGGTAGCTAGTAATGTTCAAAGATGAAAACATGATTTTTTATGAATCTTTGTGAATGAAAATATGCCCATAAAAAATACTCAGACATTTGTCAGATAAACATCGGAACTTTTGGACGATAAAACTGAAATTCTGAGTATTACTACTGTTTGTCATTAGAATAGCTGAGGGATTTTTTTCTGTTGAAACAGAAGAAAGGAAGTGTTTGTCACTTTCATAAATTTTTAAATATTTTCTCTGCATGTAATAAAACCCTTTTAAAAATTACAATTAAAAAATTAATTATTTAGAAGAAATCTAAATATTGGTGGAAGCTGCACTTTTGATTAAAACTTTGCCAAGTTGCTCCTTGATACCACAGTTTATTTGCTTCCCTGCCTTTATTCTCTTTCTAGATTGAGCTTCATCGACCCTTACACATCTTCGTTAGGGTACCTGTGGCTGCAGGACTCTCCTGATATACAGAAGCACTTCAGTAAGAGCAGGAGAAGTAAAGCATAGTCGGCAAAGTGGGCATCCTGATTAGGGGAAAAAGACCCTAAATCTCTAAGAGCACAGTGTCTGCCAACTTCAAATCCTATGATATTAGAACTTTCGAATTTCAGCCAGAGCTTTTGAACCTGTCTTCACAAGTTTGCTTCCTATTTCTAAAAAATCAATGGTTTTAAAAAAAAGAAAAACAATTTTCCAACAAGCCTAGTTACTATAATAGCAACTTCCACGGCCAAATAAATATCGAACCACACTGGGAATCAGGAAGATTGGCTTTATTTTTGATTTTGCCACCCACAGTTTTACACAGGGTACATCACTTCATGTCCATTTCCACTTCTATGTTTGGGATATGTCTCTGGAGTTTGGCTTCTCTTTCCTATCAGTGTATCTGGGTGAATTTTAAGGACAAAACACTGATCTGAAATGAGCTCCTGGCCAACACAAGCAATAGACTTTCACCGTGGGATCCCTGTGTCTGGGCCATCATTTTCCACACAAAGAATGAGTCAAGAGACTTAATAGAATGGAAATAATTTTTTTTAATCATTTACTGCTCATAGCTAACAGTAAAGGTTTGTATATAAAATTTTATTTTCTGGTATCAGCTTCTAACCACTGATGCTTTTTACATTTTCTCTCCTTGATGAAGGAGAACTGTGGCATCAGAAACGTTGATCCCATTGATACTTCTGGACTTTGATTAAATCTGTTGTTAACTTCTTTCCTTCAAAAAATATATATAAAAAAAGAAAGAAAAATTCAGCTTTCTAAATTATTCTCTGAAAAAAAAACCAAACAAATGAAAAATCTTTAAGACCTCTAATCATCCTCGCATCCTGTTTCTGAGTTTTCCATTCTAGCATCATTTTTACTGCAAGCTGGTAGTCAGTGCCACACACAGTATCAAAAATCTCTCTCTCAGGTAACTGTTCCACTCACAAGGAATGAAAAAAAACCTGGATGTGCATTTGATACAGGCAATTCACATCCAGATGAGTCACAAGACACCAAAGTAAGTCAAATATGTATATGGTTCAACAAGGTGCATCACAATGGATAGGGAGTGGAAGGAATAAGTATTATGGAAAGGCATGATTGTTGCCAGAGCTGTGTGTAGCTGGAATCTAAGCAGGGAGTAGGGGAGAAAAATGATGCTCCCTATCATTTTGCCACCTAAACCTTCACTGATAATAGGCAGGCTTGTGATGCAATGGTTACAGGAAGAAACCAAGGGTTAGAACTATTTCTTGCTCTACTGCTGACAGATACCCCACATACCTTACCCATAAGATATGTGTAGCCACTGTAGGTTGGCCATGCTTAATAAACAGACAAAATGTGGTTCTACATTATGCAGAAAGGAATATGTATAAATGTATGTGAAATGTGAAAAATTGACTTTTTCTGGGCTTTGAGTACTCTTACGCATACTGATCTAGGAAACTTCAGATGCCTTTTCAGAGGAGGTCCATGACAGCAAATCTGGAGTCTCTTTTGGCTGAGGCAGTTAATTTCTGTGTTATTCCCTAAGAAACATGTTGCATCAGTCACAAAGAGACAGAACTGTGCCTAAAGCTCAGGAGAACTATTAGAATTCTAATATTAGGAGTATCCATTAGTATCTAACCTATAACTGTAACTATGGCCTTTGTCTCCTGAAGTCTGCTAATCCTTTCATTCCTCTTTATCATTCTTGATGTTTTAACCTGCTTGCATGTCACTAAGAAACTATAGGTGCCATTTCATATCCTTCCTATAATATTAAGATAGGCACAAAGACAGGTTTCATTTTTTAAAAGTCTCTGTAAATTGGCATGAAACCTTCCGGTCATGCTTATGCAGAAGTCTGGCACAACAAATACCTGCTTCCATGCAATCAGTACACAAATCTCACTGATGCCGATTCTGTGGAAACGTAGATTTTGCTCCCTTCAACATCTATCATTACTGCACTTTACCTACCTATTTGTTTATTTATTTATTACTGCTATCTATCTATCTATCTATCTATCTATCTATCTATCTATCTATCTATCTAGTGAGGGTGCTATACACACTAAGTGTATAACAATTATTTTACAATCTGTGGATGATTTTCTGGCAAAGAACGGCCATGTGCCCAGATCAGCAAGTGCCTACGTGGAGGTCGACATGAACCAAGGAACAACAAAAGATGAAGGAGGATGGGAGCGAAAAATTGGGAGTGAGAATCCCAGCAAGATAAGAAGGAGCTGGAATTTACTGAGTTGCTAAATTGAGGACTGTTGGAAAACTTTGAAGGTCAGGTTCTCACACCTGTGATTAACCAATTATATGTTAGTTGTTAAGGGCCTCACAGACATGTATCCAATCACAGTGTGCCAAGTTAGTGCAAACAACTTTAAGAAATAGTATATGAAGAGTTAGTTTTCGATAATAAATGGCTTTGTCTGATCACATTGATCTCCGACTGAGTCCACTCCGCGACAACAATCCTTTCTTAATTCAAAAATCATTCTTGTACTTATCAGTACCTCAGCATGCCAGTAAAAAGTGGTATTTGGTTCTCTGTTAAGCTCTAAGGACTATCAACAACTGGTAGAGAGCTATGAAGTGACTGGAAATTGCCAATTGCTTTCATTTCAGATGAGGCAATAGCTTCTGAAGATGGTTAATACTCAGCTTTGTAGTACCAAAGGTTTTATCTCCTGTATGATCTACACTTTTAAAAATACTTAAAATGATGTAAGCAAAGGAAAGAAATCCTTCTTCTTCAAGCTACTCAACATTAATGGTTCAAAGAATAATGAGTTTTCACCAGACCATGTTATCGATTTTATAGATTGAAAGAGAGAAGGAAATCTTCAGGCTTTTTGAAGAGCAGAAAAGATACAAACTGATCAGCCAACAGCAGGAAGAACCTATGAGTTTATCCAGCTTCCAAGTGCTCCAGTAACACAAACAAAACTTTATAGTACAGCAGCAAAGTTCTCCTGCTTTGTACACAGCTCTGCTAGCAATGTTGCACTTCGATCCAGTAGCACAAAGAATCTCCATTAACAAGGCAGGTTAAACAAATAATCTCTTTTTAATGCATGGGCAATATATCTTCATAATCCTAATTTTGACAGATCTCAACTGGTGGACATTCATAGGGTTGGCTTAGCCTTAAACAAAAGAAATGTAATATCTATATTAAAATATGCTCCAGTATTTGCCTTGCACTTGTATAAATCAGACTTGCTTACTTCTTGCCTTTTCTCAGTCTCTCTGCACCAATTGTCTTCCACTCAGTCAGCTATAGCAAACCCAGCCACACAGGCAAGATAGGATGGTCATGATCCTACAGTGCCTGCTGTCTTGGAAGAATCTCTGGCATCCTTTCACAGTAATTTTTCAGCCCATTTCTGAAGCTCAGGTGATCTGTTAAATTTAGTAAACTTATTAAGCCTTTGTACTTTGTGAAGTGCTGGGTAGGTAAATGGGGCTAAATTAGTTCTGAAGGGGGAAATTCAGAAGATTTTGAGACTAGTGTGAAAAGTTTTGGCTGAAACAGGCATTCTGGTCTGGGTCTGAGGGATGCAATTACTCACTAAAAGCGCTATGCCAATGGAAGGTCCTATGTGTATCTATAATTTAATCCTAATTCTTAAGCTTGAATAATAGTATTATGTGTAAAATTGTATGGGAAACAGTATATCACAACCACTGCAGACAGAATGGGTAGGAGCATGAGATTAACATACCTGAGTAATACATAAGGCAGTACAAGCCAACTACTTAGACTAAGGAATTTCTATGATCAGACTATATCAGGTGCGCGAGAAAGAGCTGAGTCAAGGCTTTAGAGGGGCAAAAAGTTAGAAGAAACCACATAATTGCCAAGCAGATATAAACATAATCTTTGCTTCATTTAGGTTGCAAGAAAACAGTGTAATCATATCCAATGGCATTTTTATAGATTAAAATGTTTCATAATATTGATTGAACTAGTAAAAGATGTTTCTGTCACCCCAAATATGTTCTTCTGCCCTTGAAGAATGTGCCTGTAAAGCTTCCCATCTGAGATATTCAAACATTTATACTTCTTGAAAATAATTTTTTTAACTTCAGTAAATTATGTAAGATTTCTGCACTAAAATATTTAATTTCCCTACCTGGAATTTTTCTACTTTTTACTTTGCATTCACATTCCTTTATACATATTTCTTACAAGTCACAGCAGCCCATGCAATTTCTATGTCACATTTGCATGTCATGATTTTTATTTACATGATTATTTTGTTAAGTCAAATTATTTTCATCTTGTTTTCACAGAAATCCAATTGCTTTCAACCTGGGTGTTTTGCCAAGTAATACCAGGAGATCAACAAATCTAAACATAGTTATTCAGAAAAAAGAAAAACAACAGATATGTGCTTCCTTCTTGACTATCTTCTTTGACTGATAACAAACAGAAAATTTCCAGTACAGCTGCATCCATACCATGGATGCTTTGTTGTTAGTCTACTGTGATTATATATCTCCCTAGTGTCAAAAGCATGCATTTTACTGCCCTGCTTTAATTCCTTATATGTCCTGACTTTATTTAAAGGAAAATTAAAAAAAGAAAATAAAATAGAGAAATCATTCTTTGCTTCTTGTTCAGCAAAATACTGAACAGGACATAGAATCATAAAATCACAGAATAGCTAGGGTTGGAAAGGACCTTAAGATCATCCAGTTCCAACCCCGCTGATATCTCCCTGAGGAAAGAAAAAAAATAACTAAGGAATTAATTTTAAGGACAGAACATGCAAAGGAACATTGCTGAGAAGGTATAAAGCACATCTTACTCTGTTTCAGAGCTTACTAATATTCAGCATAAGAATGTGGAACACAAAAAATAAAAAGACACAAGAAACAAAAGAAGAAGGCTGAAAGAAAATGCCTGGTTTATCAAAGTACAGTACAAAAGTAGCATAGTCTTGTGGTCTGAGAAAGAGCAGGGAACTCCTACAGTCTCACGCTGTCTCCAAACGCAACATCCTTCACGTTTCTGTTTCCCAAGTGAGATAATAACTAACTGGGTCCAAAAAGAACTTCCTCTCCTCTGTTCTTGGTAGTGCGCAGGTATACAGACGATGAACTCACTGAGGAACTGGTTACTCTAATTGACAGGAAGACACCTGCAAGCTGGATGAAAACAATTGCTTTGAAGGAACAGAGAAATTCCTCATCCAGGCAGTGCTTATGACAAAGTTCATAAGTTGTGCTTCACAAATTCTTCCCTGGACTGTCACATGTGAGTAAATTTTTTTATGTTCTAAAATCACAAAAGACTGATTGCACATTATCCCTTCCTAAATCACAGAAAGCCAAGTAATCCATGCTGATATGTGGACTCCATGTGATTCAGAAATGTGCTCCCAACCTAATCACCTTGCAATAATGTAGGTGTTAAAGTGCCTCAGCAGCCATCTCAAATGATAGATAAATTCAGGGTCTCTTAGTAATTCGGAGTTCTTCCAGTGAGGACACTATAACCACATACTCTTTGGAGAACAGTAACATACAAATGCCAGTGATCTCCTTGAGACTAAATAAACCAGATACAGTGGATGGAGATAAATTTTGAGTCATTACGCTCTTTTTTTCTGTACTCTGATGGCAGGAAATGTCTTTAAAATCAATGCAAATATAAAATATGAAGTCCCTGTTTATAGAGCCAAGAAATGCAAAGGAGCTAGCTCTATTGCAAAAATTATCAGGTTCAATGAATACATGGAGGTAAGCAAATTAAGTTGCACAAAACCAAACTACATAAGCAATGGGACGGAGAGCAATTTGACTATTCCAGGTATGTCACCAGCAGAAAGTGACCTGTCAAACACCTCTTGATGTCTTTGTTGCTCCTGTTATAAACTAGAACAACCAGAAGTCAACGCAGAGGAGCAGTTTTCCTAGTTCCTTGATTTTTTCCCCCTATATCCAATCTCCTCCTCTGCTTTGCATCTCCTATCTTCTACTACAACAAAATGTGCTACTATTATGAAACAGTTGGTGTTTCTGTTTGCTTTTCTTGAGCAGGGGTGGATGAAACAGAAGGGATAGAGCTGGGGAGAGAACAGGAACCGAGGCCTATTTTGCCAGTTGAATTTTGGTGCAGGAACACCCACAAAGCTCTGTTCTGCTGTACAGGCTGGCCAAGTCTGATTTCTACCATTTCTTCCTCCTCATGTTTGCCTTTTTCAAAAGCTCTTTTTAATCTTTTGTGTATAAGACACCAAGTCCTTACTGCATAACTTGGAAATAGGTTCCTCCACCTCCCCAGGCTTTGATTTCTTTTTTCTGCTGGATTTTGTTTTTCATTTTAACAGTGTTCAGTACTCTCTAGCTCTATCACCATCTACAATGCTCTTTGGGTCATGCTTTAGGAATATTTACAACGCATGAACTTCACAGCCATCATCCACTAAACTTCCATTTATTCTTGACAGATGGAAACAGACTATAAAATCTACTGATATCAATGCAGCAGACATGCATCAGCTGCAAAAATAAAAGCCATTTTCCATTTCCTCGCATAACAAAGCAAACCCTATTTCAACTAATGTTTCGGCTCAGGAAAGATTCTGAGATGGACTTTTCATGGTTAAACAAGCCAAAAAATTCCCTGCCTCTCTCTAGAGAGATATTCTCAACTATGGTGTCCCTGCCCATGACAAGGGGTTAGAACTAGATGATCTTAAGGTCCATTCCAACCCTAACTATTCTATGATTCTATCTTCACAAAAACAAAATACAAGAAATTCCAGTTATATGAAAATGCTGAAAAGTTAGAGATTAAAAAGTTGCTATCCATGTTTAGATGATTTCTCAAGCAACCAATGAAATAATTCAAGCTAAAGGGAGCATCTACATTAATTTTATTGGAGATATATTACACCATTATGGCTTCACTACTTGTTATGTGTCACAGCAGAATAGAAGCACCTGAATTGTGTTGCAGCATAGATTAAGAAGTTAAAGCAAACTATCACTGCAAATAGCCCATGCTATAGGGAGAACAACAAAATAGATTGATGGTATGAGCAGAGATGTGCTGTCTTTAGAGGGGAACTTCAAATTAAATTTCAAGTCTGAGCTCATTTGAAATTTGAGAAGCTGGGATCAGAGTCTGAGGGTGCCCTTGTGCCAGTGTTTGCTGCATTGTGCTCTTTGTCATACTGAGAACACTTACAAAACTTTTGAAATAATAAATGACCATCATAAAATTATATAGTACTGCAAGAGCCATCTGGCACAAGAAAAGCAAACAGATCTTTGACTGCTGGTCACAAGCACATTTTCTACTACTTTTATAGTGTACATCATTTTTTCTTCACTACTGGTACCCTGTCAGAATGTTTAAAATAAATTTACAGTGCTTTTGTCCTTTTATTTTCTTTTGCCTAAGCTTGTCACCTTTCCATTCACGCTTTCTGCACACAGCATAACTCATCATAGCTGGGCTGTTTGTTTGCTTTTTTTCATAAGCATTGACATTACAGTCAACTTCAGGCTGGGGACAGAATTTGCTTGAAAGAGAACTGTGCTTTTTGGAACAAGGAATATGGCAACATCCTGACTGAATTTTTTCCCTTTCCCAATAATGATCTATGTTTGGAAATGTCAGTGTTTGAAAAATGCTTGCAGGAATTACTACATGACCATCAGAGTTGGGAATTTATGGATCCTTACTGTTCATTTGGGAGAAATGCTAGAAGTTACAATCTCATGACCTCTCACTGGTGTGACCAAACTCTGTGTTGAACAAAGGTTATGAATATTTACATATGAAGGTACAGAATATGGCAACTCATGAGTTTTCTTCTTTCATTTCTACCATAAAAAAGACATATTAAATTCAGAATCAGAATGCAAATATTTGATTTTATCTTATACCCCTTCTCTTGGCTTAAAGAAATTCTCTATATTATTGCTTTTACCTGTTAATTTTCTTAGTCATGTAAGACAGAATAACCTGCAGTTTTGCCTAGAGGACCTCACAATCACATCAGTTCAGCCATGTCTGTATGCAAAGAAGGAGAATATTGTAATGTCAAGCATAAACTGTGGTTAATTATTTAAGCTGTAAGTAACTTTTAAGAAACAAAGAGTATATTAAGCACAGGGATTAACACTACCTCAGGACATTCCCTGCTAAAATAAGTCTGCTTTATAGCAGATAAAATTATAGCCTCAAACTACTTGATAATTCAGCTTTAATGTTTCCAGTTTGTCAAATTTTAATACTAAATGAGTGTGAAATTTCAGCCAGAGGTAAAGCAAAGTTTCAAGACTAGAAAGTTGCAGCTAACAAAGGGAATAAAATAAGGATTTATGGAAGTAGGTTCTTGATGTATTGGGTGTTTGTATTTTGACTGTGAGCCAAAAGAAAAATTATTATAAAAAAGGAAACATATGGCTAGTTATAATCAAGGAATTCATAGGTCAGTTATTTTGCCCTTTTTCAGGTTAGGAGCATAGAAACTCATGGTGGTCAGTTCAGTATGTGCTATATGTGAGATTTCTAACTTAAGAGTTCAGTGATGCAGGATGAAATTCTGGCTTCATTGAATCCACAGTAAAACTCCCATCTACAGCATTTATATCGCACTGCAGTAATATCTCTCCTCCTCAGAGATATTATGACTTTGCCCTCCCACCAGTCCAATGTAATTGTTTTACAATAGGAATTTAATATCTCTGAACAGATAACTCTACATTATTCTAGTCAAAGTCTTCCAAGATATTCTTATATGTCAGTGAGACACTGGCACTTTAAAGGCATGTGCAGGTTTCAGCCAAAAGCATAGTGCCAAAATATACACTGGAATAGCTACTGTCATTTAAAAAGGTCCAGGAAGACTGAATAATTTCAAAATCCAATCAGAAAAGGGAAAGTGGAATCAGGCTAAGTATTTTCTCTATTAAGCAATGAACCTCTGCTTAGAGCACTAAGATGAAACATCCTCTTCCTTGATGAAGGATGATGATCTTCCTTGATGATCCTCCATCCTCATGCACCATCCCTCCAAGACAGCACCATAAACTTTATAGGGAACTCTGAATTAGGACCTCTTAATATCTCACTTCTTCCTTTAATATCTTATCTAGTTTATATATAATATTTAAATATTCACTAGAACAAGGAAAGGAACCCCAGCAGCCTCTTTTCTAGCAATGTGTCCTGACCTTGTTCTGTTTCTACCCCATGCAGTCTCTGTGCCTAGGAAACAGGGAGTGGAAATTCACAGAGGTCTAGCAGGATCTTGTAGTGTTGATGTTTCCCAAATAATATCATTAAATATTTTCAAGCATCTCTGTGACTCTGCACCACCAGCACTTTATGGTAGATGTCACCTGGATACAGATGGTGTATTTAGAAGTGGTGTGGATGACAAATCTGACATCAAAAGGAAATCTTTTTCCACTAAAGAATTACATTTATGATTTTTTGGCCCAAGACTTGAAACTTGGATGCTGCACAGCCCCTTCATTCCTAATCCTGACAAACACTAAAATCATTGAATGGAACAAGCTGCTATATCTATCTGTTATATCTCTCTGTTGGGCCTTCTGGAAGTTTTAACAGGCCAGCTCCTGATGCCTCTTTTTTATGGATATGAAAATCAACCTCTGTCTAAAGTATCTAGTTAATGCTTTCTATCTACTTATGGCAGGAACAAAGTTCAAATAAACCCTTGTTTGAGTAAATTTCGTATTGAAACTATTCATCAGCAATATATTCTAAATGGCCTTCAAATTCTTCCAGGGTTGAAAACTTTTACAGTTTCAGGTAGGGAACAATACACGGCAGCTGGCTATCACAAAACCCCCCTTGTTCATGAGTTTCTGTCTTGCTCAGCACCTGGGTGAAGTCACAGAGGAGACTAAATAACAACTGGGACTTCATTGCCCTCCATACATTGCAGGTAGAACTCGCCACGATACAGAAGGCCACATTTTGGCTGTACTTTATTCCTAGTGCCTGGCAGGCATGGGGCTGTGGATGGAAGTGAACAAAGCATGAGTCATCATGGGGGAGAGGGAAGTGCGGTGTTGTGAGTGGGAGGAAGCATTTGGATGAGCTGGCAGAAGCTGTGACTGCCGCAGGACACAATGATCAGTCATTACTCCTGAACTCAGTAGCACCAGTGGCCTGAAATAATTCTTTACTTCCCTTGCCTGATGACTGTATGCTCCCTGGTAAATGTGGATGTCTCCATGGTCTTCTCTGAACTAGTTAACTTCTGACTGTAACTTTGGATTGTGAAGGAGTTAGGGCCACCTCTGATATGGCAAGTATTGCAGGATCCACCAAAGTCCTGTCACCAGGCAAGGACTCTTCGAATGGCTAAGAGGATGTTTGTTAAGATCCACTGCATGGACTTCAGGTCTTTTCTTTAGTTCTGTTTGAGGGTGGACTATACCTAGGGTATTTGTGAGCACAGGGAAAGGGCTGACAGTCTCTGATGATGTCTATCAGAAATGTTTTCCCTGCAGGTGCAGAAGCAGATCAGCCCAGTGTGATAACCACTTTTTCTGCTGTATTAGGTGAGAGCTTGCAACACAGCACGATGGGGACAAGAATCCCTGTAAGTCATCCTAGCTGCAAGTCTATCCCAGTACCTATATGCCTACCACATGTATCTTATGAGATGGAGACACACATCTTCAACATTTGCATGGCAATTCTGACACTGAAGAGAGGCAAGTGGACCTCACATTGCAGGGCCTTGGCTCAATGGCAAGGCGTAAGGTGAGGGATCAGCCCTACACCTATTTCTCTGCTGTGCTGCATGTTTTCCTTTGGCTGCACCTTACCATCCCAAGGGGTCTGCAATGTCTTCCTTAATTGTGGTGAAAGCAAGAACCATGGAAGCACCAGAAACAAGCATTTCCCTCAGCTTGAGCTCTTTACTTTATAAAAGCTGCCTTCATCCCTTGTGGCAGCTTGTCAGAATTAGAATCAAGTGACCTTAAGTGTGTTTATCTTTTTATTATGCAAGTAGCCACATTGCAGGATCCTCTGATTTCTTTTTGTGACTTAATCCTTGTAACTGAATTACAGAGCTCTCCTAGAAATAGACTCAATAGAAACTTAGGAATAGTAATAATTACAAACCTCCTGAGCTTTCCAGTCTCCCAAATTAACATATGTTTTAATTAGCTATTGGTACTTAATTCACTCCTAGAGGCAGTTCATCTAAACCATTGCAAAATTATTTTAATGTTATTTCCATTTGTGCATCAGAGTATGAAATTAATGCTTAAAATATATCTAGAAAGTTCATATTTTTCGTTCACATTCTCACAATGGAGTTTCAGAGGGAAAAGGAAGAGAAAGGCGATTTTCATTTTACCTACAATTTACCAGGGCAGCGCAGAATAAATTCGGTGCTTAACAGCCCCACCTCCTGGTGAAAAACAAGGAGAAAACAAAAAACTGGGGGTTTTGCTGGGGACGTACATTCCCTGGCGATTTTTGCGAGCTCTAGCTTACGTAACGGAAACGCTTTTCTTTTTCACTTTTGCACTTTTGCATGACAGCTCTGGAGCGTGTTTAGAGCTTTTCTTTTTTTTTTTTTTTTACTTTTACCCTGTATTCCCTCTTTTCTTTTTTTTCCTCAGTTTTCAGGGATATTTTAATCTTTGCTTGTCTCCTTCATGACTCCTTTAAAAATAGCTGAGAAATCCATTCTTTGTCCTTTTATGCCTCCCCATAGAGAAATCCAATGCTACAAATCAGGAAAAGCACAGCAGGGTTTGGGAATTTCTGAAGCTATTGCTGCGTACAGTGCCTCCAGCAGTTAAAGCATTACACAATGTGGAATTCCAAGATGGTGTAAAACTTGGAGAATAAATCATTAGGTGTCAGAAAACGATGGTACAATAGCGTGGATCAGGCTGCACCTGCCTTTAGAAAGGACAATCCCTGTGTGGCTCTCTTTTCTTTGCAAAAGTCTATATTTCCAGTTCATTTTCTTTCACAATAGCCTCCTAATAGCAACTTTAATACTTTTTGTCTTCCTCCACTGATTCTTTGCCTTCAGAAGTGGAATTATAAAACTGATATGAACCCAGAATGCTTAATAACAAGAAATGGGATGCCAGCATTTGGGGAGATGAAAACAACCTACATTCAATCCTTGAAAGTGTCATAAGGACAACGAAAAGGTCAGTGACTTCATTGCTAAACAGAGTATGTAAGAAAGGAGTGTGGCATGCTCAAGAAGATGGGCTAGATGCTTCACAGTGAAAGGCACATTTGGTATAAATCATGGGCAAGCTTGCTTAAGATCTGCCACTTTTACTTCTCTGATTCAGTCTCTGCTTCAACCTCTGTGCCATCTTAGGCTTGCCAGCAGTTCTCTCCCCCAGTTACCTGTCAGCCCTCATCTTTTGCAGCCTAAGGATTCCCATCACTATGGCTGGCCCTGCAGCATCTTGCAGAGGGAAGACTTTGTTTTGCAGCGAGCTGCCTTATGAGCAAACTTCTGAAGAGCAAGAGAAGTGATGAAACCTCAACCTACCTTATACAACCTGATGGGCAGTTGGCATCTGGTCAGGGTGGGCAGTGGCAACAAGGTAGTTATATTCTGGAATTAAATGCAAATTAGAACATGGTAAGGAATGCATTTTAAAGCATCACAGACAGAAGGAATGATGTGCTTTTACAGGTATCGGCTAGTGCATTTCTAATGGCATCTGTCCATCAAATGCGTGTTTTAGTTTCATCACTTATCTGTAGGGTTAAAATGCCTCAGCTAATGCTTTCCAACAATATGCCTTTAAATACTAATCAAGATTAAGCCTGAAGCACACACAACACATTAGCATGCAGGAGAAACCTTTTCCACAGGCATCTGAAAGGGGCAAAGCAGCCCTGGGCCCAGAATTGGGCCTCACATAATTGTTATTCTATTTGGAAGCTTAAAAAGTGCTGCATTAAATTTCAGGAACTATTGATTGCTCTTGAGGTGGTTATGCAAACTCAATTATGGGGTTTTGTTTTAGGGAAAGGAGTAAGAGAGAAAAAATGAGTACATGCCAGGATTTAAGAGAAAATACACGTGACTGAGAGGCAGAGCAATGTCATGAGAGCATGACTTCAAAGATTGAAGCCCCATCTAGCCAAATCCTTTTCGTTGATCAGACATCACTTCACACGTTGCTTGAGGCTGCTTCAAAGAGTGTTCTAGCTTTGTTCACCTCCTTTTCATTGTACAGACAGCTCTCTACGGTTTGCTGTTTATTCTAGTTTAACAAATGAATTAAATCACTGGGGAAGAAGAAAGAGAGGGAGGGGATACCTGAAGGTTGAATTGAATCTTTTATCTTGTTTAAAAGGTTGTCTACAGAATAGAATAAATAGAAGTGTTATTAGGATGTGGGCTTCAGTTCTGACAGCTTCTAAACATATAAGCACATGGAATAATGTGGTGCTTAAATAGCTTGCCAAAATAGGCCAACTTGATTCACCTCTCACAGAAGCAAACTCCAAGAATATTGCACCTCATCTACTTTACCTACAACATTTCCCACCAGTTCAAGAACCAAAGTGAGGTCCAGTTCAGCCCATACTGGCAGAGAATAAAAGCCTGATAGGACTGGAATAACTGGTAATGTTGACTCACCTCCCAGTGACAGAAATCACTCCCATGTCAAGTATTAGATTCCTTGGATGTGTCATCAACGATATTTAGGAAAGACACTGAAAATGAACGATGCATCTTCTCATCTCTTGCTGGACTCTTCAGGGAGCCTGTAGCATTGCTTCCATGCTGCTCTTAGCCATATATATAAAAGGGGAGTTGGTTTTTCCAGGCTGTCAGGACAAAGTCTCTAAACGAGCACTAAGTTCACACAAACCTCTCTGTTAGTGCCCACAAACCTCTCTGTTAGTGCCTGGGGCTGGTAAAGGGGAAATAGCAGCAAGACTCAAGAATTTAAGGAATGAATATGAAGGCTGTATATAACTGAAGCAAAAGAAAATGTGCAAGGAAAAACACAATCACCAGTATTATTTGTGTGTTAGAGCTTCTAGAACACAACAGGGAGAACAGTTTATAACTAATAAACTAAGAAACAGAAGTATTTTTGCTCAAAAGAATGTGCATAATCTTACAAAGTAATCAGTTAATAAATTGTTTATGAGCATCTCATTGCAGTATTGGACCTTTGAGCTGTGTTGGATTACTACATGAAAGCATTGGGATTGCTGTGCAGACCCAATCATAGTAAAAATTTAATCAAAGGAATTGTTATGTGAGTAACAAATAAACAATTCAAACAGTTTATGATTTCATGGTAAACACCGTTTTAATAGTTGCTCCCTAATATTCAATTCTTTGGGCTTATTATTCCATTCACAAATGTTTTTTGTCATTTACTCAATTTGAGTGTAGATCTATTGTAATTTTTCACTGAGGAAATACAATTAATAAATTAAGAATTATCAATAATTAATATATATAAATAATATATAACTGTTAATAAATTAATAATAATGCCAGTGGGTAAGAATTGAAAGCAATTACAAAGTAATTTCATTCAAAGTGGAGAAAGTATTAGGAAGGATTAGAAGACAGTGCTGCCAGCAATGTTTCCTGTGGCTGTGAGGAAGCCATGCCACTTTGGGATAACTTTACAGCCCCTTTTGATTCATCATTTACTTACCCACTTCTAACTTTGTAATGTCACACATTCTTTCAGAGGATTCCCCAAAATCCACCTGTCCTTGTAAATCTAATGAGAAAGACTGGGCTGATGGTAGAAAAACTAATCAGCTTTCATCAGGGGGAACAGACCTGGGTTTTTTTTCCCTCAGATGCATGATCAAGGCCTGAGTTCTGCTGACGTTCTTTATAATATCTTTTCATTTTAAAAATTCCTTAACAATCCCTCCAGATTTTCACACTGTGAAAGATAACACCAGGTTAAACTGAACAATGTTGTGATAGCTTTAATGAAACTGGATATACTGGGAGAAAATTTCAACCTCCTTTCCAAAGTAAACAGGTCTTTTTGTTTGAGTTTGAGGAGCAAATATTTTTGATTAAATGATCTTTCTTCACACTGCTGTGTACCAGATAAAATGGGTTTTTTTCAACCTATTCTTTATCAGACCAGAGAACAATGAGGTTGTGAGAACTGACTGTCCCATTGCACTGTTGCATTCCTCACTGGCTGTGACAGAATGAAATTTTTCATGTGAGAATTCCATAAGCATTTTTCATTATGTTTCTTCATAGAATCACAGAATTATAGAATAATTAGGGTCACACAGGACCTTAAGATCATCCAGTTCCAACCTCCCAGTCATGGGCAGGGATACCCCACACTAAACCATGCCACCCAAGGCCTCATCCAACCTGGCCTTGAACACCGCCAAGGATGGAGCATTCACAACCTCCCTGGGCAACCCATTCCAGTGCCTCACCACCCTCTCAGTAAAGAATTTCTTCCTTAGATCCAATCTAAACTTCCCCTGTTTAAGTTTGAACCCATTACCCCTTGTCCTGTCACTACAGTCCCTAATAAAGAGTCCCTCTCCAGCATCCATGTAGGCCCCCCTCAGATACTGGAAGGCTGCTTGAGGTCTCCACGCAGCCTTCTCTTCTCCAGGCTGAACAACTCCAACTTTCTCAGCCTGTCTCCATACGGGAGGCGCTCCAGTCCCTGATCATCCTCGTGGCCCTCCTCTGCACTTGTTCCAACAGTTCCATGTCCTTTTCATGTTGAGGACACCAGAACTGTACACAATACTCCAAGTGAGGTCTCCCGAGAGCAGAGTAGAGGGGCAGGATCACCTCCTTCGACCTGCTGGTCACGCTCTTCTTGATGCAGCCCAGGATACGGTTGGCTTTCTGGGCTGCGAGCGCACACTGCAGCCGGTTCATGTTCATTTTCTCATTGACCAACACCCCCAAGTCCTTCTCTGCAGGGCTGCTCTGAATCTCTTCTCTGCCCAACCTGTAGCTGTGCCTGGGATTGCTGCGACCCAGGTGTAGGACCTTGCACGTGGCATGGTTAAACTTCATAAGGTTGGCATCAGCCCACCTCACAAGCGTGTCGAGGTCCCTCTGGATGGCATTATATTAGTTCAGCCTATTAATTAAATATTTTGACTGTTTATCAGCGCTGAAAAGAGGAATCTTTCTCAATATGACCCTCTTCATATTGAAATATGTGGCTTGAGACTAAGCAGACGGACAACAAGGGCAGCATGTTTGGGAGAGAGAAGTAGCTTTGGGAAATGCTGTTTGCAGTCCCAACTCCCGTACACATGTAAGGAACTGTGTTATTCAAACACCACACGTCTTCTTCCAGTACGACTGAAAGCTTCTGCTGTTTCACTTGCACTCATATCTGGTGGATGAAATTGTAGGAGCAGTTACCACCTTCTTCTTATCCCAGCCTTGTTGGCATTAACCATGGCCAAGGCAGGGTTAAGAAGTTCAGCTCTCCCAGGCCTCTCCTTCATCCCAGGTCATAACCCAAGAGCTGTTTTAATTTCAGCTACCTGTGAGGACTCAAAAATACAGTGAGAGTTCCATGCTCAGAAGCGTGGAGGTAGCCCGGAGCATCCTTTGACATGCAACTAGTGACTGAAACAAAAGTAGTACAGGCAGTGAATAAAAACCAGCATGCATGTGCCTTCAAGAGTGCTGCATTTCTATGCCCTGTTGTTCATTTGGATGGACAAAGGAATGAAAGTGTTCAACTAATGCTCTGCTGATGAGCTTTTCCGTATGTGGCTTTGAGACTTGGCTAACTTGCTAAGCTGAACTGTCTGGGTCTAAAGTGATATAAGTACTAAATTACATTGTAAAATAATTTTTATTCAGGTTCTGAAATCAGCCAGCAATTTTTTAAAGTTGTCCTGTGGTGGTGTGGTTTAAGCCCAGCCAGCAACCCAGAACCATGCAGCCACTCACTCACTCCCCCCCTTCCTTCCTCCGCTCCCGGAGGGATGGAGAGGAGAATGAATTGAAAGAATGCAACTCCCATGGGTTGAGATAAGAACAGTCCAGTAACTAAGGTATAACACAAACCACTACTGCTACCACCAATAATAATAATGATAAGGAAAATAACAAGGGAAGAGAATACAACCGCTAAACACCCGCTGACCCATACCCAGCCCGACCAGAGCAGTGGTCTAGCACTTCTGGGTCTGCCCCCAGTTTATATACTGGGCATGACATGCTGTGGTATGGAATACCTCTTTGGCTAGTTTGGGTCAGGTGTCCTGTCTCTGCTTCCTCCTGGCTTCCCCTCCTCCCTGGCAGAGCATGAGACTCAGAAAGTCCTTGGTCAGAGTAAACATTACTGAGCAGCAACTAAAAACATCGGTGTTATCAGCGCTGTTCCCAGGCCAAAAGTCAAAAACACAGCACTGCACCAGCTACTAAGGAGAAGAATGATTGCCACTGCTGAACCCAGGACGTGTAGAAGCTTAGAAAATAAGAGCAGCAGAACTTGGGTGCATCAAAACCGTTTTGAATGGGTTGACAAATGTGAAGATAGGTAAACTGAATTTGATTTGATTTCAAATGAAATTAAAAGGACAGAGGTTGAAAATAAAGTTTTTAATTACAGGTAAAAGATATATGGAAGTTCTTGTCAAAGATGAGATACCGGAAAAGGCTGGAAAAGATGTCTGTAAGGTGTTCCTAAGTGAAAAACCATGTCAGCCTTAGGAAATCCCCTCAGATGAAAGTAGTTTCAGGATGCAAGAATCATAACTAATAGGTCTGTTCATATGATTTGATGGTTTGAAAGGGGGAGATGACAATAGGAGGCAAAAAAAGAAAGACTCTAAGTCACGTAGTGATATGGAAAGATGGGAAAAGACTGTTTTCAGTAGACTCACACCTGTGTAAATGCACTCATGCCTTCTGTCATCGCTCTCCTTCACCTTTTAACATTCTGAAGGCTCTAAGCCTTTTTGTTTTTTCTTCCAAGTCTTATATTTGCTTTGATAGGATGGGTAGTGGTGTGTGGCTTGTAGGCTGCATGAATGAACACATTAAATCTTGCAGGCTGTTTTATGCAAAGCATCTGTTACAGAATTGCGTGTGATTGCCGTGGATGGGGTTCACTAATGTGGGTGCTTCTGCACCAGCTCAGGCTGTAAACAGCAAATAAGAGATCTAGTCAATCCAGAGTGTGGGGGAGAGTAAAAGGAAGATTCACCCCAGATGAGAGGATTCCCTAGCTTATGTTTTTCCCTTGACGCATGTGTGTTTTAAAGCTTGGATCTCACCCTCTGTTTTTACAGCTTACTCAAGTTAATTTCAAGCATGTCTACCTCTTTAGTTCAGTTCAGAAGAAACTCCTTTTGCAAACACAGGCCATTACAGAAAGTTGTGCTCCATTGACTTGGCTACAGTTCTGTGGGGCAGCTGCTGCTGTTGTCACTACAGGGTCTTGCCAACTTCCCTACCTCTTGTTTGTGTTTTGATTCATAATTCATGTGGAGAGAAATCTAATCTAACAAAAAAATTAAGACTTATGCTTTTTACTGCATTTTTTTTTTTCTTTTCAACTTTGCAGAAAACCATTGTTGTTTTATGACAAATCTCTCACTATGACTATAAAAAATTAGAGGTGGTGAGAAGTGTTCCTGCTCAATTCTGAAGGAAATTCCCTTTTATGCTTTTTCCTTTCTTCTAAACGAGAAGACTAACCAGGGAGGC
Organism: Psittacula echo; assembly: GCF_963264785.1. NCBI lineage: Eukaryota > Metazoa > Chordata > Aves > Psittaciformes > Psittacidae > Psittacula > Psittacula echo. Next base: position 152,291,037 of record NC_137737.1, on the reverse strand, counting down.
AGGTGCTAGGCAGGAAATAGTCAAGCACACAAGCATTTAAGAAGAGACAGTTGACTTCCACTGAGCTTTCTTCCACCTGATTGTTAATCCTTCTTTCAGACTCCCTGGGAATCAGTACTTGCTGCAGGCACTCTTTTATTTGGAAAAAATTCCATAAAGTTTATGAGAAAAAATGGATGAAAAGAATGTCCCCAAAATAGTTCCCTTCAAACCTCACCAGAATTTTGATATGGGTGAATTAAACCTAAATAGACTTTCTGGATGATGAACATAAAGGGCACGATACCCTCTACTGTGCAGTAGAACATGTTCTCTCACAAACAGAAAACAATTGCTTTTTGAAATGTCAGAGGCTATCCACAAAGTTTTACACACTTCCAGACACAAATACACCTTTATACTGGATATTATTATTTTTGTCTCATTTGTTGATACTGTCCAAGCTCATAATACAAGGACAACAAGTCTTGAATTTGAAGATACTTACATTAGTACAATCATTATGGCCCAAGTGATCTCATATCACCTTTCTAATCTATGAGTGATCTCATATCTGAATGATCTCATATAAGCTTTCTAATCTTCCTCTGAAGTCTTGCTCAAACACTATGATACAATACTTAGAAAGGAAGTAGACAGATGAGAAACTGGGATCAGCAAGAGATTTCTTTTCTAATTATATGGGTTGTTTCCAAAGGTGAGAACTCAGTCTAGAAGTAAGAGTACTGTTATCTTTGGTAATACAGTAGGAAGTAGTATTCGTGGTACATCACCAACAAAGATGTTAAACAGTGGTTGTCCCAATACCCACCTCTGAGGAGCAGCACTTGTCACTAGACTTCACTTGTACATTGAGCCACTGACCACAACTCTCTGAGTGTGACCCTCCAGCCAATGCCTTATCCACCGAGTGGTCCATCTGTCAAATCTCTGTCTCTCCAGTTTAAAGACAAGAATGTCATGTGGGACAGTGTTAAATACCATGCACAACTCCAGGTAGATGATGTCAGTCACTCATCCCTTATCCAGCAAAGTTCTAAGCCCAGCCATGAGATTTTTTGGACATGATTTGCCCTTGCTAAGCCATGCTGGCTGTCTCAAATCACCTTATTTTCTATGTGCCTTGGCACAGTTTCCAGGAGAATCTGCTTCATGATGTTGCCAGGCACAGAGGTGAGACTGACCAATCTGTAGTTCCCTGCATCTTCTTTTTTTCCTTCTGTAAAAATGGGCGTTATATTTTCCCCTTTGTTATTGAGAGTGGACTTTCATCCAGAGGTGGATGTAAGAGAGCCAAGGTTTACAGGAAGACGTGGTATTTTTTATTATGCCAGCTAGTACAAGTGGAAAAACCCAAAAACTTCATCCTACAGACCTTTTCTGTGTCAGCTCTTAGTGTTATGTCAGTAACTTCCACCTCATCATGTCAGTGTTGTCACAGTAAAACTAAGGTTAATTACGGGCATTGTACTGCCTACTTCAACCTGGCCAAGGCAGGTCTTATAGGCAGAATTATTCTATTGTTGGTACCCCAGGACCAGCTGGAGTTGATGATAGTGACACAAGTAACTACTGGCATAAAGAAAAGATTTGGAGGTGCATGCAGAGAGGAAACAGGAGTGCTAAAGAGATTTCATTTCTCTGTTTCTTTCCTCTCTCTTGAAAAAAAAGATCCCTAGAGGAACATTTAAGATACACCATAAATCTATGTAGGCAAACTTTGGTCTACATAGAAAACTATTTGTATTTGTGAATGCAGTTTTATGAGCCTGCCCTCTGCCTGTAATGCTTATTGCATACTTGCTTGCAGCTGAACTGGCTTAACTATGCCATTACTCAATTGTACCATTTAAATATGTGGGTTGTTTTCTTCTAGAAAATCTTTCAGATTTGTATTCCTTAAAATGAGGGTACTGGAGCACTATGCTCTCCAAATTATGTGAGAAAATTAGATTCTGTCTTGTAGTCTTGTTTGCTTTGACTGAAATTCTGATGTAAATACAACAGTCAAATGTTGTTGGAAGAGTGGTTTTGATGTGGTCTGGGCAGGTTTGTATTTGTTGCCGAACACATGCAGAATTCATGCTGCACTGCAGTAAAGTCTAAAATGCCATTAGAATATATTTGTGACAGCATGAGAAGAAAGGATCAAACTCCAGGATTTTTCTCTGAAACATGAACATTAAGAACATGACAATGAAATAAATGACTGTTCCTTTTTATTTATTTATTTGGTTTTGGCTTTCACATGGAATAAAACAAAGTCATTGTTTTAACTCACGGATTCTCATAAAAATGCATTGCAGTGGTGTCTTTAACCTTTTTGATGAATACTTTCTGCTGTCATTACAAGACTTGATTCTGTCAAAGATTTCCTATTCCTATTGTATATTAAAAAATCCTAGTTTCATCCACAGATTTTTTTTTCTTTTTCCATGAACCACACAGATTGACTGTGACCAACACAGTGCTTGTTTCCTTGCTAACAACTGCATTTTCCCAAGACATAGAAAAGTCTGTAGAGGGAGAAAGAGGCAGAAGAACACTCACTGAAGGGAGGTTGTTATTAATATGGGGACCACTACGCTTCAGTCTGTCACAGCTCTCAGTCATGCATTGATGTACACAACCTAATGAAGCTTCATCCCACTCACTCCTGCATAATTCCTCTCAATGTTGTTAACTGCCTCTTTTAAAGTGACATTATAGTTTGCAGATGCCCTAAAGCTTGCCTGACCAACATATAACAACGAGGCTGAGGCTATCATTTGGAGCAATTTATATCCCTGGCTTACCTGCACCCATCGAAACAAACATAAAGAAATCTCACTGCATCTAAATGTCAGCCTAGGAAAAAGGATGAAAACCAAACATAGGAGGGTAGAACTATAGCCTGAAAACTCACTGATTCTGAAAAGTATTTAGGCACTGTCATGCAGAAGTCATGCAGAAAGTCATTTAGGCACTGTCATGAAGAAGTGGGAGCTTCAAATTTGAATGCCATAGTTAACACACCTTAGTAAGGTATTGAACCAACTAGTGATGGAGAAGGAAGAGAAAACCCCTTAATTTTTTCATTTATTTATTCAGCTATTTTTTTACATATTCATTTGTTCCTTCTATATACATCAAAGGAAATACCAAAAGAAGAACACTGTATAGAGATGTGGTTTCTAGACTGCAGAAAACTGGAACAGATACAAAAAGTTGTTACAAAAATAATTAGAGGGCTGGAATACCTGCCTTCCTGTGGGAGACCTGAAAAACTGAATTAGTTCTGCTTAGCAAAAATGACTGAGAGATGAATTGATTCCAAAATGTTTGCATTAATGAGGAGAAAATAGAGCTCTCTCATCTACTGGAGAAAAACATAACAAGAATTAATGACAACAAACTTCAGACACACAAACTGAAATTGGAATTTTGGTACGTATTTGAAAAATGAGGTTGATTTGCCAAGAGTTTAAAATTCCTAAGGGAGATGCTGCATGCTTTTGTTACGATTGAATGATACACTGATTCTGTCTGACCATTTTCCCTTACAGTCCCTGTCCTTGCATGTTGATAACATTGTTTAAAATACAGATTTGGAAGTCCATAGAAATTTCTCTGCAAAAGAGGACTTTAGTCAAGATTTTTTGAACTCTGGCCCTTCATCTGGTAGCTTATGCTGTGTAAGTCCACATCTGATGGAATTTCCCCTTTGCATTAGACTTTTGTCTCAGATTTTGGTTTTGATAGGCCATGGCTTGGGATAATCACCCCTGTCCAAGCTGCAGGCCAGTCCGATGAATGCTTCATTTGCTCCCCAATTTAATTTATTCCCAAAGATATCCAATCCAGACCAGGAAGGGAATACTTGACCTCAGAAAAAGAGGAAAGTTGCCATGCAAGTTCTCTGCTGACAATGTGCTTAATGATGGGGTCTACTATTCCAGGGGTTTGAAGTCCACTGTTAAATAACCTATCAGGTGCAATCTCAAGTCCTGTTTCCTTGAGCATCAACACTTAATAATGACAACACTTAATAATAAAGGTGCCACTAGAACAGTCATTTCTGCAGGTGGAATTTCAAGGAGCTTGGATGTCAGGACTTATAGGTGCAGGCCAAAGAAACTACAGAATAAAATAGTGAATTATATAAAGAAAATATGAGCTTTATTTCTTGAATTCTGCATGAATACATTTTCAAGTTACAGCTTCTGCTATGAAGATTTTCCAGAAAAGAATAGCTAGTGATTCCTTTACTAGTTGCCACACAGTTGCTGTAGGCAAATGAACTGTAGCGGGTGGGAAAGTGCAGGCATTTCCACTGGGCTTTCCCTGAGCCATCCTGTTGCCATCCTTTCACCTCTCAACTATTGTGCAGAAAACATCATGCGAATGCAAGTGCAGTAAAGAAGCTGGGGTCAGATTTAACTCTGGTAGTAAGGACTCTACCTCCAAGCCACAGCTGCTGAGGTAGTATTTTGAAAGGGTCTAATGAGGTATGAGGTTGCCTTTGAACAAGCCACAACAGCATAAGCCAAGGCAACAGGCCTGTGGCAGGAACTGCCAAGTATTCGGGGTGGCATTGTGACTCCACTGATCTCAAAGCATCAGGCACATGCAGGCACCTTGCCATGGTGTGAGCTAAGAAACAGCTGTGGAAGATACTGCTGCCATGAGCTTAGCCAGACCAGCTGGTGTAGCTTCAGTAGACCACTCTCCAGTGACCTACAATGCTTGCAGTGCAACAGAGTGAAGCCTTTCTTTCTGTTGAGAAGGACCTCAGCTGAGATGGATGGACAGAGAATATGCATCCTATGCAGTCGGCAGCTACCATGCAAACAAAGTCTGTTTTGACCTTCTGGGTGCTCACCATTCAGAGAAAGTATAGGCCAAGGAAATATCTGTGAAATTCCACAAACATTTTTCATATCAGAGGCTCTAACTGGCACATCAGAGAGAGTTAGAGGTTGCCAGATTCCTAATAGTAAAAGCAATCCCCTTTCTATTCCCAGCTGTACTTTCATGTTGGCCATCTAACACATCACATAAGAGATAAGCCAGCACAGATGTCCATGAATGTACCTTGTATCTTTCTTCATGATCAGACCTTCCTCAGTATATATGATACCATGGTTTGATATCTTCAAATCAAGTTTGGATGCCTTTTTGAAAGAAACATCTTTGCCAGACACAGGTTGCTGGACTTGGTGCAGAGATAGCTAGATTAAAAACTATGACTGAAATAAAAAGGATTACCCTACTCATACATTTTGGTTTTATACTAAGTCCATCTTTGGCTTTATTGTAAACTAAGCATGATTTGATGTGTGCCCCTAAAGCTGCAAAGAAAAAAAATAGAACTCTTATTTGACAGCACACAATAGTGCAACACCAATATGCTACTATATCCCAAATATCGGTATTTTTAAGAAAATTTGTATTCAGTTTATGTGCTTTTTTAATGAATGGCAAGGCAAAACAGCTCTGCCCAGGAGTACACCCTGACAGAGCTGAGAGATGACAACTCACCCTATTAAATTCATCAAGTAGAAAGCTGAACACAGGAAAACAAGCAATAAGGAAAAAGAAGCTGTATTGGAAATACAAAATTAAGGAGCAACACTGCCTGTACTTGAATTCTTTCTGTTGATACCTCACCTTTTGACCAATACTACCTAGACAGACACTTTGGTGGGAGAAGTGCCTCTCTTCTTATCCACACACTGAACCTTACGTCAGAGAAGGTAGTGGGCACTAGAATTAGATACAGTCCTCATCCAACCAGAGTGTCCACTTGGTTCAATATGTACATTGATGGCCTGTGGCTTCAACCCTATACTTGTAATGTCCATCTTGGAAATCTTTCCATGGTGTCAGAGCCACAGGCATGACCTTGCAGAGCTTGTAGTATTAATGAAATCATTAGTCTCATCATAAGAGCTGATTCTTAACTTACAGACATTTCAGTTTCCTAAATTCAGAGTCATTCATGCAAAAGACAGCGTGACACAGAAATGCAGTGGTTGTTCATTCAAAGAAGAAAAAACACCCGTAACTTCAAAGACAGGAAGAAAGCTTCCATTTGACACTGTTCCAAATATAAAGGTTTTTGGTTTCTTCTTTATTAAAGCAATAGATCATGGCATTTAAATGACTGATGAAAGAATATGTTTTATATTCATTTTTCATTAGTACAGATGAATATGAGTGATGAACTTAGAGACACATGTACTGAATTCTTCTGTTTTTGTGAATAGCAGAGGCAATCTCTGTGTGAGCAGAGGCTTTCTGCACATTGTCTGAAGAAGATCTTATTTTATTTTTTGGTAAATTATTATGATTCATATGAAGGACAGAAAGTGCTGAGAAATGGGGATGAAACACAGACACAACAAGGGGTGGGAGGAAAATTTGATGGCCATTAAATGAGCATGTGATTTTTGCCCTGACCTGACTCACTCTAAAAAGTGAACATTATCAAAGGGGCTCCTGATCAGATCCATGTCCATGATTTGCTCCCAGCTTTAGAGAATCTGGTTCACCTGGATGGACAGGCTCTTTTGGTATCTAAAATGAGGAATACAAAACAAGCATTCAAAAGGTTTTACATAACTGTCTGGCTCCACCTGACTTCTGAAAAAGTAATCCACCAATCTCTTTATGGGGAAATGAGCTTTAAAGACCCAGCCAGTTCTGTAAAACATACACAGAGACTTGAATATAACCAAATTTGTGAATTCACTGTCTCAAGATTACAGCTTACACTCAGACAAGGCAGCTGGATCCCTCTATCCGCAAAGAATCAGCAGTAAGCCTGGCTGCCTCCAGATTTTGCAGTGTATTTCTGTGGGCCTTTCTTGCTAGGGCGGCATGGTTATTTATAGAGCAGTGGCTGGGACTGGAGGAGATACAGTCACTGTGAAAAGGCATATCAAGGAGTGCTGGCTCAAAGTGTTGCACATTTAAGCTCTTTGATCAGATGCAAAATTGGATTTTCAACAAGCCTTTTTTTTGGGGAGGACGTATCTATTTTCCAGTGCAATTTTAATACTGAAGCACCAGAATTGCCCAAGATGCAATTATTAAAAGTTCTGTATTTAAAAATTTCATCAGAGTACCTCTTGATAACTATAATCCAGTTGCATTTATTCCACCTTTCTCTGCCAGACCACGTCTCCCATGATTCACTCAAGCTGAGAACACCCAGAATACATTGTCTCTTTTTTCTGATAAGGACCATATCATCCATCAGACAAGACGTAAATTAGCCTGCTAATATACGGAGAGGAGATCCCTATATATCAAAGCTATGCTACTTAAGAAATACCCTGGAAATTTTTCCAAATGGAAATATTTCAAGGCTTCACAGGTTTTTTTTAGTATTTTAACTTTTACAGTCAAAATAAATAAACAAATAAAAAAGAAATAACTGCTGATGTGGTAACAGGCAATAGGTCAGAACAAAAAGAGTGGTACAGAAAGGTGATCTGCCCCACAGATTGAGTTTATTTTCAGGAGCTCTTCATTGCTTAGCATACTGTTGTGCTTCACAAGCTCTAAGACTGGAAGCAAAGTCGAGGAAGGCACCAAGCAGGCTGTCAGGATGGAACATTAGTCATATCATCAGCCTATGCTTAAATAATTCCCATGTGAGCTGTTACACTAAGTTAAATATACTGGGTCTTATTTTCAGCTCTGTTACACTTGCATGAAATCATTAAAAGTAAGGAATTGCACTACTGTGTTTTAGAAGAGAATTAAGCCGATTCTCTTCATTTAAAAAAAAAAAAATTACTTGTAATTGGTAACTCTGTACCTTTAAACACATGGATCAACCTTCTTTTCCTTATGGAAAATAAAAACCTGGGCTTTCTTCTATGAGCCTGCAGCCATTTGGGAAAGAGAATCAGAGATCAGCGGTCATTGCTGAGAACGTCGGAGGAGTTTGTGGCTGCAAGCCATAGTCAGGAGGTTAAAAAAAAACCCTCCAGCATGCAACTAGTTTGTTCACATTGTTAGAGAGAGATTAATGGTAAAATAAGTGGGTTGTTATGATCCTTGGGGGAAAGGTGTAAAGTTTACACTGATAAAAGTGCATCCTGTAACATCACGTACACAGCAGAGCTGGCACAGAAAAATAACTAGATCAGGTTTTGACAGGGCTTTGAACAGCCTGGTCTAGTGCAAGGTGTCCCTGCCCATGGGCTGGAACTAGATGATCTTTAAGGTCCCTTCCAACCAAAACCATTCTGTGATTCTGTAGACGAGAAAGAGGAATCATGATCAAAACAGGGTTATTTCTTCCTCTCTCGTGTTGTCTGTACCTCCACTTGCTTCCAGGATGAGAAAAACAAGCATTTGCAGGGAAGAGTATGATGTCTTACTGCCCCAGATGAGTATGCTGGGGAACACAGAGATCAATGGGATAAGCCAGCAGCTTTATCAGTTCATCTTCCCTCATCAGGAGGATGAAGAACTCCAGTGTCTCACCAATGCCACCCTCACACCAGCTGTGAACAGTGTTTTCTGTCTGCCGTCTAACTTAATCCCACTGAACAGTAATGTTAAATTGCCTGCCTCATACCCTTTTCCTTCACTCTGCCCTTAACCTCCACATTCACATTTTTAATTTTTTGTCCATTTATTCCTGCCCCAAAAAAACCCTGCCCTAAAATGTTAAAAATGACAGCGGAATAATAAAAGGTCATCTCTGATGCAAACACAGTGCTTTGCCAAACTTCTATCAGATCGTAATGTTTATCTGTTGCATTACCTTTCCCAAATCTGCTTCCATCTTGAGCAGTCAGATGATAAGCCCCTGTAAAACAGGCTTTCTCTTCTGTTTGTATAGAAAGCTAGATTCGGCTTAGCACCTCAGGTGCAGATCTTTACCTGAATGGAGTTGCTAAGCCACGAAGTTTATCTGGTCCCTTAAATTCCAGTAGTCTTTAAGAAAAATAGCCACTTAGGGTAGGTACAATATGGAGCCCTGTTCCCACCCACCTTTATCAGAGGCCAGACATGGGCACAGGAAACCCCACATAGCAGCGAACCATAGCAGCATCTTCTACATTGTGAGAAAAGGTAATGTTTTAGAAATCAATAAGTGACTCTCGAATGCCCCCTTTTAAAGGTGATGGGGCAAAAGCCAATAACATTATTTCCCTTTTTTTCCTCCAAAAAATGCACCAATTCAATGTGCAACACTTCCACTGGAAGTGTGCAAGACCCAGAATATAGGCAGAGGTAAGGAGGGAGTGTATTTACTTGTAAATAATAAGACAGAATAGCTAAAGATAACAGCTAAGATGAAGAAAGGCAGATGAATCCCCATGATACAAAGCTCAAGACAAACAGTAACTATTAAGATTTAGGATAAGAGCATTACTCAGGCAGATTATCATATGGCTGTCTCCTGCGAGAGCTATTTCATCTTATTCTGAAGTAGTTGACTCTGGCCCTAGTCCATGAGTGGATAAATGAGCTGACAAATGTTATTTCTGACATTGTGGTAAATCTTACGTTTCACAAGCAGGGCAGGTGGCAGATTTTGAGACAGTCTGCTAGATTAGACTTTATTTACACAAATCACTGCAAAGGGGCTGTAGTATAAAGTATTGCTATATCTCACCTCTACAGTTATGCCAAGCTTCTTGAACTGTTTTGTGGGGGTTATTTTGTTTGGGGTTTTTTTCCCAAAGGACAAAATGCTGAACTCCAAATGAATCTTGATTAAATTGGGTGTAGGCGTTGTCCAGGCTATAAGATTTCCTGACTGAAAACATGATGTAATATTTTACTCATATCTTTAATCTCAGCATCCCCATTCCTGCAGGGGTAGACTTTCAAAGACTCAGGTGAGATGCAGGATAAAGAATAGCAACTGCACTGAGTAATCTTACAATAAATTTTAACCAGATTTCTGGACAATAAAATATGTGTTTTGCTGTAAAATCTTAATTTAATTCAGTGCTATTTTCTATATCTGAGCTTCTGAATGTCATTTTTCATAACTGAGGCTCTTTCTCCTCTTCATTTTGTTTTCCAAATTTTTAATTTTTGTTGTTAAAACTTATTTTCTTTCTTTATTTTTTTTGTCTCTTTACCATTTGTCTATGCATCCCACACTAGATTTCCTCCTGAAATCTGTTTTATAGCATGTCAGCTTTCTTTGCTGTTACACATTTTTAGATTTTCCTCATCGTCACAGAGTCCTTTGCTAGTTTCCAATTCTCTGCTTGAAAAAACATTTGAGGATTCTTTTCTTTTCCACATTTCACATAAGAGTTAAAAAGCACAGGGTCTGATCATGAAGAAAGGTCAGTTGCTAATAAGAAAGGTTGCATTGCAAACACACTTCTACACAGAACTGTCGCACCAATAGCAGCAAAGGACACACCAGCGTGTTGAGCATCTCTTTTGTTCTGAAGGAATGTTCCCTCCTGCTATCAAATCTCCCTGTGCAAATAAGACTTCTCAGATGGCACAAAATAATTTCAAACAGACCCAGAGGCTGATAAGCATTTAAAAAAATATAATAAAAAAAAGCTTTAGAAAGTAGCTGGAGGAGAATTAAAGTTTAAATGTCCCTTATTATAGAGTGCAGACACGAGAGGACATGCAGGGTGTGGGGTCGTTTTCTAGTGGCTACAGCAGAAGATAAAGGGATGAGATCTGAACTTGTCTGTTTGTTTTGCTTTATTCTTTCACCCAGTCCCATGTGGCTTTGGGCTAGTTGGGTAACTTGTTGTGCCGTGGTTTCCCCAGCCTAATTACCAACGGATTACATACAGCTATGATATTTCCAAAGCAAAATTAGAGAATGAGAAATGAACTTTGAATTCAGTAGTGTTCTTAAAGCTCTGTTAGTTGCTCTGAGCATCCCACTTTCAGTTCGGGGCTGGAAGACCTTTAGAACAATTAAATTAAAACTCAGTTGAACTTCAATACTTTTCTTCAGACTTCCAACCAGAACTACACCCCGCTTTAACCCAAGTTCAGGTTAGGTGAATTTTCATCACTGAACAGCCTGGAAAAAATATCTCTGAATTCAATATAAACCAGTTTAGTATTTACAGTATTCCCAGGGGTGGGGAGAGCTAGAGTGGTTGTAGTTCCAGTTTACCTTCCATTGCTATGGTGTAATGGGCTCAGAGACATGATTTATGAGCAGTTAAGTTACTCTGCAGCCCTGCTACAATTACATGCTTCAAAGTTCTCTCTTGTTTTCTTCTCAGAATACAAGGTATTCTCATTACTGATATATCAGCAACCTCCTCATAAATTCGATGGTACTTGATATTTACTGGCTGTTCTTCAGAATACGCAGTGGTGGATGGATGATGGATGGAAGGAAGGGAGACAGGGAAGGGGAGAGAACGAGAGGGAAAGAAGCAAGGAAGGAAAACAGCAAAGAGAGAAAGAAAAACGAAGGCAGGCAGGTGAGAAGCTAGTTAACTAAAAAATACTGACAGTCAAAAACAGCTTCCTATGCCTAGTTCTGCAAAATACCTGAAGTTTACGTGTAAATTTTCTTTCATTCCAGCAGCACTAGGTATATGCTCAGGTCCCTCATGTATGTGGCTCTTTGCAGGATGGCAGGGTAAGAGATATGAAGTAATTCTCAAGCAGTTATCTTCACAATCTCACAATCTTTCCAACAGATTATATCAAAGTACAGGTGTTAACCCAAGTGTCTGAAATTATGTGACAGTAATGATCACTTCCACATCTGGAGCATTTCTGGCCATCCACAGCTGAATGTGTTTAGATTTCAGCACACATGGACTAACTCTGACAGCTGCAAATGAGCATCAGTGACAGCTGACTGCATACATAAGGGACTGATCATGTAGGGGGCACATGGAGAGGGGCATTCTGGTTTGGCTATGTGAAATATACAACTGACCGATGCGTATTCCTTTCACTTGGCTTTAGAAGCCTCTTCTCCTCTTCTATCTTCTCCATATTGCCTAAGAAAAACTGAACAATTACTATGGAAAAGGCATTCTGCAGGGGCATTTGCAGTTATAGGAAAACACTGAAAGAAGTAAACATCTATGCTAATTTGTAGGCAATATTAAAACAGTACTGTCAAAGGGTAAGTGAAATATTATCTTTATGGAAATTAGGAATTGTTATTGAGCTTATAACGGTTGGAAAGAAAAACTGCAATTGTCCCAGATATCTTAGATGTACAGGGATTTAACATTTTTTCATTTTCTTATTTTGATTTGTTGGAACAATACGTGCGCTAGTTCTCCTTTAAAACACGTTTTTAAACAAGCATGTGGATTTCCCAAAGGTTAGATAAATAGACCATGAAAAACTGGTCTATTTGTAAATGCAACGCCTTTTTTTTTTTTTGATTGTTTTTTTCATTTTGAAATAAAACTTAATTCTCACTTCAATCTATGCATAACACTAATTCCATCACTTATTGATAATCCTAGCACAATCCTACCAGCAAGAGTGGAATACCTTTCCCTGAGCAATCATTTCGTTGTTTTTCAATTCAACCCAGACCATAAAGACACTCTTTATATGCTTTTTAAAATCACATGGAACTTAAACTGAGTGAAAATTAAATGTGGGAAGGAATAATGCACACCTTCAAAATATTTTTTACTTCTTTTTTTTTCCCCCTAATTATTTTCATAGCACTAATCTGAGGCTTTGTGCAAAAAAAACTGTAGGATCTTGTCCCACTCTAAAAGCAGCCCTGGAAAAGCCTTTTGTCTCATAATGAGAGATTGTAATTATGTTCCTTTTATGGGCACAAAGATAGAGTACTTTTCCCTCTTGAGGATGCAACAGACTTCCCTTCTTAAATCTGGTTGGCTGTGGACATAGGTGTATGCAGATCCATGTCTTCCTGATATTGCCTATTCTTTTCCACAGCCCTACTTAGCACACCATGGTAAACCTGCCTGTGGTGGTGTCCTTGTTGCAATATGCACTGATTTCTAAAGAGCAGGCTGTTTTCCTGTTTTCATTTATAGGTGTTGGTGACCAGGAGAGCAGGATCTGTGCACTGCTGCAGGTAAAAAGTGTCTTATTGGATCAGATACACAGCAAGGTGTTCCTCCTTTCCGTTTCCTTTCTATTCCTCAGAGTAAGATAAGGATAAGAGTTATATTTTATAATTCTTAATACAGTAAGCAGAAATTCACAAGGTGTGGGAGTAATAAGTTCTTAAAGGATGGATATATGTCATATGCACAAATGCCTTTTATCTGTCTGTGTATCAAGGAACAAAAATGCTACCAGTCACTTTGCCTTGTTGAAAGATCATTCAATGAGCTACACTGAATACCTGCATAGTACAGACCATGGACTTTCACCCAGAGGATCGTGCATTGAGCCTTAAACTCCTGGATAAACAAAGCAGGGGGAACCAATCCTGTCCACCTCTCACCACTGCTTCCAGCATCCTACCTGGTTTTTGTAGGCCACAACAGAAGACACACGAAGCACACTGTGGTGTGCTCACATCTCTACAGAGGGACATTTCACGTCCTTGTGGCCTTGGAATCTCTGTACAGAATGACTGAGCTACCACATACCTTTCAAAGCGTGCTATCTTTGCTACCCTATTTAAAAATACAAAACTAAACACGATACCCTTGTTTCAACTGATTACACACAAAGAAAAGATTTAAGAACTTCCTTACTCTGTCTGCACTATTTCTTAGGAATCACTTGTCTATCTATATGTCAATGCCAATATCATCTGTGGTACTTGATGAAGAGTCTTGAGAATGGAAGCAGTGCTAGAGGGCTACTGAAACACTAGTAAAATTCCAAATATATCAATAGCCTGTTACATGGGGAGTTATGAAATTATATAGGAAGGGCAGAGACTGAGGAAAGAGATGAGTCTGAAAGTAATGATAAAAAGCCTTTGGGTAATGTTTTAATTATACTTATACTATGGATAATTTATAATAGCTTTTTAATACACTAAAGATATTCAGTCAGAACTATTGATGATTCTTCATGGAAAGCACACAATTGAAGTCATGTTCATTTTTCAGTCTTGGAATTGGCATGCAACAAAATTGCTCCTGGTTGGGTTTTTTTCTTTTGACCATCAGAAAGGTTGTCATTCAAGAGTAAGGATAATGATATGTAACATAAAAAATGATAATGCTCATGTCACTGAAAATGTATTGAATTCACACATTTCACAGCTTCTTCTTTTCATTGCTCCTCTTCAGAAAAAAACCCAACAAAACAACCAAAAAAAACCAAGGATTTTAAAATACATTAAGAAGTTTCTAAGTTAATGAAACATTGGCTGTAAGCAGATAAAACTACATGTAATAGAACTGTTGTCTTTATAAAAACCCTTACTGTTTGCAGTATCTGACAAATCACATTTACCACTTGAACTGGAAATTCTGCACGTAGTCTGTGTAAAAATAATAAGAAAGCAACGACTGAAAATTAACAACTTTCTGGACACATGTTGAGTTTATAATAATAAAGTTCCACGCATGACCAACTTTTGTCTTCTGTTTTACATATGACATAATTAACTGAGAATATTTTCCACTTATGGTAATGAAACGTACCTTCGGGAATAAATGATGTGAGACTGAAAAACAAAATTCAACTGAAAGGGAGGAGCAGATGAGTCAGGTTTTTTAATAGTGGAATGAATGTGCTATTATGCACAAACCAGGCAAAATTACTGCATAAGGCAAATGCACAGTCATGGAGCTGAGGCTGGATGTGTGCTCCTTCTATGCCGAGTGGAAGAGGATTGCTCCATTGGCTTAAGGTTAGCCTTCTCTAGAGAAATTCACATCAGTTTTCTAAGGATACAGGCAGATACACAGCTACTACACTTCAAAGCCTTCACCTTGTGTGACACTGGTTCACAGCTGATTGACTACCTGTAAGTAATGACAGATAAGTTTGCAGGCAGGCTGCAGAATGGTTCCAAGAAATGTGAATTGTCTATTTGTTTCAGCCATCCAAGGAAATGTGTCAACACTGGGGATAATTTCATTTCCTGAGGAGAAAAGTGAATTTCCAATTTGCACAAATTACTGTAAGCAAACGCGTCATTCTGAATGACTATTAGAAAAATCTATCACCGCATATTTTCCCTTTTCAAAACAAAAGCGGAAAAGACCATTAACTTTTTCAAACCCAAGGAAGTAGAAGTGTAGTTTTAATAATTCAGTGGATGGAAACATCAATGTCATCACACTTAGGCGATCCATAGACTCCTTGGTGAGCATGTATTGCTTAAGTAACTTATGAGGTCAGAGCTTATTTTTTTTAATTTGTCTTGAGAAATGGCATCTTCTAGTTTCCACCAAACCTAACCATGGCTTGGAAAGGAGAGATAAACTTACTCAGTGAAATGCACGGGATGAGTCAGCTGAGTCTTGGTGTGTATGATATCCACATTACAGTTGCAAGGGCAGCAGGTAAGAGCCTATTTGAAACATGGGCTGACAGAAAGGGATGTGGATTATACAGACTTGCAAGTGACATTCTCACTCTTCTACAGTTTTGTCTTCATCTGAGGTAGCATATAGAAAACAATTCAAGTGCCAGTAGAAGAGCACTTTCAGAGATGACCTCTGATAATCTCTTACTTACCTGTTTCATCTCTATAGAAGGATAATGCTTACTAAATCACTTAAGTTCATAGTCCAGTAGCCAAAAGATGTGGCTTAAATCATCAAAGAAGATAATTTTTTACTGAGACTTCAGACAGTGAACTGCCGTGGCTGCAACTCTCAGATCCTCAAAATTTGGGGTTGAGTGGTGCTTTTCCTCAGAAAGGCAGGCCATGTGGCTGAGGGAAGTCACTTATGGGGGACACTGTCTTAGATAGCATGAGTCAAAGTCCTGGGCCTCTAAATTAACTGCCAACACAGCTTAGTTCCTTTCCACTTAAGGACACGGGAAGAGTCCCAGAAGGAGCAATATGACACAAAACTTTACAACTGTCCTGGTTTAGCAGTAGCAGTCATTTTTTTCTACTGGTGCAGTGCTGTGTTTTGACTTTTGGCCTGGGAATAATAATGATAAAGCTGATGTTTTCAGTTGCTGGTCAGAATGTTTACCCTGAGCAAGGACTTTGTGAGTCTCATGCTCGGCCAGGGAGGAGGAGAAGCCAGGAGGAAGCAGGGACAGGACACCTGACCCAAACTAACCAAAGAGGTATTCCATACCACAGCACGTCATGCCCAGGAGGTAGAACTGAGAGTCCCCGGAAGGGCTGGATCATGGCAGGGTGGGGGTGAGGTACTGGTTGGTGAGCGGTTGTATTCTCTTGCTTGTTATTTCCTTTATCATTATTACTATTAGTGGTAGCAGCAGTGATTTGTGTTATACCTTAGTTATTAAACTGTTCTTATCTCAACCCGTGGGAGCTGCATTCTTTTGATTCTCCTCCCCGTCCCTCCAGAAGCGGAGGGAAGAAAGGTGGGGGGGAAGTGGACTTCGTGGTTCTGATTTACGGCCTGGGCTTAAACCACGACAACAACGAAGATATTTAAAAAAAAAAAAACCCTGGAAAATTAAACAAAATATTCCACAGTTAAAAATAAAGCAATTGGCAAAGTCGGTTATTAAAAAAACATGCTGCAAATCAAGTCTGGAATGGAATCAGGAGGCACAACAAAAAGGGAAAGGAGGAACAGAAGGGAGGCCAGAATTTATCTGACATGATTAAATGGCAGCTTCCAAATAGCAAAATGAGTCCAACAAAAATCCTTTATCATCTGACCCTAATGAAGTCAATAAACAGGAAAATGAATTAAGTAAACAGCTATTAAGTAATAAGAAATTTAGGAAGGCCAAGATGCATTTCAAAGAATAAATAACTAATGGTGTGAAAACAAATGAAAATCAGGAAGTTTGCAAGAGATCAATAATTCCACTGAGTCATCAGGGGCTGAAGGGATCTGGGAAGGAATATAAGCACATTGATGAGAGGATTAGTGGCTTCTTTGTTTAAGTTTCAGGAAGGAGACTTTTGGGTAAATACTTACCTTGAACTTGTTCTTTCTTGGCATAAAAGGAAATATTTTTGGATATTGAAATGTCAGGAAAAGAAATAATAACTTACAGAGTGATAAAATCCATCAGACCCAAATGACACACCTGAGAGTTCTAATGGAGCACAAGTATGGAAAAAAAACCCTCTATGAAAATATGCAGTCTGTCTTCAAAATACCCACTCCTCCAAAGCAGAAGAACGTGGTAAATGTCATATGTAAACATCTGCAGCCAGAATAACAAATGTCTGGAGGGTATCTCAAGAGAGGGAACAGCCAGCCTGACCCCTGCAGAAGAAAATTACATCATCCTACTCCCTTGGATTTCTCTATATGTCATTAGTGTAATGAATAAAGGAAATATCACTATGGCAACATATATATTAAGACTTAAACTTAGTATTTTGAAAGGTCTTTGATAAATATTCTGAGAGCAGGAACAAACTAAATACCAAGATCCATAGTGGAAGAATGCTAATCAGGGCTGTGGTTGTGACTGACTAATGTCAGCGTGAGTATGTAGTGTTACCTCAACTCTGTAGGTGAAATCTGAAGCAGAGGTCATGAGTAGTGGGTCTAATGCACTAAGGACAGGCTAGACCACCCGTGCTAAGCGCACATGGATGTCACATCTGCACTACGACTACTGTAGGGACATTACGTCAAGTGTGTCCAGAACACATTGCACTTTCTGGGCTTATTCAGCATTCCTCTTCAAGAATTCAAATATCCCTTGGAACGAGCAAAGGCACTGCTCTGACTGGCAGGTATCGAGGCCTGCAGGGTCTAGGTGCTTTACCCACTACTGCTAATGGAAATGTTACAGCATCTTTACTCATGTCAGGTATATTCACCCTCCTAAGTGATGTTCACCAGTTGAAGCATTATGAAGAGTTTTTGAACTGGGTGACAAACAGAAACAAAAAGAATAGTGTACATGGAAAAATTGAAAACTAAAAGTTCATTTCCTGAAAAGGAATGGTATTGGTGAGGTAATAATATCACATAACTATTTAGGTTGAACAGATTCAAGAACTAATTTTGAGAGTTTTTTTAAGATTTACTTAAACTAGGTGATCGGGTAACATAATGGCAGACTACTACATATGGCAGTTCTGAGACTTCCAAAAAAACTTCATTACCCAAAATGCTTAGAACTAGACTGTGATTGAATATCCTAAATGTGAGTTTGACTTTTGAAAATCTTAGCTTGTATCTTATACAGTTTGCATGGTATCCAAAGATGTTTTATATAAAGAACCATATAAATACAATCTTAGACTAAACAATGTAAGTAGCTGTCTTAGCCATAGGAAACCAAGACTTTTCAAAGTCTTTCAAAGTTTGTAGAAATCATCACAGGATGGGGGAGTGAAGTCTACTTGAAGGAATACTCATCTAATGCCATTATTTTTCATGAATAACTGCTTTCTAGGGTAGCACTTCTGAAGAGGTTGCCAGCAGAGTAGTCAAACTGAAGTTTTGACACTTTGAACAAAGGAGAGAAATGTGGGTAAAGACTCTGAGAAAACTGTTAAATTCTGTTAACAAGAATGGTGAAAATAAAGGGAGGATCCACTGCTACTGAGGGATGATGCTATGTAGTAACATAGTGTACTTGGTGAAAACAAGAACTAGAGGAGACGAAAAAGAAACCTGAAGGTGTAAGAAGTCAGATCATAGGAGAAGTAGGTTGAAGGGATGAAATGTCTGAGTAACCTCAGAAATAAGGGAGACTTTACTTGCATTTGGCCTGTTAATTGTATTACTAACTTTTATGCATTGTGCAAATCCCCAACAGGCATTAATCAAGTGATATGAAAAGTGATATAAAGCTCCAGTGATATAAAAAGTAGTTACTGATGGAGGACTAACCAATGGTCCAGCTCTTTATTATCTATGGTTATTTATGATTCCTGTCACTAGCTAGCAACTAGTAACCACGAAAATGACCACAAAGATAGTGTTTTCTTTGTAATTCCCAGGTCTAAACTACCTGATAATATGATTGTGGAATACTTATTGCTCTATGCTAGAGTGACAACAGTAACAGTACTTCCATATGAAAATTTCCCTTTTGGTAAGGTGTCTTAATCCCCTCATGACAGCAAAATGCAGTGCATTGCTCTTTTTTCCCATTACCTCAAACAAACTTGATCCCATTTGCCTGCAGTGTGTGTTGTGTTTGTTCATCCTCTAGACTTTTTATGCATAATTGCAATCCCACAGAGACTGGATGTTTTACTAAAGATAATAAATGTTACCAGCAATCTCCATTAGTATAGGAGACCACACAGAGCTCCAAAGTGCCTGACATTAAGGCATTAAGTGCATTATTCCAGTAGCTGAGGTTAAAGTTTTATGACTTGGTTGCTTACAGCATGGCATCTACAGAGATATACAAGATTTCCAGGTCTTGTCTGAAAATCCTTACTTTTTCTCTGTTGCCTCCATGGGGCAGGGTCAGTTCCCCATCTTGGGACTGGTGGGATTGGTTTCCAGTATCCAGCTGGGAGAGCCAAATTTCTCATAGACCTTGTGTCATAGTAGCTGGAGGCATGCTGATGTCTTGGTAACATGTCTCAAATGGTACTACATGTCTGTGTTTAGGTAGCTGGATTGTGTTTCACTCAGATTTAAAAGGCTGAATTTGATAAACCTTCCATAAATCATTTAGGTGTTCAAATATGGATGTTATGCCTCCATTTAGAAATCCAAATTTGAAAATTTTACTTTAACAGAATTTGTTGATTACTTCAGTCATTATTTAGCTTTCTGTTTGGCCAGACCAATAGTATCATAGAATCTTAGAACAGTTAGGGTTGGAAAGGACCTTAAGATCATCTAGTTCCAACCCCCCTGCCATGAGCAGGAACACCTCACACTAAACCATGCCACCCAAGGCTCTGTCCAACCTGGCCTTGTGGAGCATTCACAACTTCCTTGGACAACCCATTCCAGTGCCTCACCACCCTTACAGTAAAGAACTGCTTCCTTATATCCAATTTAACTTCCCCCGTTTAATTTTTAACCTTTTAATCAATGAAGCTCTCATACTTTAGAAACTACCATGGAATGTTTTCAGATTATCTAAACCAAAGCTAGTACATATTGATCACTCAGCTAACAGACTTGCAATTTCTAAATCTTGTTCTCACAGTGGAAGTAGAAAAGGTTAACCCATGTTGTTCAGCAAAGATTTTGTTCAATATTGCAAGGATCACAGTGAATAAATAATTGCTTGGGGAACTATGTTTCTGATTATTATATAAAGCTTGTCTGTAAACCAGCAAACAAAAATTTGATAGGATTAGCTGAAGAGTTTAATCCCAGATATGTAGGATGGATTTCATGTCATTTAACTTCAGCTGTGTACACCATAAACAAATATACTTCTGATTTAGTCAGTGGAGAGACAGAGCACTTTAGGAGCAAAATATCTGTGTTCACTTTCAGACTCCTTTTTGAGCCATGTTTGTGGTACCACGTTTCTCTCACTGACTGTGCAAGCAGTGGAGATGACCAGGCCACGTGAAGGTGTTTGCAGTTGGTCAGGTGAGCCCCATCCGTGCAAATGGTAGACAGATGTGGAAATTTCAAAGCAAAGATCACGTCTGCCTTATTTTCTCCCTCCATGTACCTCACCTCATTTTTTTCAAGCTCTAGCTGAGCTTTTCCTGGGATGTTCAATTCAGGTGTTTACAAAATATTTCAACCTATTTGGTTTTAGGCATTAGGAAACATTAAAGTAGAACATATGTATGAAGGCATGGAGGTTTAGTTTAGTGATGTTATCTTTGTGGTTGCACCATTTTTAAATTATTTTTTTCTTTTCTCATTTGTGATCTGAAGGAATATGAAATTAAGACTGGAAACAGATCAAAACACAGATTGGAAAAGAAATGTGCAGTACATGTACATTGAACTGGTATCTTTTGCCTGCAGCAGTGATTGTTTTCCAAAGCACATTTCCTGTCTTGCAATTTTCTTACCTGCAGTAGAAGATAAATAGTCATTTACAAAAGAGCCAAACCCACTACAAATCTCATTTGTTTGGTTCTGGCAACCTCATCTGCTCGGGTCTCACACTACTACTGGCCATTGTAATGGTCAATGGAACACAAGTATGAATGCTGTGTAGTGTTTCTTCTGCTGGAAGAAAAACACATTTAAAGCATTGAAGTGGTGAGTTCCTCTCTGCAGTACAGGTGTAAGCAGAAGGTATAGATGTGAGAAGGTTCAGGGCATGAATGTGTATGGTTTAAGTCCAAGATCTCATTTGGTATAAAACAATGGGTTTTGAATAATATAAAATAAGCCACCTCTCAGTTTTATTTTCTAAGGACTCTGACACAGGGCAGTGGTCTACTGAATTCACTTGGTCTCTCTAAAGACAGGGTTTATGTCTGCAATAAGCCACTATATACATTGATTTACAATTTTTATTGTTTGTCACTGTTTAAATCCTTTTTCTGCAAGTAGCATTTTGGTAGGAAAAAAATAAGTGCACTTTGGCCTAAAGGTTTGCAGAGAACACGGTCAACTTCATGTGCCCTTCAGCAGAGACGCATAACAAAAAGAGTTAGAGATATTATATGGATGCTGGGCCTGTTGTGTACACATATAATCGTATTTTCCTACTCTTTTTTTTTTTTTTTTTTTTTTATATTTAATTCTATTTTTAATATTTGCTGCCAGGATTAAATTTGGGCTGCTTTCTCCCAAATTGGAAATTTCATCCTTTTTGTACACTGCTATTAGATTTCACAGATTTCATTACATTTTTCGTTAAAGAATATGTAATAATGAAAATGTGAAGGATTCAGATGATCAGCTCTCTGGAGTCTCCAGGGGGTGACTGGGACTTTGGGAAGTACAATTTGTTCCCCTGAAGAAGGAACTGGTACGAACAGGCCAGACAGAGTGTCAACAATCGGAGCTAAGTAGGAGGTGATCAGCTTGGTAAAACTGGTGAGGTTTCTACAAACCTCTGGTCACAAGTACTGTTCCTCAGGGTTTAACACTGGGGCCAATACTGGTTTGCCTCTGAAAGAACTGAGTGGGAAGATGAAATGCATTCCCTGCAAGCTGGTGGATGACGCTAAACTGAAGGGAGCCTAGTTTGGGATCTCCAGACATTGACAAAGAACAGCAAATTGAGCAGAAAGCCATCAATCAGGATGGAGGCTGGAGCAACCAACATAAGAGAAGTAATATATAGTCCTTTCCAAACTAAATTATTCCATTATTCCACTATCCTAAGTAATCTGAAGACCATGAGAGAAGAAGAAACTTAAATCCCACATGAGGAGATTGTTCTCATGAAGAAGGTATATACTTCAACACAGTAAATATACTTTCCATGATCTATTAATTTCTCATTTTTGACCGTGAGTGTAGGCAGACCTGTGAGTGTTTGAGCTCTCCTTCCTTCAGGATATTCAACAACTTGGAGACTGACAGTCTCCTGATGCTGGTGTGGGAATTTGCACCATGCACAGGCACTGAGAGTCTAGACCTGAGACAGCCTGAGTAATGCTACTGACATATGACATGTTACCTGGCTCTATTAGCTACTCAGTGCCTTCTTCGGCATCATGTCCATGAGATCAGGAAGACATCACTTAATTGTGCTTATCTTCAAGCCAGGATAAGGAGCCACTTTCACAGAGTTGTTACAGTATTTATTGGCTTTTTCTATAGAAAATAGTGTTGTTAAATCATCTCTCTTAAACTTCCTGAAATTTAGGCCCACAGAAAGATGAAGCTGTGCTATTTTTACTCTTTGCTATATTAAGTTTCATCCTTATGTACATTTTTTTATAGATCCATTTTTATATAATAACGTCCTCTCAAAAATACATAACATTGTGCATTAACAGAAACTCATGATTGTGGGACAAGCAGACAGAAAAAGTAAAACTGGAAATGAGGCCCAAAGGCTTTTAGCAACTCATGTTTCTAAATTAAAAATGAAAGCATAGTAATTTCTTATGTATCTCAATGCCACCTTCTGCCCAGCTGATATTCATTTTGCTTGGACATTAATGGCTATACACCACGTGGAGCATTGGAGTACTAAGCCCAAGAAATCTATGCCCTGAACAACCTACAGACTTTCTGGCACACAATTTTTCCCTTTATATAGTTAATATTCATCTGTCTTTAAGGTAGAAGCAATTAAACTAGGATAACTTACTGTCTTCCTTGTCTATACAGAAATAACTCCAGTGCAGACTGATGAATGCTTGAGGGTACAAAACATTCAAATATGAGGAAACACCACAGTCAATACAGCCCTGGGAACAGTAATTTGTGTATAAGCATTATGACGCCATATTTAAATACCCAATCATGTATTATTTTGCTTCCTTGTCCTTGGATTGAGCCAGATTCATAAAGCAGAGGAATTTATTGGGCTTGTTGCAGGAACTTCTTTTGGTTGCTGCAACAGAATGGTAATTTTAATAGGGTGGCAGGTTGAACTGAACAACAGGATCACCCCCTCTGCTATAGATTTTATGTGATGCTGGACATGACCAGCCCTGAAGTCACTGTTCTCTGACCTCCTCTTTAACTGGGAAGGTACCAAACAGCAGACCCCAGGGTCTAATTTTCTCAGATGCTGAGTGCTCACAGCTGCTAGCAAAACCACTTCAGACTATGCTTTTAGCAGAGAAACAAAGAAAATCTCAGACAAAGGGTGCATAAATGTCTCTGTTGGGCTGCTAGTCAGAAGGCAGATGAGTCAAGATTGTGCTTCTTGCTATTCCAGCCCTTTTGAACTACAGATATCTCTCCATAGCACAATAGAGGGATGTTTGCAATCCAGGCATCTGAGATGACCTATGATCTGCTGAAGAGCTTCGACAGAGCCAGCAAGAAGCTGTGTGTGGGTCCCTCCTCTTTTCATAACGTATTTCTTTTGGACTATAGCAGTTGAGTCCTGCCTTTTGCCTCTGCTCTTATGAATGACCACTTGATATCAGTTATAAGCTGGCCTTCAGCTGTGCAGATTGACCCTCTTACATCAGGATTAGGAAGTAAATCTTCATGAGGGCTACCACATTGCTCCGAGGTCATCCGAGCTCCTCAGCACTGTAGTGTAGCCTATAGAAATGGGAGTTTAAGACTACGGAGAGGTACTTGAACAGTCCAGACCTGTGAACCACTCTATCGCAATGGTCCCTACTGAGGATAGATTTAAAACAGAGTGTAAGCATGAGAGTACTCAGGGTTAGAATAAATGCCTGGAAGCGGTAAAATCTTATCTTTCTGCTGAAAGATTATCTCTCCAGTAGGATTCTTAAAGCCCTGTTGACACAAAAATAAATGGTAATTGCTATATTTTATCTTTTTTTCCCCCCACTTTCTGATTTTCTTTCAGATTGTTGCATATTCAGTTTGGAATTTAACAGTCTCATCTGAGTAGTTGATTATAAAATCACCATTAAAAGATCAGCAAGCATTTGTGCATCTGTGTCCCCTCTGACCTTATGGGGGCTGTCAGACAATAAAGTTATGGAATCTTGAATTTTATCGTTATCTTTGGTGTTTTATATTTGCTTCTTCATGGGTTTGACTTGCCTCTCCTTCAAATGTACAAATCAAGTTGATCTTTCCAGAAATTAGTGAGGCTATACTGCTTTTACCTTGTTAACAGTGAAGCAATCTGCTTTTAGCTTTGCTGTATGCATTGAACATTTGTGACACAATCCACCCTCTTGCAGAGCTCAGTCACATTTGCATAGCTTCAGGAATCCATGACTGCATAGTAGCGGGAATGTATAAAAATGGCACTTTGCAGAAGGTTTTGATGATCACATTCATTTGGTGATCAACACAGTGCTGTGAAAAAGCTCAAGGATTTGTCACCTGTGTTTTGGGGAGAAGTTTTAGTTTAGAGTTAATGTAATCCACCTCTGTAACCAACACTATGACATCCCTTTCCTCATGCATCCAGGGGAGAACTCCCTTAGTCCTTGGTGCCTTTGATCTATTGATTGTGCCATCTCACTGTTCTACAAGAAAAATAGTTGATTTTTTTGAAAACTTTTCCTTTTCCTTCAGGGATCAATGTCACCCTAGAGGCAAACATTAGATATGATGCAGGGGAGGAGGTGGGAGATCTGTTCTTTGGACATCAACTTTAGATCAGGTGAAGTACAACAAAAAATTGAACATGTAATTTCAGGCCAATAGCCTAAAGAGAAATATTTTAAAATTTAAATTAAATTAGAGATACATCAATTTGATGGGTGGACCACTCGGTGGATAAAGAACTGGCTGGATGGCTGCACGCAAAGAGTTGTGGTCAATGGCTCCATGTCCGGCTGGAGACCGGTAACGAGTGGTGTCCCTCAGGGATCGGTGTTGGGACCGGTCTTGTTCAACATCTTTGTCGGTGACATTGACAGTGGGATTGAGTGCGCCCTCAGCAAGTTTGCCGATGACACCAAGCTGTGTGGTTCGGTTGATACGCCGGAGGGAAGGGATGCCATCCAGAGGGACCTCGACACGCTTGTGAGGTGGGCTGATGCCAACCTGATGAAGTTTAACCATGCCAAGTGCAAGGTCCTACACCTGGGTCGCAGTAATCCCAGGCACAGCTACAGGTTGGGCAGAGAAGAGATTCAGAGCAGCCCTGCAGAGAAGGACTTGGGGGTGTTGGTCAATGAGAAAACGAACATGAGCCGGCTTCAGTGTGTGCTCGCAGCCCAGAAAGCCAACCGTATCCTGGGCTGCATCAAGAGGAGCGTGACCAGCAGGTCAAAGGAGGTGATCCTGCCCCTCTACTCTGCTCTCGGGAGACCTCACTTGGAGTATTGTGTGCAGTTCTGGTGTCCTCAACATAAAAAGGACAAGGAACTGTTGGAACAAGTGCAGAGGAGGGCCACGAGGATGATCAGGGGACTGGAGCACCTCCCGTATGGAGACAGGCAGAGAAAGTTGGGGCTGTTCAGCCTGGAGAAGAGACGGCTGCGTGGAGACCTCAGAGCAGCCTTCCAGTATCTGAAGGGGGCCTACAAGGATGCTGGGGAGGGACTCTTCATTAGGGACTGTAGTGACAGGACAAGGGGTAACGGGTTCAAACTTAAACAGGGGAAGTTTAGATTGGATGTAAGGAAGAAATTCTTTACTGAGAGAGTGGTGAGGCACTGGAATGGGTTGCCCAGGGAGGCTGTGAGTGCTCCATCCTTGGCGGTGTTCAAGGCCAGGTTGGATGAGGCCTTGGGTGGCATGGTTTAGTGTGGGGTGTCCCTGCCCATGGCAGGGGGGTTGGAACTGCATGATCTTAAGGTCCTTTCCAACCCTAACTATTCTATGATTCTATGATTTCATGGTCAGGGGAAGAGAGGTTGTAAAGGCATTTTCTGTTTCACTGAATGAATCTTGTAGGTGTCAATGGAGAAATAGCTACCAGAAAACAACAGGCAAGAAAGAGGAAAACACTGTATTTAGAAGACTTCAGTATGGAAGTTTGTGATGGACTGACAGACTCTGGATACCAGGAGTCTTCTGTTGAACTTGCAAAAGCTGGTGAAAAATCTTCTGAATCTGTACAAGGGCAGAAGCACACACTAATATCAACCACAGGTTAGGTAACTCAGGCCACTTAGAGGCAGTGGCAGCCATATGCACATGAAGGCTACAGGAGTACATATATATATATGTATAAATAGATATATACATATACAAGAGTATATCTGTATATATATATATATATATATATACACGGTGAAACAAAGGACCTTCTGAAGGATCTGAGCAGTTTCCAAGAAGCTAACTCTACTTCTGAGTAAGAAGCTGGGGTTGTTCTCCCAGCTATTGTTCCAATTGAGTGACTGCGTGTGAATGAGCTGAGTAAATTAATAACAGAATGTGTTGTATTAATAACTATCTGCTGCCAGTAATGACAGCTTAAGGAATAATGGGTATTGTAGAAAATATTGATTGCAATCCCCGCTTTACACACACACATACAAATGTACACTTCATATCCTATAAGGAAAAAAAGAAATTTACAAGAGGTAAGCAATTACACCATTTTGCATTACTTTACGTAGAGTGACAAAACCATCCTAGACTGAACCAAAAGTATACAGGAAAGACAAAAATAATGTGCAGTTATTCTAAAAAAGGCAGAATTTGTTTCTAGGATATGTGGCAGGTAAGTCATAGAGGTAAGAAAAGAACTCAGAAATTCTAATTCGATACCTCTTTTTTATTTCACCATAATGAAGAAACATGGAAAGCATGGAAGTAGATTAGGTTTTGAGAAGGAAAAGTATATCCTGCTAACAGCTAGCCTCAAAAAGTCTCATGGGAAAATTTTGCAGTTTCTGATGTCCCTTGCTGCATCCTTGAACTGCTAATGTGTCAGACAGTTATTGCTTACATGGGTCATGGGAATTCCAATTTAATTTTGCCATCTTCTCTTTCTCCCCACAAATAAGAGTTCAAGGGTGGTAGCTCTTACAGTAGAATTCAACAAGGAATTTGGTGGCCATGGCTCCTAAAAAGAACATTCAAATGAAAAGATGCATATAGTTAATGAATTTGCTAGGCTATCAGATACAAATGAAGGAAAATCCTGAACTTGTGAACAGGTGGAATTCTCTTGGGACAAAACAGTTTTCAGTAACTGGGAAACGAAGCTGGGACCCCAACAACAAGCATTAATAGAATCATAGAATCATAGAATAGTTAGGGATGGAAAGGACCTGAAGATCATCCAGTTCCAATCCCCCTGCCATGGGCAGGGACATCCCACACTAAACCATGCCACCCAAGGTTCTGTCCAAACTGGCCTTGAACACCGCCAGGGATGGAGCATTCACAACCTCCCTGAGCAACCCATTCCAGTGCCTCACCACCCTCACAGTAAAGAATTTCTTCCTTAGATCCAATCTAAACTTCCCCTGTTTAAGTTTGGACCTGTTACCCCTTGTCCTGTCACTACAGTCCCTAATGAAGAGTCCCTCCCCAGCATCCTTGTAGGCCCCCTTCAGATACTGGAAGGCTGCTATGAGGTCTCCATGCAGCCTTCTCTTCTCCAGGCTGAACAGCCCCAACTTTCTCTGCCTGTCTCCATACGGGAGGTGCTCCAGTCCCCTGATCATCCTCGTGGCCCTCCTCTGCACTTGTTCCAACAGTTCCATGTCCTTTTTATGTTGAGGACACCAGAACTGCACACAATACTCCAAGTGAGGTCTCCCGAGAGCAGAGTAGAGGGGCAGGATCACCTCCTTCAACCTGCTGGTCACCCTCCTTTTGATGCAGCCAGGATACGGTTGCTTTCTGGGCTGCGAGCACACACTGAAGCCGGCTCATGTTCATTTTCTCATTGACCAACACCCCCAAGTCCTTCTCTGCAGGGCTGCTCTGAATCTCTTCTCTGCCCAACCTGTAGCTGTGCCTGGGATTGCGCCGACCCAGGTGTAGGACCTTGCACGTGGCATGGTTAAACTTCATAAGGTTGGCATCAGCCCACCTCACAAGCGTGTCGAGGTCCCTCTGGATGGCATCCCTTCCCTCCGGCGTATCAACCGAACCACACAGCTTGGTGTCATTGGCAAACTTTCTGAGGGCGCACTCAATCCCACTGTCCATGTCACCGACAAAGATGTTGAACAAGACTGGTCCCAGCACCGATCCCTGAGGGACACCACTCGTTACCGGTCTCCAGCCGGACATGGAGCCATTGACCACAACTCTTTGAGTGCGGCCATCCAGCCAGTTCTTTATCCACCGAGTGGTCCACCCATCAAATTGATGTCTCTCCAATTTAGAGACAAGGATGTAGTGCGGGACACCAATAAAGAACAGGCACAGAATTTTAGCATGTTACTGTGGGGAATCTAGAACTATTGCCATACGTGGGATTAAAAGCGTGGCTTTGAACTCATCTATCTAGGCTTCTGCTGTGTTACGATCAAGAGAAACCCTCTTTTGCACATGAGACTACTGACCCCTTCATCACTTCCGAGCCACCCCACCTAGATGTAATGAGGAAAGCAGCTGATTCCTCCCTGGCATTTATCTAGGATCATTTACTAAACTCCAACATGAACAACCTGTCTTCCTTATAGATGAGGATGATTTTGTCTCCTCTTTTTTCATATTTACTTTCTCAGGATCTTAAATAGCACTTTCTTCAATTACTCACAGCTGCCTAATCAGCCTTGACATTAAAAGTTCTACGTTCCTTTTCTACCAAAGGAAAATGGATAACCAGCCTCTCCCTGCCTCATAGGTCAGTCATCATAGACTACAGCTTTACCTGATTGTCAGATAAAGTTTCTCCACTTAGCTGGTTCCCCAGATCTTCAGACAGCATCAGATATCTGAAGCACAAATATTTGCAGTAAAACGAGTCATAATATCTATTTCTGACTAGTTGCTAATTGGCTCCAAAGTCAGGTCAGGAAAAAGCCTAACTGAAGTACGGAAGGACAGTAGATCTGAAAAAACACTGTGACAGTCAATATCTTTTAATCTCCTACTTCTCGACTACTCCTCAGAAATTTGGCTGCTCTAATATAAAGTTGAAATAGAAAATTAGACAAATCAATATTGTCCTAGTGAGCACCCACAGAGTTTCACCCAGCTTGGTCCTAGCTGGTTTTGTTTCAGTCAACTGAACTGATTTCAGCTGCATTCACCTGCTGCTTTCTGCCAACTGGGGGCAAGATGTGGTGCTCATCTGCTCCGTTCTTTGTTTCATAACTAAGTGAATAACTACAAACAAATTAAACCCATGGGTCTGGATCTGAGGAATTTCACTCAGGATCAGTAACTGGATGCTGGGAAAGTACCACCTCAGGATTTAAAAATTAATTAGGTATTGGTATTTATTGTCATTTTTAAGAGCAAGTGTAGGTGATTTTCATAAAGTAATGGTCAGAAAAATTTATATGTGAGAAAAAGCCTACCTACAGGTCTTGCTTTCCTACAGTGGTACACTGTGGTGGCACAAAAAGGAGCTGTGACCCCAGTGCTGGCACACAGAGGAGAAAGACAGAACAGAAAATATCAAATCCAAGCTATTTAAACTGAGGAGAAAAAAAGGACTAAGAAAATTACTGGTATAAAGAGGTACACAGGCAGTGTCACTGAGCACTTACATATTACTTTTTAAAAGCAACTGCAGGTATCAAAGCACAGCTTTCATGGTCAGCAGATCTTGCTAATCCTTCCTTGTCCTTTTGCTCTGTACTCGGTTAAAGATGCAATGAAGCTGGAAGGGGAACAGCTGGAGCTCAAGGCCAGAAATAGAAAATGTCTAAAGCTGTCAAGGGTGAGGTGGCAGCACACACAGCCACATGCCTTCAGCCAGTGCAGCTGGGATGTGCTTTTGGCAGTGTGGGCAGAGAACAGGCTCCTCTCTGATTTCCTTGCACTGCACTGACCTGCGGTAAGTCTGCATTTTCTGAGTCCCCCACAACAAAAGAAACATTGAGGTGCTAAAGTGGGTACAGAGAAGGACAATGAAGCTGGTGAAGGGTTTGGAGCACAAGTCTGATGAGAAGCAACTGAGGGAAATGGGGGTTTAGTCTAGAGAAGACAAGGCTCAGGGGGGACCTTATCATTCTTTACAACTACCTGAAAGGAGGATGGAGAGAGAAGGTGGCTGGTCTCCGCTCCCAAGTAATAAGTGACAGGACAAGAGGAAATGGCCTCAAGCTCCACCAGGGGAGGTTTAGACTGAATATTAGGAACAATTTCTTCACTGAGAGAGTGATCAAGCATTGGAACAGGCTGCCCAGGGAAGTGGTGGAATCACTGTCCCTGGAAGTGTTCAAAAGCCTGGTATATGAGGCCCTTAGTGACATGATTTAGTGGTGGACATGGGAATCCTGGGATAATGGTTGGACTTGATGATCTTAAAGGTCTTTTCCAACCTAGCTGATTCTATGATTCTATGGTGGTTTCCTCATGGAGGAGGAATCTGAAGGAAGGAGCCTGTGAGAAAGTGAGAGAAGGGAAGAAATGCAGGTTTCAACTTCTCTGTCAGGAAAGACCTGGAACAATCTTATTCAGAAGAACAAGTCATTCCCCCACCCCAGAGATTCAGAAATGGAGACCAAGCTAAAAGTGGCCACTGCCAGGATGTGTGCCTCCTGTGGTGGTTGCACAAACTGTGTGCGCTCATCCTAGAGGTGATGGTGTCTTTCTTTGTGCTTGCATCTGCTTCTGCCTTTGCAAACTGGACTGCTGCTTAGCTTGATGGGTTGTCAGGAAGCTATATTCATCAGAGTCTACTGAAACACCTGATCCAGAGCAGGCAGGTGTTAAAATGATGCCCACATCACAAACAAAAATAAAGCATAGGAAGGCTTGGAGAAACCATACTGCATTCATGAGAGCTGAGCGCTGTCTGAACCTGGAGCTTTCACTTCAACCATGCCTTCTGAGAGCTTTTGTCTCAGGAGTCTTGCTCTTTCCACAGCACAGGCTTTACCTTCAGTGAGATATAAACAGGTTGCAGGAGAGTGGAGGATGCTTCAACATCTGTTGTCTGTTGCCATGAATTAACTTCTCAATACTGATGTTAATAAGCTTGGCACATTCACAGACCAGGAACAAAGCGATGGCTATTGGCAACAGTGCATATGCTCATTTATGCTGGATTTTCTCAGCTGTAAATGGGCATCTGCTCATTCAGCTTGGGAGGCCAACATCCCTGTTACTTTCCTCTATGCCACTGGATGCAGGAAATGTACACACTTTCAGCCTGCTTGGACTGCAAGGTCACCAAGGCTCAGGCTGCCATTTGCTATGGAGGTACCAATTTGGGGGACGGCTTTTGTGTCAAATCAGTACAAGGACAAGGCAAAAGGCAGTTTTCTCTCCAAATTCAAATGGATGAGACAAACAACTCAGAGAAGGGTGCAAAAATAAAGATGAAGTCTATTTTTAGCTGCTTGTGAAGCACTATTGCACCTAACTCCCTGTATGGCTGTAAGCTTATCAGACAAGAATTACAGTGGTATCTAGACCTCTAAAGATTAAGAGATGTCAAGGGAGAACTATTATAGCATTCAAATGAGTTTCCCCTTCACCTTCTGTGAGATTTAATGTCTTACCTGAGTGGATATTTTTTGCAAATCATCCATTTGGCTCTTTAAGGCACTTTAAAGCACTTAAAGACTGCTGAGTCCCACAGGAAGGTCCCATTTCAAAACCAGATGCAGTGTTCATGCCCTGTGCGCAGCAGCAGGTTGCTTCTTTCAGGAGTGTTGATACCCACAGCACACATTTCTGTGGATCTCTGTTTGTAGCTACACACCCTGTACAGTGATTAAGACTTAAGGCATTGCTCACAGCTGTGTGGAGACAGGACCAGACTCCCACTCCTCCTGGTACTTGCTGGCTGTCTGTGTTCCAGACGTGGGGATGCAGTAGGAAAGGTGAACAGCTTACCAGTGCTGTCTGCAAGCATCGATGCCTGCCATATCTGCACAGTCCTTCATCCTGGATCACCTCTGTTTGCAGAGAGCAAACAGTTCAAGCTGTCTCAGTCGTTGAAATGGTATCTCTGCCTATAGTGGTGTCAGCTGTAATTTTCTTCCCCCCTTGTCTTGGCAACAGAAATCCCCAAACTACATGGGGGCTGGGGGTTATACCTTCTTTTTTGTGTGTTGGACAAGGGCCACAGGCAAACATAGTCAGTTTACAGGTAGTGCTTTAAAAATGAAGTTTGAAAGAGATGTAGAAAGCAGTTTCACATCAGACAAGATGTCACTCAAGGGTCTGTATTACTCCTGCAGCTGTCAGCCAGCTCATGCAGCCATATGATCAGTGGAAGGCCCTTCACTCTACCACACTTTCCTCCAGGCTGGCCCCAAACTAACTCCCGTTTATTAAGAGGGCAGTTTATATGAATACTCAATATTACTCAGGCTTTCCAGTGCACATCCCACCTGAAGTCATTATCCTCCGTCTGAGCCTTCCTAATCACTCTTCCACAGCAACCAATTAGGAGGTGACTAACAAGCAATTAGGCCTTTCAGGAGAGTGGATAAACACTCCAGACACCAAGATCTGGCTTTGTGTAAGTACGCTTTACAGTCAAGAATGAAATCAAAGAACAACAAAATGTTCCAAAACCAGAATTAGTCCTCAAATAGAGCAAAGCAAGATAAATGAGAGTGGCCTTTTACTGACACAAAGAAAGGTGTCATCTCTGCCCAGAGACTCTTTCCAGGGATGTCAGTTGAAAATGTTGCTTATGGAGCACCCAAGGTGGTTTTAAGAACAGGAGATTCTTAGCCCTGTAACAACAGCAAGAGGGAAGCCAGCTTAACCTGGGTCCAGCACAGCTGAGGAACTGAGCTAAACCCATGTCTGGCCAGCCTCCACTGCTGTTTTAAAGGTGATCCAAGTGTGTCTATCTAAACAAGCTTAATTGGGTACATCCCTGAAGCCATGAGGTAGAACATTTTGGTTTTCCTGGGCGATGGCAGTCAACCCATCCACGAGTGCATTGACTCTATGATGGTGGTGAAAGTCACGTTCCTTTTTCTCAGAGATAGGCAAAAAGAATCAGTTGGGTATGTCATTTGGAAAACAAACAAACACAAGAACTGAGTTGAAGTAAATTCCTTGCAAATTCAACCTAAATTCTGCCAAATAACATTAACTGGGAAACCAATGAAAACAAAAAATAAACTGTTGATGCTGCTGGGTCTGATGATTTTTCATAGAAAGCATTTGACATTTTGCATTGAGAGTGACATTTCAATACACAGTGGGACCCATCTTTATCTGGTTAAAAAAAAAAACCCTAACAACAAAAAGCCAGAGTATCCAGGCAATCTTTCTAATGATTATTTAATAATCATTAGTGGCTTTATGAGTGAATCAAAGATGGAATCACTTGCATATTGTTATAATATTAATTCATTTCCTCTCTGTGCTTTTTTGGGAGAGGGGGCATGTGTTTGGATAATGTGTACCCTTTTGGACTCCAGAAAAGGGAACATACTTGGGGCAAAGCTCCCAGCTGCTTCAGTACTTTGTGTAGGGTGTGCTTTGAGTGGGCTAAGTGGTCCTGCAGGCATCTGGGTAAATACCATACAATCTGACCCTCATTTCACCGCAGTCCACAGTAGAGGATCAGGCCCAGGAAAAGTGATGACCCTAAGAATGAGAAGCTTCATCAGCTTCTTGCAGAGCCAATGAAATACTAATATCTTTGTAATCACTAAATATCTGTGGGGGATGTCCCGTTTAGAGACCTCCTGAAGTTGTCAGAGCTGTGTAAACAGCTGTCCCTACAGGGATCATAGAATCATAGAATGGTTTGGGTTGGAAAGTACCTTAAGATCATCTAGTTCCAATGCCCCTGCCATGGGCAAGGACGCCTCACCCTAGACCATATTGGTCTTTGTTCTCTCAGAGACTTCTCCTCTTAAATTAACACGAAATGAAACTGGAATAAAAGTTCAGTTATTTGTAAATTGTGAGTTTGTCTCTGCTTTCTTTTGTTTTGTTCTGTTATTTTAATGGATGGCTCAGAACCCTGGTCCTTCTGGCAGCAAATCATCTACCAAAACCAAACAGCATGGGAAAGCTAGATGCAAAGCAAGTGTCAGGAAAGTTTAAGGCAATATGTCAGCCAGAGGAATGGAGAGTTTGTTTCAAACATGAGAATAATTCTGGCACAGAGAAGGACCCAGATGGGAGAGAGAAAGAAAGGCTGTGAGAAGGAATCATTTTTTTCCAAACTCTCTAAAGTCATAAACCAGGGACAATATTGGATTTGATATTGAAATTAAACAGAAATGATCTTTAATTATGGTGTGTTTGGAAAGTACAGGTGATGCTGGATTCCCTCTAACAACAATTTTTCTTCTAGACGGTGGTAATAAGAGACTAAAACCTTGACTTTGTACCAATAACTTCACAATAACCAGACTTGGTACTTGGAGTTTTCATCTTGACTTATTATTAGAGGAAGAGATTTGCCAAAACCCTCACAGAAGATTGCAAAAGGATGCTGTGAATGGATAATCTCAGTTTGGAGGGTTCAAAAGAGGCAGAGCCATGTCAGCACGGCTTTACAGAGGGATATTCTGTTAGATTGCTCTCTGAAGAAAACCAAGGCCTGAAATCCAGAACTTTAAATTCAACAGGAGGATTAATGGGTACCAAAGACTTCATCCCCAGATTTCACTTTAGAAGAACCAGGGTCTTAGCCTCCACAACTGAGAAAGAGGGACAAGTTGTTTCGTACCTGCCTTACTCGACGTGGATGAACTCTGTCTGGTCTTCCTCATACAGAATAGGCAACAAACCTGCAATGCGGACACAAGGTTAACAACTGCAGTGATTAACTTCCAGTCTCAAAACATTTTGTATTTCCTGAAACCCTATTCCTACAATTATTTTTCTCTTATTTCTGTAACAAAATGGACCTTCTGAATATAGAAGGCTGTTGTACATTTCTAAGATTAAAAGATGAATTAAAATCTCAATACTATTACTTTTTCTTCAGTTTCAAAATTCCCTGATGCTTAAAGAAGTCTTATATTTTCTTACTGTCTGTCTCCTGCATCCTGCATGCTAGACCAGAGGACAAGGAAGGGATGAGCCATCATGTAGGGTGTCCTACAGAGCATTAAAGTAGGAGTAGGCTACTCTAGTACTTGTCCCACTCCTACTCCCTGCTTCTCTCCCCTAAAGCAAAGTACCAGACATCAGTCATTTCTGCTCCTACTTGCCCTCTTCTCCAAACCAATGTCACTTCGGGATGAGATGACCAAAGAAATTTAAAGTTCTTCCCTCCCTGAACCTAGGGTGCTCTGATAGTCCAGTCACTTTTCTCATTGGAAAATGCACTTAGCCTTGCCCTGTGTCTCTTCACCAGCCTAAGAGACAAAAGCAGTGAACTGCAGCATGAGCAGATTGTACTGGTATTCTTATTATCGGTATTTTCCTGCAGCAAGACTGTCAGACAAATTTCTCTTCATAATTTTTTGATCCTAAAGCACACAGGTCACTTGAACTTGAAGGACAAAAATGATTGCTACAGCAAGGAAAATTAAACCAAGAATCAAGAGGCTATTGTTATCTGCAATTCAGCTTTGTGCTATTACAGTCATATTCAGTTTTGTTCATTCAAAGTACAGGACAAAACTTATTTGCCCAAATGTGAACTGTGGCATTAAGATATTAATGAGGTTTATGGACTAGTGAAGTGAAGGTATACGATTTTCTGTTGCTGAGGGCACACAAAGAACAGCTAGACTTTTCTAATTTCACTAAATCTCTGGGTTATCCACCTTAAAGTGAGTCAACTGGAGGTATCCTTTAATACAAATCTGGAGACTTACTACAAATTGATTGTCTGTAGTAACAGCCACATAAATGTACATCTTTCTTGGCTTTCAGCTTTTCCTATGTATTTCATGCAACTCTGATAGTAAACATCAGTTAATATGTCAACAGTTTGTGTGAACACTCAATTTGATTTGCTTGTCTGAAGCTAGATGGATCTTGCTGCCAGTCTGGATGATGTCTGGGTTTGTGTCTTATATTTAGATTCAAAATATATACTTTAAAATTGAATCTGATAGTAGAAATGTTGGATGGTGAGTACTTTCACTTGGCATACCTGCTGGAACTATTTTTGAGCACTTAAAATATACTGCACCATGACTTCCTGAGCATCAAATTTCACTGAGTCTATACATTCACCAGCTCCCATGGGAAAGTGAAGAAACACAGAGCCCCAGATTTATCCTGGCTAACTGCAGGCACCAACTGGAGGTGCTCACATCAGAGAGCTGTTAATCTGAATCTCCCATGTATTCTGGAAAATGCTGTCTGTCTACATTGTATATGATGGACTCCATCTCTCTCCTTGAGGGAAAATGGGGCCATCTCAGCTCCTGCCTTACATTAAATCAGTTAAGTGCCTACAGGCTGTAATGAATCTGGACCAATGAAAATGGATTTCCTTGAACACAGCAAGAAACACTCACAAGGCTGTATCTGTTTTCCTAATAAATTAAACAGAATGAGGGAACATCAATGGCTGCTACACTCTGTATGTATTCCCATATTCTTCAGGACAGCATAGTTTTGCTTTGGGACATCTAGCACTTCCCCTAACACCTAGAAGAGGGCAGAAACTACTCTTAGTAACTAGTCTGTACACAGCCACCCTTTAGAGTGCAAGAAAAGTTAACAGTATGGACGTGGGCTGTTATGTGCCAGAGTACCAAAGGATGATTCGAGACACAGGTAGTTTAATAGGGTAGATGTAGCTGGGGCTTGGATTAGTCCCAGCTGCCTCCAGACATCCCTTAACCAATGCCAGATGCAGATATTTTCAAGCTTCTCTTTTGTTAAAATATCACTGCCCATAAATCAATACTATAACAACATCTCATTTGAAAACTGTGGGCAGCACTTTGAGATATTTCCATTGCCATGTCACTGGGTTATGATCTGCTTGTGATTTAAATGTTCTGATTGTTTTTATTCAAACCAAACAATTTACGTCTCTCTTTGTGACCTTGCCAACGTAAACATTTCAAGGAAGAGGAAAGGTCACATTTTGACAGACCTGCTTGCATGGCTATAGGAAATGGCTCTCAATCGGACAAACATGACTTAGAGAATCATTTGCTTTTAAGCAAATGGAAACCTGCACTGGAAAACAGAGCTTGATGCTTAATAAAGTATATGAAATAGAAAGAAAAATACTAAAGAATGGACCGAGATATTCCTCAGGGAGTAGTATCACCAATCCATGATTATCAAAGGAACAGCAGGTGTTCCAAGGACCTCTGACACTATCACAGAATGGAAAATGCAAAATAAAAGTGAATATCTATTTTTTTCTTTATTTTTTTTTTTTGTATGTGCATATTCACTTTGTACACAATGAACACATTTAGAGAAAACAAACTTATTTTCCCCAAAAAATTGCTCTCATGAGACCCCACTTGCAGTATTGTGTGCAGTTCTGGTGTCCTCAACATAAAAAGGACATGGAACTGT
The DNA here is from genome assembly GCF_963264785.1 of Psittacula echo. Lineage (NCBI taxonomy): Eukaryota > Metazoa > Chordata > Aves > Psittaciformes > Psittacidae > Psittacula > Psittacula echo. Next base: position 152,253,007 of record NC_137737.1, on the reverse strand, counting down.
TGGAACAAGTGCAGAGGAGGCCACGAGGATGATCAGGGGACTGGAGCACCTCCCGTATGAAAACAGGGTGAGAAAGTTGGGGCTGTTCAACCTGGAGAAGAGAAGGCTGTGTGGAGACCTCAGAGCAGCCTTCCAGTATCTGAAGGGGGCCTACAAGGATGCTGGGGAGGGACTATTCATTAGGGACTGCAGTGATAGGACAAGGGGCAACGGATTGAAACTTAAACAAGGGAAGTTTAGATTGGATCTAAGGAAGAAATTCTTTACTGTGAGGGTGGTGAGGCACTGGAATGGGTTGCTCAGGGAGGTTGTGAATGCTCCATCCTTGGCAGTGCTCAAGGCCAGGTTGGTTGAGACCTTGGGTGACATGGTTTAGCGTGGGGTGTCCCTGCCCATGGCAGGGGGGTTGGAACTGGATGATCTTCAGGTCCTTTCCATCCCTAAGTATTCTATGATTCTATGCTTCTATGATTATTATTTCTGATGCCACAGGGTCTGTGATCTGCAGTTTAGACATGCAAGATTGAATTCCAAGACTATTCAACCACTCACATAAGGTAGATCTCTAACTCTGAAAATTGTATCTTAATTAAGAATCACTTGAAACGTATGCATCAAAATGGCAGATTTTTTTTTAATAAAATGGCTTTATTTTGTCTAATTTTCCCATGTAGAATAAGGATGAATGTTAGCAACTTCCTGTTCTGTTACTCAGATATCTAGATCTTATCTCTTTCCCCACTTCATATTTAGAATGTCTATCTCATGTCAGATTGCTGTATTTGTACTTACTGTTAAGATTATTCAGTCACATCTTTTAAAAAACACTTATAGGAAATCTCCTCTAATTTCTGAAACTGCACAAATTTCCCTTTCAAAAAAAAAAAATAATCAAAATTGTAATGCCTTTTCTGATATTGAGAAATTCAGCCACTTTCGTAACTCTTTCATTTCTTTTGCCCCAAAATTGTCAGTTGACCTTTTCAGGCTTTTAAAATTAAAATTTCATTATTATTGTTTTATTATGGGTAAAGTTCTGCCATCACTGTTGACAGTTCTGCAGTGGGTTTGATTTGTCTTAGAACGTGTTTATTTTTTCCAAAAGTATCAATTGAAATAACGAAAAGATATTCCTTTTTTTCTGTAAACATTTTTTCTGTTGTATTTGCAACAAACTATCTCAGCAGCAACTCAAATATCAGAGAATTCTGAGCAGACTCATTTCATATGTAAATTAATTTGATCTTCATTTATTTCAAGTCAGTTTTTAATAAAAATCTTGGGAAGAACTGAAGCAGAATCTTAATGTCTCATCTCTTGGCTTCACATAGCTTTTAAATTATGCCTTTCGAGCAGCCTACAGACTAAGCAAAGCATAATCATGTGTTTTATTTGCATTCTGAATTGCCTAATGTTCTTACTACTCTAGTAGACATTTTTGTATCTTACCTAATGATTATTACTAGAGAAACATAAGTAATATAACAGAGACGTAGTTTGGAATTAGGAGCAGAAACATGTTTTCTTTCCTCCCCAGTTCTGTGCTGAAACCACAATAACATAATTATGTCCTCATTTGTGTTGGATTTTTGTGGCCCAGAAGCCCCTCTTCAGAAGGATAGGGAAAATGTCCTTGCTTGGCAAGGCTGACTGGCTAGTGACTTCTATACTTTTCAAGCACAGGAGAAAAACGCAAGCTGAATCTCCATGATTATAGAATTATAGAATAGTTTGGGTTAGAAAGGACCTTCAGAGCTCATCTAGTCCAGGCCCCCTACAATGACCATTGACATCTTCAACTACATTAGGTTGCCCAGAAACACATCCAGCCTTGTGCCCAGTCTAATCATTGAACTTCTATATAAAGGTAGCTAAAGAGGACCATGATGGGCACCACTGCCAGTTCACCAGTGAACAAAAAACAAGAAACATGCTCTTCTGAGAGTCCCAGTTGGGTTGGCACTTAGTAATTTGAAAGGTGTCCAAATAGTTCAGGAACCGACAGGCTTTGGACCACGGACTTGAGCACTTCGTAACTTTAATTCCACCACTAGTTTACTACCCTGTAAAACACACTTAGACATTTCCAAAGATCCTGGAAAATATAACAGCTTCTGTGCCTGGACACCCCCAGGTTTAGATGTAAAAGTTCCCCTTTTTACCTTTTGTCAATCAGTTACATCTGATTCACAACTGAATGACCCACTGTTGCCACAAGGGCAAGTAAGCAAAACCTGACACGACACTGGTCTTTGGTGGTTCCTGAGGAAAGGAAAAGCTCTTTCCCCTTCTCAGTCACATGCAGTTGAATTTATGCTGTGCTGAGGAAGCACCAGCTCAGTCCATGCCCAAGAGTTGCACACACTTCTTGGTGATGTGGATTTAAGACATGCCTCTATCTGGTTTTGTAATAATTTCCACTCACTTTATAAAAACTTTTTACATATATACAGGCATGTAGGCTTCAAAAGACAACCTCTTAACATACAAAGAGGTGTTTGAGACCTGGGTTTCTTCCTGGACTCAGTACAAGACTTCCTAGCTTCCACAGCCGAAACTCTGCAAGGTTACAGATTAAATAATTGAATGACCTTTTCTACATTTCAGTACTAAATGCAAAAAACATTCTAAGATAAGAACACAGTCATAGAAAACCTTAAGTTATACAGAACTCCTGGAAATGTCTAGTCCCACTCCCCTGGAGCTAGCAAGGCTAGTTTCAAATTTGGGTGAAACGGCTCAGATTTAAAGTTCAGCCAAGGTCTGATCATCCCCAAGGATGAAGCTTCCACCATCTATGTAGGCCCTTCTTCCAGTGGCTAACAACTCTTGTGGTGATTTTTTTCACCCTTTGTGTTCTCATATTGCTTATACCTTAACTGAAGGGCAGAGCTCCAAATGATCAGGGAAACAAGCGGGGTTCGTATGGGGAGACTGGTTAGAGAAATCAGGTAAATGGCGTGCAGAGAGGATTTAAGTGCTGCTTGCCAAGGGAAGTAGTCATGCATATCATCACTTTTGGATCCCGAAAGGTCTGTCAAAAGAAGAATGAGAGCAGTGTAGGACTCGGGGAATAATCCTGGCCATGAATAGGCTTATACATGAGGCTCAGATGAAAAGCTTGATCACAAGGTGAGTTCTGCAAAGCTTTCATGCTTCTCACTCTCACAATAATGCTCCAATTATCAGGATCTTAATTACCAAAACAAACTACAGAGGGGAAAAAAAGATAATCCAACATTCTATTTTTAGCTGCAGCCAGCTGCAGCTGGCCATGAATATAATAGCAATGATTAGTTGCCCATGGAAATTACAATGATGTTTGTGAATAAACTTCCCCAAGTTTACACTGGGAGAGTATTAAAACCAGTATGGTCAGTTGTTTAGTGGGGCCAAGCATTTAGAGGGTCCTTAAAGGTGGCTTCTTAGATATGTTTATAAAAAGCAATAATATTATTGCTTCTCATCATCTGTCTGCTAAAACCATGGGCTCACATGAGCTCTTCAGGCATAGCCAAATGATCTTCGCTTTTTTACTTCTTTTTATGCCACATGGACTTCATTTGGTATTTCAGAGAGAGTATTTCCAACAAACATCCAAACACAGCTGAAACATTATTGAAATCTTTCCCTTTCACTACAGAGAATAACTATCAATGCAGCACATCAGTGTTATCCAGATTGCTGGTGAGACGCTTCAAACTGCTAGGTTTGTGGAAAAACTCACATTAATGTGTAATGTGGAGGACTTTAGGGAGACTATTTTAATGTGGCATGACCAATTAATTAGCAACAGAATGACCTTAATAATTCACATTACACGGTGATAATTGAGTGCATGAGATCATGCCTCTGAAGTGATATAAAAGCATAGCTTGGATATACTGACTGACAACAGAAACACAGAGATATCACCCCAAAATGATCTACCAGTGAAAGTTGAATCAGTACAGCTGCTAATGTGGAGTCACACCTGGACCATTAAAGCAATCCCAAAGGCTGCGTGAGCACATATCTCAGCAGTAGAATTGCTTACTTTAGACTATCTCATAATTGGGTCTAAAAGGCATAAGTAAGCTGTTTGTCAGAGATATTTTTGGAATAACTCTTTCACTAAAGCTATCCCAAAATAAGTATCTTCATCATGATATAAACCAAACACTGCATCACACCCCGTTAGTCCATTTTAAATACTGCTGTCAGGCAATCAGCACTTTTTCTTTCACTTCTGTCAAGGTACAGCTGCTCGGGAACTTGGTCTCACTCTCTCAGCCACACTTACACCTCCAAGAAACTCCTCCGGGAAGCTTTTGACCAGCTGCCGAGGAAAGTGATGTAAAAGAGCTTTGTCAAAATGAAGGATTGCTTATTTACTCAAACAGCTGCCAGAGGAGAGAGTTAGCCCAAGAGCAAAGCTTCATGGAGTCAAACTAAAGCCCACAATCTCCTCCCAAATTTAGGATGCTGCTATTTAACTCAGCCAGGCTCATTGCCTAGAGCTTCCTGGTCCTTCTATGTCACCCTTGGTCTCACTCCTGCAACATCTTCCTGACTTACTCCTCTGGACCATCCCCTGCTTCCCCTGCAACTGTCTATAGAAATGGTTTGCAAGAGTTCACTGATTTTTTTATTTTAGACCCCAACTAATGTCTGCAGACAGATAAATAGGCACTTCCCTTAAGCCTCCTCTGTTCTTTTAAGGCCTTCTGAGATTTTCTTTGAAGATATTTTATCTCTGCCCTTGTTTCATTTCTGACTGCCCTTACCAATAGCCTTTTGTCTTTAGTTCCTTGTAGCAATATAAACAATGCCAAGTAGGTAAATTGAAGGATGTACACAATAGTTAAAAATGAAACAGACGTCTCCATCATCTGTGAACTTTTTCACAAGATACTATTCCAAAAGCTGGCTCTGGGCTGGAATAATTATGGTACTTTGAAAACAAAGTAATTATTTTGAATTAAATCACTTTTATTGTGCAATTAGAGTGCCATATGGAAGAGTTTCTCTCTTCAAAACTGCTAGAAGTCATCTGAAGGAGTGTAAAGAGGCTGGCCCATTCCTCTTATAGAGGCAGGAAAAAAATTCCTTTGGAACAAACCTAACTCATCTGCTCACTGACTTCTGCAGCCTCAGGTAGCAGTTCAGCTGTGATGAATTAAAATCTGGTTCAAATACACTAGTACTCCTTTTAAGCTCCTCTGAGAGAAAAGTCACAACTCCCTATTGCAATGTTTCCAACTTCCAGACTGCTTCAAGACACTAATGATAGAAAACAACCTGACATATACTTCTGATTGGTAAAAGGTGAGTAGGAGTCTGACAATTTTCTTCCTCTACAACTGGAGTGGTTAAGAATAGAAATCCTGAAAAACTAGTCATCTTTACTGTTCATTTCCAAGAAAAATGGGGGAAAAGCACCACCAGTGTTGCCACAAATAGGTAGGAGTGAAGGCAAGGGAAAAAAATGAAGAAACACCCCCTCCCCACTCCCAGATTAGCTAATTTCAATGCTAATTGTTGCCAGGCTTTGAGCTTTGCAGCAGATGCTGATTGTGCAGGGGGATCAGAGCAGCAACCTTTGGTCTGGCAGTTCTGTGAGTGTTCAGGGCTGGTTAGTGATGGGAAGGAGTTATCTCACATCTAAGCAGCTGCGTCCTGCCATGCAGCTGTTTCTGTCCAATTAGTCTGCTATTCCTTGCTTTTCCTAGGTAAATATCTGAGGTTCTTGTAGACTTATTTTGATCCTGCAGGATCTTAACTGAAGAGACCATTAAAACTGATGAACTAAAATCTGGACTACAGCTGCTTCTATAAGTTATTAATGCAGAATGGCAGAAATTACGAGGGGTTTTCCCTGCTCTTTGGCAGAAATTTGGGTGAAACTGTATTGGCTATGCGAGTGTACAGTTTACAGATTGTATAGTGCAAATGCAATTTGTTTGTGTGCACCTGCGTACGCATAACGTACATGTGGCATCAGACATGATGAGCTAGAAGTATAACTTCGTCAAAAGCAGGCCCCAAAATCTGTGATCAATTTTTATCCCTTCTGCAGTGCTGTAAACTGTTTAAAATGGCTTTTTGACATTTTCCAGCCTTGCTCTACAGAGCCGACAAATTACATGACATGCTTCCAATTCATTATTGCAGACCTTTCTTTTTTCATACATGGTTTATCAAGGTTTCAAGGTTTATCAGGAAAATATTCTAAAATTCCAGGCTTCAGTAATGCAGTTGTCTCCCCAGTAAAACATCATCTTATGGCATGCTTCATAGTTCTAAACTGTTACTTGTGTGTCAAATAAGCTTTAACAAAGAGGCACGAAAACCCATCATACTCTACAAAAGCTTCCATCAAGACCAAATGAAACCTTTGCATTGATTTTTTTACAAAGTTCTTACATTTGGCATAACTGTGTTTCCACTGATTAAACTGGGTTTTTTAATCCCATCTTTAACTTCTCTTGATGTTAAAACTTCAAAAGAATCATGTCTTGATATAATCTTAAACAAGATTATTCCAAGTGCTAGCTGAAATATTTACAAAACCAACTAGTAGAAGAAAACTTGGACTACCAAGGATTTTTCTTTTTTTATAGTGTCTGATTTCTGCAGAACATTCTGGCTTTTTACTGAAAATGGAGCACAAGTCAAAATACTCCCCTTGGTTCTAAAAAGCTGCTGTAGTGACTCATGATGATTATAGTTTAAGTGCACTGCTCTGCTTTCTGGACAGGTTTATCTGTCATCATCACAGTTTCCACAGTCAAGGATGTGCTGCCAGTGTAACACAAGCTGGTTCTAAAGATGAGGATTAGGGCTATAGCACAGAGGCAAGCACGGGGCTGGAGCACATATGACTGAGGAGGAAGAGAGTCATATCAGTCAGATCAATGTGTTTCCAGAACAAACATGATCTTCTTCCCCACCCACTGTCCTTGTTCCTATAAAATCCCTGTCCTCTTTTGAGTTCAGTGTCTGGTCTGTGCATGTGAAGAAAGGAGAGAGAAAATAAAGAACATGAATCATCTGCCAAAATCATTATGAGATATGGACTTCTAGAGTTAAGCATGTGTGATAAAAAAAAGGTAAGGCTACCATATCCACCTGGAAAGTTCTTATTTCCGTGTTGAGCTTGCCAGACAACTCATCCATGGTGTCTAAAATGAGCTTAAATAGTGGCTGTAGACATCTTAGTTGAATGTTATGAACCGTTCAGCTCAGTATGTTTGCAACAGCCATTGACAACATGACTGTCTGACAAGGATGCCTGAGCCAGCTGAGTTGTCCAGGGGATTCCCACCTGGCCTCCAGCACTTCTGAGATGTGCCATGGTCTCCAGACAGCTTACTGTAGGCATTTCAGATATGCTTGTACGTGGCAAACAGCCTGTAAACTAGGTTTAGGGAGATTTATTAAGCCCTTTGTCCATATCAACTCTCATGGAGCTTGGGCAGCTATCACACGTGCACATAGACAAGGTTTGAGTGCCTAAACCTTAAATCAATACCACCCTGAATAGATGAGTGTCAGAACCCTGAGAAGACAAGTAGGCATAAATGTCATTGACCAGTTTCAGTCAGGGCCTCTGCCTGCATCCTCTGCCTTTGGGCTCAGAATCCTCAGTTAGGCTCAGCCCTGGACTTTCAGTCCCTGCTTGTCCTCTGTTGTAGAATTGGATGGACTCAAGAACTCAGTCTTCTTGTAGCCAAATCTCCAGACCTGTCCCTTGATCCATCATCTTCTGCTTGTGACTGAAACTCCTGTGCAGACCCTGGCTCTAGTTCATCATTTCCATTTCTGGGAGTGCCAATGGACCCTGTTACCAGCACCCAACTCTGTCTTCTCTCTGTCAAGACCCTGCAAGATTCTGCCCTATTTGGGTGGCACTGCGTGCACAAGGATCACCCTCAAGTCCTCTCTCTCTCTCTCTCTCTCTTCCTTAAGGAACAGGCAGCCCTCACTACTCCCTGACAGTAAATCACATTTCGTTGGTGGTGTAAGTGCTATTCATCTCATGGACTTATTGCAATGCAGAATCTGGCTAAATACTTATAAATCAGAATACACAGTGGGATCACAGACACCAATGAAGACATTCTACAATGGAGTTACACTGGTGGTGGGTAAGGGAAAAACAGCTGACATCATCTACCTGAACTTGTGCAAAACATTTGACACTGTCTCTCGCAACATCCTTGTCTCTAAACTGGAGAGGCATGGATTTGATGGATGGATCACTTGCTGATAAGGAATTGACTGGGTGGTCACAAAGAGTTGTGGTAAGCAGCTCAATATCCAAGTGGAGACCAGTGATAAGTGGCATTCCTCAGGAGCTGTTACTGGGACTGGTGCTGTTTAACATCTTGTTGGTGATAATGACAATGGGATTGAGTGCACCCTCAGCAGATTTGTTGAGGACACCAAGCTGTTTGGTGTAGTTGACACACTGGAAGGAAGGAATGCCACTCAGAGAGATGTTGACAGGCTTGAGAGATGCCTCTGTATGGCATCTGAAGAGAGGCAGAAAGAGTTGGGCTTGTTCAGCCTGGGGAAGAGAAGGCTCTGGGGAAACCTTCTAACAATCTTGAAGTAACAAAATGGGGCTTGCGAGAAAGCAGGAGAGGGGCTTTTTGCAAGGGCATGTAATGATAGGACAAGGGGGAATGGCTTTAAACTGAAAGAGGGGGAGATTTAGATTATATATTAGGAAGTAGTTTTTTACTATGAGGGTGATGAAGCACTGGAATACGTTGCCCAGAGACTTTGTGGCTGCCCCATCCCTGGCAGTGTTCAAGTCTGGGTTGAGTGGGGCTTTGAGCAACTTGGTCTATTGGAAGCAGTTCCTGCCCATGGTAGGGGGGTTGGAACTAGATGATCTTTAAGGTCCCTTCCAAATCAAACCATTTTATTATTCTGTGATCTTTCTCCCATAAAGTAACATTAAAAGGTTGTAAATAGTGTGTGAGAAACATTGTAGGTGTTCTCAAAAATCCTGCATTCTGAACGTTTGCACTGAAAACTTTCAAAACATCAAGCAGAAAATAGTCAATCTGTCTGAAACTACAGAAAACTAGGAACAACTTATCTGAAGGACGAAAATGATTTAGCACCTGTGAGCCAACACATCTTTAGAACTAGTCAATGCCAACATGTGCTATTCTGCTGTTTGCATGAAATGAGAGGAAAAAAAGCTTTTTCATAACACAATAGAACATCAAGGTTAGCTTAAGTATTCCAATATGGGAAGAAGGAAAGGCTTTAGAAGACTACCTGGCAGGAGAAAACATGGAAAGTTAAGCTGTTATTAACATAAAACACAGCTGTGGTGAGTCATCATCAGTTTTCCTGACATATGTGAGCCAAGACTTCCAATATCAAGAAAGCATTGCCCACTGGAAAGGAAAATAAACAACATGCTTTGGTGTAGCATTTTTAAAACCCTAAATTAGACAACAACAGTGCATGTGTATGAAAAAATTGACACAACAACCTCCACACACGTGGGAGCCTGATAGAGTATGGAAGTATAGCACTGGTGGTCAGCACAGTGATAAGGTTCCTGTCATTCCCAGCAAGGTAGAAGTTTGGAATTACATGGAATACAAAAACAGACACCTGAACCTGGACACCCTCATGGGCTGGCATTTATGTTTTGGAAATTCACATTGCCTCAGCTACAGGAGTTCATTGAGTTGACCTCAAGAGTGACCTGTCCTGGTCTGAATGTACTGTGACTTTTAATCAGAAAAACACAGAAATAGAGCCACAACAATGGGATAAAGATGGGTACATCTTTGATAAAATACTTCCTTGATTTATTTAATAAAACACTTACTATAGACTTTTCCTCTTTCTGGGTGCTGCCAATGCATCTGAGAGGCAACCTACACTTTAAAACACTTTAGATTTTAATTAGATGTATCCAGCTTTCATCCTTATCCTTGTCAATTACATTAGAGTTATAGTTATACCAAGAAATCTCTGTTTTGGAGGCAAGAAACTTATAAATATAGTGTTTTGTACACACAAGCTGTTCTTTTCCTAACCTTGAAACTCCTTCCACCTGCTTCGGTGCATAGTGGGGAAACTGTTGAAAAGGCAGAGAGTGTTGCTAAATTGGAGGGTCTTTTTGGGAGCCCTGTCAAAGAAACAAAGAAATCTATCCTGTGCATTCTAATGCTCAAGAGATTTGCTCTTAAACACAGTTTTAAGATCCTGAAGAATGTGCGGGGCTGAAAGCCAGAGAATATGCCTAACGAAACAAGTTAAAGGAACAAAAAGGCAGGGGGGTGTACTACATCAACTGACCAATCAAGCAAACAACAAAACTGAGGAGGTCATGTATCACTTGATCAAAAATAGGAAAATACACAGGACACAAAAAAATCCATTATTTTGTTGTAGAGATGGAAGAACAAGACTTATTTTATGGTGGAAGAAGAGAAATAGAAGGTATAAAATGACACAGAGCAAAAATACCTGCAGATTGGCCTCTGAGAAATCAGCTGAGGGCAACATCTGTTAGCTGGAGAGAAACATGCCCATGGTACACAACACTTCATTTTAGTCACTGAAAACTAGGCAAAATGGAACCAGAAGTCAACCTTGTGTAAGCGGAAAGATGGAGGAGGTTACTGAATAATGCAACTTTCCCTTCAATCTTATCTCTGACTTGAAAATATGACAGGCACTCAGGAATAAAGCTGTAGAACAGTACATTCTAAGCTTCATTGTCTTTAGGAGGATGCATGTGGGGTTGATTTTGTATTTGGCAACTAGAAACAGAAACTCTTTTGTTCAAAGAGAGGAAATAAAGAGCACAGATGATTTTTTGATTGCAGCTGAGTCAGAAAGTCTCTAGATCTCAGTCAAAACAGACCTGTTAAGGCACTGGAATAGCTGCTGCCAAAGTTGGTAAAAGCCTGAAGATACACTCGGTCCATCTCTCTGCCAGTCTGAATTTCATCATTAGGTATGTTTATAAGACTATGCTTCCCAGTTTAGTCACGGAGGCTAATAACAGGACTTCAGGACGTATTCCTGTGAGCTGAGGTTGCGCATCATTTCTGACTAAAACAAGAGAAACTTTCAACAAGCAGCCGCAGAGAAATGTCTGGATATTTTGGGCTGAGCTAGTGTTTCTGCCACTTAAAATTCAATCATCGTGGTATCCTTATTCCTTTTCAGTAGTGAACTTTAAGATGGCTGAACTGTTTTGGCTGGGTTTCCCTGTCCCTGCCCGCTGGATAGCCTAACTGGGGTAAGAAGAGAAAGATTGGTCCAACCTTGCAAAGATGGTTAGAAGTTGTGCTGAGGGAAGCCCTGACCAAGTTTCTGCCGTGGGGGATGATGCATATCACCAGCATATGACACCAGCATGTCATATCAGCTGCAATCAGCAAGACACCCAGAACCAGTCAGAGTCAAGTAAAGGATGTTCCAGACCAAACAGCTCATCTGTAGACACAGCTCCAAGCAGCTCTGACAAAACCCAGGAGAGAGAAGCGCAAGAAAGAATTCCTTAAAACAAATTTCTCCTGGCTGCATGTCTTGGATGATTCCACTAAAATATCCCGTTGCTCCTGCCTTCTTTGTGGGGCACTTCTTCCCCCAGAGATTTCCCAGTCTTCTTCTGTGCTCCCAGACCTTTATAAGAGCAAATGGTCTTCCTCCTCCAATTGCTCTTTTTAACACAGCGAGGCCTCTGACCCTATCGACAGTCTCATTTGGCTGAATAGAGAAACATCACCTTTTTTTCTTTAAAAGTATGAAGCAGAAATGCAAGAAACTCACTCATTTCTCCCTGGACACTCAATTCTCATGGCCCACTTACCAGCACTTAAGCGTAGCTTTCACCCCCAACCATCAAGCTATGAAGAAGCTTTATAAGCTCAGATCACATTTAGCCAAAAGGTCTCTTGAGTGCGTCCTCTGCCTTGGCAGCTGAAATCCTAGCCACCAGCCCCCCTCAAGTAAATTGGAAAATTTAACTGTGACATAGATAAAAATGTTTTCTTTTTCTTATCTGCTGACTTGAAACTCTGCCTGGTGTTTTTAAGATCCCACAGCTCTGCTGAATCCACCTAGATCATTCTGCACAGTTACTGCTCATCCAGCTAAGGTGATTATTATTCTGCATTAGAAATATTCATCTGCATTTCACCGTCTTCATGGCAGTGAAATCAAAGGCCTAGTACAGTACAGGTTCAGCCTTTCAAATTGTTTTGGAGACAGCAAACATCTCTGATGTCAAAGAGCATATTTTAGTGAAGACAGTTATTTTTACCAAGTTTACTGGCGCAAACCATACAAACTGTACTGTCTCCAGCCCATCCAGCATTCCTCTGGCTGCACAGTTCTTTTAGGGGGAAAAAAATCCATAAAGGTCATTCTGTTTTTCAAAGGCTTTTACTGTAATACAAACGGAAAACTTGTGAGGGTGCCCAGCAGGTTTTCCTGGATCCAAAGGACTCAGAGAGTGGTTTCAAATAAGATATTATCAAAATCATCTTGCTAATCCTGACTAAATGTAGGACATGAATCAAGCGCTTGCATGAATGACACCTGCATGCCAAGAAGGAGAGTCAATAACATTTAAGCATCTCCCTAATACAGTTACGGATAGCTGGGAAGAGTTACTCTTGGTGGGGAAGGTTCATGCTCCTGTTCAAGCAGCTGTCCTGTGCATAAATGGTTCCGCACTCAGTGGGTCAGACAAGATTATTGCAGCACCTGTGTAATGAGGGGCCCACAAGACATAGAATCATAGAATCATAGAATAGTTAGGGTTGGAAAGGACCTTAAGGTCATCTAGTTCCAACCCCCTTGAAGATGTAGCTTCAAACCCTGCTCTGCATTAGACAGAATAGGAATTGAAAGATTAATTTCCCTTGTGTCAGATGAGTATCTCAACCACTAGAACTCTGTTAGGAATATCTTTGATAGCCTTTCTTATTTTGACAAGAAATGCCAACAAAACTTTTCTTAGTAGGGTTTTATGGGAAAAAAACTTTGGTCAAACACACCTGACTATGCTATGACCAGCACTGAGCAAACCACCAGTACTATCCTTCAGTGCTATCTCAGGCTCCTGCTTTGCGCCGTACTTGTCATATACTGCTCTGATATTTCCTCACTTATTATTTAGTTCTCCTTTTAGTGGTCTGAACCACACTTTCCTCAAATTCTTCTCCTAGAAAAAGAACAGTAGAGTCTGGAGTTTTTTCCTTTGGGCTCTTTTCTTCGCTTCATGTAACATGGCACAAGCACATACTGCTGACCTCCTTCTCTCATGAATCTCTGGCTCTTCCCAAAGGACAAAGATATTCCCAAGAGGCAAAGATATTCCCAAACTGGCAGCACCTCCGTCTTTCCAGGTGCTATCACTGCTGTTCTCTTTCTCTCCTTTTCTGTACTTGTGCTATAATTGTATGACCCAGGAGACCATTGGATAGAGAATTTTTCTCTGCTTTGCTCTCACCACACAATCAGCTTCTGAAAAGCCATGACCAAGGAAAGTAACATCCACCACATCATCCTGGGTTGAGCGAGGAGAAGTTTCTTGGGAATGCACCTTCTCAGTATACCTCCTCTGTGGGAAATGTCATCCTACATTAAAAAGTAGGAAACCAAACAGAAGTTCTATCTTTGATTAAGATTTATCCCAATGGGTTGTTCCCTGAGTGCCCTCAGCTGCTGTATAGCAAGGATCCAGGCTGAAACACAGATGCACAAGTTGTAGGCATTCCCTTATGTCACACCTTAGAATATGTGGAAACAATGCCTCTGCTTTCTACTTTACGAAGAGGCAGCAAAAACTCTGCAATGACCTATCTATGAAGTGCCCTTTGGTTACTGCCTGCACGGAAGTCCCATTCCACAGTGTCCAAGTAAATGAGTTCCAGGGCAGAAAGCATCAGTGATGGCATAACTTATTCAGTAATATCAGTGTCAGAATTTTATAGTTTCAGGCACCTGGAGTTCAGAATAGCATTGATACCCCTTGGCTATAAAGAAATTGGGAGCCAAGCTGGCAAGGTGGAATAGATTGACTCTTTGGGTGAAAATAGTGCTTCCCAGGAGAGTGCAGCAAAGCAGGATGCTTGCAAGCATTTCTGTACTGAAGAGACCAGAACAGGTGTCAGTGAAACTGGCTTGGAAGCAGATGAGTTCAGAACAGCGAAAGGATTCAGTGCTGCCATTCAGCAGCCTTTGTTCTGCCATTCCCAAGAAACCATTACAGCAAATAAGAGGTAGTAAAGGGAGGTTCAGCTGAACAGGCATTCATTTTACTACCCTGCTGCTTTAAGATACAGTAAGAAATAATACATATAGACACACACCACTGCACCCTGAAGGGTGAATCCTGTTTTCTGGGGACTAGTTTTCTTCCAGGGGTGGGAGACTATGCTGGGTCTGGCCCTATGTTAAACACAGAACTGGAAAGAAATATTTGGATCTCTACCACCCTCTCTGCTGAGTCAAGAGAGTCTCAATGGAATGAGAATGTGGCCTCACACAAAATACTGAGGTTTGCAAAAATGCAAAGCAGTGTAAGAGTAAACATACAAGCATCTATGACTCTGAGCTGTTGAAATAATGAAAGATGAATAGCTACATTTCAACAGTTAATAGCTCATCAAGATGAAAAAAGAATTCCTCCGTCTTCTGCAAATATTTTTAAAATTGAGTTTCTAGAAGGTTTAAAGGAAATTCTTGACTTGTTCAATTCCCATACTGCTGTATGTACAATTTAACTTAACACAGAGTAAATGGCGTTTTGAAATGCAAAGGTGAACATGAGCCAAGAATGCATTATGCATAAAGTTTACATATGGTGATGACAAGTATCATCACATTTAAGTAACATCCACCACTCTTCAGAAAATTACTAATGCAGTTTGAATGCCTTCTTTCTTTAGTGAAATATGTATCAGTCGGATAGAAATATCTAGATAGCAATATGCTCTACAGTTATGAAACATTAATGCTTTCTTTGTGTTGCTTTACTTCTTTACTATTATTATACTGCTCTTTAATTTTATTAGGAGACAACATATGAACAAAACACCTGAACACAGCCAAACAAGTGTCCCTTTCAAACTTTTCTGCTGGTTACATTTCCTATATCTCAGATCATGCTTTTCCTGTTTCTGAAAGGTCCAGTATTTCTTGATGTGCACTTCCCCAAACTGGTGTTCGGCCCCTGAGGGCACCAACAGCTCTGTACTGGCTCAGATCCACCTCACCCAGGGCCTCTCCCACAGTGCCCATGGCCAAGGACCCCATCAGAGCCCATCCAGCGCCATCAGTCCCTGCCCCAGTGATGCCATAAGATGCTGGTCCCCAGCTCCACAGGTGGATGTCTCAGCCTTGTTCCATCTCTGTCTCCGCAGAGGTACTTGATGATCTGGGCTGGGGCTGCACGGCCCAATCAGGGGAGTGTCCCCTGCGCTACCCCTCAGAGTGCCTCTGACCAGTGCTGTACCCTTTAAAGTGGACCGGGTCTATCTCCAACCTTACCAGTATTGAACAGAGTGGAAGAATTATTTCACAAGCCTTAAAAAACTACCTTTCTCCTTAGGCACCATAATGTTTGATTTTCCTGCAGCAGTAGGACATTGTTGGCTCAATTTCAATAACCCCCAGATCATTTCTTGCAGAACTGCTATTTAAGCAGCTGTTCCTTATCATGTGCTATTGTAACTGATTATTTCTGCCTATATACAGTACCTTCCACTTGCCCCTAGAGAATTGCATCTTCTGTTCTTTTCTTTGGTTTTAGATCATATCTTGCATTAGCCAAAACTATTTTTAAATCTGACTATGCCCTTCAACTACTGGTGCTCCTGGCACTTAGTAAGAACAGCATTTATTTCACCATCCAGGCTTATACCTCTGGTAGATGTTTTGAAGTGTAAATAATGCAATGCTACTGAGGTTAAAAAAGTCAATGAGCTATGGTCACAGAATAAAACAGCCCACCAGGATATTTGTTAAGATTTCCCCATTTTAGCTGGCAAAAAATATACAAGCAGAACGATCAGGAGTTCATTTATGTGCTGGAGTTCTTTTGGACAACTCTCAGTTAAAATCTGGAGAAGGGCTTCAAATTTCTATACTGAATTTGTGGTTCCAAAGCTTCAACATTTTGCCAGCCTTTTGCTGCGATTGTCAGCTTCTGTACAATTGAGGAAAGCTACCATCTTGCCCCCTTAATGTTTAAATACTTCCTTGCCATAGTTCCCACAGGAATCTCAAAAGATGTCACCTGCTATGGAAAGGCCATTGTTTATTGCAGTGCTCACAATTGCTCCCACACATACTTCTCTTGTTAGCTATTATTCTGTATGGCTGTTCACTACATCTAAGTGATGTGACCCATCCTGGCCTGCAAATCCATTGGAACTGAAATGCATAACATTTGTAGGGAGAGTTATGCAGCGGAGTTGTACCCACAAGTTGAGACTGTAGCTCCAAAAAAAAATCGATGCAAAAGCTGAGAGCAATCAAAACCACACATTTCAGAGGTAATTCTCATATGTTATGATGTGAACTGTATCAGAGTTACACTTAGGATCAACAGGCAGTAGTTCCACAGTATTCTTTTAATAATAAAACAAAATGTCTGAGCTGTGGCATGCTGAAAACATCCACTGGAAATGTCTTGATTAGAGACACACCAAAAAACTTAACAGCAAAGTGTAGTGCAATCTGGAGCTTCCTCCTTATGAAGCACTGGCATTCAAGATATTTTTTCTCCCAGTATGATTCCAGAACAAATAATTTTGTTTGTTTCCCTGGACACCTGAGAGCAGCCACAACCATCCTCTGTGTAAATTATTGATGTTACCACTATGAATAATATTACTCACAACACCAGTACATGTGTGGTTTGATTCTCATAGGAAGCTGTTTATCCTGGATTTAGAGTTCTACAGGCATCATAGGCGTTCTCCATGCCTGTTTCTCGGAAAAGGCTTTGGGATGTCCTATAGGTCCCTGTGTTACCTGACAATAAGATGATATTATTTGTGGCTCTTAGTAACATCACAGTGTTGAAAACAGAGTAGATGCAGCCTTTAAGGCTGGCATTGCCTTTTCTCATCATGTAAGAGAAGATCAAATTAATACCATGTGTAGGGTAGACCACCTACAGGCCAGTTTTAAATCTTCGTCTGGAACACCAACAACCTGCCAGTGCTATCAAAAGGAGACTGGATTTAATCTGCTACAGCAAATCCTGACACACTAGAAAATGACAGGGTTTGATGATTTAGAGAAATGCAATATCAAATAGATTGCTCAAACATGAATCTGCTATCCTCCCCCTATGCCAAGGAAGATGCTACTGAATGTAAAAACAAGATAATAGAATTGAGAAACAAGTGCTCTGCTGATCCCATACACATTAACAGTATCATTTCAGAGAATGACTAAAGATTGTTATGAGTCAACGATTCCTCCTAAACATTTTGTCTAAGAACACCTACAATCCCTAGCTTGACTGGCAATGAGCAGATTAACATGCTTCAGTTATGATGGGAGCTCATTTTGAAATAAATCACTGTTAACATCAGCACACCAGGCATCAGTGCTTTCTCTGTGATACAGCAAGTCGCTTAAAGGGTGATATTACATACTCTCCATTTTCTAATGCAAGAAAACTTCATACAGAAGAAAAAGGAGCAGGGGGCAAGAGCTCTGTTTTTCAGGAAAAACCAATTACCCATGAAACCAGTTGAATTAAACCTTGTGTTTACCTCAAGGCCAGAAAAGCACAGAGCCCTATACATTCACATGTGCAAAGTATCTGATGAAGTAATGTTCCAGAAGCATAAGCCAGGTTCTTTCAAAAAACTGCCTGGCATCCTGTCAGCTCCATAAAATGCTGCCTGAGAACTCAAAGCAGGGCCCTGCATCTTAGATGACATACTGCAAGTCTTTTTCAGTCCATAATCTCATCATTTCTGTAACCTTTACCATCCTTGTAACCTCAGCATCCCTGGAAGCCCAAGGTACAGTCCCAGGGTTTCCAGGTTCCCTGGTTCATGAAAGAAACAGGGATACAAAGAAAGGAGTTCCCAGGAGCCAAGAAGTTGGCTTAACATTTTATTTAAAAATGGAACAGAACTATTTTCCCCCAGACATAAGAAGAAGGAGAAGAAACAAAAAGGAACTTCCTTTCCCTTAGAAACATGAACATTTCTAGGTTTGTTCCTGTTCCAAGGTTTAATATGCACACATAAGCACACGCATACACAACCCTACCAGATTTTCCCCACTTTGATCTGGCTGACAGGGGCATTTCCTCTTAGGATATCTCTTATACTACAGTAACTGCAGGATACTGATCTGGATGGATTTAAAATCTCATACAATATAACAGCTCCCTATTTGCAGCCTAATTACATTTATTGTATACATCCACAGGAAACATCTCCATCCTGTAACAAGAAAAACACTTTGAGATCTGCATGACTTTTTACCTCTACGCAGAGCTAAGAATTGTGATGCCAAGTGAAAAAGTTGTGCAGAATAGCCTTAGGTGTACTTTTTTAGGATTTTAGTTTCTTTTGAATTTCTCAAATCCAAATATTCAAATCTTCTTTCTAGTATTAAATTCAATTGTAGCTTCACCCATCAGGCTATCAGTCCTACCACTTGCTGCTACAGATAATAAATTGAGAGTAAAATGCTTTTGAATGATTTCTCTGCTGTAGATCATAAAGAATTCACTCATAGTGCACTGAGAGGTGAATTTAACAGTTCATTTCCTTTTAACTTCTATTGCAATTAACATGTAAGTCAAATGTCTTTTGTATTAAAGGAAAAAAAATAACCACTTCTTCAAAGGAATCCCATAAAGCGTCAGGAACTGCCTAGTGCTTTGGAAAAAGAATATTCATTCAGCAGCTCAGGTGCTCCAGGGATTCCCAAGTTGTAACAGCATCACAGCGATGGCATGTGTAGAAACAGCTACTCTGAAACCTGGTTGGAAAAGGGTGAAAGGGTGGGTGGAAACTTCTCTGTGGCCCAGAGAGCAATGCGAAGTACAGCAGTTGTGTTTTGGGAAGTTTATTCAAACTACTGAATCTGCATTTGATTTTGATTTGGATAATGGCCCTCCTTTCCTAGGGAAGAAGAATGGTATTTTTCTAATCAATCTTGTTTGCTTTAAGGACTCCTTCACATTTCATCTCTGATTCGGGGGGTGGGAGGTGGAATGTCATCCACAATGAAAATTTGACAGAACTGTTTGAAAATGAAAAACGTCAATTCACTCCTTTAAAAATGTGAGTCTTTTCCTAAGAGTTGAAAATTTCCATCATGTTAATGCCTTTCTGAAGGTTAATTTTCAGGGAAACGGCAGCAATTGCTTGAATAGACAGAACAATATATTTCAGTACAAAACAGCCTGGCTAATATATTCCTGGTCAGCACCAGTGCCCACAAAGTCATGAGTCAAAGACTTGTGATGGTCACAGCTGCTCATCCATTTTAAAAACCAGAGTAATAGCTGGGAGGATGAGGAAAGAGTAGACCTGGAAAAGAGGAGGGGAAAACATAGCTCCACTCATTGATTAAAAGCTGAATTATTCATCTCCAGCCTTTTATCTCCCTCCACAAAATCCACACGCTTACAACGTCTTCTGACCCTTGTATGTGGGTATGTGCATATGTGAAGGGAGGGGTCGAGAATATGAAATCATTTGTCTATGAGGGAACTGTTGCTTCACAATGTGGAGAAGCAATAGCATGCACAGGAAAAACAAAAGAAAAACTACAAGTAAAAAAAAAAAGAGTAAAAATCTTCTTTTAAAATGTAGGCATTAAAATTGACAATTCTTGCTACCTCTTTATGCTATAAGTGACTGATTTTTTTTTAATTTCTTTTTTTTTTTTTCCTGTATTTCTTGCCTTATTTTCCCCTGCCATATGGTATTATTGAGGTATGCAATAATTTAGCTTCATTGCCTGCAAACTTTAAAATATTTCCTTGGTATTTTCACTCTACTGAGAAAAATCATGTGCAAATCCCAGCAAATGTTGATTGTTTCCATCAGCTGTTAAGCCATGTATCCTCATCCTCTTTCTCTTTGAAATTTCAGCCCATGAAGCCTCGCTTTTCTTTTACCATGGCTTTCATTATCAGTCTGAGTGCTTTTACTAGCTAGTGTTACAATTTTTAGTCCATTCCCTTATGCCTTCTGCTTGCTTTCATACAGACGTCGCGTTAAGATATGCATTTATTTGAGGAAAATGATAGACAGGTTTTAAAAAAGGAGGCTCAATCAATACCAGAAGTTTGTTTGTTTGGTTTTTTTTTATCATTATTGCCTAAATTGTTGCCAAGGACAAAATTAAAGAAAGAAATAGTTATAGGGAGAAAAGGCACACAACAAAAAAACAACAGGTAAGGAGGAAATCAAAGCTAATTTGCCCATATTCTGTCATTTCTATCATTACTGAAGTTTCACATTTCATGTATGCATAAAGAGATATTGTTCACTTTTCCTTTTCTTAATTATTCTGTGAAATAGGTATTTAAATACAGACATATAGTAACACAAGTGTTCCTCCATAATGTGTTGAATATGGAGGCTACCTTTACTGGAGAACCCTGGAGTGCTGCGCAGAGCACAGTGCCAGGCTTGCAATTCTGAGCACATAAATAGTCCCACTAAAGTGAATGAGATCATTATTTGCATGATTAAATATCATAACATTAAATTGTACATAAATGTTACTGCTGTGGGTAGAGAGGGGGAAGGAGGAGTGTGACATAAACTTTCAGGTGACAGAAGAGAAATGAGTTCTGCCTGATTTCATCCTTCAAAAGCCTTCTAGTGACAGTATTATTTTTAAATGGCTTTTAGTGATTTTGTAACACTGCCAAGTCATTTAGCTCTATTTAAAAATATAAAAAATCCAATACAGGAGAGATTGAATAATGCACGGTACTAATCTAAGGCCAACTGAGCCCTATCCAGACATACAGGACTTAGGAGGTGTGTGTCAAATTACCTTGTTGGACCCCCAGTTCATCCACCCTTCACTGGCAACCAAGTCTTTGGCAGTTTAATCTGTCTCTAGCTCCTCAGGATGGTCAGCCTTCCTCCTTACTCTGCAGAGCCCAGAGCATGGCTGCAGTGGATCCCTCTGCTCAGAAAGATCTTGTCCCTTCTTAGTAGCCCTGTGCAAGGTGTCCAGTACTTCTGAAACTGAGTTTCAGGAATACATGCAATAAATGTGCACACTGACTGTTACCTAAATGCACTGCACTACTTTGCCATCACCACTGAAGAGACAGTAGGCTCACCAAACACACAGATGGCACTTCATGCTGGCATGGAGGAGGACAGGTTTAATATTCAGAGTGTTCTAAGCAAATTAGGCATACAGGAATGAAAAATCACAATGCATTTTAGCAAAGACAAATGCAAGATACTTCATGTAGGCTGTTATGTGCATATGGAGCAAGTAGCACCTGCCCAGGCCTGGAGAACAACAAAGAAGATTCAGCAGGTCATCAGCTGTAGATAAGCCTGTTTTGGATGAAGGCAGGCACTTTACAGGCTGTATAAATAGGAGTGCAGATGATAAGATATAGTTCATTGACATAAGACGTTTTTTCTCAGTAAAACCGAGTTGAGTTGTGGGCATCTCACAGAGGGGAAAAAAGTAAAAGAAATTATAAACCATGTGTACAGAACCAAGAATAAACCAAACAGAAACAATCAGAGGCCTAGAAAATGTGACCCATGGGCAAAAAAATGGCAGAAATTAGGTTGTTTAGCCTAAGAAATGAGAAGGGGAAGAGGCAGCATATGGAAGAGACTGTTATTAAATATATATATTCTACTGCCAGGATAATTTTTCTTCCAATCCATGGTGGACAGGACAAGAAGTGATGTGCTTAGTGAATACTGCAAGGAAATTTCAGGTTAGATATGAAAATGATAAGGATGGAGAAACGTAGAAATGGACTGCCTGGAGTTACAGAGCCTCCACTGCAGGAGCAAGGGTGAGGGTACAGCTCACTCTGCCATAGTGCCCAAGCACTGTGATTCACTGATTACAGCAATATTAGAGGACTGAGAGCGGCCTATCTTGGCTTCATCTTATCTCTTTTGAATGGGTGTCTCCTTAAGCTGCATTGCGTATTTGTCTCTTTTTCCTTTGGTTTAGCATGATTTGTATTGAGTTATCCGAGTGAGCAGGAGGCTTTCTTTCTGTGCTCTGGGGTAATGCCACTAATAATTTATTTTGTAAAAGAAATATGTAAGTCTTTATATAAGACTTCCCCACTTATAGTACTAATTTAATCTTCAAGTAGTGCTGCACTTTCCATGGGATTTATCTAGGAGTAAGGATGTGTGTCTCTATTAGTATTGTGAAACTAGTATTAACCCTTTCCAGGTTAGCAGGTCATGCTGAACCACAGGAAAGACCCATCCCTGTTCACAAAAGCACCACTCATTGCTTATCTGGACTCCCTAGAACAAGAATTTCCTCTGCTTGTATCTGTACAAAACCTGCCTCACACATGGGACACGACTTGGCTGGAATCCCCAAATCCATTGTAGTGCAAATACAGAAACAATCAGTGAAATCCTTCCTAAATCTCCGTGTTTTCCTTACAATAATAAAAGGTGAACTAAATAAAGACAGTCAGAGGGGAGTTCATGAGCCTCAGGCACACTGGAAGTCAAGCATCATGTACCATGTTCAAGCACACAGACTCCCAACAGAAGCCGGAGCTCCAAATGGGGTAGTACAGCTCCCTTCCAGGCAGTGTATCTGTCCACAGACACCCTTACTGCAGACAGAATGCAGCTGCACATATATCTCAGAGTTCAGCAGACACCACTCTTGTATTTTGGAAAATAAAGAAAACACCTCTCCAATAATTTGAGGTAGTCTAATGTGTAGACTATATCTATTTCTATTGATGATCTTAAAGGTCTTTTCCAACCTAGCTGAGTCTATGGTTTTATGATTCTATATTTCAGCTGCTTCTAGGAGCAGGGTTTCAGCCCCCAAAATGCCTTTCCTGCAGGACAGGGTTCATTCACTTTAACAAGGTATCATCTGTGCAGAGGAGGGATGGGAGAGGGAAATAGGGATACTGCGCCTCTTCTCCAGGCTGTGTACCATGCACAAGCATCCAGGTTTGTTGACACAGAGCCCACAGGCAGAGGAGCAGAAACAATTTAATCTGCCAGCACGGACGGGTGAGGAGTGGCTCTAACTCCAGTCTCTGTGCTTCTGTTATTTATCCAGTGGCTTTAATGTAAGTGCTGACAGGATAGGAGCCAGCAAACATATGAACACACTCACTTAACACAGAGTGGTTAGAGCCACACTCCTGGCAGCGGCAGCACCCTTCCCAGGGGGCCTGAGCTCTCACAGGCAGAGATGAAGTGGTTCCCAGGGCTCCCCAGCCTGACAAGAGCTCTAACTCACAGACAGCACCTGAGGTGGCTCCGCTTTGTGCAAGGCAAAGGAATGCCCGACTTCAGCATCAGCTCTCGCTTAGTCTAACGGGTGGACGATCTGCTGGGCACTGCGGGACGGTCCGGGGCACCCACAGAAGCGCCGCTTGGAGAAACCTCCTGTGACCACGAAACCTGCCCCGGGCACACCCCCCTCCAACCCCCCCAGCCGACGTCCCCTTCCCGGCGCCGCTGCTGCGGCTGCTTTAACCTGGCAGGGGGGCGCGGGCAGCCCCGCCGACGTCGCGGGCATCAGCTGACCGCGCCGGGCTCTGCCTCCTCCCGCCCGCTCTGCCGCGGCACTACTCCGGCGGCGGCGGCTCCGCCGTGCCGGTCCCCGCCGCTCTCGGGGCAGCACCGGCCGCCTGAACCCGCAGCCGCCTGCCCCTCACCTTTCCTCCTCTTCCTCGTTCTCCCTGCTGCTGGGGGAACCCCTAGAGCCGGAGCCTTCTCCGCCCTGACCCGCGGAGAAGTTGGGATGCTCCCACCGCCCTTCCCAGAGCTCTGAGTTTAAGGCGGGATTTTCGTTCGTTCCCCGCTCTTACGGTTTTGTTTTGGTTTTTTTTTGGCTTTTTTTTTTTTCCAGGCTCGGGTTTTGGTGGGATTTTTCTCTCTCTCTTTTATTTCTTTCCCTCCTTTTTTTCTTGTTACCAAGCAAGCCGAGCGTCTGCGATGGATGGCAGCCCCGAGCCCCCGCCGGGCAGAGGCGCCCCGTGAGCCAGGGCTCGGGCCCGCCAGGGCATGCCCCGCCACGGGGGGGATGAGGGCGGGCAGCCCCCGGCCGGCGGCTCCGGCGCCGTGACCGAGGATGCCCGTGACCCGACCGCCTCTCCTTTCCCGCCCGAGCTCGCAGGGCTCCCGCTGACCGCAGCCGCGGGAATTACAGCAGCTCCCGGGAAGCGGAGCCCCGGGACCCCCGGCGAGAGGAGCTGCTCGCTGTGAACGGCTCTCTGCAAAGCGGCTTTCCGACCCCCTCGCGCCTCCAGCCTCCTGATGGGGACAAGAATCGCCCGCAGGGCACCGGGGCTGAGCCCGTAGATGCTGCGCTCCTCCCTCCTCCTCTCCGGACCCGCGGCTCGGCTCCCTCCCTGCTCACCCAGCCCGCCGGGGCACCTAGGCTGCGCCGCAGCCGGGCTCCGCGGGATGCGGCTCCGCGGGGTGCCGCGGGAGAGGGCACGGGGCGAGGGCCGCCTGCGCTGAGCCGGCGCAGCCGCCCCGCGGACCCCAGCCGCAAACCGGCCCCGCCGCCAGCCGAGACACCGGACCCAGCGACCTGCCTATAAATGTGATCCCCCCACCGTCACCTCTCCGCCGCCACCCGCCCTTCGCCATCCCCTCCCTCCTCTCCCCCGGCTCCATCCCTCCCCCTGTTCCCCTCCCCAAAGACGGTGCCCCTTCCCCTCCCCCTCCTGTGCTCTGCCCCCCGCCAGTCACCGCCATGGAGCTCTCGGAGGTGCGGTGCCTGAGCGACAGCGATGAACTTTACACCATCAACAGGACCCCCCCCGGCAGCGGCAGACCCCAGCGCCTGCTGTGGCAGACGGCCGTGCGCCACATCACCGAGCAGCGCTTCTTCCAGGAGCACAGCAGCAGCAGCGGCGGCAGTAGCAGCGGTGGGGGCAAGGGCTTCAGCTCCGAGGAGACCTGCTGCCCCAACCACCACCCTCACCCGCAGCACCACCATCACCACCTCCGGCGACAGTCGGCCGGACGGAGTTTGGGCAGCGAGCGCCACAACAACGGAGGCACCAAAGTCTTCCCTGAGCGCACGAGCAGCAGTGGGGACCTGGGCTTTCTGCCCCTAGACTGTGCCCCCAGCAACTCTGACTTCTTTCTCAACTGGGGTTATACCTATCGCGGGGTGATCTTCCCCACTCTCCGGAACTCCTTCAAGTCTCGGGACTTGGAGCGCCTTTACCAGCGCTACTTCTTGGGCCAGCGGCGCAAATCTGAAGTGGTCATGAACATCCTGGACGTGCTGACCAAGCTGACCCTGCTGTTCCTCCACTTGACTCTGGCCTCTGCTCCCATGGACCCCATTAAGGGCATCCTCTTAGGCTTCTTCACTGGCATCGAGGTGGTGATCTGTGCCTTAGTGGTGGTCAGGAAGGACACGACCTCATACACTTACCTGCAGTACAGCGGTGTGGTCACTTGGGTGGCCATGGCCACGCAGATCCTGGCGGCTGGCCTGGGCTGTGGCCTCCTTGGGGACGGCATTGGCTATGTGCTCTTCACGCTTTTTGCAACCTACAGCATGCTTCCGCTGCCACTCACTTGGGCCATCCTGGCTGGGCTGGTCACCTCTGTCCTGCAGCTCGTCATGCAGCTGGTTATCCCCAGGTTGGCCGTGACTTCACTCAACCAGGTACTGTGGTGAGAAACGGGTGGAAACTGTCCTCTTTCTCCGTCACTCTGGGTGACAGGAGGTGTCGGGTGTCTCCAGAGATCCTCTTCCTTTTAGTCAGGTTCATTACCTGGAGGGGAAACCGTAGGCAAAACGCAACCTTCTCCTCTCCCCCTTCTCAGTCTTCCACTGCCTATCCCAAGGTTTCACCTCAAGCTGGAGGTGGGGACACTTCCTAACCACTCTGTTCCCTCTGCTTGTACATTCACTACATTGCTGTCCCTTGAAGTAGCTTCGGGGAGAGGAGCTCCTGGGGCAAGTAGGGAGGATGGGTCATTTATAATTCCTCTCCCTTACTCCCAGTAGTGGTCCACGGCATGAACTAATTCTGTCTTGTCCAAACTCTCCCACTGCTCATCTCTCATTTCACTTGCTCATGACTTTTAACTCTGGATTTGCTGGGAGGACTGACGCTTTTGTACACACAGCGCAGCTTGAACTGAGCAGTGGGAAAACAGGGGCAAAGCATGCAGCTCTTGTGCAAGGAGAGCAAAGCAATTCCGTGTGTGAAATTGGGGAAAACTCCTCTTGGAGGTTTGGTGTGAGATCCCAGGCTGTCTCTGGAGGGTGCTGAGAAGCCTTTACCGCGGTTGGTCATGGGGCAAACATCGTGCTGCATCCTTGCAGGTGATGTCTAAGACAAAGTACTGGTTACATGGGAGAGGAGGGGCGAGGGAGGGGGGTGTGCAGTGCAAACTGCTGAAAGGCACCAAGCAAGATGTGGGTCTGAGGAATTAAAACCAGGATTAAGCTGACTTCACACTCACCTGGCTTCTTTCATATGAAAGTGAGGGTGCACCAAACTCCCAACAGCCCTGCAAGGCAAGAAAACGCTGGCTAACAAGGGCAACTTAGTCTGGGAGATTCTTGTCTCTCCCTTTCCAGACAGTCATATCTCTGCGCTACCAATATTTCACAGCAGATTACCATCTCTATTTGGCTACCTCTGGAAATAGGGGAGAAGGGGGTGGAGGTGCTGGCAGATAATCCTCAAAGGAGGGAGGGTGCAGAGGAATGTGTTGTTGGTGGCGTGTTGTTGGTGGCATGTTGTTTACATGAATGCTGGGATGCACAGCTGGGAAGTGGCTGATCTTGTACATAGAAGTTTTGATGATGATGTTTCTTGGGACAAATTTACCTTCCACAGACCCTGGCCCTCCTGAAACCCCTGCCCACCCCTGCCCATATCCTTCCCCTGTGCACTTATTAGCTGTTGGCTGTCTGACCTCAACTGCCAGTGGTCAGGTTCACCCTATTTCGGGCAAAACTGCCCCTGTTCTGCCTGGCTGAGCCCTGTGAATGTGGGACAAGAAGACTGTGCAGAGTTGTTCCTCAGCTCTTGATAACGTGCTGATGAATGAACGGTAACCACAAGCCATGCCCTGCTCCCCTGCACTGCTGGTGCTGTTAGTGCTGGTCAAAAGCTGTGTGAATTATGCCGATTTCTTAATTTATTTCCATGTCCTGTCCTGGAGCTATGAGTAATGCGCTTCTGTCTCATTATGCACAGGTATCACAGCTGTTTAGCAAGTCCACATGCACACATACGCATTTCCCACAGATTCCCCTAACAAAGACATTCCCCAGGAAAGATACTAACACATTCACTTTGCAGTCCGGTACCTTGCCAGTCGTGTGAATGATCTGCCTTTGAGCGGTGCACAATGGGAGATTATCAGGCAGATGACTGCTTTCATGAACTACACGTAGAAATCTCCTTAACGGGATATGCGCAGCTCGCCGCACATCGGTGTTGATTTACACAGGCATCCGTCTTCCCAGAGCCCACTTAACATCCCCTCGTCCCCAGCAGCCCATCGGCTCCAGCCCCGTGCTTTGCTCCCGCTGCGATGCGCGCGGAGCTCCTCCGGTCGCTGACGCGTAACCTGCGCTCAGCCGCGGGAGACCCCAGGGCGCTGTCCGGCAGCGTGGTGCTGAATCGCGGCGCGGTGCAGGGGCTCCCTCCAGCGGCCCCGGCGGGAGCTGCCCGTCACCTCCGCGCCTGTCCGCGGGCCCCGCCTGTGCGCCCGCTCACAGTGCTGCTCACCTCATGCGCCACCCAGCGACAGGCGCCGTGCCCTCGGCCCTGCGGCTTTGGGGAAGACGGACCCTGCGCCCAGGTCAGGAGCAGCCCTGCCCTGTTGCTCGCAGTGTTGCATCAGAGAATTGGAGAGCTCTTTCAGGTGTGAGTGAATGAACGAAGGCTTTCACGGCTGATAAAGGGTCTATAACTATCACGTTACAGGTGAACACAGAGAATTTAAATGACTGTGTCATCAAGGTTATGTGGGAAATCTTTGGGACAACACAGATGGTCTTTAAGGTCCCTTCCAACCTTAACCATTTTATGACTTGTGATTCTATGATTCCATGGTTCTCTGATTTCTTGATCTTACAGGTAAAGCACTCTTTTTTATCGCTGGGCTTATTTTCCCAGGTAAAATACTGCATTATCCCTTCAGAGAAGCCTTACAAGTCTAAAATGAGCTATTTGATTATGTACCAATGCCTCGTCACCATGTTGCTATGCCTCAGGATGCAGTCAGCTGCTTATGCTGGACCAAATCCAGGAATTAAAGTATGTAATGGACGAAAAAGCAGAGGGCAAAACTCTGATCATGGTACAGATAGTGCTCTTTCCACTGATTTTTATGAGATCAGGATTTCATACAGAGAAACTACGGAATCCAATTCTGAACAGAAGGAACCATTTACCCTGAAGCCAGTTTATTACTGTTCCCTATAGCATCCACAAGCACAACGGTTCTGATCCTTTTCTCAGTCACATGAGTATAAATCACTTATAAGTCTCATGAAGTTGTAACAGTTCATGCAAGAGGAAAATCAGCTGCTGCGATCTGTTTTTCCTTAATCTCTTAATTAATCTTAGTTTTCATTGGTAAATATGTTCACAAGCAGTTCAACTCATTAGTAATGCTGAACGCAAGCAGGCAGTACTACTACCTGATTCAGCTGTTTGTTGAAGTTAAAAAAGTGTACATCAGCATGAATACAAATAGTGCCCACTGTTCACCATTTTTTCTTGCAGTAGCACCTAAGAGGTCATAGGAGTTTTCTTTCTTTGAATCTCAAAATTAATTTAAACCAGCATCTTTGGTAAAGATTTGGTAAAAATCCGCAACATGAGGGAAAAAAACTGGCTAGAAATTAGATTAAAAAAACCCCAACAAACCGAACATGTAGACTCAGTAGTTTTAATACTGCCAAGTGCTCAGTGCTTATGGGGAGATATGACCATCCTTAAACCCAACTGACCCCTGTACAAGAAACTGACCAATGTGCTGCTGCTCAGCCAGGGCAGAGCCAGGAAAAATAGCCTAATGCCATGATTTAGGTAAAGGCAACACTAGTATTGACTTGACTAGGTTCTATTAGGAAGCAAATAACAATTGCATGACAAAGGCGAATTACTTTAAGCTGAAAGAGGGCAGATTTATATTAGATATAGTAAAAAGTTTTTTACTGTGAGAGTAGTGAGTCACTGGCAAAGGTTGCCTAGATAATCTATGGATGCCCCATTCCTGGCAGTGTTCAAGGCAAGGTTGGATGGGGCTTGGAGCAGCCTGGTCTAGTGGAAGGTGCCCATGCCCAATACAAGGGGGTTGAAACTAAATGATCTTTAAGGTCCCTTACAGCCCAAACCATTCTATGATTCTATGATCTTACTGGTAAACAAATGCATTGATTTGTGTGCCTGGTCAGATACTGCACTAGGAGCGACGTATGCCTCTGACATTCCCCAAAATAAAAGTTTCATTTATATTGCATTTATTTTTACATTTTTCCTTGGTGATAATGAATAGAATCCAAAATTTCAAAGACTATTTTATTCTATATATGTGTTTCAGACATATGGGGAAGAACAAACAACTCAGAGCTCCTTAGTGTTATGTAACATAGGCAGATGATAATATAGATATGAATTTTGACAGGCTTGGAATTATGTAAGCTACAAACATGCTCTGGATTTTAACCCTCTGCCTGTGTACTCTTCACTTACATGAGTAAATTCCAGCAGTCAGTAAGCTTACTTTTGTGAGCAAGTCACCTGCATAACGCATGATGCCTTGAAGGATCAAGTCCTACATGAAATGTATTAACTAAAACTTTACAAATACATTTAGAAATAACCTTGAAGTGGGTAATATGAATACAAGGGAAACTATTTTTTTCCCCCTGTTAGAATCTGTCTTTCCAGGTCGAGGCAGTTCTGTGAATTAGTACAGTGATTTTTGCTTGTATTTTTTTCCCCAAACCCTCTCTCATGGTTATTAATAGAGGAAAAGGCAGAATTCATGAAATCACAAGGAGTCCCATAGAGATAAATCTATAATTATACAATGGCAACTGACAACTTTTACTTTCATATTTCAGCTACATATTTCCCCAAATCTGATCACTGATATTGGTAAATGAGTATGCACAAAACACACTCATCTCCTCAAAATATCTGCCAAATGCTTTTGGAGTAGCTGTTAAATCTCAAAAGTATAAGGATGCTTCCAAGTTGGCTACCATTTGAAAATCAAAATACTCCACCTTTATCCCTGTGGTTGCTTTACAGCATTATTTACTGTTAACTTTTCTGCCATAGTGGGTGACTTTAACCTGATTGTGTGATTTTAGCCTGGATTATGATCTACTTTCCTTTTATATCCTGCAATATCACCTCCAGTATCAGTGGGTCACAGCATCAGATTAGAATTGGATACACTTGTCTCTGAAGCAGCTGCATCATTGTTGTGCTAAGTAGGGCAAATGCATTAGTTATATTTACAATTTGGTGATTAATTGCTTTCAGAGAGTTCCTCCAAAACGCATGAACTCAGGCAGAAACATGAACGAAACCTGCTTTTATCAGTGAGTTTCAGCCTACAACAGTTAGTGCCCAGTGAAAGTTGCCTTGCTAGATCTGATATGACATTTTTTTTTTGCTGTCAGAACACTTCTGGGTTGTTTTTAAGGTTTTGTTTATTGCTCGTTTGCTGTTTTTCATGGCTTAGAAAGAGGCAAACACCATAAAATAGCAGCATCTAATGCAAAATAATCACACATGGGAGCTGCACACAGCTGACAGTTAACAGCAGATCATTCTGGAATGATCCTTGTTAGCCTGTATGGAAGACTGAAGGAGACAAATATCTCCAGTCCACCCTTTTATTGCACTTCCCAACCCTGTCAATGATGTGATCTGAACAGGAAAGAAAAAGGCAAAACTAGAACTGTTTAATGGATTCTTCTCTTTCCAGAAGGCAGAGAAGGTGGGGAGTGGAAGGACTCCTTCCTTCAGGGTATCTGGCTAAGCACAAGAAGAACTAGAGTGTAAAAGGTGAAATTTAGTAAATATAAAAGAATCAAGCTTTTAAAGTGATGCTTCGGCTGATGGAGAATCCAAACCTGAAAAGCCGTACTCAGTTCCCGCCTAGCACCCCATCCCTGCAAGCACCTTGTTAACATCACATTTAAGTGCAGTCTTCTTGCACTAAACTCCTCTTCTGTTTCTAAGCATCCTGTGAAGTGCCTTAATGACTCAGTGTTAGTTTCCATGCAGCCCAGCTAGAATCCAAACACCGTTCCAATGGGAACACCTTTAGCGGTTGTACTACTCACACAGTGCTTGTCTGCTGTCAAACCCAGATGAGAAGGGGATTGTGCTCTTCCTCTGTGCAACAAATGTGGTGATAATGTTCCTAGGATATGGCAGACCAAGGATTTAAACCTTTTCCCCCCAGAGAGGATTGAAATTTCCCTCTCTACCTGACCAGAGAATTTCCAAAGCAAACCTTCCCCATTCCCAGCATAGCTGTTTTTTCTGGAAAGATAAGAGGCTAAGATCCAGCAGGTCACAAAAAGAAAGAAAGAATAATTATGAGTCTGTAACCAACTGATTAAGGAATTCATCTCTGATGATGTCCTTGCTGAACATTTTAGTGCTTTATATAATGTTATTAAATCATTCCGTCAAGCACATGTCCCAACCAGCAGACTGCATAGTCTGCTTCGCAGTCTCTGATGAGATGAATCTTAAATCTTTTTCAGTGTTGCAGCTTCCCCAGAGAATTTCTCTTTTTCCTTATCTGCTGCCTATCCAGTTCCTCAAAAGCAAATACAGCCCACAGGGAGGGCACTTCCTAGTGAGGCAGGAGATATTGGATGAGGGGGGAGCCTCCAGTCATTGAGCCCCACAGAAGATATATAGCTATTTTAAAAGACAATGGAGTCTCTGTTCATTTTTTGAACAAAAAGATACAGGCAGTGTCCACAGGGTGGGGAAAAAAGGGACGACCTTGGGGATGAGAAGCCCAAATAGAGTGGAAAAACTTCACAGTGAATCCCTAAATCCTGGGGGGAAACGAGGTTTAAGAGACTCCCTGTCTGTTATAGTTCCCTCCTAGGTAGCTCTCCTTTCATTCACCACACTATTTTGTGTTTAATCTGAAACATTTGCATGTTGTGACATTCCACACAGGCTTCTAGCTTAAACTTCAGTAGTCATGTCTGCCAATGAGGTGCACAAGGACCTTGCTTTGTGGTTTTGGAACCTTTGGCCCTCTTTTTTATTCCTAGCCCTTCCTTCAGAGGGCAGAGTCTGTCTCACTTGCTCTGTTTTTGGTGCAGTGCAGCTTGTACCCATCCCCAGTGCAGAAGAGACTGTAGAGTTGCAGTCTGGCCCAAGGATGGAGATGAATGCAAATCTCTGAGTTAATGGTGCAATGAATCTTGAGCATTTTGGTATCAGCCTCACTCATTCACACCAGGGATAAAAGACCTAGTTGGTCAAAAGGAATCAGGCACAAAAAGTACTTCTCATTACTTGGAATAACTATCTTACTAAGGGATCGTACTAAGGCCTGACTGATTCAGAGACTCCCAACAGCATGATTTAAAGACCTGATTTAAAGCCCACAGAATGCAAGAGGAAGAATCATAGAATCATAGAATAGTTAGGGTTGGAAAGGACCTTGAGATCATCTAGTTCCAGCCCCCCTGCCATGGGCAGGGACACCCCACACTAAGCCATGTCATCCAAGGCCTCATCCAACCTGGCCTTGAACGCCACCAAGGATGGAGCATTCACAACCTCCCTGGGCAACCCATTCCAGTGCCTCACCACCCTCTCAGTAAAGAATTTCTTCCTTAGATCCAATCTAAACTTCCCCTGTTTAAGTTTGAACCCGTTACCCCTTGTCCTGTCACTACAGTCCCTGATGAAGAGTCCCTCCCCAGCATCCTTGTAGGATCCTTCAGACAGTAGGATTTTTCAGTGAACCAAGAAGATAACTTCTCAG
Organism: Psittacula echo; assembly: GCF_963264785.1. Taxonomy (NCBI): domain Eukaryota; kingdom Metazoa; phylum Chordata; class Aves; order Psittaciformes; family Psittacidae; genus Psittacula; species Psittacula echo. The sequence continues at coordinate 152,219,786 of NC_137737.1, read as the reverse complement.
GATCCTCTTTAGGGAAATCACTGCTCTGAATCCACATTTCTTCTGAAAGGGAAAACAAACATGAGCATCCAGCTCCTCCAGGAGTGTCTTGGAGTGAGCTCTGTCACTTTCATCTTTCTGGACATGCAGGTCTGTGGACAGAGGTATGTGTGGTACTGCCTAATCTAGAACAAGCAATACCACAAATGTGCACAGGGTGAACTGCAAAGCCAGGCAGCCACTGGCTGACAGAGCAGCATTTCGTTGTGTGGGTTTTGTTTATTAGCAACTATTTTAAGAAGTGCTGCTATTTCATTTGCCAGCTTGTTCTGCTGCAAGGTTTCACGCAGTTAGCCCTAGAGGAGAGAGGAAGGCTGCTGAGTTCATTAATTAACCATTGCGGCAGTCTGAAAAACAGTTGAAGCATATTAGCGTGAAAAAAAAAAGCAAAACTAACCCAAGCTATTTTTTTTCCAAAACTCCAACAAATAACTGTACTTCTCCCAAATAGTTTGTCAGTGTTATCACTTCACATGGTGCTCTCAGTTTTAATCTAGAGAACAGTAACACCAGGTATAAATGAAATACTGTTTGAATTAGTTTGATGATTTAATTCTTTTACTTCATTTTTCTTAAATAATTTTGATTTAATCATTACTTTACCTTTTGGATTTTTCTGTATCTTTATTTCCTTTTGTTTTAACTGCACAGTCCCTTAAAAATAAAATGCAGAAATCCCACTTTAGCGGAATCAATGGAAACATTCAACAGTGGTTGAATCCTAATTAGTAAAAGCAGTTTGTTTCTTTGGAGGGATCTGATCTCCAGGCATTTTATTATTTCTCTTGTTCAAACTCTCCTGCTTCGTTTACCTGAGAGCTACTCAGGGATGGAGCTAGCTATTCTGTGCTGCTTGCTTTAGGTCTACCACAACAGGAGCCTCATCCATCGATCCAGAGGTATCATCACAATGCAAATTAAAAATAATAATAACTAAGACCATGAATCAGCACAGAAGAATTATATGATATTATACTGTGTACTAGGTGTTTTATAAGTCTGGAGTAAGGGTCTTAGGTAAAAAAATTACTTAGATCTCATGGCAGTTATCCAAATAACTGTACAAGATCTGGATATACACATTCTTTTATCATATGATTCTCTGTCATATGAGAAAGAACCTCTAGTGCTTATTAGAACTAGTAATCTTCATAAGCATACTAGAGAGGGTTATAATCGACATAGAAATCATCCCACACATGTTCAGTATGGATCTAATTCAATGTTCTGGGTATGTATATTCTTTCAGAGGAAGGAGCAATATTCACCACGGATTTCAGCTAGGGACTGAGAATGAGGATCATTCCCATTTCATCATTAAATTTATCACTGGCCTGTGCTGACCCGCACACATCACTTCAGGTGTCTGGGATTTATTTGATTTGAAAATTTGCCTTTCTCAGTTGCCGTAATATGTGACTAATATGTTCAATTGCTTTGAGATTTTTGTGCAAAACATGCCCATCATCTTCCGTGATGCATCAAAAGAAGAATACTTTATTGACTTCTGTCAGAAACACATTTTTTGTTAAAAAATTAATACACTGAATGTAGTGGAAATCTTTGCATATAACTTTACTCTTTCTTGAAGGGCCTCGTTCCACATAATTATCTTAAGTGCTGGAAGGCATGTCCTAAAAGGAGGGGCTAAGGACTCTGGTTTTGTCTACTTTGGAGGAGAGGAGGCTGAGGGGCAAACTCATTGGGTTATGCAGTTTCCTGAGAAGGGCAAGTGGAAAAGGAGGTGCTGATCTTTTCTCCCTGGTATCTGGTGACAGGATGCATGGGAATGGTTCAAAGCTGCATCAGGGGAGGTTTAGACTGGACATTAGGAAGCTTTTCTTTATCAAGAAGGTGGTCAAACACTGGAACAGGCTTCATAGAGAGGTGGTCAATGCCCCAAGCCACACCTAGAACTGAGGGAAATTAAGTCCTGGTCCATGCGTGAATACAGTAAACCTGTGAGTAAGAAGAAATGCCCTCCTTCCTGGCACTGAGTGAATTTGTCTGAAGACTGTAGGTCTCAGGTTGAGCTCTGTGCTGCTCGAAGAGTTAAGAAAAATTAGGACACATTTCAGGATTCAGTCAATACCTCTCCCCAAAGGCTGTAGCTGTATTGATCCCAAACAGGGTGCCTGCATCCAACCTGTCAGATGGGAAAAGCAGGTCTGTGATGACTGCTGAAGTACATGTAGGAATTGTGGAGGAAGGATTGTTTGACCAAGGCCAGAACAGTGCCTGTGACAGTTCTGGAGGTTTAGCAGCATAGATGATTACATTCCAAAGACATTCCTTGATGCTGCAAGGATGCAACCTCCCCTCCTGCCTGCCCTCTTCTGAATTGTAAAGAAGCTGAGTGGATGGTGTATACCTGATCAAGATGCTAAGCGCCCTGGGGCTAGTTCTGTTTAATATCTTTGTCAATGATCAAGATGAGAGGATTGAGAGCACCCTCAGTAAATTTGCACGACACGAAGTTTTGTGGGAGTGTTGATCTGCTAGAGTATAGGGAGGCTCTGCAGAGGGATCTGGAGAGGCTGGATTGATGGCCCAAAGACAATTGTATGAGGTTCAACAAGGCAAAGTGCTGGGTCCTGCACTGGGACCACAACAACCGCACACAATGATACAGGTTTGGGGAAGAGGGGTTGGAAAGCTGCTCGATGGAAAAGGATCTGGCAGTGTTGATCAATGGCTGGTTGCCTATGAGCCAGCTTATGCCCAGGTGGCCAAGAAGGGCAATGGCATCCTGGCCTGTATCAGCAATAGTGTGGCAGCAGGGCCGGGGACGTGATCATCCCCATGTACTGGGCACTGGTGAGGACGCACCTTAAACCTTGTGTTCAGATCTGGGACCTTCACTATAAGAAAGACATTGAGGTGCTGGAGCAGATCCAGAGAAGGGCAACGGAGCTGGTGCAGGGCTTGGAGCACAGTGTGATGGGGAATGGCTGAGGGAACAGGGTGTGTTTAGTCTGGAGAAGGGAAGGCTCAGGGGGGACCTTATAACTCTCTACAACTGCCTGAAAGGAAATTGTAGTGAGGTGGGAGGTGGTCTCTTTTCTCAGGTAGCAAGTGATAGGATGAGAGGATATTATGAAAACTTCCTTCCCCGAAGAGGTTGTTAAGCATTGGAATGGGCTGTCCAGGGAAGTGGTTGAGTCACCATCCTTGGAAGTATCTAAAAGATGTGTAAATGTGGTGCTTAGGGACATTATTTAGTGGTGGACTTGGCAGTGTTAGGTTAATGATTGCACTTGATTATCTTAAAGGTCTTTTCCAACCTAAATGATTCTATGATTCTACATAGTAGCTTATACTTGAAGTATTAAGGAAGCAGTGTATCCTAAAATGGATGCAAAGATTTGTAGCTGATTCCTCCAAGACCTGAAGGTCTTTGAGAGTAGCCAGTAAAAATTGTTCTTTAAGACTTAGGCAGAACTTAAGTCGTATGAATCTTCCCAAGGATGTTACTGTAAATATTTTTTTATCATTTCCAGAGTGTAGCTAAATGCCACTCTGATGCTACGGTAGTTTCTGTGTTCTTCCCAATCCTGAGAGTAATAGCAGCTTGTTGACAATAGTGGGAAGAGAGGAAGAATTTATTGCATGTATTTTATTTCTGCTAATGTAATTGCTTTTGTCTGCTATGTTTCAATAGCCACCTGAGAGGCTACAAGAAATGGCAGAAGAACACATGAAATGTTGCATTTTCTATGTGATAGTACAGGATGATGGGGCCCTCAATAATCTTCTTAATAGCTCTTCATGCTCAGAAAAGATTTTCCAACGACTTATCACTTTCTTTCCTGTAAAAATGTACTTGTGTCTACTTATTCTTAAGGGGTAGTTTTGCACATTGTTGCGATGACAACCACTCTTCTTTGCTATTCTTCCATAGCAAAATATCTAATGTAAGCATTCACTTACTCCAAATCCCATCAACAATCAAAACAATTGACAAGTTTTAAAGAGAGGACTCTCAGAGGTAATGTGACTTTGGAGGATTGTAAAAGGCTGCATCTTAACAATTGACAAGTTTTAAAGAGAGGACTCTCAGAGGTAATGTGACTTTGGAGGATTGTAAAAGGCTGCATCTTAACATTATGCCAATTATTTAAAAGTCAAGGAAAACGTTCATATGCATAAAGAAGTGTGTAAGTTTGTTTGATGCCCTGAGGCCTTGAAACTTGGCACAGAGAATGTTAAGGTAGCTGTTCTTTTCTCTTCAAGCAGCTGACAAAAATTTGCTGGCCAGATCGCTTTCGATGGCACCAGAACATACAAACTTCCTCATTGAATTTACAAATGGGCTATCCACATGTCATTTACTGAAGAACTCTTTCAATGATGTAGAAAAAGGAAGAGTATTTGAGATCACTTCTGGCTTTCTTCTGCAACACAAGACTTCTCTAATTGAACCTGACACAGTTGATTTTTTAAAATGCAAAAGCAACCAGTATATCTAATAAAATTGAATAATATCACATATTTAAATTTCTAAAGGTTCAAAACACTCCATAGATTTGCATATATTTGTATTATATAGATAGAAACACTCAGCAAAGGCAATGCTGTGTAATTTCATGCCTTGCTCTTTTTTTGTAACTTGCTTTCAGGTTCAGTAATTGCATTTGCAAGTCAAAATAATATTTACTATGTTCCTAAAGTTTGTGTATCTCTAAAGAGGGTTTATAGGTGCAATTTCAAAATGGAAAATACACACACCGTTAATTAAGAGAATTTTTTTTAATTACTATCATTAGAAATTTAAACTATAATCTGGAAATCAAGCTACCATCTTCTGGCTAATAGCAATATGGATTCAACAGCTGGAGATCTTCAGAGAACCTGCAAAGTGTTTACTCACAGCTTAGTGGCCTTTACCATATAGTGACAATTCAAGGAATCTTAGATAAAAAAAAGAAATTTTAGAGTATCCTACAAATAAGGAAAGGATTAAAAAATCCAAATTCTAACCACACATAAATTCTCACAGACTTTGTATGAAGCCTGTGGTCTACAAAACATGGAACAATAGGTGGTGGTCATAGCAATTATCCCCTAGAGGCCATTTTTCAATGTGATTTAAAGACTTATAAGTACAGGGGGGTACCAAGTGAAATTTTCAACACTCCACAAGCTGAGGGACTCCTTAAATTACTTAAGTGGTTACAAGAGTATCTTGTGGGACTCCTTAAGTCCCACCGACTCCCACCAAACTCAATAAACAGTCTTACATGGTACATACAATACAAAACTGGGGAGGAGAGGTTGATACACTGGATGATCTGGATGATTGCATTGCCATTCAGAGGGACCTCAGAGGGCTGGAGAAATGGACTCACAGGAACATCATGGAGTTCAACAGAAGGGAAATGCACCTATAGGGGAGTAACCCTGTGCCTTGGTACAAACTGGCAGCTGGTCAGCTGGAAAGCAGCTCTGTAGAGAAGGCCCTGGGGGCCCTGGTAGACACCAAATTGACCATGAACCCGCAATGCAAAGACCAATAGCCTCCTGGGCAGAGCATTCTCAGCAAGCTGAGGAAGGTGATCCTTCCCCTCCGCTTAGTCCTGGTGAAACACATCTTCAGTGCTGTGGCCAGTGCTGGACTATCCAGTACAGGAGAGATGTGGATATGTAAGTTCAGAGAAGGGCCATGAAGGACCATCTGACAAATAAGGAAAGGCTGAGACTGCTGGGACTGTTCTGCCTGGAGATGCGAACATTCCGGAGGGCTGGGGGGGAGCAGGAGGGAAAACGTAGTTAATAATGATGATCTTTAAACATAATGTTTTCAGCTGCAGTGGATCCTGCTCATTTTCTTGTGTCTCTAGGATAGAGGATTGCTCTAGAGAAAAGGAAGATGAAAGGAGACTGTGACAGCATTTAAATATGTAAAGTGAATGCTACAGAGAGGAATTGTTCTTTGTTTTATCTATTGCTATCAAAAGATGATGGTCTTAAGTTATTGTAAGGAATGTTTACATTAAATATTAGGAGAAACCTTGTAACAATAACCTAATAACAATAATTTAAATGACCTCATTTTTCTTGGGAGGCTTTACCCTGAGGTATGATTAAGCAGTTTAGAGAGGCATTTTTTTAGGAGTGATTTAAATAATATCAAGGACCTGGACCTTGGGCTAAATAACCTGTCAAGGTCCTCTTGTGCCCTACTTTCTATAATTAAATGATACTGGCTCCTAATTCTGGCTATGCTGCAAAGTATTCTCACTGCTAGTTTCCAAAGCAGTCAACCATTTTGCATTTCTAATGCTTGCTACACTGAGGTTGATGGATTAGTCTGAACTAGCTTTATTTATGTGGCCTGAAATAATACAGCATCAAGGATTTATATCTGCGGTTCACTAAGGACATGCTGGATGAACTATTAAACAACAATATTACTGATGGTATGAAAAAATGACAGAATCTAATTGCCTCTTCCAAAATGCTAACAACTGGTGAAAGGACTGTATTGTCAATAAAGTCCTGCTGAAGGCTAACAAACCGCAAGGAGTGAATCTGCTGAATAAGGAAGGGTTATTTTTACCCAAAGAAAAATCTTTTTCAGGTCATCATCAGCTCATTTTATTTGACCTTCAATCTTCCTCCTCTTATGTCATTAAGATGGTCTGATTTGTTTTATTTTTATATATATACTTAAATACATATATAAATATATTCAGATGATCATCAGTAGAATCTGTTCATTATATACATTTGTGATACATATGCCACTTAATCACAAAGGATAAGAATTTTCCTGGTTGTTCCCGCTCTCAGCAAAGAATGCAAGTATCTGTGTATGTTAGAAGGTATGGATATTGTCTCTGAAATCTTTAGGAGTACAGCTAGCTTTAGAACTATCCTTAGATAAAATGGTACACATGAAAATATTGGAAACAATATAGGCGTACAGTGCCATAAGTGAATACAGAGATTAGTTCATGCTTGCTACATAGCTGGAACATTGTTAAGAGGTGGAAGAGTCCTGGCTTTTCCTTTGCATCTATATCCACCCTACACTCAGGGAAGCCTCATGAGATAGTTTGTCTCTTGCAAAGTTTCCCCATGTGTAATGTCCACAATGGTTCCATTAGACCTGGGGCTGCTTTCTGTTACTGGAGTGGCATAGCACCTTTCCTAGGGCTGAGCATCCCACTCTGCTGGAAAGCAGGGAATTAAGCTTTTATTTATGAACAGGCATTTCTTCTCCAATAAAGAAAAAGGCTTTAGCAGCACACAGTTGAAATTCAGGGAACATGGTGGCTAATGTTCTCTTCAAGAACAATAAACTCTAACCTTGCCAGGATATTTTAATCATGTTTTTTCATGTTGTGAAGGGCAGTTCAGTCTTTCAGCAAAATGCCTTTATTTCCAGACTATAAAATCAGTATCAGCAGTTCAGAGCAACTATACAGACACTTGTAGTGAAAGATTTTTAGACAACCATTTCTACTCCTGCCAGATACAGGAATCTCTTTGAAAGATGAATACTTTGAAGATTCATGCTGTGTTTTCTGTTCAGAGTAAAGGATGGTATAAATCACACATGTGAAATACAAGTGCTCTTATCCTTCTAAGTGAAAGTAAGGTGGTAGGTAGAGGTAGGTCATCCTGGGTCTTTTTATTGTTATAATCGTTTTGAAGATGCACACATCGGCATTTTATAGATTAGGATGCATTTTTTCCAGGAGCTCTTGGATGATCCCATCCAAATCCAGTGATGCTGCTGCTGTTCCTGCAAGTCCTGGACTGGACTGACCACCTCTCACAACTGCAAGTCCTGCAGATCAGCCATACCTGCCCTTGTGATCCAGCAAAGGCTTTTTATTGAATACTGATGTCAGCAGGGGCCCTTATCTCCAAAACAAAGGATTTTGCAACTCTGGGTGGCCACGACTCTTACATTTCAATTTCCAGTTAAAGTCAGTGGAAACTGGAAGCAGAGAGATACCATATGCTGCCCACATTCTATCGGTGTATTCTGAACCTATAATATCTCTAAGTAGCCACAATTTCGCTGCTGAGTGTGACCACAATTGTTCTAATCTAAGAAAGGCATTTGCACACCTACAAGGCTGAACTACCCAGCAATGCAGAAGTTGCACCTCTTCACTAGAGAAAGATAAAAAAATGTGAGGATTGAGGGTTTTTTATATAATCTGACAAGAACTAAAGATTTTAAAACGCATAGTCAGAGACACACATACTCATTGGTATTCATTAAAGAAATACTTTAAAGTAGCCCTTCATAACACTTTTCTAGTTCTCCAGATTTGGCTTGCACATTACTAGATATTGTTCCTAAACGCTTTTTAATATAAGCTTGTGAGGCATTTAGTCCGACTGGTTCTATTTTTTATAGTAATAATTTTCTCCTAAAGAAAGAAATTATTGCCATGACTTAGTTTTCTTCTCATTTTTTATAAACTCTTTGTGGAAATAATACAAAGAAACATGTCAGAAGGCAAGAAAGAAGGCCAAACGAATGACAAAAGTCATGTACAGTACAACTACATTGTGTGTTTATTTCATGCATGTTAGATTTAGGCTTACACCTTAACACATAGATGTGGATGTTGATGAGGATGGCAACATGAAGAAGTCATTTGCGCTTGTTCTTGTTTTTACCCAGATTTTAATATAGGTTACGCACGCACGTCCTGTACAGTGTCGACCATCAGATGTCAGCTTAATATTGACAACTGATACGTTTGTAGTGCCGTCTATAAGACATGGTTTTAATTGCTTTCAGCACTGCACTATATAAACGGAAAGAAAAATACTTGAACAGCAGGGCCTGTTTGGGGCTTTACTTTCATTTAAGAACAGAAATTCTTATATTTTGCACTTTGAAACGTTTGTATGTACCTTGGAAGGGGTGTATCTGGCCAATGTTGACTCTCTGGATGGGAAAACTTATGCACTAAGAACTGATTTCATCCTTCCAAGAAAAAAAAAATCACATAGTTATCAAGAAGGACACATAAGTGATTCCCTAGGATATCTGAAATGCTTCATTTCACTTGTGTTCTGATAGCTAACAAACCAAGATTGTTGGAGGAAACTGCTTAAAAACCTATCAGAGCCAGAAGGCCTATCTACATCAAACAACAGCCTTTGGATCAGGCATTAAACACTAGAATGTGTGTCACCCTGTCATTATGTGTGTCCTTTCTCCTTGAGTCCTTTCATAGATTTAACTATTATCATTGTATGGCTTCTAGAAAACATCAGCCAATTGGGAAGATTAGTTTATAAAATTGATTGTCTTTGGTTTTCTTTTGTAAGGGTCAGAAATTCTGTTCTCTTCATTGCCTGAAATTCCTGTAAGAAATCCACTTTGACAGCTAACTCTTGACCTAAATTCTGGGATGCTTTTTGTGTCACTGAGTAGGTGCCTTTAAACAACCTGAACTGCAAAATGTGGACGGCATTTGTGGCTGTGAATTGGATCAAACCCTGTATGAACTTGCACACAGCTATCCTGATGTAGGCTGTTTGAAGGCCTTCTCTTGTTTATGTCCATCAAGATTTAATAGTCTCCAGCAGCTCTCTCTGGTATCAGCAGGATTCATCATTCAACATCAGAGACAATGATTGTTTTGTCTTGCATCATTTATTTGATATTCCACAAACAGTCCAGTTTCTGTTTCTCATGCTTACACAAGCAGTGAAAACAAAAGCATGGCTTATATTGTCAGGCAAGGAGAACTTAACCCACAGCAAATACCAGTGTTTGATGTTAATCTCATCCTTGTTTTATACCAGAATAAGTCATTACCTTCAAAGGAATTAGTCCTAGGTCACACCACTGTCAATCCAGAATGAATCCCGTACTATATGTCTCCTCTGCTAGCAAAGAAACAGAGGAAACCTAATCCTTCATTATTTGTCTGTGACATATTTTGCCAGCCAGAAGGCTGAATCAACTTTTTCCCACAGCACTCTCTGTACTTTTGATGTCAGTCTGACTTCTAACTCACCACACTGAAGCATTCACTGTGACTAATAGCAAAACAACACCCACAGGTTTCACAAAGGAAAATGTTTATCCTTGCCTAACTCTCTGAGATAAACTTTTAATCCAGCTGGCCTGGAATGCTGTAACCTCACAGCTTTCGTCTGGTACATTTCCATTTGCTTCCGTGCCCTTTCCCTATTTTCTCTCCAAGATAGTTCCTAGTTAAGAGTTAAAAATTTTGAGATAAAGAGTCTTCTTGAAGTCTTCAAAGAGCAAATTGATTCACATTAGATAGTTAGCAATAAAATTCCCATTGAACATGAGTGATTCATGTGTTCCACTGTACATAAGCTATGTTTGGCGCAGCTCTGGAGAACAAAGGCTCCTGGTCCCTGTTACCCTGTGTTCAACACCCCTGAAGTTTTCTTTGTTGTTTCAAAGGCTTTCCATTTCCTGTGGTCTCACAAGGTCATATCAGCACTGGTTTTCTGTGTGGTTAAGGATGCCTGAAATTCTCTGTACACTGAAGTCAGTCTACAGTCCACTACCTTTATGCTACTCAAGATTTCTCCAAAGTAAAGGGAGGCCTCAGGTGCTGTGATCTGCCATGTTTACAGCCCACTCTTAGCACCAGCGATGGCTGAGGAAATAGGTGCTTGGGGGTTTTGTTGATTTTTTGGTTTTAATATTTTCTAGAAAAGTACTCTAAAAAGGGAATTGCTGGGAATTTGGTTTTCAGGGGATCATCACTGTCAACAGTAAAAGGAGAAAGTGAGGGGAAAATAAACACAAGGAATATCGAATAGCTTTCATTGGGGTTTTCAGGTCACTTTTCCAAAATCAGTTTAAAATAGAAGCAGGGCAGCCAAAATGGGAAATTTGGAGAAAGGAGATATTTTCCTTGTTTATTTCTGGGTTAGCAAGCCTACAGCCTGATCTGGGAACTATAAGCCCATTCTTGTATCTCACTTCAATCAGTTGTAGATTCAATGGTAGGCTCCATCTCTAATGACATCGGGGCAAAACAACAGCATCTTACAAGTGCAACTGTGGGAAAGATTCAGCCTTCTGGTTGGCCTTTAGTCTAAAATGCCAATAATAAAGTGTAAAGAGCCTTTGTTTCCAGCACTGTTTTGGATTTGGGGATGAATACAAAAAGAACAGCTGTGGGAGAGGTTTGCTTGACAGCAGGTATTACTGATTAACACAAACAGCTGATCAGCAGAGTTTACTTTCAGAGTAGAATCAGGCTTTGAAGGACAAGGGCTGTTTGGGAAAGGGCACTAAACACTGTGATAATCCTCATGTATTTTTCATTACCAGTATTTTTAGTACTATTCCTTGTAAAACAATTTACTTTTTAATAGGTATTAGTCTTACTCTCACCTTGACTGGAAGGGCTTTCATAAGGCTGTCTTTATTTCTTGATAAAGAATCTGGGAGTAATTTAAGACCATTATGTTTTGCTATTGCTTTCTTTTTCCACTGCACTACCAAAGGGGGAAAATGATTTGCAAACTCTTGCTTCTTTCTTACACTTATGGCCACAGCTTGAAAATTCAGAGGAATGCACACTTAGATAGGAGTAAAACCTAAAAGCCTCTCTGTTTCTCTTGTGCAGTCTATTGTAATAACACTGTAGAATGCACTGCGGAAGGGTCACCTGTACGCAAATCATAACGGTTGCCTGTTCTATTGGAAAGAGACATGGAGTATGTACTGCAGGTAATTGCTGGGACATGAGTACAGTTGATCAGATGAAACCAGCAGTGAAGTGTGTCAGAAAAGATGAACTGTTGTCAGCCCTGCAAACATAATTATAACTCACTCAGTTTTGACATTCTACTTTGGATAAAAGCCATTATCTAGAGCAATAAAAACAGCTGTGCAGAACACTACCCCAAACTCACTTAGCAGAAGTGCAGACTTCTTAATTCTGTTTTCCTTAAAATGTAGTTAAACTCTTCCCAATGCTGCAGAGCAGCTTTGATGAATGATTTTTTCCCCTACCATTACTCCTAATCAGTTGTATAATTCGTTAAGGTAAGTACTCAGAGTTCTTCTGCCTTGGCTGTCCTGCATTGACTTAGAAGTGCTGAGATAATTTGAGGAAAATTTTCAGAAGTTACTTTCAATTTAGAGATCTGAGATTTAGGGTGTTGCTCACCCTAAAACTCAGTGATGCTCTCAGATGCTTCCAGACCAGGTGTTAGCTGGAATTTTTTGTCACTGAGAAGTTATCTATGATAGGACAAGGGGCAATGGGTTCAAACTTAATCAGGGGAAGTTCAGGTCAGATATAAGGAAGAAGTTCTTTACTGTGAGGATGGTGAGGCACTGGAACACCTTGCCCAAAGAAGTGGTAAATGCTCCGTTCCTGGCAGCGTTCAAGACTGGGTTGGACAGAGCTTTGGGTGTCATGGTCGAATGTAAGGCATCCCTGCCCATGGCGGGCGGATTGGCCCTTTCCAACCCTAACTATTCTATGATTCTATGTGTAATGCCTGGTCCCCAAATACTGGCCTATCTGAATTGGTAGACAGTTATTTAGAATTCAGATATCCATGTATGTAATGCAAAGGGGAAAAAAAAATAGCAATTGGTAAGTGTTGCTTTAAAAAACAACTCAACAGGAATTGTTTTTGTAATTCTTGATATCTAGGATGTTGTGAGTGTGCTTCCTCATTTCAGAGTAATTTGTTATAAATCTTCCTTTAGATGCTGTAACTTTTATTAGGAGTAATTAATTCTCTGGTGGCTTTAAATGGAATGTGGCTTCTATTGAATGTAAGTAAGGGAGATCAACTTCTGCACAGAGAAAGTGTAGGGAAAATTTCAGTGTTGGATTGAGATTAAAAAGTCCAAAATATGGAAATGCAGAAAAGGAAACTCCACAGCTGCTTTGTACTCCCTTCTGAGCAATGAGAGGAAGACTACCATCACTTCCTTTCTTAAGCTACCCTGACTACCATGGGCTGTTCCCAGTGTGTTCTCTGTGGTGCAGACATTTGTGCTGTGTCTTGTTTTTTGCTGTTTATTTTTTTTGTGGGTTGTTACAGGATCTACTCCTGGTTTGACAACACAGGCGATTAAAAGTAATTCTGTAGTACATGTACTATGGTTTCAAGGTTATATATATTTGGAGAAGAAGATGGATCCCTATCTGAGCCTTTTGTGTTTACTTAAACACACTAAACAAGATGATGCTTTTGGACAATAAAATAATGACATCTGGAAAGTTTGGCTTTATATTTCTCCTTGTAATTACCATTGTTGTCTCCAAGTAGAGGGAGAAAGTACCTAACCAGCACACAGCAAACACTGAATAAAGAGGGTTATTTGCATCAAAGGATAAGACTGTTCATTCTAAGTAGGAACATTTCAGGTATCTGTAATAGCACCCTGTGTGCTCAATGGTGACAAAAGAGTGCTGCGTTGCTCAGTGCATAGGAGACATGATCACCAGATTTCATTGTGTAGTTCAGGATCAGTTCCTAGACAAGGGTCAGGGAGTTCAGGAGATTACCCTGTAGCTGTGGAAAAGTTACTAAAAATTGAAGACCATTTACTCATCTCTCTCCATTTGCCTGTATCCATGGGCTATGATCCTACTACTGACATTATCATAGGCACATCTATAAAAAGACAAACACGCACAAAAGGTTATCCAAAGTCACAGAATACGTTTTGTTTTATAAAGATTATGCCTGAATCTGGAATTTTAGACAAACTCAAGGGCAGTTAGACGAGATGTGCTGAAAATTATTTGCCATTTGGGACTGCTTGATGACACTAGCAGGGTTATGCATTTGCTTGACCGCTGCTGTGCATCATTCAGTTTCTGTCAACCCTTATCTGTCTGATGTGATATGATATGATATTTCTGAAAGATCTTTTGTACCACACCATGATGCAAAAAACCCATAGTTGATAGCTGGCTTATCAAATTGTATAGTTTGAGCCGCCTATGAACAATTTAATCAGACATTCAATTTCTACATTTCTAGTGGATTCAATGAGAGGAAAAGCAAGAAGGGAATAGCTGTTTTTCTAACATCAAATTAAACTCTTGTTCTGAATATTCAAGATACATATTTCTGAATGATGTCTTGAGCTAGAACAATTGATTTTATGCAGAAGTGTCATTGTTCAGAGGGAAAATGGTCTTTCTTTTATAAATCATTAGCAGTGCAGGAGCAATAGGCATGTTAGAATATTCTGCAATAAGATGGAGATGTCTAAGACCAGTTACTCTCACTGAGTATGAGTAATTCCCTGGGGTACACCCTGTGTTTTGATAGGGCTAACCTGCCTTGCAGGATTTCATGCACATTAAAGACCAGACTGTGTCCTCAAGCACACAGTGAACACCTCTAATGCCTGCTCTGAAGCAACAAGACCAGGCTTCCTGAAAGATCTCACCTCTGCTAGAGGCATAAATAAGATCTGAGTTCTTGAAGAATCAGACAATGTTTCCATGGGAGCTGTGCACAGCTGAATTGGTTCTAAACACTAAATCAGGAGATGATAGTGACAAATAGCTTCTTTCACATTTAGCAAATCAGGTGTAAGTGGGGTAAAGCACTGCTCTTAATCATCATCTTCTCAGGTGTGTGGTATGTTCCTGTCTTTCAGTAAACTGTATATGTAGATCACTCCAGATCTTTTTGTGCGTTGGACAATATAGAGTATCAGGGACAGATGAGCTTTCTTGAACATCGTAGCAGCAGTTTTGCACCTTTGTGGAACAAGCTGGTTTCCAATAAGTGTTGGTGGAGAAGCTTCCACAATCTAAACCAAACAAAAACCCCTCTATCATGGCATTTAGCAGTTGGACTGAGGAGAAGTTAGAAGGAATGAGCCTGGTGAATAAGAAAACTCTTTACAAGATGATTAAACAATAAGGCAACAATTATTTCAGTTTAATGAGTTTGAAGCAGTGCCAACCATGAATGTTCACGTGCTTCCTCTCCCTGTGGAGGCTGTGCTGTGAACTCAATCAGATGACTGCTCAAGATGAGAAAATCACTGCCGATGCCAAATGACGCCAAATGTTTGTTTTTTAAGTTGTCCAAGTTCCCTGATATAGTTCACAGTATGGTCCCACAAATAATTGATCTGGCACGACAAAGGGGAATCTGTACTGAGGGATCAAGGTGGGCAAGAGGCAGTAGAGAGATACAGGTACTTACCAGTTTTGCTGCCAGGAACTTTGATTCATAAAATCATGGTCTCAGCTGGAGACAGAGGCTTGATGCAGCCCAGCAAGAGAGAATGGTGGAGTCTGTGCTGCCTGATGTTCCTATTCTATCCAAAGTAGAGCGTTTTGGTCTCAAATTCCACATTTTTCATACAAACCCCAGTTCATTCTTGATGGTCAGTTCTTATAAAACCATAATTTATTTTCCCTTGAAGTAGCCTAAGCAAGGGGGTGTTGGAGAAGGGAGAGAGGGCAATGCGGTTTCTGAGACATTTTAGTTACAAAACCCAACCTTGTGGCAAGATGCTATTTTAATTAAACAACCAATAATAAATCAAAATGCTTCGTCAAAACTAATTAACCAATAATAATTACCATAGCAACCAGTTCTTTGTGTAACACACGCTGAAAACACTCTTAAAGAAGCACAACAGCTTTACTTTCCGAGTTTTCCCAAAACAGACAAGAACTACTCTAATCCACTGTTGAAGACAATCCAAATTTAGAAAGCAAAATAGAAAAACAATTAAATAATTCCCATAGGCTCATTTCAGGAATTAATGAAATTCCTGCTCTTTAGGACTGATCTGCCTTGAGAATATCCAACTGGAGATTACATTGGAAACAATTTCTTCACTTTTCAGCTGTGTTTTGCCAAATTCAGCCCCATCACTGCTCTGTTTCTATGCAGCAGAACAAAATAACCTGCTGAAGAGGTTCATAATATGTTTATTTCTCTAGAGCACACTAAGGTTTCCTTCTGGATTTCAGAATTGTTTCTGAACTTTTTTAGCTTTCTCTCCTCCACTTCCACTATGCTTTCCATGTGAATGTATATTACCATTGGTTCAACTATTCATAATGAAAATTGTCTGTAGCAATTATTGTCTTTTAGGGCTAGCTATGAACTCATCTCCAATCTGTTGGGTTTGTTCCTATGTATTCACATTTCCTCAAGTTACAGGCTCTTTGGAAGCGCTGGGGTCAGTGACTCAGTCAATCACTACACTCTCCATACATGTCGACTAATGGCAGGTCTTAGAAAGCACTGAATAAGGAGACTCTACAGCCAGTCTAATGGCTTTATACTCCCGGATGGAAAATTGTACCTTTTCAAAGAGGAAAATCACAGCAAAATTGAAACACAATTAGTTATGGGTTTTGAAGTTTTGAAACTTCTGGCATTTGCAAACTCTTCCTTAGCTTGCTCCCAGTTGTTCATAAACTCACAGGATTCTGTGCAAGCTTCAAATCAAGGCAAACTCAATTAGGTGCTTTTAGTAGCAGAAATGCTTGCAAATTGTTGCTATGCTTAGCCCAGCTCTGCTCTCCGTAACTCACCTGTATCCTTCTGAATTTCCTGTTTCCTGAATTACATTCAATTCTGTTAAAAAGCTGCCTGTGGCTGATTCACCTACCACTTTGCTACAGACTTGTGAGCTACTTTACTGTTTTTTCAATTAATTTCCCTTTTCCTGTTCTCTTACATTACTATCTTGTACCTGCTCTGATTGATACTTCTTCCTGACCAGCTGTGTCCAGTGCCTTTTAATTGTTTCTTTGAGATCTGGTGGTTCCCAAATCAACTCACAATATTATCTTGGTTTCAGATGTCTTGGCAAAGCCCTGTTTATACAATGAGTGACAGATAAAAATGAAATTATTTGAAACAATGTGTACTGTCCAACTTAATCTTGTCTTTCTTGTCTGACCTGTGGCCTCTCCTTCCATTGCCTTTGATTTTGGCTAGTTTTCATATTGATTTTGCAAAGGGTTGTGAGGTGCTTGTATGAGGAACACTTTATAAATGTAAATTTATTTGACAAGTAAGTGATTTCTCTGTGAACTAAGCTATTAATCATGTCCTATGAAAAACATGAGAATCAGAGTTTTGGAGTAAAAATTTTAATGATTGCTTCTAGTTATTTGCATGATCTTGTCAAGTAACTTTCTTTAGCTCTGTTCCTCCTATTATGCGGTTATATACAACTGCAGGTTCAGCAGGGACAGTGATGATCCTTAAACAGATACTCCCAAGCAGCAGGGCGATGGGTACTTTCTTGTTTGCATTATTAAGTATTCAAGAAGCAGACCTCCCCAGAGCCCTACTTAACCTCAAAACATATCACTCATGGCTTTTTAAGATGAGTTGCCTTCTCTGCTTCAGTTGCTTATTTGAGTACTGTGCAAAGTACAGAGAGACCTTGCACATAAATCACTCCAAAATGCTGTGAAAAGATTTTCTTTTTTCTCATGTTATACCTTGGCTTTCCTACTGTATGATCACTGATCAATAAAAAAGTCAAATCAAAAGGTCAATCAAAAAGACATGAAACTGTGTACATCATATAAAATCAGCCTGCCCTATCTTGTAGCCCTGATAGGCAGTAGAAAATTCTGCAAGACTTCTGGAATTGGCCACAGTAAACAGTAGAAAAAAGAGTGTCAATGACAGATTCAGCTCTTTTAGGTCTTTTTCATTCTTTTGTTAACGAACAATAGATTGTATCCTTTCAAGGCATAGTGCTTTGCTTTTTAGATTGTTTTCAGTCAGACTGCTATGTATAAGAAAAGCAGATTCTGCCTCTGCTTAAACTGTTGTTTTACCTGTAACATGTATTCCACAATTCCCTTTGTCCAAATCTAATTACGTGCTCATGAAATCTAATTGAAGGCCAAATTCTACTGCATTTGCTCTAAGGAGATCTGCTGAAGTGAGTGGCAGTAGTCCTGAGAATTAGCAGAAGTGGGTGACTGAACTGGGTTCATGGGGAATTTGCAATTGAATTTGCAAGCAAACAAGAGCTTCCTGCCACTGCTTTCACTGTTGAAATGCACATTTCAGATGCTGTGAAAGGCTTTTCTTTTTTTTCACACTATATTATAGCTTTCCATGTGTGTAAGCATTGGTTATCTTCAAGTCAGTCAAAAAGGTATGAAATGTAGACTTCTCCAGCCACCTACAGCTGATTTCAGTTGTTCTCCAGAATAACATGATTCTGAACTGGTCTTATCTAATGTCAGCTCATCATATGACTCTTAGTAGGCGGTACCAGAAAGGAGTTATCTCATGAGCTGAATTATTGCATTCACTCTTTTATCTTGGAGCAAAGGCAGAAAATGTCTGGGGCAACCTGTCTCCAGTAAAGCAGATAACAGGGAAGAAGCAGTAAGCACAGAGGTGGAATAGTGATAAAACAGTGAGACTAAATAGTCTCAAATTTGTCCCTTTTAAAAAATAAAAGGGGTAATGCTATAAGTCAGCTATAAGTCAGTAAAATGAGTAAGAGGAAGATGAATTGGGAATGATTAGTCACTGTTTCCAAGCATGACAAGGCCCTCAAATGATAAGGCTGTGAATTAAAGCAAAAAAAAAAAACACACAAAGGAAACATTTTTATCACAGAGTGCCTAATAACATTGTAGAAATCTTTGTCATTGAACACTATAGGGCCAAAGGTACAATTAACCTTACAGTCAGAAAAGTATCAGAAAAAGTTAAGTATAGTTTATGCCACCTCCAGCTCAGAGATGCTGTGAACCACAGAATCCTGAATGCCAGGAAGATGCAAGGATCATGCTAATTGCGCCCCATTTCTCACAAGCTTTACCTAGACATCTATTACTGCAAAGGTTAAACAAAAATTCAGCTGGAGACAGGATATAAATTCTTATTTAATCATGGCATATAAATTGTAAATGAATATCCTATTACAGAACAATACTCCAGATTCAGAAATACGGGAATATGTGAAGCTAAAGTGTCTGTCTGATGCATTTAGTTTGATATCAAATCTTACTTTCAAACCCATATGAATGTAAGGAGTGAAACCTGGAGGTCTGAGGCAAAGCATCACAACGAGATTAGGTGGTTTTGCTAAATGTTTTCTCTCTTCTGTTAGGAGAAGTAACACTGATTATAAGATAATACTGCAAAAATGCAGCCTCTAGCCCACAGTGTTCTGCAACCACCAGTTCCAGAGTGTTCAAGAATGTTTTGACAAAACATTTCTGAATGCTTGCTTTATTCGTGTACTCATAAATACTGTTTATCCTTGTACTCCTACCTGGGCACTCTCTGCCTTCTGCTATCAGAGGCAGCATCCTGCATGATGAATGCTTGATCTGCCCTGACGTGGCTGTTCTTATGTCATGATCCTGATGGCTTTGCTGGGCAGGTGATGTGGCCGCAGGGTAATGTAGCCTCCTCCTGCTCCATGGTTGGTCTGCTGCTGAGAGAGAAGTGTGATCCCACAAGGCAGGGTGCACTCAGTGGGACCTCATCAGCATAGCGGCTCTGACTGGACCTTGGCAGGAAGATGAGGAGCTGCAGTTTGCCATCTCTCGGCTGGTTCACTGTGTCCCAATGACTTCTCTAGTTAAGGCAACAGTCAGAGCAGTTTGGCCTTATATGTTGCGTTTGAGCAATATTAATGACTTCTGGACTTATTTTTGACTCTTGACCCTCTCACATGTTAGAAAAAAAAGGCAGGATGAAGTGGAAACTGAGAGGAATTCACATGAATTTGCAACCTGTAACAGGGATGAGGTGTTGCATGAAGCTGCTGAAACTGCAGGTCTGTGTTCTGTCTCTAGTGTATGAAGATATTAAAAGTTTCTTTTTCAGTCTCCCAGACAATCTCCGCTTCAATGGTGTCAAAGTGCCCTGTCTTACAAATATCCAGAGCACAAAGAGGTATCAATGAAAGACAAATAATCCACTGCAATTTATATTGTCCAAGGATGCACTCCCATTTGACTCTTCAAAGTTCATAATGCAAAGGAAGAAGCTGTGACGCACCCTCTACAAGGAAAAAGAGTGCAGCTCTGACGTAGACCTCAGTGAGGAATAGGTCTGTGTACACAGGCACAAGATATGCAAGAATTTGGTTGTCCTTTCAGCTTCTCCTGTTGAGTGATTTAGAATTCAGATTGTGCAAGATTATGCTTTGGCATCAGCTGAAAATGAATTTATTTAATTTGGCCAATAACAGAATAACTATTACCACTGATATTAATTCTTAGCTAACTGGCACTCTTTGTTTTCCTTAGTATGGCTTTCTTCTCAAATTAAGCCATGGAACAAATCACAGAGTTGCTTTTGCAAAAGAGCCAGTACAAAACCAAATTGTTAACTATGTTTGTAATCATTCCTGACTAAAGCCCTGTGTGTCATTCCTTGGAAACATCATTTGTGGTTCATCTAGAGTTTGATGCCCCCAAATACTGCATATTTCTCTCTTAGGGCAGAGAGAATTTTACACTTTTGATGCCTCTAATTAAGATCCAAGACATTCTTCTACACAGACTTTCCTAACCATTATTTTTACAGCCTGTATGACTGCAGAGCAGTCGTTCTATATCTCTTTCTTTTTCTCTTTCCCTTTCTAAACAGATATTGTTTCTTCTCCTGTCTAATCAAACCTTATTTGTTGTTCATTGCAGATAGCAGCTCAGGCAGTGTTATTTATGTGTATGAACACTGCAGGAATCTTCATTAGCTACCTGTCAGACAGAGCACAACGTCAAGCCTTCCTGGAGACCAGAAGATGTGTAGAAGCCAGACTGAGACTAGAGACAGAAAATCAGCGACAGGTATTGGAGAAACAATCCTATATTTTTATTAATTGGAATTTATAATTGCACAAGGCTGGGCTTGCTGACTCCCATGTGGTGCCACCTGATTTGTGCAGGTTAAGAGAATTTCATGCTGTTATTTTGCTGGTGTGTATCAAACTGATATGACATCTTAAAGATCTTCACTGGGAAACAGGATGAATAGAGAATGGCTGTTCATTGTCCTTTCCCATACGAGAAGAGGCCATCAAATGAAACAGCAACTAATAAGTGTTTAAAATTGGTTAACACGAGGGGTTAAATTGGGGAACTTCATGTTTCAGAGTATTGTGGATACTAAAACTCATACCAGTTAAATGAAAACTAAGCAAGTTCATGGAAGTGAACTCTATCTAGGCAGAGAAAATACTAAAACATCACCTCTGGCTCACAGATGAGTTTTTGGAGCTGAGAGGCCGTTGCAGGGAAGTATCACTATCTGCTTTCTCTGTTCTTAATGTTTCCCTAAAAATCCGCTTTTGGCTACTGTGTGCAGTAGCATACTGGGTTAGGTCAATTTTTTATCCGAGCAGGTACGTCTGGTCTTAGATACATCATCTTTTCCAATGTGGAATAAGAAGCATTGAATAAAAAAATGTTTGCTGCTTATTTTTTTATACCAAGGGAACGTAAATGAGATGTAGCATTCCATACATATTTTGTCATTCTGATTGCAATATCAGAAAGTTCCCTGCTGTTTAAAACTTGCACTAAGATCAAAATACAACCTGTGTGTGTATATATATCTATGTTACACTGCTATTTCCTGAACTCAACCATTCATTTTGTCCTGTTGTATAATACATATATTGCTTCTCAATTTTGTTTCACTTACTTCTTCAAAGTCATGCAGAGATCTAGGAAGATGTCATATTCTAGACTTTACTGACTAATGACTCAGTATAAATGCATGACTGCGCTGAGTAATTCAAGTTACTTGTGCCAGAACACCAGATGTTGTGATAGGATGGAGGGTGATGGTTTTAAACTAGAACAGGTGATATTCAGGCTGGATGTGAAGAAAAAAATTCTTTACAGTGAGGGTGGTAAAATACTGGCACAGGTTGTCCAGAGAGGTGGTAGATGTGCTATTCCTGGAGACTTTCCAGGCCAGGCCGGATGTGGTTGTGGGTAACCAGAGCTAGTTGACGATGTCCCTTCCAATTGGAGGGGGGTTGGACTAAATGATCTTTGAAAGTCCCTTCCAACCCAAACCATTCTATGACTCTATGATCTTTCCAGCCGCTGCTGACTGAAGAGGCTTGGAGGGATGTTATCTGGGATGCTCTGTTGTCATTTTGTCTGACAACCACATTTTTGTATGGTTTGGTTTTTTGGGGGGGTTTTGCATTTTTCGTCCTTTCTAATCTTTTATAAACTAATATTTTGTAAACTTGACTTTTGTAATTTTCGGATGGGAAGTTTGTAGTAAAAATCTTTATAAAACACTAGCAATATTTTCCCCCTGTTCCAGATGATTCTGAGAATTTTCCATTAGAATTGTTTGCTGAAATTTTTTTTCCTATTAGGAAATTTAAGGCAGATATTTTCCATTTGGGTGGGTTTAGAAAGAATCAGACTTTGGGTTTTTTTCATTTTGGTTTGTTTGGGGTTTTTTTGGTGAGGGTTGAAGTAGGAGTTGGATCTAAAATACTTGCTTTTAATCAGTTAATGTTGAACTCTGCATTTCGTCGTAGCTAAGTGCCTTGCAAGGCTTCAGGGTTGTGCTGTCCCTTGAAGGCAGAATTTACTGAAGAGTTACCTCATTGAAGTTGAGACTCACCCATAACCAAACATAGTGTGTCACGGGTATCATATGACTGGAAATGCATATGGAAAAATGTTTTACGGGCCAAGAAGAATGCCCACAAGAAAAAAAGACAGACATCTGAAACACCAAATGAAAGATTTCTTCTAAAACTCAATTTAATGATAAGCTAACTCAAACTTTAGGAATGAAACATTTTTAAATACTTCTTATTAATCTTGTAGGAACTTTGAATCTGTGCTCTTATGCACACCTATAAATATATATATAAATAATAGTCCAAGTATTATTCTTTTCAACTTTTAATTTGTATTTGGGAAAACAAGGACAAAATACTCCAATACTGGAATGTCTTGAATGGAGAGCCTGTTTCCCTCAGTCTCCTAGTTTTTCCTTTGCTTCTGAAGTAGTAGCTCACTTAAGCAATTTCTAAACATATCTTGTTTAAGAAGACTGGCAATACCACTGCTTTTCTTCAATAGTTTGTTTATGCTTACTTGACCAATATCCATAGGCAGTAATTCAGTGAGTGTTAGCATTTTTCTGTCTCGAAGACATGTATTTCGTGATGCAGGGAGTCTGTAGTTGACATGACCATAAAAATTATATTACATATTGATGCATATCACATTTCTAAAAGTAAGGATTAAATACTTATGAAGCCTAATAAATGCATTCTATGACATTCTAGAAAATAGCTCTGATAAATGAAGGGGGAGGGATAGCCAGAAAAAAGTGTGTGCAGGCAAATTGTTGTGATGTAGCTTATGAAAATTACTAAAAATATGCCTGAGGAGATAAAAATGTTCAAAAAAAGTAGAGCAATAAGTATTTATGTAATTCTTCCAGATATTAATTCTAGGAATTACTAATTCTGTTCCACTTTGATTTATTTCTCCTCCAGTTCCCATAAACAGGCTAAACATAAGGTTTCTTACGACAGGGTCAAGCTTTTTGTGGCTTTCATTGGAGGTGCTGCTACTTTTCATAGTAATGGGTGACATCATAATCAAAATCTCTCAAGGTCTGTTTCCATCCCACACAGCTTCCACTTCTTCAACTGAAACTAATAGATAATTACAATTAGGTAATTGTATTGACATATCGTACACATGATGCATCATATGAAGTATGACAGCTTGCCAGATAGGTCCAATAGGATCTGCTTTTGTCATTTATTTAAATCAGAAGACCAGTAAAATTAAAGTAAGAAAAAAGAACATGAGTTAGAAAATACAACAAGGAATGGTATGCTTTTCCACAAGGAAATGCAGGATAATACTCCAATTTTTAATAAAGTTCTTATAAATTTTTCAGATACAGAATCATAGAATTGCATTTTGTGGTCAAAACCAAGATATTTTTATGTATGTCTAGATAAATTTCATATAGATAACATGATTTTTTTTCAGTGAAAGAAGTTTCATTCGTTTTCCGTCATAATTTTTGTAAAATGTGTTGAAAAAAGAATCTGACAAGGAGTGAAAAATTCTTTTGTATTGTTGTTTGTGCTACTCCGAGCTGAAATTTGAACAGTTAGATGTGATGGTTTGTTTTCAGGATATCATTATTCTACATCAGTGTCTTCCCTCTGCAGGATTTTCAAGGTTTAAGGACTCCTTGCTCTATTTCAGTATTGCTGTGAGGTTTTCCAGTTTGACAGTCAAAGTCTTTTTTAAGGACTCTGGCCAAAGTTTTTCATGGCTTCTAAGTGACATAATTTCCAGTTTCTGTTTCCAAAACTCCATACAATTAAGCTCCTACATCTCTTTCCACCCTTCCTCCTTCATCACCATTTACTTTCAACAAATTTCTGAGTAAAATTTCCAGAAGTATTTCAGAAAGTCAAGAGCTTCAGTAGTATTTTCAAAAGTGACTGATTCAACAAGGATCTGGTTATTTTTGTTATTACTTTTTTATTTTTAAGCCCCTGGCATTGTTAACAGCTACATATTAGCATTTTCAATTACAATGAATTTTCTAACTCTAATTACTCTATTAATAAACTGAACAGTACTTTGGATACAGAAGAGAATTACTCCAGCAGTCATTGCTAATGATGTTTATGTACTTAACTGCATGGTATTGTCTGTGTGACACCATTTGGAAATCCCAGCACTCTGTGAAAATGAGGGAACATCTGTTTCTACTTCTTTCCCAATTTTTACTAGAATATTAGAATTTTGGTGAAGATCTAAAACATTTCAGAGCTCGGCTTAGATAAATGAGACTCCCCTGCTAGTGAGTACAAGATAGAATGTATCATAGAAAGACAGAATATCAGAGAAGAAAGCTACAGAAGGTAGCACAGACAAAATAACACATAGTAAAACCAGCCTCAGTTTACCAGTTATTGATAAAATCATTAATTTAAATATTTTTCTAATAAATTATAGGTAGCTGCTTGTGCTTGAGATATGTACCTACATCAACCAGTCAAAAATGGCAGCCATTAAAATGTCCTTCTGTCTTGGGTTCAGCAGCAGCAATCACTTTTACTCCTTGGTAGCTGGTGCAGCTCTGTGGTTTTGACTTTCAGCCTGGGAATAATACTGATAAAACCGATGTTTTCAGTTGCTGGTCAGAATGTTTACCCTGACTAAGGACTTTGTGAGTCTCATGCTCTGCCAGGGAGGAGGGGAAGCTGGGAGGAAGCAGAGGCAGGACACCTGATCCAAACTAACCAAAGAGGTATTCCATACCACAGCACGTCATGCCCAGGATGTAGAACTGAGAGTCGCCCGGAAGGCCTTGAACACTGCTGGGGTGGGGGTGAGGTACCGGTCAGTGAGCGGTTGTATTCTCTTCCCTTGTTATTTCCTTTATCATTATTAGTGGTGGTAGCAGCAGTGGTTTGTGTTATACCTTAGTTATGAAACTGTTCTTATCTCAACCCGTGGGAGTTGAATTCTTTTGATTCTCCTCCCCGTCCCTCCAGGAGCGGGGGGAAGAAAGGTTGGGGGGGGGGGGTAGACTGCGTGGTTCTGATTTACAGCCTGGGCTTAAACCACGACACCTCCACTTTTGTGTTCAATACATTGTAATTGTTAATAAACAACAAACATGAGGTTCTCAGATTTCTTAAGTCCATTTTGTCAAGGGCAACAGGAAAAGCTTCTACAGGAACATTGGTGATAAATGGAACACTAGTGAAAATGTGTGCCCCCTCTGGAAGGAAACAGGAGACTTGGTTGCCCAGGACATGGACAAGGCTGAGATAGTCAACAGCTTTTTGCTTTTGATTTCACTGGCAAGATCTCCAGCCACACTGCCCAAGCCACAGAAGGCAAAGACAAGGACTGGGAGAAGGAAGAAGTGCCTGCTGATGGAGAAGATAAGGTTCAAGAACATCTAAAGGAAACAGAAGACGTTTAAGACTTGATGAGATCCATCATATTTGAGAAGTCATGGCAGTCTGGTGTAGTTCCCACTTACTGGAAAAGGGGAAATATAATGCCCACTCTTAAAAAGGGAAAAAAGAAGACCTGAGAACTACAGGCCAGTCAGTCTCATCTTGATGCCCAGCAAAATCAAGAAGCAGATTCTCCTGGAAATGAGGCACATAGACAATAAGGAGGTGATTTATGAGAGCCAACAGGGCTTCACTAGGGGAAAATTGTGCCTGACAAAATTGGTGCCCTTCTATAATGGGGTTGCAGTTTTGTTGGATAAGGCAAGAGTAACTGCTATCGTCTACCTGGACTTTTGCAAAGTATTTGACTTCCTTGTCTTTAAACTAGAAAGACATGGATTTGACAGATGGGCTGCTTGGTGGATAAGGAATTGGCTGCATGCTCACACTCAAAGAGTTGTGGTCAACAGCTCAATGTCTAATTGGAGATTGGTAGCAAATGTTGTCTCTCAAGTATTGGTATTGGGACTGGTGTTGTTCAACATTGTCGGCGACATGGACAATGGGATTGAGTGCACCCTCAACAAGTTTGCTGACACCAAGCTGTGTGATGCAGTCAACCATTCTTTGATTCCATGGTTTCATTTCAACAATATCATTACTTTCTACCACCTGATTGGAATTTTGGGTCAATATGTTGATTTGATATCTGTATGTTTCAAAAAGGTTGACACCCAGCACTGTACTTTGTTAATAACCACTTCAAAAACATTGTCTTACTTTTTACCTTGATTTTATCATAAAGACACAGCAAGTAATTCTGCTTTCATAACATCTGGCAAATGAAAATAGAAAGTGTAACTTACTTTCTTAATTAGATACTCCAAAACTTTCAAAAACAATGAGTATGCAGTTCTCCTCACTGGAAAAATACTGTGAAATTGCCTTAATGAAGAAGAGGAGCTTGCATTAAATTTCATTTTCATTTCTATTTTTCATCATACAAAATCCCCAAGTTTTAGATGAATGACATATTAAATCCAGGCACATATTGAAGTGATGACATTATGAAGAATTGAATTCATAATCTATCTCTGGTGTTCTTAACTGTTCTTTCTCCAGCAATTCATATTCATTTGAAACTTGTCTAACATTTTAAACCCTCAAATATTATAATTTAATTATAAAGTCTTTCAGATAACTATCACTCTGCCTGTTCCTCCACCATATACAAACAAGTTATACATAGCTGGAAACAAGTATTGTGCAAGAAAGTTAATATTTGACTTACAAAATTGCTTGTGACTGAAGATGGAAACGAAGGCTTAAAATGACTAGGAAGGGTACATCCCAGAAGTTAAGGAGCTAAATTGCTTTAAAAATCAGTCCAGCTCCTAGCTCTTATCTTGTAATAAAATTGCAATGTTACATCATTGGTATTTATAGAGAAGTCATTTTACTTATAGTTAAGACTTACATGTCATGGGCACACTTCTACCCTCCATCCAAGACGTCAGTCGACCAGCGAGACTAATGAAGCCTGAATAAAGCAATAAGGAAATATTGGTGGGAGGCTGCTTTCAAGCTAAGCAAAGCTGTTAGACTATCCTACTAACATGAATAACCTGTGAAATTGGACTAGTTTTCAAAGGAAAAATAACATAAAGCCCCTCTGAAACATTTTGTTTACATTATTTCTGATAGATTTAGAGCACCTGATAGTATCTTGTGAAAGAAGAATCTTCTCTTCAGTTGTTTGAGATGACAGGTGAAATCAGTCCAGATCTGTGTGGTGCTTATATTTGTCCTTTGGCAAGGTTTTTTTCTTGTTCTCACTGTATCAGGCTCTTCATCACTCATGAAAAGAAAATTCCTTACCTGGTGTACAGAACTCACCAGCACTAATATGCCACATATCATATATGCCGCTGCTGGGCTAAACTATTGGGAGGGACTAAACTCAAATCAGAAAGAAATCCTCCAGGTTTTAAGCCCTAAGAAGTCAAATAGAGAAAAGTATTTTACTTTAGCACTACATTTGTGCACTCTCAGTGATTACCTACTGTTAGAAACTACTAAAGACACAATGCATTAGTCTTTTTAGCTGTCCTGTTGACATCCTTCTCCAACACGGTATTTAACAGGCAGATCCCTTTCTCTGCAGGTATCATCTAAAATTCCACCAAGAGAAGGTCCTCTTATATGGAAATAAAGCTACTTCTTGATGTCTACTCTAACCCTTCTGAATATTTCCTTGGGTGTCTGGTGTCCTGGCGGAGAAAACAGAGATGAAAGCTAGAAGAAACAGCAACTAAGAGAGTTGGTGGAGAACAACCACTGTCTGCCTGTAGTCTTGCAAGCAGTACTCAGGCAAGAAGGTTCTGTCTGGCAACATGCCTAATCCACTGGGCTTTTGAAGATGTTTCCCATCGGGGAGTAATGAAGACAGGCATCTTCAGGTATAGTTAGGTTTTTGGTCAGATTAGAAGGAAGCAAGAAGAAAAACCTTTTCTTCATTAAACGGTGTAATGAGAAGAGTCCTCTATGAGAACACCCTAGCAGACAATTCCTCCCAGTGAGTTCTGCCACTGGTGTACTGAACGCCCACTTTCCATCTGATCTTTCTCATAGGGGATTCCACAAGTTCCATTAAAGCTCAGTTTGAAAGTTAAAACAGTTTGGATATTATTTCATTCAACTTCCACAAATGATTTGAGCTCACCACCCTACAGAACCTTTCACCACCCAGGTGAGAAGAGAGTGGTTTTATTTTCTGTGTATGAACACATTCTATTTTTCCAGTGTGGGTATGAGGGCTGTAGAAGGAGAAGACACCCCTTAGTATTCAGAACAGTCTGCTGTTGACATATTTAATCCCTCCTGCCTGTTATCTGTGGAAAAACTGTAATCCTGTTTTAATCTCTTTTTCCATTAGAAAACTGTTCTGTTTGACCATTTGTTTCCCTTCTACTTGCAGAAGATTTTATTCTCACTTTCCTCTGCAACAATCTCTATTTCCCACAGCTTTAAGAAGCTCTCTGCAGATTGATGAAGTCTGTTCTGTTTATTAAAACAAAAATAAAATTGTCTTACAAGTTGCATGGGTTTTATCAATCTCTTACAGATCTAGAGTTTAATCAACCATCAGTACTTCACAATATCTAACATAAGAGCAGATTGGACTAGGATTGGAAAGGACAGCTTAAGAGGTTAAACACTATAAAGTCTTTCTTTTATACATATATGGGTACTAAGAATATGAAGATTCCTCTAAATTGGTATGAGGATAAGGTTCAGATTTGGTTTAAAAATAGAGTAATCTGAATTTTAGAGATCATACGACCTTCTTTTTTAATTGTAAAAGAAGTTTAAAATGCTTCACAAATAAAAATTGCAATCACAATAATTAAGGTTTTATTTTTAGGGAGCAAAAATAAACTCACAATTCTGTGTAAACCTCTGGTTAGATACTGCATTTTAGTCAGCTTTTTTTTCTTCATAGGAAACAATCTGTTAAATGTGAAATGCTCAGAAAAGTTTCACATTTATCTAGACTTTCTTTCATCTTGTGCCTTTCTCCAAAGAACCACGATCCCAATAGAAATTTGCTCTTGTCATTGCTCCTCTGGTACTTAGAGGATCAAACTCAAAGCATAACATAGCAGTCAATCAGAAAAGGCAAGGAATTTGCAAACTTCCTATTGTTCTTCACAATCGATATCCATATCATGATTGACCTGTTTCCTAAGTCCATTAACAGACTTTTCCTCCTTACTAGGGTGGGGAGAAGCAGTATTTACATGCACATATGTTTTTATAGGAACCATGGAACATGTTACAAGACTGGCATGTACACTTGCTGCACCTTCTTGTCTCAAAACACCCCATCTGCTTAACCCACTTGCAGTAGAAAGCAGAACAGTTTGCGTGCCAGATTTTAGATGCTGTTCCTTCACATTTGCTGCTGTTATTTGATTCTTATCATCAGAGCACAACTCCACATTTTGCTTTTAAGTAGAAACCTAATGTAAAATCAAGATACAAATAATCCTCTGCCTTCTTTCCCATTCCTTGCAAATTTGGAGTAGTCACATGGACTCAAACAGAATAATGAGATTTACAGCCAATACTGGAGAGATAGGAATCAGACTCTGAACTGCAATTATAGAGAGGAAATATCATGCCAGATAGTGTCAGGACTTCAGGGATGGAGCTTTCCCTGGAAGAAATTGGTGAGAAAGAAACTTCCTCTCCCCAGGAGCTGGCTTTTGGAGCTAGTGATAAAACCTCTTTCTGAAAATCTGTGGTTTCTTACCAGGTTGTTCAAATGCTCTGCTGGTCAACAGTTGATCAGGTTTTGGTGGCTTGTGCCTCCTGTGTTCTCAGCTCTTTACTAAAGAGAGAGATGTCTAATAAAAAAAAAGCCATTATCACAGCTGTCACTAACTTGCTGATGTCCCAGGGAAGTGGACAAAGGTGAAATGAGTAACGGGAATGAAATAGTTTTGGACCCCTACAGTGATGAGACACTTTTGCCAGCTGGTCTGCAGTAACAGTCATCCCTGCTTAAACGAACCTCAGGCTCCAAACTCACCAGGCTAGTGCCTTTCCTGAGTTCTGAATATACTTACTCATTTGAAGGTAATTACTTTTTCTTGTTTGGGACCAAAACTTTCAGGCTACTAAGGAAAGTTATTATAAACTATCCTGAAATGACTGTAGGAGAACTCTGAAAATGTCCTTACAAGCTTCACAAATAGAGAAAATAGAGAGGCTCTGTAGTCCAGATAATGGTTTTAAATTATCTGACCAAGAGCAGTATCAATTCTAAGCTAGCCAGGGTCGAGTCACTGGTGTCATTGTTGAGATAATTTAAGGTAAAATATTTAGATTAATGTTCATGAATGTCTTTCACACCATCAGTATTTAAGTACCCACCTCCAATCCTATTAAAAAGGATTTGATTTTCATAAAGGAACCATTACTTCCACCTAGAGAAACTTCCCTGGGAAAGTTTTATCCAGCTTGTGCCGTTTAGTATTGCAGTCTTGTAGATCTCTGAGAAGGTGTATTCCTTGTTTTGATCAGAATAGATGACCTCTTCTCTCTTTTCCATCTTGTTGTTCTGCAGTGATTTAGTCATATAAAGCTGAAAAATAAATGATATGTGGATTGCTTTCAGAAATTTTCCATGTCATTAGCTAGTACTGTTGAGAAATGTGTATTTTGCTGAAGTTGCCTAGTAATTTCTGAAACATCCAAAAAGTAACAAAATAGAAAAAGAAGCACCTAAATTAATAGAAAGTGGAAACAGTGCAGAACAATTACGTGAAGATTCTATAGCAGATGAGTCAAAGCAGTCCTGGAGAACTGAAAGTGTTACCGTAGACATTAAAATCAGATGGAGCTATTCTGATATTTTAGAATAAAATTGAATTGTAGGAGCTGTTTTGTACTCATTTTGTATTCCGGTAAAATAAGCAATAGTTTAAGATTATGCCGTTATGGAATCAGTTTCCAGCAGGTGTGTCTATCTGTCTCCTGTTCTTAAAGTATAACCCCATCCTTCCCGTTCAAACTAATTCAAATTTATGGAAGCCAATGCACTAGAAGACAGTACAATGCTTTTTGTTGAGACATGAGTACATGAGTCTGATATCCATTTAAATGTTTTTATTCTAGCAATTTTTCTTCTCTGCAATAATTTAATAAAAAAAAATTAAAAGAAATCATCATGAGGTTTGGAAAAAACAAAATTACAAAACTATTAAATTTGCCCTTCCATGTATTAGATATATCTAACATATTACTGTGTATTAAAATCACTTGTAACCATAAATGTTGATGTCAATAAGACAGGGTGGTAATACAAATTGTTTTGTAATTTCACTAGTCTTTTTTCTATGGTTGGGTTTCACAATGGAATGTAAGTTTAACATGCTCTTAATTCATGATATAAAAGATAATGCGTTAGGATCCAGAGGATCTGGAATTATTAACCATTGTCTGTACTCAATATTGACAAGGACACTGAATTTAAGACCTGTAGTTCCTACTGCCTACATTAACAACCGCTCAAATGGCAAAGCAATGTTAGGAGATTGTTTTGTGATGTAGCCTAGCAGGTCCAACAGCAGGCCATTGCTGTCAAGGAACACAGACTTGTCCCCTGCAATTCTTACCCGCAGACACATGCTCCCTTCTCAGTCCCATGCAAGTTAGTGGTGCTCATGTGGCCTTAGGTGAGCTGATTCATTGTGCCCTTGCCATACGGTGCAAGCATCAGCTGCACTTAGTTTCATGATTAATCATGTTACATTAAAAATAGTTTTCTGAAAGAATACAATTTTTCACTTAAAAGATACATGCAGCAGCATGTACCATGCAAAAAAAAGAATCAGCAGGAAGGGTTGTTCCACTACTTCCCTGCATGCTACAGGATGAGTTGAGTTTTTATGAAGCCAAAATGATACTGGGAAGGTATGAAAATACAAACTGGCAGCCCTGGAATCAGCCTTTTACATCTCAAGAAGCACAGGGCAAGCAGGCATTGAGTCTGTGATATGCTTATATTGCCAACTGGCTGATGAGAGAGGTACTTCCTTTGATGCCTGGCAATAGACTTAATCATCAAGCCTTGCCAAGGTTTTGTAAAGTGGCTTCAGGTACTTCAATCTTCAAACCATTCATCACCCAATCAAAGCAAAGGACCAGCAGTATCTTGCAGTCCTTCCCTTCAGCGTGTGTTACATATATTGTCTCATGCTGTTCTGGGCCAGAGTATTGAGGAAGCAGTTGAATAAAATGTCTTTCCTACAAGAAGTCTGTGGAAAAAGCTTCTTTCTTTCATTACCACAAACTTTGTAATGCTTTTCAGTGCACAACTAGACACCATTATAAAAAGTCATTTCTCTTATAAACACTGCGTTATTAATTTGGATGAGGATCTACCCGCGTTTCATAGCCAATAGCTATGAAACAAAAGGAGACTCCAAAACCTCCTGTGTGATCTGGCCTTGTTACTCTTTGAGAACAGCAGATGCCTAAATGGAACACATAGCCAGGAATGAGAAGAATGGAAATAGTAACTGCCTGAACTCAAATGAAAGAAAGTCAATATAGCTCATATCTCATATTGCAGCATTAAGTAGTAAGAGAAAACAGGCAACCTCAGAACCCCACAAGTCTGAACATTTTAGATATTGCAGTTCCTTACATATCTTTTAATTACTTGCCAGTTTCTCTATAACACACAAGAAATTACAGCTGCAAATAGACTGTTCATTGTGCACTAAGTTAGAATGAAGGAATTTCTTTTTAGAGCTGTTCATCATAATGAGAGGTGCTAATTCGCATTTTCTAGGGTGGCACTGTCAGTGGTTTAAGACAGGCATCTACAATAATTATATCTGTTCCGAGTACTGTCAGTTTTTTAGTAGAATTTTTATCTGCTTCCCTTAAATGTAACAAAAGCTAATGTGGTCCAGAAAGGCTAAAACTACCGTTCTGAACAGCTCTTTTTTATGCTATTAAGCTCAGTGCTTAAGACTTAGTGCCTCTATGATATTAATTGTAAATGTTGTCAGGACAAGCTTGATGATTCTGGCAAAACTGTTCTTTAAAATTCAAAATGAAAAGTGTGGTGCTGATTCTGTAGAGTCTCTGTTGATTTAAATATTTATGGGCTATGTCCACTCCAGTTTTACAGAGTTGGCTTGGGAACAGCCATAAGTAGCTTGTTCCCTGATCCAATGACTTCTTCCCACAAGATGTATGTGAATGTATGATAAAATATATGATAAATGTATCATATATTGAATATATGATACATTTGAAAGTATGTGTACAGGAGGAAGAACAAAACCTAAATTGAACTGTTGATCAAGAGGGGGGCTTTTCATTCCTTGGCAAAGCCAACCCCAATAAAGGCGTTGAGAAACAAAGGAAAATCCCTGGGCAATTTAGGCAGCATGTCATTGTCACTCACCCTATGCCATCTAATGGGAGTCAGCATAGGTAGCTTATGCAGACATCACTCCCTGCAGGGGTGAAGTCTTCACATGACCTGCAGGAAAACCTTGGGGAGTTTGACCTTCCTCTTGGCAACCTGCTGCAGTTCCCAGATTGTTTGTTGATGTTCTGTGCTTGTTGGTACTTTGTTCTCTTTGATCAGCCCCTGTGGAAAGGTCTCCATTTTAGTTTTTATTCACAAGACTGAGACCTTCTGCATTGGTTAATAGACTCTTCCCAAGAACCGTTCCAAAGGTTGCTATTTACATATCAGGGACATGTCTCACTTTTCCATGAATATGCCAAGCTACATTTATGGAGTTGTATACGCTGTTGTTACTCCCTCAATTCAGTATGGGGGACACAAGGGGTCAGTGCATGCAGACCACAGAGAAGTTGTTCAACAAAGAAAGGCTAACTAAAGAAGTGGGCATTAGAGAAAGTAATTAAACTAAGAAGTGAGCATTAGAGAAAGTATCAGTGTTGCAATGTTTAAGCAGATATATGCGACTCATGAAGTTAACTTGCTTTATCACTTCAGGATTTCACTATTCCTAAATGTTCCTGAAGGAGTAGATTATGTAGGAGTCAGTTCCATATTTAGACACCTCCTAAACAAGGTGCCTGCATGCTTTTTACACCTCTGAGCTCCTGCTACAGTCAGATGACATCTAGTCAGTACAAGCAATGGAGCCCAGAGAGACCTGAGGTGACATCAAAGTAGTCATTTACATCTGGTCTGTTGAGTATATCCAGATTCACTGGATAAAAATGAAACTTAGGTATGCCTACATTGTAGTCACCAAAATTCAGGTGTCTGAATCCAGACCTGAATTCTATCAACCTTTTTGTTACATTTAGTGACTTCTACCAGTCTTATTTCTTTCAGTTGGTTATTCTTTGGGTTAAAGGCCATTTTTTTATTTATTTGCTCTAAACTCTGACTGCTATACCTCAAAGACAAGGGTTGATTCGTGTAATGAATGTTTTAATAGGAGAATAGATTAGCAGCTCTTTTGTAATATCCCTTTGTTGATGTCTTCTTTCTTCTATGTCTTTTCGCTTGAACATATATATCTCTGTTCCTTTTTAAACCACTTACCACTACTGCTGCTCACCTTTGAATTGTCTCCACTTAGACAATTGCTTAACTACCACACTTTCAATAAAACTGGATAACGTAGTTTCCTTTGTCCTAGAGTTCACAACACTTCCTTATTACGCCTTTCTCTGAAAAAGAGAAGACTTTATTTTTCATGTCTTTCCCTCCTTGTCTGTAGTACCTTCCAGGAAAGACTGACTAGAAATGTGAGGACTCTTTAATCATGCAAATAATAAGGTGCAGAAGACTATACAGTAACTTCCTATTTTCTTTTTTGTAATTTGCTACTGCTCTTTTGTGCATGATCTTCACACATTTGTGCTGTTCTTCTGTGCCTCAGTATCTAAACCTGTGAAATGGGAATGATAATACTTAAATAGTTTAAAGGGGAGTTATATGGCAAAGGTCTTTATATGAAGGAGACAGTGACCTGACACTCATTCTTGGATAACTGAAAACTTTTTAACTATTGGATTGAAGAAAAGTGATGTGAAAGGCCTGTGAAGAGGAAAGATGGACGTGATCCACACTGGAGTCCAGCTGTCAGTGCCTAATTTTTGGAAGGGGTCTGGTTCAGCATCCCCACCAGCCTACCATTCTGGTGTGGTGCAAGAGCAGCTTGGAACAACAAAGACAGATTATGGCCGTAGACGGAAGAGTTTTCTGTCCTTTCAATGTTCCAGTACCATAGAATTGACTGGTGGCTGGAGTGCCTCCCAACAATATATATACACTCACACTCATGAACATTTAGCTGTTAGTTTTCTTGTAGTGTTCCTCCAGAGCATGACATATATAACACAGAATAGTACATGAGCTGCGTATGCACTTTCAATTGTGATCCTGACAAGAGCTCTTTACTTGCTACCATATTAATAGAGGAGGACCGCCACACAGGCACATTAATTAACCTCTGTTTTCATGGGTCATTTCCAAATCTTATGTGAAGCTAAGAAGGTTTGACTTAATGAATAGCATGAAGGTTAATATATCAAATGTGCTAGGCGCATTTTTCCTGGCTTACTGAACATATGCCAAATGAACTATGTTTTATTTTAAATAAACATTCTAAAGCCAGCGTTTGATTCCTTATTAACTGAATACAAACAAGAAATGTCAGCTTTTCCTGTTGTGAAAAAAGTACGTTCTCTATTTTAGCCATATGTCTATGAACAAATGGATTTTTTTTATGTTCCCTTCTCACAGATTTCATAAACAGTCCAATAATAACCGGGATTTCTGTTTACTTTCTTTCTTATATCATCTTTTCTTTTTAAATTTGTATTCATATTTGTCTTCCTAAAAGAATAAGGTATGAAATAGCATACATTTTGTTACAGTGAAAAGATTTTGTGCCACTCTGAATATATCTTCACAGGAATCCATCGAATGCTTTAATTGTATTGTTCCCTTGAAGATTGATCTGATTTATTCAAAGAGTGGATTTATTGTATGGTAGTATTGAGAAATGTATCTTAATAGTGAAGGAATAAGAGAATATATAATCCAAGGGTCTTCTCTTATAGGAGGCTGAAGGACACAATATTAAAATTATTTCTGTTTCCTGGAATATCAATCAGGAGCTCTTCCCAAACATGCCATTGTCAGATGTCCTGGGACATTTTGTTGAGAGTTGAGATGCCTTAGGGCTAGACATTCCTGTGAAAACTTGGGTTTACAGGAGCAAAGAACCTCCTAAGGGACTGGTTTTCCTCTTGCTATCACAAGAACCACATCCAGCATTTACACATCACAAGAGTGCAGAATACCAGAATTCCCAGGTGGGAATGGTAGAAGAAAGCCAAGGCAATACAGATGTCCTCAGATTAGTACTACTCTGT
Source organism: Psittacula echo (assembly GCF_963264785.1). Lineage (NCBI taxonomy): Eukaryota > Metazoa > Chordata > Aves > Psittaciformes > Psittacidae > Psittacula > Psittacula echo. The sequence continues at coordinate 152,182,882 of NC_137737.1, read as the reverse complement.
ATGGGGAAACGGAGGGTCTGAGTTGGTCTTTTTACCAGTTTAAAGGATGAGCTCACTACGTGATAGCTAACTGCCTGCTCTACATCACCTATCACTACCTCTCATCATTTTCCTCTCTTCCTCTTGAACACAGCCCCTGCTTTAGTAAAAGATTGTAAAAGAGGTGGATTAGAGATTAGTAGATCTCTAATGGATCTCTCATCTTAAGTGGTAGCATGTTATGCAGGCAGGAACAAGCCCAGGAAAAAGCTGCCATCTCAGAATGGAGTGGTACACACCTCCACTCCAGCAGAAGCTATTATTACAGAGCATGTGTTTTGCCTTCTTAAGTAAACCTACAGTTCACCTCAGCTGGGGCTGCCACCTAAACAAATGAAAGTGTTTATCCATAATGTGTTTTCATTGTAGCTGAGGATTGTTTACTAACTCTTGACTGCCCAGAGGGAATTCTTCATGATCTTCACCTAAAAGCTGTGAGTTAGAAACAATACTGCTTCCTAGAAATGCTGGGGGAGGATGCCTTCAATTTTACAGGTGTTTTACCTATGGCTACATTTTGTCCACGTTGTCTGATTGTGCAGGCATAAACCCAGCATTTTCATGATTGTTTTGCCTTTCTCTCTCATTCTGCCATCACTTTTTTCTCTGTCTTGTTCTTTCTAAACAACTTTTTCCCCTCAAGAAAGGACATGGCCCACAGCCTGCATAATGTTAGTGTATATTATATCCTCCTAATATCAAGTTGCCTCACAATAACCTCAATGTCAGTTTCTCTGCCAGAAAATAGAAAGTCTATGTAACATAGAATCCTAGAATCAACTAGGCTGGAGAGGTGTTTAATCTTCCACAAGAAAACTGACTGTATAGGGAGAAACTGAGGTCAGGACTCCTGGGTGCTACATACTTTGGTATTTATGAAAGGTGGCCTACTCTTCATCCCTGAATATCATCTCACTGGAGTGTACCATAACAACCATGGATGCAAGCAACTGCAGCCAGATAGTTAAGCAGTGCTGAGCTAAATGCCAAGTTACCATTATGGTGATAGGAGAACCTAAAAGCTCAGAATCAAAATCCTTCCCTTTTTGTAGGATTTAGGATTTCAGTGACAAGAAGCATTGTATTGCCTGTGGAATGTATTTTCAGTAGCATTTACTCTATGGTATTTGGTAGGGATAGTGGTCTCCTTACAGCTGCTACGAGAATTAACCATTTTCTTCTAAACCAACCTAAAATTGCCTTTTGTCCTCATATTTCTCCCGAATGTCACCTTTAGGAGATGAAAACTCTTCTGAGGTCTGAGAGGTGAGGTACAAATAGAAGACTGTTCCTAATGTAAAGATTAAGTAAGAAATATGCATAGTAAATGCAAATGCTGTAGAAGTTATGGTCTTCAGCCCAAGTTAAGGCAATAACAATAGTAATAATACAAAATAGCATTGCCATAAAATGCTGTCAAGAATGATTTTTTCACCTAGAACAGGTCACAAAGCAAGACTAGGCTGGATTAGCTGACCAAAAAACCTGAGAAATTAATGTTAAGTTTTGGATCAAGGCTGTCTTGAAATGGTCATAAACAAAACATCTATTTACCAAGTTTGTGATAACTTAGCTTCACACTAATAATTTAAAAGATGGGCTCTGTCTTGCACCATGGCTTCTCTGGAAAAGAGCTTATGTCCTGTTTTGCAGCTTCTTTCTGCTTAAGAATTTCTTGACAATAGTGGTAATGAAGCTTTTGTTTCTTTCGAGTTCAAAAGCTTAAGTACGACTTAGCCTTAAAAAGCTGCAATCTATTAGAATTTCTGAACATCTTAAAACATACACAGATATTTCCAAGACTAATTTTCTTATCAAATATTAATATAGCATTATTTTTAATTGCTTATTTCATATTCATATTTTCAGTAAAGAGGTTTTGAAACCTTTGGATATTTTCTTTTCTGAAACTGATTTCTCGATATCTTTTTGTTTCCACTTCACGTTTGGGTTCAACATTGACATGTTCCAAACATGCAAAGGACTTTTTGTAAAGTTTGATGGGTGAAGTGGAGTAGGGTGGATACAGGATTTATGGAAATACCTTTCTTTCCTAAGTATGAAGTGGAAGATTTGTTTTGGAAGCTACTTCCACCGCTCATTATGGCTTGGTACTATGTAAGTGCTTTCTCCACAACAGTATCATTAAACCGCTTTGCAAATACAAAAAGAGATTCACACTGCACCATATTTTCTCTGTGAGCATTGCCTGGGGGGGACTTTATTCACTGGTGTCTTCTACCTCTTTAAAGTTTCCATACGTGCCTGATTTGGAAGTTCATATCTGGCTTTCCCTACACCTGTCCTATTCCACAAAATGTCATCTGAAATTTGGTGATAAGCAGCTTACAGAACTGACATTCTCTTCTTTAGTTCAGTAAGATTTCATCTTTTACAATCCTGTAAAGCAAAGAATGGTTAATAATTTGGAGCCAGTTCAGTGAAAAACTAATGGGTTTCATTCAGCGTGATTTGGAGTGATATATTCCAATACTGGACAAATCTGGTTAATCTAGAAAAGAAAAATTGAGGGCAAGAGGACACAATAACAGTATTTCAGTAGAGAAAATATTTTGCAGAGAAGGCAATCAATGATTATCTAAACCTACTTTAAAAGGATCAAAACCAAGCTTAATTTGCAGAGAAACAGATTTAGGTGGGATGCTTGCAAAATCTGCCAAAGCTGTCAAACTGATGAGCAACTGAATCAGGGATGTTGTAAAATTTGTCAGGGGATGATGTAGGGCTTTCATGGAAGAGCTCAATAATCTTTTGAGGTCTCTCCAGGCCCTACTTAAATGTTAGTTGTTGTGACAGGAACTGGAAAACAGCACCTTTGTGTATGTGCACATATATATATGTATACTCTAACACTATATGTATATGTACACTAATATGCACTGATGTACTGTATATACACACTGGTGATATACTAATATACACTAATACTTTATTAAAACATATTAATAATATACAATATACATTATTAATAAACATGCACATGTATATAATTATATCTCACTCCAACTTGTCTCAAAATTTACTGAGTGTTCCTGAGACAGACAAACTCATTAGAAATGCTGAATATGTTCTCCAGCCTTCCTAGTAGAAAGAGCCAGTTTGAATGGCTTTACTTAGATTCATCTGCATCCTTCCGCTACATAAATCAGCCAGTCAAGAGACATGATAGCCCTGAGTACTGGATGAACAATCTGCAAATGCCAGTTCAGGGAGCTCATGCACATTCCTCCAGTAAGCAGAGCACATGACTGGACATACGGCATGTGGATAGAAGTGCGTAACAGTGTGTAAGACATCTACATGTGTGCAAAGGGTTAAAGAACTCAAATTACAAGTATAACTAAAGAATTGATTTTCATGATTGTGGTCTAGCACAGGAGACCTGTGTGTGTGCTCACACAGTAGACTTACGTTGCTAGTTCTCTGTGTGATACGGCAGCTCCTTGGCTAATCATCTATATAAAAGAGATAACAGACTGGTTGGACACACCCGACTAATGTGAAACCACCCTAAAAGCAGGAGATTGCCTGAACTGTTACAATTAAACATTGATGGTACTCTTTCTTACAGACTGGGAAACTTTGGCAGTTCTATAAATTCCCTAATGCAACTCCTGCTTTGTTTCGTCCCATTTATATGTGTGTGTTAATTAATATTCTGGTAGAGTGTCCCATCAAGACTTTTTCTAGGTGATTCCTGCTGCTGAAGTGATTAAATTCTGTATAAATAAGACATTTATAAATGACAAATAGAAGCTGTCTTTGCAGAAATTGTCTATGGAACTAGTCTTTTGAAGATTGGATGTTGAAGAAATATTTAATATGTTTTTCAAATATATTCATCACCAGTAGTGATGAATTACAAAGGACCAGGCTCATCACACAGAATTTGGACCAGCTAGGTTATAAGAAATGAGCAAAACAGTCATGTGAAGAAGCTGAAGAGACTGCCATGAGGACCATTACAACGGAGACTACCACAACCAGCAGTAACCAGCTCTCCATTTTAGGAGATTTGAGACCTTGTGCAACATCACTCTATGCAAATATCGCAAGAAATTAGTTTCTTGTTTCTCAATAGGCACTCTGCCATGAATGTCCATATAGTGAATGAGTGAAAGCTTATCTGATCCTTTAGGGCCTAAAAGATGGACAGGGTCAGGCTGTCATCTGCAGAACAACATGTTCTCCCTGCTCCCACGTGCCTCTGGTTGTAGGAGAAGGTTGTATATTCCATGAACTGGTTTGATGGCTGCTGTTGTGCAGCCTTTACTGTATCATGCAAACAGATATGAATCCATTACAGGACAGTGAGGTTGTATAAGGCCTTTAGGAAAAGAATGGTCAGCTCCGGGTCAGCTCAGCCCACAGTCTGTCTTGGGGGATCTTCAAAAAAGAGGTGAAGTGGGCCACGGGCCAAATGAGTCATCCTGGAAAACTGCTTCACCGACACATACAAATGCTTATTTCTGAGATTACACACGGAGTTTTCAAAGTACTTTGAAACCCAGTCCCATTTGTCAAAATGAAGTACGGACTTAAATGCCACAGATTGTTGAGAAGAGTCTGAGATTCCCAAGTCACTTAGGAATAAACCAATAAAACCTGGTTCCTTTTTATTATCATAACACTATTAACTTACAAACTAGTCTATGGCTAAACCTTTCCCATAAAACATTTCTTAGATTTACATTAGTTTATATTATCGCTGTCTTGAATCTTTGACAATACAACTAAGCTTTGTCTAAATGCTGTCCTTTTCATCAAGTGGAGTCAGGTTCCTCTGCATATTTTTTGCTTTATTATTAATTATACAGTTCATGATTGCTAAACACACAGTCTGTAAATTCCGATAAATAATCAACAATAAAAATCTGATCCTACTTGCTACAGAGGGCTTTCAAATTCCTCTGGCCTATATCTGTTTATCAAGCTACACTGCCTGAAATGCCATGATTGATAGCCTCATAAGTGATGTTTAGGGAGAAGCTACTGATGGAGGAAATAAGCAAGATGGATCTTTAAATAATCAGCAAGTAAAATAAGACCATTAGAGGGAAGAATGTCTAGGAAAGGGAGGAAAAGGTCCGTATTCTAGACTCAGGTTGGTAATGTGAATTATCACAGCTGGTCAGAGATAGAATTTTTAGAGGGGAGGGTTACATCTTAAATGCCAAATACTTATCTTTTTAGATAGGGCAAGAGCTCAATCAGTGTGCTGTGAAGTACAAATTCAGGCTGATACTGAAACTTTGGTTTCCTCTTTGTTTTAGGAACGGTTAGTACTCTCTGTCTTACCACGCTTTGTAGTCCTGGAAATGATAAATGATATGACCAACGTAGAAGATGAACATTTGCAACACCAATTTCATAAGATCTACATTCATCGTTATGAGAATGTCAGGTAGGTGGAGGAGCCTCTCTTTAATGTTTAAGGTGTTAAATGCTGTTAAATGTCTCTTGTTTGAAAGTTTCCCTATTTTTGCTTTGTTCATTCACAAATTAGGAAATTATTAACGTGTAACCTTTAATCTCCAAGCAGATAAGCAGTTTGGTGCCTTCTTTTTCTCATCAGGATAGCTAGATGCCTTTGTCATGGCAAGAACCATTTGAAATTAACACTAGGCCTTCTCCAGTTGTATATTTTTTCACTTGAATTAAGTGGTCAGGATCGCACAGAAAGAGGAACCCTGCTTACACATGGACACATATTCTGCCTTGTGGTTGACCTCACATGCTGAGAAATTAAATGGAGACTTATAAGATGCTTCAAAATTGTAGACTTGTCATGTGGCTCCTCTGTTTAGTAGCCACTTTCATTCATTCTTATTACAATTTTCCTAATTTTATTTCCCTTTTTTACTCTCCTCTCTACATTTTATATTTCCTGAAATCAGTTAACAGGAAGGTGATAGTTATTCTATGAGGACTCAATGATTCTATGATTCTATGACTCAAGGTAATAAATCCTAATTGTACATTTAGAATCATAGAATGGTTAGGGTTGGAAAGATCATCCAGTTCCAATCCCCCTGCCATGGGCAGGGACACCTCACACTAAACCATGCCACCCAAGGCCTCATCCAACCTGGCCTTGAACACCTCCAGGGATGGAGCATTCACAACCTCCCTGGGCAACCCATTCCAGTGCCTCACCACCCTCACAGTAAAGAATTTCTTCCTTATATCCAATCTAAACTTCCCCTGTTTCAGTTTGAACCCGTTACCCCTTGTCCTGTCACTACAGTCCCTCATGAAGAGTCCATCCCCAGCACCCTTGTAGGCCCCCTTCAGATACTGGAAGGCTGCTATGAGGTCTCCACGCAGCCTTCTCTTCTCCAGGCTGAACAGCCCCAACTTTCTCAGCCTATCTTCATACGGGAGGTGCTCCAGTCCCCTCATCATCCTCGTGGCCCTCCTCTGCACTTGTTCCAACAGTTCCAACAGTGTCCTCCTTATGTTGAGGACACCAGAACTGCACAAAATACTCCAAGTGAGGTCTCCCGAGAGCAGAGTAGAGGGGCAGGATCACCTCCTTCGACCTGCTGGTCACGCTCCTTTTGATGCAGCCCAGGATACAGTTGGCTTTCTGGGCTGCGAGCGCACACTGAAGCCGGCTCATGTTCATTTTCTCACTGACCAACACCCCCAAGTCCTTCTCTGCAGGGCTGCTCTGAATCTCTTCTCTGCCCAGCCTGTAGCTGTGCCTGGGATTGCTGCGACCCAGGTGTCACCCAAGGATCTGTCCAACCCGGCCTTGAACACTGCCAGGGATGCAGCATTTACCATTTCTCTGGGCAGCCTTTTCCAGTGCCTCACCACTCTCACAGTAAAGAACTTCCTCCTTATATCTAACCTGAACTTCCCCTGTTCAATTTAAACCCATTGCCCTTTATTCTGTCGCTACAGTCCCTGATGAGGAGTTCCAACAGACTTTACACCAGATAATCAGCTTCTATTCCATGATGTTAAAGAATCTCTGATTTTATTGTGGTTCCGACCACCAGAATATTTAGCCAACCCAATAACATTTTCCATAAGTTTTTTCCCTAACCACAAGGGCAACTGATTGAGTAGCCATCAGTGGAAGAACTGAAAAGTAAGCAGCCTTGGATATGATGGGAGATGGTTTGCTAGAAAAGCTTGTACTTCACCTTTTATTGAAACCCAAATATAACTTTGTCTGGATAACTTCAATAAACATAATTTGAACTTCTGCAAAAGAGTAAATTGATTATCTGCTTCCTCTGTGGCCTTGCAGTAGCTCAGACATATCACTTTATTAAAGCTGGTGGAAAGTTTCAAGGACCCTTACAAAAGGCTTGAACTGAACTAAATTAAAATGTCTTCCATTACCCTTTTTCATTCTCAGAGTAAGTGTTGCTGTAGAAAAATCAAAATACAGAGAAGATGGCCCTTCTTTTTCAATGGAAAAGAGTTGTAGTTAGGGGTGAAAAGTCGAAACAAAATTTATCTTTGGAAGAGCTTTAAAATGAAGATTCTGTGTGCTTTAGAGTACAGATGCTGGCTGGTTCCTATGAATACTGCCAGCAACCAGAACTTTTCAAAACTTGGTTTCACATTATTTTTTCCTAAACCAATGTTATATGAATCCCTAAAATTAATATCCACTTAGAGTTTTTTGTTGTTTTGATACTGAAAACTGTAGAAATTAGTTGTTTGGAAATCTTACTTTTACCATTTTAATATATTACTATTATTTATTTGTCTTTGGGTAGTTTGATACTTTACCTCTTAATTTTGCATTTTTCTCACTGGTAAAAATTTTACCCTGTTTGTGAGCCTGTTACTTAACATTTACCCAAACCTTTACCAGCCTGTACATTTGAAAATGAGTTGAACTATAATTATTCATATTTTATTGTCTGCATGGTCATTACTATATTTAATATTGGCTACATTAATGATTCTTAAACAGTGTCAAATCGCGATGTTATTCAACACAAATGGAAGACCCTAGGCTACTCAGACTGTAGCTCCAGTTATTGGTTGACTTTGAAGTTCTAATGAGATTCATTTGGGTCGCCTCCAGACAATGCCAGCATGTGCCTTTTTGAACACTACTACTTTTTAAAGGAGACAATACTTTCATTTCTTCAGCTGCTAAGTACTGAGCTATTACATGCATTGGTCTGGATAATAGCGAATGCCACAGACCCTGTATTCACTTGTGCTCATTGTAGACATAGGTTACAGACAAAGCTACACGGCTAGAAAATTCACTGGCTGCTGAAATGCAGGTTAAAGCTTTGTAACTAGTTTGTTGACTAAGATCCCATCTTCAAGCACTGAATTTGATGCACCTAAATTCAAAGTATGATCCACTGGGCTCCCTTTGAAATCAAAGGAAAGAACAAGGAATCATCCAAGTAAAGATTCACACCTTAAATAGAGGGTACTATACTTCTAACTCATGTGCTTCTGCCAAGTCCCTAAAATTAGACACAATAAAGTTGGCCTAAGCCTGGTATATATCAAGACTGTCACGAATCTGTTGTCTTAGGATTTTTGTGTGGCACAGAGATAAGTAAAGCCTGAAAATCACACTAAAAACTGATATCTCTGAAGTCAAACTCACTGTAAAAACCAGCTATATATAAACCCACCCTCAAAGAGCACTATCAGATACTAACAGAGAGCTGGGCGCCAAGTCTATCTGTTTATATAGCTCTCTATGTTATGGGTGCACTTTGCCTCAGTCTTCTCGTTGATAAATGGTGGCAACTGTGCTTATTAAGGCTTAACTATATCTTCTTGAATGATTTGAAAATCCAAAATTTCATAGCACGCATTTTTGGCAAAACCCTTTTTCATACATGCTAGCATTTATTTAGTTCCTTCTGTATTTATATTCAGTACTCCAGAATCTCCAAAAGTCTAGAACAAAGGTAACATGAGTTTGAAACCATCCTTTACTAGTAAATTACTGGAAGGTAGCTGAGGACATTCAGTTATCAAATGAAATAGACTGCAATATTAATATACCTTCTTTTTTTTAGCATTCTTTTTGCAGATGTTAAAGGTTTCACCAACCTCTCCACAACTCTGTCAGCCCAGGAGCTGGTCCGGATGCTGAATGAACTCTTTGCCAGATTTGATCGACTAGCACATGTGAGTTAAACACAGTTTATTTGCAAAAGGATATGAAATCAATTCTGTATTTGGGACCTTTGGGAAATACTCTCTAATCACTTTGAACAGGATTCATCCAGATTTTCCCCACTAGGATTTTATACAGCCATTGAGTTTGGAAGACACTTCCACATTTATTGGAAGTGTTGAGTGCCAGTAGTGAGACAAAGCTCAGTCAGTCATCAGAACTTCATGTTATGCAGTGCTCAACCAAGAATGAAAGTAGAATGAAAGCAGATCACGTACAACAGTATCTAAGGAAGTTTTATATTTCTGGTCCTTGCTGGCAAATGAAATTTTTTAAGACTATAGCTTTATATTGACTTTTCTTCTAAGAACTGAAGGTTGAAAGACCTCTTCATTTAAAGGTCAATCAGCCACTCCACTCATTGCAATCTTTAGTTACCAGCAGGTTTTAAAATCTTTAAGCTGGATTCCACCTAGCTCACCAATGAAATAAACACAGTAGAGGAATTAATAACACTAGGCAAACTAATTGCTAATTAATTAGTACTGATTAGAAAAGAGAAATGCAAAACAAACCACAGAAATACAACCAGAACATGCTCTATTTTGCTAGGCTTGCATTTTTTCTTTTTTATGTTTTCTTGCTCATGGTTTAATTTCTTGTGACTATCTTTAGGTGTCAACATCTAAGCTGGCGAATAAGGCTGTTAGCGTAGGGAATGAAGTGCATTTACTGCAGTTTATGTTATACTTTATCCAACCAAACATAGACACCTGCTATGGGTAAACAGTAATTACATTATGCATATAATTGATTATGCTTTTTATTTAGTAAAGGGAACCTAAAGTGACTTGCTTTCATGCACACATCTACATCCCTCACTGATTTTTATACACTTCTGGTTCAGGGGCATGGGGTGCACAGACATCACTAAGACCCTTGGCATCATATCAGCTTGCAAATTAAAGTCAAAGAAGGCAAGACTTCTCTAATTATTTAAAGCTCTTTTGAGTCAGTTATTTTTATCTCAAATGGCAATGTGTTTTCTCATGTACAGAGTGATGCCATAACCCATTGCCCAGACACTGACACATTGGTAAATGCAATCTACAATATTTGTTTTGCAAACAAAGAAAACCTCATCAGCTCTGGTCTACAATAAAAACCAAGCAGAATGAAAGACGTTACCTCAGTCTTGTCTTTTAGAAAGCTTACAGGAGTAACGTCTGCTTCTCTATGAAATGACAAGAATAGCAGCCATAACTGAAGAAACATGTTTTAAACCAAATTAGTTGTATGTCACAGAATTATTTTAGGAAGAATATGTACACAGTATGACTTACTGCCTTGCTTTACATTTCAGTTTTACCTACCATTCTTGGTAGAACAGATTCTTCTTTCATGATCATTAACTGTATTTTCTGATCAATCCAAAAAATCCTCCTTTGCTTGCCACTCAGCCTTGAAGGCACTTTCCTGCTTGGTTTTTAATATTTTATAGGAACTGAAAGTTTTGTTGCTTTAAATGCCCAAAGATTTCCCCCTTCTCTGTGGTTTGCCATACATCTCCTACTTAAACCTTATAGAAATCTTTCTATTGCAGTCCTATGAGTATATTATGAGTCCTAAATTCATAAATCTTCAGGGGGAACACTGCATCTGCCTACATAGGAGTAGGGATCTCAAATACGTAGGTGACTATTTTAAAGAAACAGTAATATATATCATAGAATCATACAATAGTTAGGGCTGGAAAGGACCTTGAGATCATCTAGTTCCAACCCCCCTGCCATGGGCAGGGACACCTCACACTAAACCATGCCACCCAAGGCCTCATCCAACCTGGCCTTGAACACCGCCAAGGATGGAGCATTCACAACTTCCTTGGGCAACCCATTCCAGTGCCTCACCACCCTCTCAGTAAAGAATTTCTTCCTTATATCCAATCTAAACTTCCCCTGTTTCAGTTTGAACCCGTTACCCTTTGTCCTGTCACTACAGTCCCTGATGAAGAGTCCCTCTCCAGCATCCTTGTAGGCCCCCTTCAGATACTGGAAGGCTGCTATGAGGTCTCCACGCAGCCTTCTCTTCTCCAGGCTGAACAGCCCCAACTTTCTCAGCCTGTTTTCATACGGGAGGTGCTCTAGTCCCCTGATCATCCTCGTGGCCCTCCTCTGGACTTGTTCCAACAGTTCCATGTCCTTTTTATGTTGAGGACACCAGAACCGCACACAATACTCCAAGTGTCTAACATAGCCAAGAATTTCTTATCCAGAATTTGCAGACTTTGAGATTAAAGAACTTCTCTGTCTGAAAAACTTGATCATCAGGACAGACACCTCTCAAGTGAATGTCCCAGCTACTAAATGCAAGACTTCAGACTCCTTCAGGCATTTTCTTCCCTAGTCTGAATTCGCTTTTCTCTTCATTAACTAGACTTATTTAGTTGTCTAGATCAGTCCTCTGAAAGGCAGAAAACATGTGAAGAATCACTGCAGGAACTGAAAAATTTGGCTACAAAGGTTAGGGTGATCTAACCATGACTAATTACAATTTATTTAAAAGAAAGGCGCTTTGATTGTGCTCCTTTTTTGTGACTTCTGAGACTTGGATGTCATGCTACTTGCCTAATGTCCTGATGATAATAATGCCCAACAGGACTAGACAGGAACTGAAGCTCTACATGGTTTGGATGCTTTTGTCCAACCCAGGGAGATGAATTCCCCCTCTTGCACTTTCTAGGAAAACAAGACTCCTCACTACTCAGAGTTTTGGACTTGTACAGCTGGAACAGCTGCCTAAAATGAAAGGGCTTAAATCTTGTACTGAACTTCACGTTTGCCTTTGGAAAATTTTGGAAGTGAACACTGGCTGGGCCGTGATCCAAATTTTGAGAACTTGTGATTTACATGGACATATCAACCTACACAACTGGCAGTTTATGAAGCCTTTACACCTGGCAAAGGTTTATCTTTTGGAAAAATGGCCAGACTTCATCTGAAGGTCACAGGAGATGGAGAAATACTTGTGTATTTTGGGAGTTTATTATTCTGCCTTAATGCTCTCACTGTTAATTTAATATAACTTGTTTCTCATTTGATTTTTTTTTCCTGACTTTGAATTACATCCATTTATTTTTGCTATGACCTGTTTTTCCTAGAAATAAGAACCATCTTGTAGCCACTGATTTTCTCTGGGAATACATTGATGTGCTTTGATAAAGCCAGTTTTCAGGTTTCTGTTTTGATAAAAAAGAACAGACCAAGTTCACTGCAAGTGTTATTAGAATGGTTTCATGCTTGCCTGTAAATCCTTGTCAGGCCTTTTGGAAAGTGGTCCTTTCAAGACCTCCCTAGAAGGATCTTCTACTAAGGAGGATTACGCTTTTGCATCCAGATTTCTGATCTATCACATAACTGCTTTTCATTCAGCTTAACCAGAGTTAGAATCATAGAATCAATCAAGTTGGAAAACACCTTTAAGATCATCAAGTCCAACCATTACCACAGGACTGCCAAGACCACTACTAAACCTTGTCACTGAGGGCTTCATTTGCATGTATTTTTTAAAACTTACAGGGACAGTGATTCTACCACTTCCCTGAGAAACCTGTTCCAATACCTGACCACCCTTTCAGTGAAGAAATTTTGCCTAATACCCAGTCTAAACCTCCCCTGGCACAACTTGAAGCCATTTCCTCTTGTCCTATCATTCATTACTTAGGAGAAAAGACCAGGCACCTCCTCTCTCCGTCCACCTTTCAGGTAGTTGTAGAGAGGGATAAGGTCCCCTTGAGCCTTCTAGACACTGTTACTCAAACTCCTGGATTTGCTAAGAATTATCGAAGCAAAGAGGTCAGTTGCAGAAAGCTTAAGGCAGTTTCTGTAGATTTTAAGTAAAATCTCATAAATACTTTGCTTCTAAATAACAGTAGTATTTTATAAACCCATATAAAGGATTATTTGTTCTGCTCTATGATCTATAAATCATATTATTAAGAAGACACTATTTCACAGCTTACTAAAGAATGTAATTTAGCTTATTGCTTGTTTCTTTTATTCAGCCTTCTTTTTTCTTGTGCAATGCAGACATAATGGGAGTTCTGGGATTTACTTTTAATCTTCAGTCAGTTATGAAGTATTACGGCATGTGTTAATGTATGTAATTTACAAAAAAAAATCCATTCTATCTGTACTATTACCACACATTATTTTGAATAAAAGTTAGAATTCAAATTTTTAATATTTCTTATAATAAATGTAATAACTACGTACAGCTACTTCTCTCTTCTAAACAAATTATGATATTCGTAGAATTTTTATGATTATCAAAGAGAAAAGTGACAGTTAGAAAAGAAGAAAAAAAAGTTGGCATAAAATAGAACTGAAGAAATTATTTCCCCATATATATCCCTATATATATTCCCTGGAAAGGGAAGGCCTAAACAGGAAGGCCTAAACAGAAATGCCTAAACAGAAACTTAATTAATATTAATATTTTCCTTAGGCAGAAATTTTGATGAGAGAAGGGAAATAAGATGACATTCAATGAGATATTTAAGCCTAAAAAAAGGTTCTGCTTTGATGAAAGAATAGTTATATTTGACATTTGTTTTTCCTCTGCCTTCTCTGCAGTGCTTGATGTCAGCAAATATGATTTAAATTGTCATATTTCTAAGTCTATCTACACTGTGTGTAGATTCAGTTTCAGATATTAACAGAGAAGAGTAAAACCCTAAATAGAGGAACAGACATCTGTAAGCTTTGTTGCAACAGCAGCTGAGATGTCCCACCTAGCTGAGACCTAAAGATAAAACCAAGCAAGTTTAAACACATACAGAAGGACAAACACACAGACAGCCTTAGGCTTGAGTTTGGACCTATCCTTAATTTGAAGCATTGATGCTGAAACAGGAGTCTTCCCCTGAAACATTAAAATCAGTGGGCTTCATATAAGAATAAAATTACTAGCCTGTAAGATAATTCATCTCTTTACAGTCTCATCAGCTCCCATACAATAAACCAGGATAATAGTTTTTATTACTCAGAGGACCTGTAGATACTGAGTGGAAATTTTTCCCTTTGATATAAGCCTTTTTTCTCCTTATGTCATTAGCCTGCTGCGAGCAGGAGAGTTATTTATGTGATATGGATCACAGGTTCTTTTCCTTATTAAAAACAGATGATTTAATTTTTTTTTAATAGAAATAATCTTTTTCTGTAACCTTGGTTAAATTCTCTCTTGGGAGGTTGCAGACAACCTCCCAGAAATTTCTCCAGCAGTGTATTACTTGTGACTAGCATTTTCAGAGATGCAAACCAGCCTAGCTAACAAACTCCACAAGAATGTATCATACTATAGCTCTAGTTCAATACCTGCACCAGCTGGTATCAAACAGGGGAGAGGGGAGGACATTAAAGGTTCCTTTCTCTCCTCAATAAAGGCACTTCTGTTGCACTGCTTTACTGTTCCAGGCCACATTTAACCTCTGAGATGGCAGCTATTATTCTTTTTATGAAATAACCTTCAAGCACATAATCCACAGGACTCTGGAGACTCTCTAAAAAACACTGTCTGTTTAAACATATATGCCAGTAAATAAAGGTGTGAATTTCTTCATGCATATTTGGGGAGCTGTATTAAAAAGCAGAATTAACTAGATTATGAGAGACCTCATAGCAGCCTTGCAGTATCTGAAGGGGGCCCACAAGGATGCTCGGGAGGGACTCTTCATTAGGGACTGTAGTGACAGGAAAAGGAGTAACGGGTTCAAACTTAAACAGGGGAAGTTTAGATTGGATATAAGGAAGAAATTCTTTACTGAGAGGGTGGTGAGGCACTGGAATGGGTTGCCCAAGGAAGTTGTGAATGCTCCATCCTTGGCGGTGTTCAAGGCCAGGTTGGACAGAGCCTTGGATGACATGGTTTAGTGAGAGATGTCTCTGCCCATGGCAGGGGTGTGGAACTAGATGACCCTAAGGTCCTTTCCAACCTTAACAATTCTATGATTATATGGACATTGCATACATTTATGGTAATGGGAGGGAAAGAATGCTATTTTTGCAATGTTTTATTCTAGGGTGTTTTCCCTCCTCACCAATGTCAGTAATTAATAGTCTAGTACTAGTGAACAATCAACATTAAGAATGTTCATGTTAATGTTATAGTATTTTAGATGCTAAAGAACCCAGTAAATCATCAAAAGACCCAAATAGTCAAATAAAATCCCACTTTTAGAAGTGATATTCTACAGGTGTTTTCTGAAAAAGTCAGATGAAACCCACAGATTAAATAAAACTTCTGGTTTGAAATTTCTTGGTGATTCAGGAACTAACAGTTACACAATTCAAACTTAAAAGAATCTTATCCACTCTGTTGACTAAATTGGGATATGAACGAAATTTAGACTTCACAAGTATATTCTTGAAAATGGTCACCTCACCCTTTATGTATCTGCAGTCCTAGAAATTCCTAAGGGGCAGAATATCCTTGCAGAATTGCTCCTGTTCTTAGAAGGAATAATCATAGAATCATAGAATAGTTAGGATTGGAAAGGACCTTAAGATCATCTAGTTCCAACCCCCCTGCCATGGGCAGAGACATCTCACACTAAACCATGTCATTGAAACACTAAACCATATCACCCAATAATAATGCAGTAATACACCTTGAATCTTTCTATCAGGTATTTCTGTGCCTAAAAACACAGCATAATTTACTAATTAACACTTGCTGGTGAGGATGGTTTCTTACCAGACACAACAGCCACAGCTGTTTTTCTTCCACACTATGGCAAGGGACAGAAGTGTTGATAGAACATATTTGAAAACTTACACAGGAATGTGCCTCGGTTCCTTCTGCCCGTATTTTCTGTCAGCTTGGAGAAGTCCAAACCATACCACTATAAGCTATTCTAAAAACAATAAAGCATTCCTTACATAATTTGTTAAGCTATGTAAAAAGAATTTAATATAGGACTATATTTAAGTATTCCCTGATCCACGCAGAGGAGGAAAGATTGCCATATTTTTCCTGTATGTGTACAAAACCTGGAAACAGTCCTTGTAACCATGACCTAAACCTGATCCTCCTTTCTGGCTGCATCACTGGACTCGAGAACTTCCCTCCATCTGGCTCTGTCATGGTCCCAGCTCTGTTTTCCAAAACGACAGAGCTGCAATAGGAAGAATTTGGATGGACCTCCCTTGCCAGCCTACCCCAAAACTGCCTGCCAATTAAGAGCATTGGCCTATACCCCATTCCTGCTGTGAAAGGCCTTTTACCTAGGTTTCTAATCTAGGTTAGCTATACCTTTGGCAAATGTTTCAGGAACTGAGCTGTTGCACACAAAGGCCAAATGCATGCCTCCTCCCACTCTGGCCACCTTTTAAAGGGTATTTACATGTATGATCTCTTTGTTCTGCACAGTTCAGTCTCAGTAATTCCTCATCCACAATGTTCTAAATGTTTAGCTTGAAAATATAAAAATGGTGACAGTGGGCTTTTCTGTGGGCTGTCTGCAAGCGTATGGGATTCCCTTCAAAAGTAGGTGGAAGTGATTAATTCACCACAGGGAGAACTGAAAAAGTGGGTAACTTACAGAACACAATCACTTTTCACTTTTTTTCTCTCATCAGAAATTTAGCCCAAGGAAACAAGATATATTAATGAAGTTTCTGACTGCGTCTTTCAATAACTTGGTGTTTCAGTAACTCATTTCTTCAGCTCCACCTTATGCCAATTTGCTTTGCTTCCCTTCCAGTCACTAAGGGTGTATTTAATAAGCGTATCAATAAATCATTCACACATATGAGGTAATTATTTATGAAAAATCTGCATTTTTTTTTTTTGCTTTGGATTCAAGTGATTTGGAAAAATATTTCTTATCAATTGCCACTGAATTAATCTAGAATTATTATTATTGATAATTGAGTGTTTGAGTCTGCTCAATATCCCTTAGCAAAATTTCTACTCTTTTCAATTGATCTTAGCAGAACCAGCCCCTTAATCTTTCACTTGTAGCAAATGAGAAGCTGCAAGTAAGGGAGAAAAAAGCCCATATTTATGACATGCTGAGAAATTAATTGATAAGTTCAGTAAATAGCATTAATGAGCAAAGGGAGAGGGCTGTGAGGCTGATGGATACTGATGTGAATTCTGCATAATATCCGTTATCATTTACATGCCCAAGGACAACTTTTGAAAATTACTTATGGGAAAGAGAAGAGGAATAAAATAAAATAGAGAGATCATAATATCTTCACAACTGTGTAAGGATTTAAAATTGCAACGTAATATCTGCTGCATCAAAGTTCGTGTATGGAGATTTTCTTATTTAAATAACTTATTCATTTTACAGTTTCTTTATGCATGTTTATGTTTTACATTAATTTTCATTTAATATCAACTTGCAACTCTTAGATACCATTGTAGTGAGATGGGATTAGGTAGTGAGCTTGTGCTCTAGAGTGTGAGGAAAACCTTGAATGCTATTATTATCATTTTATACCACTGATAAACAGATAGGCCCTTGCAAAAGAGTCTCCCATTTATAACTACTGCATGGCTACCCACAGTAAGCATGAATCTGACCTTAATGACTAATACAATAAGCCTGACAAAGCATCTAGTCTAAACTGCAAATGTGATTAAACTACAGAATTATCAGAGGGAATCCCAGGAGACCACACAGTCTCCCTCTGCCAAATGCAGATACCATTAGCCCTCTGTCCTTACTGGCAGTTGCTGAATTATCTTTTCCTAACTGAAACATTTCCAGTGATAACAAATCCACAGTTTACTTTTGGAATAGGTGTGATGGGAATAATAAAGGAAGAATAAAAAGGGTAAGGGCAATATATTCAGACTGTAACACAGTTCAGGTTCAACAGTCATAATGATTTGACTAACAGGAAAAATAAGGAAGACAAGGACTCATTTAAGTGTTCCTTGTGGCTTCTTTTGCCAACACAGACACCCTGCCTGGCCTTTCATCTGCTCCAGAGGGGCATAAGTCTTATGTCTGGTAGTCCTGTGTGGGTTTCTCACATACCCAAGGGTCTTACTGATGCATCAAAAGCTGACATGTAGACAACTGAAAGGAAGCCCAGCCAAATGCTTTAGTTGTGAGCTGAAACAGTCCCTAGGCTTCACTGACTGCATCACCTGGCTCTCCTTTGACTGTAATGGCAGCCTTGACTGCTGGCTGACATATGGACACCTATATATAGTCATGTCCATTTGGATGTCTCACTCTGTAGATGATTTCCTGAGCTTTGGCAAATGAGTGTAGAGGTGACGTAGCATGACAAGAAAAAGCACACACTCATGTGCAGCTGAATGGATTTCCTGTGTCACACTCATGCTCTCACATTTGTATACATCAAATCCTCATTAGCAAGTCTTGTTATGCATTATGCAATATGTGTTATGCATTATGATTCTTCTTTCTTATTCTTTATAAAACCCACATCTTTTCGAAGTGGCCTGTCTTGTTCTGATTTTCAGCACATGACATGCAGCCAGGTGACAGCAGTGTCATCTGTCTTTAATGGAACCAATGCTTTAGTCAGTATAAATGAATCATTAAAAGCCAAACAGCTGAGGTTTTTTTCTGTTGCAGACTATGTTCTCTAACTGTGCTGAATTAGATGCTCACTTAATAGGGGATTCCCACATCGTCAGATAGGCAGGTACTACAAGTGCAAGACTGCATGATGAATGTTCCATGTAAAAATAATTATTATACCAAAATATGATGCTTGCTTTCTTGGAAATTGACTGGTTGTCCCTTTTCTTTTTTCTTTATTATACTATGAGTTTATCAGTAGTAATATATTTGTAGTGGGTCTGAATGGAATTAAAGTGCTGCCTATTGCTTTACCTCTGTCAAAATGATATGATATTATGAATGCTCCTTTTACGTTGTTGATGCAAAAGCAAATTTCAATTAGAATATAAATCAATCAATTATATTATTAGAAAGGCCAAAGAACTTTAGGATCTGTGTTTTATAATATCCATATCTCTGCATTTTTCACTAACCAGGGAACACAGAGAGAAGATTAAAGAAGCCCACTAACAGATTGACATTGATTTATGTCATTGAGTCTTTGCTACTTGTTGATTAACATTTCACAGTTTCACTCAAAAGAAAAAGGTGGAAAATGTGGAAAAACTGAATCTTTAATTCTTTCAACCAAGGAGGAAATTTGTGAAGAAAATAATGTTTTCGTGGATTTTAGGATATACAATTTCAGTTGTAACCATATGAAAAATACCCTCACTTGTGTGGGTCTGCAGAGTGGTTGAAAGGGGACGAGGAAAGATGAGAGTTACATATGAATTTTGATGTTTTAGAAGCTTGAATTCAGACTTGAATTTCCTTATGAATCTCGGGCAGCTAAGCATTGCAATCTGAGAGCTAGCAACGGTGTTAGCTGGAGACCTAGCCAAAGCTTCAAAAGCAGTCGGCTCCTACTGGTGGTTTAAAGAGATTTCAGGGTGAATCAAGCTTACTTTGTCCCTGTGCCCAAAGCAAATTTTACCCTTGCTGGCATGCTTAAGTCTTCATCTGACTTCTACAAAAGGTTTGTGTACAAGTGTGCAGGTTCTCTGTGCCACTCTGGGATCTGGAAAGACTTGTCTGAGGTTGACTACAAAGCTTCATTCATCCTAGGCAAAATCTTGGATAATAACCCAGAGTCCCATTCATTTGCCAAGTGTTCAATCCCTGAGGTGCAGCCAGTCTCCTGTATCCTCCTTAAAGTTGTCTCTTCCCCAGTGGTTTTAGTGTATTCCTGCTGTTTTGATTAGTGCAGCCTCCACCACATGTTGCCATAGAGAAAGACAACAGAAATGTTGAAATAAAAACCATAGGCTAAATTTTGCTAATATCAAATGAACCAGTTTTACCAATCATTATCCTTCTCCCCAGCAATGACTGGTCTTCATCTTAATGTTCCGTCATTGGAGCCTTTTCTGATTGGGTGCTAATATACACTATTTCCACGATTCTCCATCATAGACACACTTCCCTGACTCAATTAGCAATGCCATCTGTCCCTAGACACTTACAGCTCTGCCCTCAAATTTTTATGGTCTCTGTTCCTGTGCATTGATTGTTTCCTGTGAGTGCCAAGCCAGAAGAATACTTTGAACAAGTTTATAGCTAGTCTTGGTCTTACTTGTTTTATTTGTCTAGGAGCTGCAAAACTTTAGCAACTGAGGTATTTCTTCTCATTAGAAAAGGATCTTCTAAAATAATATTCGAATCACACACTAATATGTTGTTTCAGTATATAATAGGGACATTGTTAATATGTATTTAAAAAATGAAATTCAGTATTTGCCTCTAGGGTAAATGATGTCTTTAGCTGGATTCCAAAAAAACACCATTTCTCTACAAGTCTAATGCAAGCCAGCTTCTCTGACATCCTTGACATACAGATACTCGATCTGCTCCTATAACTGTTGGGAATGCCTGAGCTTGACAGTAGAAACTGTAGGTGGGAAGCGATTATCTGTAGAAAGAAAGAGGTTTTTCATTTATTTCCAATGTAAAAAGGGGCAGAAAGGATACCCTGGATGGGATACCCCACAGTCTAAAGCGGGTTACTCATTATCTCAGCAGGTGTTTCTGAATCCTTGGCCTAGCTTTCAGCCTAACACCAATGAAACCTTTCTTGCCATTAGCAAGGACACCTCTGATTAGCGTAATGCAAAAACCAATATATGTTCTTTTACTGCAAAGTGAAATAAACCAGAGTTGTGCTCACCATAGGCAGGAAACATCAAGCAACAAGTTTTTCTTTTTAATTTTTTTTTTTTTTAGTACTTTAAAAAGCAAGCACCTGAAAATCTCTTCTTTCTCTTTGATACATTTACATGTAGGAGCATCATTGTCTCAGGATAAAGATCCTGGGGGACTGTTACTACTGCGTGTCAGGGCTCCCAGAACCTCGCCAGGACCATGCACACTGCTGTGTTGAAATGGGGCTCAGCATGATCAAAACTATCAGGTAACAGCTTTTTTTCCCCTTCTTATTGTTTCTCCCAGTGTCCTGAACTTCTTATCTGAGAATGCTATTACTAACAAATAATTCCTATAGTGGAATAAGCACTGAGATCTGACAGATGGGCAAATTTGACTTCTTGAATTAGGTTGGTGTTTTAATTTACAAGTGCTGGAAGTATTTTAATTAATTAATTACTATAGTTACATTGAAGTTCTATACACAAATTCAAAGCCTCCTTGCAAATCAGGGGTTGTTTACAGGAAACTTCAGAAAATATCACTACTCATAAAGCCTAAATCTTAGCTATATTTTAGCTCAAGTCCTTAGCAAACCTTATGAATTAGATTTGAAAATAAAAACAAAACAAAAGAAAACAAAACAAAACAGGATTTATGCTACAATATCCCACCTATAATTGGAATTTAGGCACCTCAATCATGGAAAGCAATCCAAGTACTTTTTTAAATTCCTGATTCTTGTACTGGCTTAAGTTCTTTATGCAATTAATGTAGAAGGAAGTTTTAAATTAGGCAGACCATATTTTCTCCTGCAAATCCTCTGAGACTCCTGTTCACCCACTGACAACAGGCAGTTGGCAATATTGCATGGACCTGTACCAACACTTCTGGTGAAGCTGTATCCAAAAATCTACAGTCTTAGGGTACCATTACTGAGCGTTCATTTTAATCTTGGTGACTGCATGGTCAGTAGGAATTGAACAAGAATGTCAAGTCTCTTCATTACACAAAATGTAAAATAAGTCTGCATAGACAGATTAACTCACAAGCGACTTCTGAATGTTTTCATACAGCTCATATCCACACAACTGAAGTGTCAATTTGTTGTTAATTGAGACTCTACAACTAGATCTTATACACCAAGAGTCTAGATCTCAGTCTTGCTGCTCCGCTTCTTTGCAGATGTACAGAACTGATCAGAACTCAACAAAACAATCCAAGATTGTTATTTTCCCTGTAATGATTTTTGGCATCACCATATCTTGTTACAAATTCTATAAAAGAAAAGCTATTATTGTTATTGCACTTTTTATTACTTATTACAAGTGTTATTACACTTTTTGTTTACTTTTTCTTCTTATGCCTTGCTCCCTTAACCATTGAGTACAATTGAAATGCAACTTCCAGCCATGGAAGTTCCATGAAATCTGGTATTTACTGTAAAACAAGAAAGCTTTGCCCTAGCACGTTTGTGCATGAGCAAGAATGCTAACTCCGTCTGTCTCGCAAAACCCAACCTCCTATAAACTTTCTTTAGCTGCAGTTGGAAATACAAATTAAAATAAAAAGAACAAGCCTTTCACAAGGGGTTCATTTATTCAGCTGGTTCTCATATCTCTTCGCATGCAGCGTAACTCTTTCTGCACTCTATTTTGTTGTATTAATGCCTGTTTGTACTGACAGCTGATAGAAATGAGATATTAGTGGAATGTTTAGTCATCAGATGATAATGTTTCGTTTTAACAATTATCACCCAGGCTAAATGGGTATCAGAGATAATGCTACCTTCTCAAATGACCTTGTTTCTAAAATCTCTGTGACTGGGAAAAGAGGAGGTGAGGGAGACTGTGTGAGGTCCAGCTCCTCAAGGCAACATGGTATAATGATGGAGATGCCACAACAATCCACAGAACAGTGGAAATTAAAACAAACCTTTGTACTGGTACATTTCTTTGGTAAATCAAGGAGTTCTGTGTGGTTTCATCCCTTGGATTATTTCCCATTAAAATACTAGCTGAAAAGGTAGTTATCTTGACAGACAAAATAGTCCCAGCATACAATGTAAGATAAACTGCATAAATAAGATAGCAGCTTGTCTTCATTAAAACTCTGTAATTAACTATTAATATTTACATCAAGTCATGAGTGAGAGGAAAAAAAGAAGGAAACTAAAGAAAAAGCCTAATCCAAAACAAAGGAGAAAATAATAAAATAATAAATTTTAAAAAGCCAAGCAACCAAAAAAAACCCCAAAACCCTACAATTATTTCAAGTAATCTCACTGACTGACCTTGCCGGTTTCCTGCCTTTAACATAAACCCCTGCTTTTAAATTCATCTGTTGGATATTAAAAAAAGGAAAAGATTAAGTGATCTATTCTTGTTAAAGAAGTTACTTAGGCAGTGAAACAGTCAGGAATTGCTTTCATGTTCCATGATTCATAAATCATTATTTAATTATATAATAATATAATTGAGCAAGTTCTGGATTCCTTGCACAGATTATTTCTTCTATAATGTACAAGGTTCAGCCCATGATGGAATGATTCCTGATTCACAGAAGAAAGAGTAATGCTTCAAAAATCAAAACTATTGCTTGCCTTCATTTAAGCAACCTGGTCTTATAAAAGATGTCCCTGCTCATGGCAAGGAGGTTGGAAGTAGATGATCGTTAAGGTCCCTTTCAATACAAACCATTCTACAATTCTATGATTCATTTATGTATGGAGGTGGAAAGGAGTGTTGCAAGATATTCACAAGTTCAGCCAGTGCTTTTCAGACAGGCAACACACTGAATAGGTTTTACACTGGAACTTGATCACATTGTCACCTCCACTTGCCTATTTCAGCCCCTGACTGTGAATGAACAGACTGTATCAGGACAGTATATCTATCCCCGGTTTTGCTGCTGGGTGGCTAAATGAATTGTACTGGGTAGAGATTAATAGGTCTGTGTACCTCTGAGACCTCTCTTCTTTGAATGTGCCATCAAATAAAATCAAAACTATATTGGCAAGATGGCATAGGAGGCGTATAGCATTTTATAACGTAGTTTTCAAATGAAAAAGCAGACTTTCGATAATATTGCTTGTAGTCCCTTGTGCTATATTAGTTTCCTGCCCTTCAGAGAAGACAGACATAAGAAACAGGAATACAACAGTCGTTTAACTCTGTCCATGTTTCTATAGTGCCTGAACTCAGAGCAAGTCAGTTATACTAATGATATGTCTGATGATATGAAACTTCTCCAGATAATAGTTTCTACTGACATTGGAATACAGCTTAATTCCAAGGTAAACTCACCCTGGAGTTATTTAAACTGGCGTCTTGGGATAATATCTACTTTAAATTGTAAATTCAGCACTGTGTAAAGTCCTTCTACAAAGTATTATATCCTGTGAGTTGTATTACCTGAGCTGTATTCTTTGAACTCTTCAGTAGTTCAAAGCATCCTGTTTCCCAGTTTTTTTAAAAATAATGGATGTAATCCTTCGCAAGCATGACACAGTTCCCAAAGTCACACCAAAAAGAACATTTACTACTCCCTCATGTTAGCACCAAAAAGCATTTGAGTTCATTTAGGAAAATTCCACAATCTTGTTGAGTCTAACAAAAAAAGTTCTCTATGTAATTAAACCTTAGGGTCATAGGGCAGTTCAGTTAGAAGGGAGACGTCAGGAGATCACTAGTCCAATTTTTTGCTTAGCAGGGTTAGCTAAGACCCTTATTTACTTCAACCGGAATACATAGACTTTCCTATTACATCTGCCTCAGTGACAGTAGCTATGTCTTGATGGGTAAATCAAAAAGTCCTAGGGAATGTTTAGCTGTCACCAAGGAAAATTGGCACAGACTGGCCAACTCTCTTCTTCTGTACTCTTTCTTGCTTCCAAAACCAGGCAATTGCATTCAAGTTGCCAATGGGAAACAGTCTTTGTCACATGCAAACTGCTGAACCTGGGAACAGGCTGTGAGAGAGCTAGTTGAATTAGGAAATAAAAACATTCTGAGGCTGGTTTAAGTATCTTGAAGCATAGACAGAACCTTGCACAGTTAAACTGGGCAGCACAGATGTAGCCAATGTGTCAATATCTGAACCTGCAAGGTGTGAATTCCAGGGCATTCAGATTTTTGGCAGCTACAGAAGACTGAAAAACAGATTTCTGACTTCTGGCTCACCTTTTACATGCAAATAGGGAAGCCTCTGATTAACGGCACAAAAATAAAACACCCATCAAAGAATGATGACCAAAAGGAAATGTCAAGATCCAATTAAAATCAATGAATTTTTTATCACTGACTTGACTGAAATGAGATGAGTGGCATGAATATCATCAGTCACAATTTCTTCATCCTGGATATTTGACAGCTTGTGAGCTAAACAGGGCTGCTTTATAGATCACCAGTAATGCAGCTTCATGTATGAGCTTTTTGCCTGTAGACCAGTTGAAAAAAATGCATTGTTTTTAATTAGAAATTTCATTGATAGTTAAATAAATTTCAGAGACAGAAGAACTCAAGTAGAACACATGAGCTCATGCAAAATAAACGCTCTTTCTTTTTTTCAGTATGTAGTATGCTATTACTTATGGGAAGTTTTTTTCTGAATAAATGAGAATTACCTGTATTGATGAAGATGACTGAGGGTTTGTTGTTTAAACTTTTTAAATTGATTTTTTCCTATAGCAGTATATAAAGACCTAAAGTAAGTGGTAATCTGACTGTTAGGGAGCTGGATTTGACCATGATGAAGTTCCTTTCTATACATAAATCCAAAATTTATTTCACCCTACATTACTCCAAATTTTAAAGAAAAATAATACTTCCATGACTTTTTACGTACCAATCGATCACATTACTTTTAAACTACAGCCATTTATTCTTGATTTAATTTAAAACCTTACAATAAAAACTTAGTGAAAACTAATGTCTCCACAAACAGGTTCTGAACAGCTTTGTTCTCAATCTTGCATTGCAAATAATAAAGCAATGGGACCAAGACTAGGACACTGTTGTGCTTTGATTCATGCTCTGAACAGAGCCTGTTTAAATATATCTCAGACTACCCGTGGCTCTATGCAGTCAGGTCCCCTCATGCAATTAGTTTCCTACCTACCAACATAAGAGCACATTGCTGTGAAGGGCAAGTAAGAGAAGGATGTGAAGACAGGACCCTGCAGGTGCACCAGCAACACAGCACAGAAAAAGAGAACAGCCTTCAGTCAAACGATGCAGGCAAGTAGCCAAATCCACACCGACTGCAGATGAAGAGCTGAGGTCAAATATCACCTGAGCAGCATACAGGAAGAAGTTGCTGGGAGGCTGTGAAAGACAACAAATCAGGCAAGGGGATTAGGACCTTGAGCAGAGTCTGCAGTGTCATGCAGGAAGCAGTGTGAACAGCACACCGATGTGTGGTTTTGGACCAATACAGAAGTCCTATGTGGCTGATTGAGGATGCCAAAGCCTTTTCAGAACATAGTATTTTTATGACAGGGAAAAAGTTAAAATCCAGCAATCCTTGTTGAACACTTTTAATCACTGACATGCTTGGGGCACTGAATGCTTCTCTGGGAAGCCTGTTTCAGTGTTTGACCACCCTCCCAGTAAG
Organism: Psittacula echo; assembly: GCF_963264785.1. Taxonomy (NCBI): domain Eukaryota; kingdom Metazoa; phylum Chordata; class Aves; order Psittaciformes; family Psittacidae; genus Psittacula; species Psittacula echo. Next base: position 152,156,336 of record NC_137737.1, on the reverse strand, counting down.
GAAATGCTTCCTAATGCCAAGTCTGAACCCCCTCATTGAACCTTTGAACTCTCCAGCCAGTCATCTCCCAGTTTATAGTTGTGCCCATTGTTACTTCATCTGGCATTTGGACTTGTTAAGTTCAAAGCCAATGATGATTGCTTAATGCTAGTATTTGTCCATTATTAAATATTAGTATTTATTAGTATTTATTAATTAAATATTATAATGCTTAAAAATCTAAATTGGTTTAATGAATGTGTGTGTGTGTATAAATGGAGAGAAATAATACATAAATATATTCTATGTGTGCATTTTTCAATTAAAAGCTTTTTGCTCAATTATTCCTCTGTATCCAATTAGCTTTTATTTCAAGATAAAGAAATCAGACATAAAATGAGAAATAATTATCTTAGTCTGAACAAAGCAAAAAAGCAGATTAGGGAAACGATCCTGTGGGAAGTTGTGTGATAATTCCTCTGACAGTTACTATAGAATCGTAGAATCAACCAGGTTGGAAAAGACCTTTAAGATCATTAAGTCCAACTGTTTCTTCAGGACTGTCAAGACCACCGCTAAACTATATGACTATGGGTTTCATCTACATGGTTTTTGAACACTTCCAGGGACGGTGACTCTACCACTGCACTGGGCAGCCTGTTCCAACGCCTGACTATCCTTTCAGTGAAGACCTTTTCCCTAATACCCAATCTAAACCTCCTATGGTGCAACTTGAGGCCATTGCCTCTTGCCCTGTCACTGATTACCTGGGAGAAGAGATTGACCCCTACCTCACAACCTCCTTTCAGGCAGTTGGAGAGAGCAATAAGGCTCTCCCTGAGCCTTCTCTTCTCCAGGCTAAACAATCCCAGGTCCCTCAGCCATTCCTCATAAGACTTGTGCTCCAGGCCCTTCACCATCTTCATTGCCCTTTTCTGAACCCACTCCAGTACTTCAATGTGTTTCTTGTAGTAAGGGGCCCAGAACTGAGTAAGTGTTAGTTTAGATATTTTTGTAGCATATGTATAAAATCTTCAAAACACATTACAAATTACAGTGTTCTCACTTCTCTCAGCTGTTCTCACAACATTTAAGGCACTAATTCAGTGTGGAAGAGTTGTTTCCTCATCCCGTCTTCCAGAGACAGGTAGCTGTTTGATGCTGTTATTCCAAGCCCTCTTGCTTGCAAAACAGTACAGAAATTTGTAAATGAAAACTATAAAATCAGTTTATCATAGCAGATAGTTTAGCAAATAAATCCCTTCTCAAAGCTTTGTTATTATTTTATGATTAACTTTTTAAAATCTCTTCTATTTAGATATCTGAAACACGTTAGCTTACTGATATGATGAACAGATCTTGTTGTAGGCTAATGACTGCATTGGGACTTATCATGCACATGCTTTTCTCCAAGGTTTTGAATATGCAGGAAAGGGTAATAAAGTTGAATTTCTTATTTTCATTTCCTCACATTTTTATAGTATTTGTTTCTCTCCATTTTAAAACTATCATGTTGTGTTTTCCTCATGAGCTGAATTGATGTCCCATTGCAACAATGAAAGGCCAAGTATTCAGTAAGCAATTTACCCTTTTCCCCTCTAAAGTCTGCCAAAATCACGACTGAAGCACCCAAGGCACGGGTAGTTAGCCTCAGAATTGTGTAATAGAGCTGGTTATTCTTTACCTTCTCTGTTGTGTGATCTTGCTGTGCTCCTATTGACTTCAGTGACTGCAGAACTGGAACTCTTTACAGAGAAACAGCAACCTTGTTGTAGACCAATAGTAGCAACGCACATTTCCCGTCTTGAGCATGTTATTCAAATATTAATGAACACTAGCTCTACTGTATTGCTGGTAAAAATAATTGTTGTCACACAGGCAAAACCGGGTAAGTGCTCTCTTTGTCATCTCAATGGATACAGCTCAATTATTTTAGTTGTGAGCTTCCCACAGTGATGTGCTGAGCTATGTCAATACTGATGTGGAAGAAGCAGTCCTTGGTCTAAGGTACTGCTAAAGTGCCTATGGCTGTGAAAGTGCCTGTGGCTCATATCAATAGAGGAAGGTACTATTTTAACACAGTAAAATTCCCTTTATAATCAATAGACATATTAATTGAAAATAGTGCTGTGACAACGTCCCTTTTCTGAGAGTGTTAACAAATATGCCCACATGTGTTTACTTTTGAGAGGTGAAATGGTCTTTGACATCACACAGAAAGGAAGAAACTGATTATAGAGTGGCAACATTATCACAACAGAGCAAACGGTGTTCTGGCCAAATCTGTAGAAAATAATTCACCTTTGGACAAAGAGTAATGCTGGAAAATTTCAGTCAATAAAGAAATATTTTTGAAATATTGAAAATTATTCCAAAAAGTACAAAAGAATATAAAAATATATGCAGGTTTGATGGTAATAGTTTCTGTAATGTTTTTGAATGTTTTTGTGTAATTTCAAGCTAAAGGACTCTGTGAGTTCAACTAAATCCTTTCACCCAGACATCCTTCCCTCTCCCTGTCGCTACCTTTCTGCTAGAAAGAATATGTGTGCCACTGAACCATGTATGCAATTAAGCACTTAATGATAATCTGGCTTTTAGAGTCATTTTATCAGAACCCGTACTTTGTTACCTAGAAATCTATAACTTCATTTTACAGACTAAGATGTACTTAATAACAAATTGACACTTTATTTTTCATCGTACCATTTTCTAAAAGATATGAAAAAAATGTGACATCTACTCTCATAAGTCTGGTCTTTTTTTCTTTCTTGTTCTGTTTAACAGATATGTTAGGTCAAGAACGAAGCATGACATAGACATGAGAATAGGTATACATTCGGGATCGGTTCTGTGTGGAGTGCTGGGCCTGCGGAAGTGGCAGTTTGATGTCTGGTCATGGGACGTGGATATCGCAAACAAACTCGAGTCAGGTGGAATTCCTGGGTAAGGTAACATGTATTTCCAACAGTGAGAAAACACTGCCAACACAGTATTGCGTTGGCAAAACCTTGCCAAATGATTAACTGTCTTATATTATCTCATCAACTATAACTCAGAGTCCAAATTTCTTAGTTAGATGTTGAATATTCCTGGGTTTTTCCAGGCTTCATTCTTTCATCCTGTGCATGAAAATGCTGCTGTGAGGCACTAGACGGTAATTTTTATTATTTCATGAGCACAAAGTGTGGGTAGAATGTTTTCATAGGTTGTTACACTAATAACAAGATGTTATGGCCATCTCTGGTTCTCTAGGAAGTCTTTTTAACAATTTGATGCTTTGGAAGATGTTTTGAGACATTTATGTCAACCTGTCTGTATGTGAAAATACATGGTTTTCTGTGGAGCTGCCTAGTCTTTCTTTATCTGAGGTAGCTGATTCACCAGGAAGATAGAGTTATTTCTGACTGGCATGGCCCAGATCTCACAGTAGTCTGGAATCTGTAAATCCTAAATTTGAAGCAACAGTAGTGGTTGCAGGAATCCTCTGTTCACTTCCAGTTCCCCCATCCATTGATGAAAGATGCAGCAAAATTCAATTTTTGGCCATGGAACATAAGAGCAATAGCAGCAAACATCATTATGCAGAAAAAAATCTAAGTGATGCTGTCATCTTGAGTAAGCGAGGTTTGAAGTCATCAAATCTGAGTCATGTGCTGTACTTCCTACACAAACAGCAGGATCTGTCATAGCTGTCATTTCCAGGAAGTTAGAAAGATATTTGCTTTATATTGTATTTGCAAATGCATTACCCTTCCCCCGTTCCCTATAGTAGATCTTTATATCAACACATACTCTTAGAATCAGCAGAAAACGAAGCATTTCATGCTCTGAAAACATCTAGACTCTCTATATGTCACCAGTGTATAAAATTGCAGAAAGAATATTCTTTCCCTGATGCTTTATCCCACATCTTAGCCCCAGATGAATGAAAAAGGTTGCAGTCTGCTTTGTTAACATTATAGCTGTTAATGCAGGCAAGTAATATGGCTATTAATGAATAACCCAGAGAATGTACCACCTTGCTGTTGATAAAATGTCTGGCTAGGCTGCAGTCTATTGGAGCAGAATTATTTCCACTCCTACATATCAGTTTGCCAACAGAACAAAGCCTGTATGTGACAGCAATTCACTAAGTCTTTCAAAACCATGATTTACATCAGGCTTTCCTAGTGTGCAGCAGAGACTTAATGTAGCAGTTAAGTTGATTTCAGCCCCTCTTTTCTTCTCCCTGCTGCCAGCATTCAAATCCCTCTGCTTGCCACAATACTGAGATCATGCCCATTCCCAGAGCTGCACTCTTTTCCTGTGTCATCAGATAAGCTGCTCTGGGGTTATAAGTGATCCTGCTCCCACAGCATGAAATACAGTCCTTTCCTGAGTGTACAGCAGAGGGAGGCAACTTGTTTGCCCAGGATGGGGCACAGATTCATAGTATGGGGGCAGTAAAGAAGAGGCTCAGCTCTTCCCCTTGATGGTTGCATATTGCCCTAGGACCTCTTAAGCATGGGTCGTGCAGGGACAGATTGCCCTGAATGAATGAGCATAAGAAGGCAGCTCAACTATTGTGGAAGGAGGCACTGGGGAGCACAGGGTAAAAGTAATCATTTCTGGTTCTCTGAGGGGAAAAAAGTGTCCTCAATACCTGAGAGGAAAACTATGTAAGATCCTACAGTATTATTTCAGAGACATTCTTCTGCCAGGGACCCATCTTCTAATACTTTTCATGCAGTATATCTAGGTATTAATTAACCTGTGGTATTGAATTTGCACAAAATGTAGCTAATTATCAGTTTTCCACTATGTCTCAATGACAAGGTGTCATCTAAAGCTTTGGACCTGATATATTTTCAACAGCAAGACAGGTTATACTTTTATTTCAATCTCAGGTTCACAATTTACAGTTTTTGCATAAAATTAGAAAGACATCTCTCCATTATACACTCTAAGTTTCTTTAAGCAAGCTGTACAAAAGGTGAAACTAGAAAATATTTTTAATGTACCAGAAGTTTATTAATATTTGATCTATTTAAGAGTATTACATTGATAGCCAGATCCACATTCTAATTAAAGCTGTTATCATTTCCATTATAAAATCCGTATTTCAGGACTTTATAATGCAATCTTCCATAATTATAATAGTTGAAACTCAGCACAAAGATAGTCACCCTGGCATCTAAGGTGTTACTTTCTTTTTCTTTCTTAGAATCATAGAATAGTTAGGGTTGGAAAGGGCCTTAAGATCATCCAGTTCCAACCCCCCTGACATGGGCAGGGACACCTCACACTAAACCATGTCACCCAAGGCTCTGTCCAACCTGGCCTTGGGCATTGCCAGGGATGGAGCATTCACAACTTCCCTGGGCAACCCATTCCAGTGCCTCACCACCCTCACAGTAAAGAATTTCTTCCTTAGATCCAATCTAAACTTCCCCTGTTTAAGTTTGAACCCGTTACCTCTTGTCCTGTCACTACAGTCCCTAATGAAAAGTCCCTCCCCAGCATCCTTGTAGGCCCCCTTCAGATACTGGAAGGCTGCTATGAGGTCTCCACGCAGCCTTCTCTTCTTCAAGCTGAACAGCCCCAACTTTCTCAGCCTATCTTCTTTGCTTTTTTTTTTTTTGTTTTGTTTAATTAATACTGCACTTAAATCAATTTTCCCTATTTGGGTTTCTAACAGCTATGATATGCGTTATCTTTCTGAGAGGTCATGCACTCTGTTTTTAAAGTCCAGGACAAAAGTTGCTTATATTTAAGCAACATTTTTACTGTTTTTTGTTGTCAGTTTTACTGACATTTGACTACAGAAGAGAACTAACCTCTGTGGACATTATAACAGCATGACTTCAGACAGAGAAAGCTGTATACAGCATGAATTGACTTCAGAGGGAAGGTGAGACCATGTTACAAAATGGCTGAGATACAAGTTCTTGAGCTTTTAATTAAATACTGATATTTAATACTCCACATTGGCCTAGTTTGTGTGAAATTCTGATACTCCTGGGCATTTCACACTGCTTAAAGACAACCAGCACATTATTTTCTGGCAATATATGCACATCGTATGTGCACTTATGGCCTTTTACTCAACCACTATTTTATGCAATTGAACTCTTAGTGGCATCCTTCAAATTCCAGAAGAAAGTTCCCAAGGGCCGTGCGAGGACTATTTCCTTAAATGGAGATAATCTAATTTGTGTTGATGGAGAAACATGACTCAACATGTGTCATCAAGAAATGGCCAAGAATTTTAGCTGACACTGAGTTTTAGGAATCTGTCTGCAAGTCTGACTTTCAGGAAGTGCCATGCATCCAAACTCTGAAAAAAAGAACCAATTTTAATAGAGTCACTACTTCTATTTGCTTGAGTTAGATAAATGTCTAATGAAGACCTCCTTTTACTGCATTTATGATGCTGCAGTATAAAGTGTAGAATGGCTAACCATATGGATGTTTTTTAGAGGTGTCTGCAATTTATTCTACATGTAGGAATTTGAATATTTCTTAGAAATAAGAAAGACCTCGCAGGTTTGGTTGGTTGACATCCAAAGGACTAGCATGTTTTTTCAAAATTTGGGCTTTGTTAAAGTCATTATCTCTTTAATTCAACTTTACTTTTGCAAAAGCTTTCTGAACTCATTGTTTAGTCTTACTAGAAATTATCACCTTACTTGCCTTTGTATAATTTCCCTATTCCCCTAATTCACTTCAGATGCAATCAGACCATTAATTTCAACTGTCTAAGCTACTTCAGGTAGCTGAAGGAAATTAAAGAGCTTCACATAAACTGCTCTAATGCATACCATATATTTTCCTCTCACTGTAAGTGGTAATTTTAATTCACTATGAATAGCATTTTACTCAGGACGGTCTGCCATTAAGCTACTACTGTAAGCAAAAATATCACGTGTGAATACCAAAGATTTTCCTGTGATAGGAATTTGTGCATTCATGAGATCCTATTGATGTGAAAAAGTCTTGAGAGTATTTGCCCCAAATGAAGCTCATGCTTGTTGATTACATTATTTAATTTTCCTTATAGAAATCATCATATACAATAGAAAACCTTCTATTTTTCCATAATATTAAAAATGATACAGAGGTCATAAACTCCTTTTTACCTATGTGTATCAGTGCACAGTCAGTATTTGCTACTACTTATTTATTTCACTCACACAGGAGAATTCACATCTCCAAAGCCACTCTGGACTGCCTGAATGGGGACTATAAAGTTGAAGAAGGGCACGGTAAAGAGCGTAATGAATTCTTGAGGAAACATAACATCGAGACTTATTTAATTAAACAACCTGAGGAGAGTCTGTTGACTTTGCCTGAAGATATTGTAAAAGAGGCTGTCAGCTCCTCTGACAGAAGAAACAGTGGAGCAACATTTACTGAAGGATCCTGGAGCCCTGAACTTCCTTTTGATAACATAGTGGGAAAACAGAACGTAAGTCAAACATCTTTTAATGTAATCAAGTATGAATGCATGCTTGAGTGCATTTCAATAATGGAAGCCTCAGAGGAGACATATTCATCATTAACCTTTATTCTAACACACTCTGTAACAGCAGAGGATTAAACAAATTGTTTCAGGGCAGAAATAAATCATATATTCAAACTGGGGAAATGCCAGTGGACCAGAGGTTTTTGCAGTTTTTGCCAACTGAAATTAAATACTACATACACAGATTAGTTTTAGTTGAACCAGTTCATAAAGAAGTAAATTAAAAGTAAAGCAAAGCTAATGCTACTATACTAGCTGGGATGTTCTAGTCAGAGTGTGTATCTCATTGCATAGCTTCACTGCATCGCCTTGAGTGAACAGGCATTTTGCCAGAGGAAAAAAGCATAGTGTAGGTTATTCGTACATAAGGGAAAGAAAAAGTTCTACCTTTAAAAAATACCTCATGAAAACAGCTCATTCATTCTTCACTTTCTTTTTTTTTTAATAAAAATTATTAATAACTTAGATTCTAAGACAAAATTAAAGTTCACAAGCAGGAGAGTTACACTCTAAGGTAAAGTGTAGCTCAATGGAAATATGAGAGAATAACAGTTGCTCCTGATCAGATCTTTTCCAAAAGCACTTCATGGTTAATTGCTGGCACCCTGGGAACCAGCAACTCTTGGGCAGTCATAAAAATAGCTTGGTGAAATCTGCTTGCTTAGAGAATTACAAACAGAAAGTTTAAAATGCCCCCAGACTCTTCACTGCATTTGAAAGGTCGATGAGTCTTTATGAAACAGAGTCAGCTGGAGTTTTCTTCCATTTTTTTGTGGGATCTGTAATGACATGATATATCCTTTCTTCTGCTGCACATACTTAGTCCTACTTGTCTGCAGTGTCTGTTAAACTTCAAGCGTTGTTGTGTGGAGGTCTTGCTTTGTCAACTATCTTTTGCTTCTTACAAATCTGCTCAGAAGTGTAAAGCCTTCAAAATCAATCAAACCATGGTGGTGTCTTCGTCTCTTCAAAGAGAAATGGAGCATGACATAGTTTGCTGTTATATAAAACGTCTGTTTTATATAGGTTCTGTACATCTGTGTATCTGCATGTACACTGCCTTTTAGTATTCTCTGTATTTTGTTTACCCGTTTCTATATTCTTATTCCACTAGGAACAGAGGTTTGGGTGCATGTTGCCATGAATATCTTCTGATCTCTGTTTCTTCCTCTTTCCTTTTAAGACATTCCAATTTCTGTAGTCCAAAAAAATCTATACTGAGTAAGCTATTATTTCATTGATCATTTCCTCTGCTAAACCTGACCTTGATACAAACAAAAAGAAGCAATGAGATAAAAGACTAGTGTTTTTATGTGATTATTGAACAACTCCCACCCAATAAATTAATAAAAAGCCCATTAAAATCACTGAGATAGGCATAACTAAACATTTGTTGTAAAGCAGAGTTTTGCCTTATGGCAGTAAACATTTTTAGAATAGTTTCTCACTGTTTTTTTGAGAACTTGTTTTTGTGCTGGAAATAACTATAATTTTGTATTACCCAGCTTTACAATAAGCTTTTTGGTGGAAACAAGATTTTAAAAATCTGTTATTCTATGTGTGATTCAATCATTATGTAATTTTCAATTTTAAAGTTGAGACAATAGGCATTGCTGCTCATAAATAATGTATTTCAGCTCAAAATTCAGATGATAGATTTAAATTGTACTAGGATGTAGTAGCTTTTTTCGGTCTTGGACAGAATAAGCATTTAATAACATTAATTATGTAGCCAAAGTTCACTAGCAGCAGCAGATGTTGAGAATCCAAGTAGCTGCAACCCAACAATGAATCACTTCATATTTTTTAATATTTGCCAATAGCATTCAAGTGATTTATTTACCCAACATATGTTATAACAGAATTTGAGCATCTCTGAACACGTTTCTTACTTTTAGCTGTAGTTGAGTTAGGAAGAATATGAAATGGCAAAGTCTCTGGTGAGTTCTCTTGCAAAATCAGATTCATCACAAGCCATGTTCTTTGCCTCAAACAAGTTTCCCATGGGCAGCCCAAGTTAGTGAATGAAGATACATTGATATATGTTAGAAACAGAATAACCACTCTTTATGTACACAGTCACAGACCTTAACAGAAACTACACACATCTAAAGCACATTAAACACCATGTGCCTTGGCTCTAATGGTGAGGCAAGCCAAGGATTCAAGTGCCTGTTCTGAAATTCAGGCCATGCCCAATATGGATGGAGTTTTCTGTTATCAAAACAAATGTCTGGGCGTCTTTCATAAAACAAAGAAAGCTGGACAGAAGCTATTTTATGTAAAGAGAGTGAAGGCCTCCTACTATAAAAGAAATTAATAGCTGTGGAAGTGCTATTTGTTTGGTAAGCCTTACCAAAGAAATAACTGAAAGCTATAATATGGTCACTGTGTGTGTGGTGCTGGAGGCACCTGATGAGCCTGTAACGATGTGAATTAGGAAAGAAAGCATGTTAAAATGTCTATATCTTCTACAAGCATATTTTAGTGGTGGCTGCAGTGAATCTTAGTAGTTATCACAGAAATTATACTTCAAGGCTGACAAGATGGCAGGCAAGTATAGACAGCAGGGTATAATTCAGTTCAAAATCAAAGCACCTGAAGCTGTGCACCTAGTGACAGAGCCTACTGTCCCAGGTGTTGATCTCCCACACCACTCTGCTCCCAAATATAAGGGTCTAGTGCTACCTGTGGTCCTCTATGTGAAACATGTTGATTAAGAGCTTGATTCAACCTCACACCAGCTGGTCCCTACCACCGATCAGCAGTGCACGGCATTCCCATAGGTCTTATGCCACATTTCCTATCTCCAGACTGCTGTCCAGCATACCCTAGGGCATGTCAGCTGACAACAGCTGTGTATGATAGGACAATTGAATGTGCCCTGGGTGTATATTACCAATAATAGAAACTTAGACTCCAAGCACCTAGATGCCTTCATTTAGGTGTTTTCCTGTTGAACCAAACCCTGTCTCTATCCTGTCTCTTTAAACATGTGACTTTGTTTTTCACCATTTCCCTCCAAGACCTGACTTTTGCATTATGAAAAAAAAAAATAATATGAAGCCTTCCTATAGTTTTCTAAATAGCACTGATTAAAAAATTCCCTTCTTGAGGTCAGGATGCTTGGACTTGTTGCATGAAAACTTTGCAAGAAGGAAGTGAAAATGAATTCAAGTTACCTTTTAAAAATCTCTATATAATATGCCTGAAGTTGGAGTTTTATTATTTGTTTGGTTTAATTCATCATATCTTTAAGTCTTAGATGCAAGTTTGGCTAGGGTTTTTCCTAACAGAACCTTGTATGTGTTCCTAGTCAATGAAGGGTTATTGTCAGCATCGGGAAAGTTCAGGCGCCTATTGTAGAATTCACAGCCATACCTTCCTATGAATTGCTGTTCACAAAAGTGTAGGAGAGGTAATAGGGAAAAGTATTATTTCTTTACATTGGCATACCAGAGTTTTAAAAGACGCAGAGCAAAGAAGAGGCAAGAGAGGCAAAATGTAGTTAAAAAATATTGTTGAGACAATAATTTGCATTATATTTTTCACTGTTGTTATTACTAACTACAGGGAAGCAGTTTTCGTTAGTATGTTTATAGATATGAAGGAAAGAAGACTCTACTAAACTTGAATGTGAATTTCCTTGTTATCGTCTAAAAGTAAATGTAACCTCAGAGTCCAGTTTTGCACCAATGCCACTGGCACCATTGCCGTACTGGTGATATTACGTCATGTTCATCAGCCATCAATTGTAAATCACTTCAGACATTCAGCAAGAAGACAATTCTTCATATTAATTAATTTTTAAAATATAATGTGAAGCAAAACATAGTCACCTACTGGGATGAATTGAAGTTATTTTCTTTTTATATATAAAAAAATGCCCAGCTAAAACATCAGGGAACTTCCCCATCCTCATTTTCAGTGGATATATAACAATATGAACTAATTCTGAAGTATTAATGCACACAGCTTCATTTGGTTTGATATCATGGTTGAACAGTGACTTCTGACACACTTGTGTGATTTCACCACCACAAATTGATAAAAACTTTTCTTCATAGCTCAGTCTAAAAGAGACAGGAATACCTAAACTTAGTGTGTAGTAATACAGTATTAGTGCATAGTGTCTTAGTGTGTAATAATATAGTATTTGTTTTTCTGGGATTTGGCTCTAACCTTAATTTCCACCTCAACACCAAGGATAAGATATAGATCTAGGCATATCTGAAACTTTAGCATGAGAAAAGTTTCCTTGATACTTATTTTCTCCAAATGCTGATGGTATTGATTTTCTGCACAGAAGATGGGGACATTTGGGTGGTTTGCCAAACCTTCTGTATTTAATTCTTTTTTCTACTAAAACAAACAGGAAGTTTGCTGTTCACTTAAATAGACAGAAGATTTCAATCCTGGTATCCTTTTCCACCCCCATTTTGGGCTTTTAAGTTACTCATCAAAAGATGGAATATGAGAAAACAAGATCCTATCTGTGACTACAGAGTCCATTGACTTTATTTTAGGATTGTAAAGAAAGATGTCTCTTGGGGTTTGGTAGTGGGTACCTGAGCCCCTTTCTGTGTTTTAATGTGCTCTCCAAGATTCATTAGAACGTAATTGCTGACTATAACTTTAATATGAAAAAGGGAAACCTGCATATATAATTTGCTGTACCTATCCCATGATCTAAAAGAGTTGGCTTTCCAGAGAACTCTAGGGATAATCCATCCCAAACTCCTGTTTCCAACAATGCCCAGTAGGAGATATAGCAGAAGATCTTTTCAGAAAGAACCTATGGGGACAACTTTTGTCAAGTAGAAGTGTATGTCTTATCCATATGAATTTTGAAATGTCTTATGCTACGATGTATGAAGGTTTATCTCCTTTCCACCCATTAACATTCCTTAATCCTTGGGAATATCACAGGTAATAGAGTTTATTTTCCCATTCAAGTGGAAAAGTGCTGCTTCACTGTGGTTTGTGTCATGAAATGATACCATGAAACTGGATTGAGTTATTCTCTTTATGAAAGCAAAGTCTAACTCTTTCCTGAAGGTGAAGCACCCTTCATACTATCTCTGCTAGCTTTCTCTGTGAAGCTATGCAATAATATTTTTTTATTCTTTTTATTAGTCAATGAAATACCAAACGAATGATGCATTCAAGACAATATTTAAAATAATAATAAGAATTACAGTTAAATTAAATCATATAGCCTAACTGTAATCTAGACTGGCTAAAATGTACCAGTAGTGAAGAAGAAAACCCATGCTGAAGTAATCAGAAATGTCACCTTCTTCACTCCTGCCTTAACTGTTCTGTTCCTTAACTACACACATCCAGTAACTTTAAGATCAAGAAAAAACATCATTACTCCGTTTTGTGACTTCTGTTTTGTGACTTCTGTTTTCCCTAGCTTCTTTTCTTATTTGTTAAAACACACCATTGAGTCAGATACCATGCTGTGATTTTGGTGTGTACTCCCCTCATGCATGCTCTAATAATTAATTAGCAGAATCTGGAAAGGCGAATATTGTCCTAGTGTGCAGTGCAGCAACAAACCTGTATAAAAGAGGGCATTAAAGTGCTCCCCTTAATGTACTGTATGTGTTTAGTGGAACAGACTTATTTCTTTACACTTCTATAAATTTCATTGAATGGATTGCATGGAATGCTGTAATGGTTTGCAATGCAACATGAACTAAAACATTGCATTTTTAACCCAAGGGGACCAGCAGGTTTATTCTGTTTGCATGTGCTTTCCCCTAGACTCTGGCTGCCCTAACAAGAAATTCAATAAATCTGCTTCCAAACCATCTTGCACAAGCTTTGCATGTCCAGTCTGGGCCTGAGGAAATTAACAAGCGAATAGAGCACACCATCGACTTACGGAGTGGCGATAAATTGAGAAGAGAGCATATCAAGCCTTTTTCACTGATGTTTAAAGACTCCAGCCTGGAGCATAAGGTAGCTGAGTCTTGGTAGCTGCATTATTCGCAACTCGAACTGTAATAAATGTCCACTGAAGTCGAGAAGCTGTAGGTTCTGGCTTGCATTGTTTGTTTTCTGGTCTTTTTCATTTTGTTTCAGTTTTCAGAAGTTGGGACTGAGCTAGAGGTCATAATAGAAAGTGTCATGATGCAGGTGTTACAGTGCTGCAGTGATTATGTTTCATTGTTGGAAAATACGTACACTGAGCAAAGTCTGCTTCTGAAAACAACAGCCATTTGCCAGGTTTCACTTGCTGTTGCGTACAAGCGGTTTTCTGTCAGATGACAGGCTGCCTTGGCACAAAAGGTGATTTAGCATATTAATAAACTGACACTTCTATTCAAAATATATATCTATATTTATATAGATATGTTTCTTTCGTTTAGTCATAGGACCCATCTGATGTCCTCTAGGCAGTTGCTGTGTTTAATTCAAGTAAAAACTAATATGTCAATTTTTTGTTTTAAACATCCTTTTTTTTTTTTAATGTCCGTTTCTAAGAGATAAATATAACAGCAATTTATGGAGGGTTAAGAAAAGCGCCATGCTCCAATCTAGCACATTACATAGGTCAGATTTTAAATATTAATAAAGTTTTTAATAGCATCTGGGTGACAAAAAGCCTGTTTAAAAGTCAACATTTTTAACAGCTTTGATGCATTTTCTTAGAATCATAGAATAGTTAGGGTTGGAAAGGACCTGAAGATCATCTAGTTCCAACCCCCTGCCATGGGCAGGGACACCTCACACTTCTCAGTATGACATTTCCAATGGAAAACCGTACTGCAATGTTTGGAAAGTGGTGCTTTCATTCAATTTTTCCTTAAGTGTTAGTCACAATCTGCAAGCACAGGCAATAAAAACACAAAATCCTTTCAGCAAAGTGGACTGAATCATTTTTCTGTCCTCTCAAATGGACTGGTTTTTAGCATTACATAGAGCTAAAGCTTTGAAAAATAACAACATTGCTTTAGTTGCTTTGATTCAGCCACCTTGAAGAGCTGGATAGTTGCTGGCCAGCAACCTCATTGCTTGTCTTCAGGATGGTGGGGCACCATGAATATACTCAGAGAAGGATGAGGAATGCAAAAGGGTGATGGGGATTAAGGACAGATGAATCAGAATGCCCTCTTCATCACAGCAGGAGTAATGTCTTATGGGACAACATGGGAAATGTCCCTTCCCTCCCCATTCTCCTGTGCTATAATTACAGGTTTGTCCCAATAGCCTCAATGTTAAACCATAGTCTAAAGGCTGCCATGAAAAAAAATAGTGTGTGAACTGGTTTCCTACAGAAACTAGCTATTTCCTCCATGTTATCTTGTATTACTTTCACTTTCTTCCTTCTTCATGCCCATTTAGAAAACAAAACAAAATACACTCAGATTTAAACTGGGATCTCATAAAGCTTTTTCAGCAGCCTTTTGCTTCGGCTCTCCCCCTAACCTTTCAGTCTAAAATGATGTTTTCTTTTAGCCATTAACATTTTGCAGCTGCTTACTTGACCTTCTACATCAGCATCTTGAGCTGCTCCTTTCAGTGTTGCTAAGCAAGAAGACAGTCTATGTCTACGGGCTTCACAATTCCCATTGCCATTTTCATTTGCTGCCACTCAGCTCTGTTCAGAGCAGTGGCAGCTTCAAGTATGAGGTAGCTCTGAAGTAAAGTAACTTCTATGCAACATCCTCTGCCTTCACATTTAGACATCACACTTTCAGACAGCGCTGGCATTTGCCTAGTACTTATTCCTTTTATCTGCAAGCACTTCTCACCCCATACTGCAGTTACTCAGTAGGCAGAATAACCAGAACCCATAGCTCAGATCCTGATCAACAAGTTAACCTCCTTCAGGGAGAGTTGTATTAATGCTCTGTACCCCAAACCACGGAGAATTGAGTAATCATGTGAACAATAAACTGTATTTCTTCCTCCTGTATTAGTAACAGAACTATCACATCATGGGATCATAACTCTTTTGGGGCGACTTGAATAGATGTGGAATGTCATGCTGGACTTATGTTTAAGCAGTCTAGATTGTTCTGGGGCTTTTTTATTGTAAAACAACTGCAGACAGCAGATTTACGCTACCAATGAAAGTCCCATTTTATTTCCTTTAAGGTTTCAGGAGGTTAAAAACAAATTTCCAGAATCAGCATGCCCAAAACTACCATGGGAGCCAGCACAGCTCCTGGTTTACAATGTTTTAAATGAGTGGTATATCACAGTAGTTTAAGCCATTGGTACATCTTCCCACTCCTCTCATCTTATTGCTCTATATCCTTCCTGGTAATAGAAAAATGTAGATTCCACAGCAAACAGTAGCAGTTGCATTAGTGAATGGTTTATCTCTTTGATAGAATAATATATATAGTATGTATATTTTCTTGATCTCCTTGATATATAATATATAGTATATATATTTCTATATGAATTTCATAATATTTCATTCTCTATAATATTTTTGCAGGATCCCCACGCAGTATATTTTATAGATTCTTTACCTAAATGGACTAGCCACTACTAACTTGTATTTCACTCATTAACACTTGATATCTCATTTAAAGATGAATTCACTCTCTATTTTACTTGAGGTTATTTTCATAAATGTGGTGTAGGCAGATAGAGCAAAAGACTCATCACAGAAGAGTATTTCTAATGGTAGCATGAAAATATACTATGGGGTTCCAAATATGTGATAGCTCACAAGGAAAATCTGACACTCTTTTAGATGATTTCCAGTATATTATCATGATGCTCCGACTTAACAGCAGTGACTTGGGAATATCAGACATGATATTTCATGCAGGGTAAAACATAGTAACAGGGCAGGGAATTTTAAATGCTGGTAGGGTTTTTTGTTAAGGAAAATTTCCAATATAAAGATTTTAATAAAGATATTCTAAGTCTTCCTACGTATTTGCATTAGGATTATAAATCAGACTGGTCTTACAGGTGAAGTGTTTACATATTTTCTGTGAGGTAAGCACACTGAGAATATGAAAAAGGCTTTGAATTTCACAGTAGAGGTTTTCTTACGTCAAAGATGAGACCTAAATATCTGAGTTTCTCTGTTTCAGAATTTCTGTTGGGCAAGATAAACAGAAATGAAATGAGTAGGGAAAAAAATTGCCCTTCATATATGTTGTACCCTTGCAGACATGAGCCTCGCTGCTTTCCTTCAACACAAAAACTTCCAGTGGCAAGCAGGTCTGCAAGAAACACTGGGCAAATTCTATACCTGTTCAGCATCTTCCTTTTTGTAACTGATCAGCAACTGAACCTGTGTCTACCGTTTGGTATTCTCAGGAGTTCATCCATTTCTTCTCCTACCTTGGGCTTCCTGATACATCTTCTTCTGTCCCTCCCCTGTATTGCAGAAGCTTTTCCAGTAGCACAAACAGCATTGCTCTGAGAAAAAGCCTTGGGTAAAGAGAGGAGAGATGGGGAATAAGCAGCATTACCTGGGAGCATTACCTTTGGCATGCTTACGCAAGCTTAGTTTCATCTAACTGCTGGGCTAACCAGGAGATAAGCAGTTCCCCCCCAGCAGCACAGGCAAATGGCTCAAACCGCATGAGAAGAGGAGATAAGCCTTTGCTACACCATAGGCAAGTCACACCAGTGCAGGCAGGTCTGTGGGATGTTGCTGCTAACGCTTTCATTGCAGAGCAGGTCACATAATGAATCTTCTTACCACTCTACATAGCTATAGTTAGCTACATGCCTCCTCATACTTATGGATATGCCTTGAGGTTTAGTCCATCCTTCAATAATTTCTCCAAGTCATTAAGGGGTAGACTGATACAGAAGTGCTTACTTTATCATTAGCGTTTGTGCTGCCTCAGAGATGCTAGCAATTTCTCATCACGACATTGTTACTGATTAGACCAACAGCATTCATCTTTCTGACATAATGCTCAACTAGCAGGCAATTCGATGTTTGTGTTTCATTCAATTAATTTGCTATAATTTCCCCAAGGAACAGTTGGGATTTCATGTTATATTTTAAGGAATGTACTTCTTTTTTTTTCCCTTTGGTTCTTTTTATGCCACAACCAAAAAAAGCCCCAGTTCATTATTTTAGTGGACTGATGCAGTTGTTTTTCTGCACATGAAATCAGGGTCAGTGCCTCTGAGCTTCCGGCAGTAAAATGGAATTGCCTGTGAGCACTATCAAAAATTGTGTCAAAGTGATACTGCCAACAGCAAACACAGGGTATAATCACAGCAGAGGGGTCAAAATGAGGGACACCAGCAAATAACCCCCCTCTCTTTCTCATAACAAATGGGAGCAGGGAAGAAAGAAGCCTTTTTCATGTTTCAGGAGCTTGAGACTCTTTTGATCAGATAGCTATAACTGAGATTAAGTCCCTACCAAAGGTTCATGTAGTGAACACAGACTAAGGTAAAACCTTCCTTCAAAATCAGATTAGCTATAAAATGCAGTTCATAGCTGAACTCTCTCAATGTATGTTCCTGATCCATTTCTTAATTGGCTTTAATTTTTCATAATTATGATGCTTTCTAGGCATTTATAACTGCAGTTTGCCTTGTTTCCAAATCACTGGAGAAAGATTCTGATATCTCTTTGACTAATTTCTTTTTGTTCTGCACATGTAACTCTTAGCTCCTTCAAAACTACAAGAGAATAAATAAAATGGAATCACTGTGCAGAGGAGGAAAATAATCGGGCCAAGGCATCTCTGGGATTCTTTATTAGGTGAAGAAAATTCAGTGGCATCAGTATAAGATAAATAGACTTACAAAAATACGTCTATCGGCCAATCTTCATCTACTGTAAACAACTGGAATTTAGCTGAATAAATGCTAGCTGAGGACTTGGGTAACATTTCCACTTTCACTGGTCTACCGTGATTCACTGATGTATCTGCTCCTCCTCTTCTTGGTAACTCCCATAGGAGGGGAATCTGCTAGCATTTCCAGTGGTTTGATATGCTGGAGAAAAATACTTTTACAGTAAATCATAATAATGTTGCAGTTCAAATGGACTTTTACATAATAATACCTTCATTTTCTCCTTGGAGAATGACAAGTTTCTGCACAGCCTCCGGATAAGTCAGGATACAGAGATCATGACCCACATCCCAGACAGTCACAGAATGTCCCATTCTGTGTTCTCATCTTAAATAAGAAAAGTAAAAGATAAAATGGAATAGTCTCAGTTTGGCAGCATTGAGACACCTCTGTGACATCATGCATGCAGAGTTGCAGCTGTCTTCAGTGTTTGTCTTCAGGTGAGGAAACCCATGGTACCTGGTTATTAAGTATTTTAATAAGCTATTAAATATTAAGTGTTCTACCCAACACCACAAGCCCCTAGTATCTACTTGGGATTTAAAGTAAAGAATTCTGAAAAAGAGGCAACCAAGTAAAACAATTTTGCACTGCAAATTACAGAATTTTTCTTTTTGAATAAAGTATTTTACCGGCTTATAAATGATTTATTTGCTGTGTTTCATTTTTAAAAACAAATTCAGATCACTGATGTATTAGATCTTCCTGCTAATTTTCCCAAAGTCTCCTATGTGCCTCAGTCTTTATGAAAGTACTGCATGGGTTAACAGCTAATTTACTCTTCTGTTTGTTTTCTTTTATTCTAGTATTCTCAAATGCGGGATGAAGTATTCAAATCAAACTTGGTGTGTGCATTTATTGTCCTTGTGTTTATCACCGCTATCCAAAGCTTACTTCCTTCTTCCAGGTAAATACAGAAACATACCTCTATACACCTGAAGGCACTCTTGGGAAAACAGTGAGATAACATTTCTAAGACTGATGTGAAATGAGCTGTTAAAATCTGCTTGTTCCCAAAAGTGGAAATATTTTTCACTTTTTTACCAATATTAACTACTTCTGTATCACATTATCTGCAGCTACATGCTTTTATGTGAGACAGCACTAAAAAGCATGTAGCTTTTATGTCTATTGACATTATAGTGCTATGTTTTTAAGCAGAACTCCACTAAGTGGGAACTTTGGGTTACAAAAACTTGACACAATATGGCCTGCTGCTTCCACTGTTGAAGTAAAACATGATCCAGACAGTGGCTCTTTGCTAAGTAAAATTGCTGGTAATCACCTTTGGAATCAGTGTTTTGGTTTTGTTTCTTACATGCAATGTAAGAAAATCATACTGTTGTGCTTTGTTGCTGATGGTACATATTATCCAGCTGGGAAAAGCAATCTTGTGCCATTAAGAAGAAGCAAGGAGGTGAACTGGTAAATCTTTTCTCACTTCTCCTTTTATTTGGGCTGACCAAGCAACAACTTCCTCTCAAGGTGTAAAAAATGTGACATAACTGAGACCTCTGTATCCATGTTTCGCAAACTCAAACCCCCAAATTGCCATTTTTGTCTACTATTTAATAATGAGAACACACACAGTGTGTTCAAGGGCCAAGGTCAGTTTTCTAGCAGTTTTCTAACCAGTAGAACTTAACTGCCATTAAAACATGCCCTAGTATCATTTACTTTTCAGACAGAGTAAATGCTAAAATAGAAATACCTAGATGTGCATTCTTAGATGGTTTCTAATACTCCAATGAACATTAACTGTCTGCCTGTAGAATCACCTTAAAAATACAGTATTTGTATAAGAATCATAGAATAGTTTGGGTTGGAAAGGACCTTAAGATCATCCAGTTCTGATCCCCCTGTCATGGGCACGGACAGCTTGCACTAAACCATGTCACCCAAACCTCTGTCCAACCTGGCCTTGAATGCCACCAGGGTTGGAGCATCCACAGCTTCTTTGGGCAACCCATTCCAATGCCTCACCACCCTCTCAGTAAAGAACTTCTTCCTTATATTTAATCTAAATTTCCCCTGTTTAAGTTTGAATCCATTAGCCCTTGTCCTGCCACTACAGTCGCTAATGAATAGTCCCTCCCAACATCCTTATAGGCCACCTTCAGATACTGGAAGGCTGCTAGGAGGTCTCCATGCAGCCTTCTCTTCTCCAGGCTGAACAGCCCCAACTTTCTCAGCCTGTCTTCATACAGGAGGTGTTCCAGAAGACATAACATTCTGTATTACATTAATGCAGCAATATTTCTTGGATCGTGTTTGGAAGACCTGGTACACCATGTTTGCATCTAAGAACAGCAATAGTGTGGCTAGAAGCAGTCAAGCAACTGCAGTCTGCACCAGTGATGTCCTATGTATTTTGTAGTTCTCAGCTGGGAAAGTACCCAGAACAGTACATGACCTTCTGCTGTTCCTTATGTGCTATATTGCTCAGATACTAGTAAGTTTTGTTGTTTTTTTAAAGTTCTTCTCCCAATACACGTTCAAAATTCTTCACTTCTGATAGCTGCTACTTCTATATTTTTTTTTTCTCAGTATGTACAAGAAGATTTATGGATCTTATTAATGGAACATGTTTTCTAAAAAAGATTTCTGCTGCTATATCAATCACCAACAAAAAAAACCCCATAACATTTTTTGTACCTTCACAGATTCATCTCTGTTAATTCTCGTGAGGGTGTCTGGAGCAATTGGAATTAGGGGAGAAGGAGACACATAGCAATATTGCCTGCAGCTGTCCCTCTTCCTGGTTTCCCATGTTGCACAGTGGTCTGCTGATTTTCCCTGCACTTCAGAAATGCTCTGGGAACCTTTCTGTCACTGAATGTTAATGAGGTCATAACTATAAATAGGTTCAAGTAAAGGTAGATCAATCCCTATGAGATAAGATCAGCAGAAGTTTTTAAACAGAAGTATGGAACCTTGGCCTCAAGAATACCCTTAAATGTTGGTTTCCAGTACCTGGGAAGATATTTAGGGAAAGGATGTTTACCATTGTCCCTTTTGTGAGAGAAGATTTGAAGCTGCATGGGTGCTTCATGGCAGTGTGTATGTTCTTTCAGAAGCTGAAGATCACTGTCAACATTTAAGAAGGCAAATTTCAGTGTTTGTTTTCAAGTTCTGTTGCTCTGCTTCAGAAAGTGTGTTCTGGTCTTAAAAAAAGCATGGCTGTTAAATAAGCGGAGGTCAACAGATGATCTGCCCTAAAATAAAAAGACGAAGGGTTTCTAGTTGATTTTAGTTGGTTTTAATGGTTTCAATATGCTTAAACATATTGAATGGGGAAATAATCTGGAAGTCCAAATTTCCCATGTTCCAGTTCTAAAATCAGTTCAATTTATGAGCACACAAACAAGCTATCACCAAGTTAAACAACATTTGGATTCAGAGAGTCTTGGAGATAGCTGCATACTCATCTCTTATAGCTCTGGCAGATATCAGAGAAGTAAACTACCTCAGTGGAAATGCAAGGACATCACATCATTTCCATGGAACAGCTAACAAATTGTAATTAACATTCCTTATGGTAACCTACCAATTTCCTAACAACACATTTAAGAGTCCTTCAATGAATGCTTCAGAGATCTTTTGAAGAAGACGGGAATTTTGTATTTGCTGAAGTACATGCTTGAATATTTTTCTGAGCTGAGTCTTTTGGGGGTTTCTGGAAATTCAGTGGAAGAAAACATTATTTAAATCATCATAAAACAAATATTATTAAGGATCTTCAGGGAGTTTCCTAGATAGGTTGCCATAGTCTGTGTGTTACAAATGGGAATCATCTTCCTATTATAAGATTATTTAGAACCTTATGTATAGCCCTAGAGGGCAGGGAGGCCCAAGACAGTTGTTATTCAAGGATCACCTGCTACAAGCTCAGGAGTGTTGCATCCCAACTAGAAGGAAGTGCAGCAGGAGGGCCAGGAGACCTCCTTGGATGGATAAGGAGCTGCTCAGGAAAATTCAAAGGAAAAAAGAAGCTTATAGAAGGTGGAAGCGGGGACAGGCGGCCTGAGAAGAATACAGGGACGTTGTCCGGGAAGCTAGGGACCAGGTGAGGAAGGCTAAGGCCCAGTTAGAATTGAACTTGGTTAGGGATGTGAAGGATAACAGGAAGGGATTCTATAGGTACGTAGCGAGTAAAAGACAGACTAGGGACAACGTAGGCCCCCTCCGAAAGATATCGGGAGAACTGGCTATCCGGGATTTGGAGAAGGCTGAGGTTCTGAATGACTTCTTTGCCTCAGTCTTCACTGGCAAAGTCTCTGACTGCACCACCCAAGTCTTGGAAGGCAAACGCAGGGACTGTGAGAATGAAGACCCAAGGTCCACTGTAGGAGAGGATCTGGTTCGAGACCATCTTAAAAACCTAAACATACACAAGTCCATGGGACCTGACGGAATCCATCTGCAGGTCCTGAAGGAGCTGGCGAATGAAGTTGCTAAGCCACTGGCCTTCATATTTGAAAAATCATGGCAGTCAGGTGAAGTTCCCGACGACTGGAAAAAGGGAAATATAACCCCCATTTTCAAGAAAGGGAAAATGGATGACCCAAGGAATTACAGACCAGTCAGTCTCACCTCTGTGCCTGGCAAACTCTTGGAGCAGATTCTCCTGGAAGACATGCTAAGGCACATGAAAAACAAGGAGGTGGTTGGTGACAGCCAGCATGGCTTCACTAAGGGGAAATCCTGCCTGACCAATTTGGTGGCCTTCTATGATGGGGCTACGGAACTGATGGACAGGGGCAGAGCAGTTGACATCATCTACCTGGACTTGTGCAAAGCGTTTCACACTGTCACCCATGACATCCTTGACTTTAGATTGGAGAGACATCAATTTGATGGGTGGACCACTCGGTGGATAAAGAACTGGCTGGATGGCTGCACAGAAAGAGTTGTGGTCAATGGCTCCATGTCCGGCTGGAGATCGGTAACGAGTGGTGTCCCTCAGGGATCGGTGTTGGGACCGGTCTTGTTCAACATCTTTGTCAGTGACATGGACAGTGGGATTGAGTGCGCCCTCAGCAAGTTTGCGATGACACCAAGCTGTGTGGTTCAGTTGATACGCCGGAGGGAAGGGATGCCATCCAGAGGGACCTCGACACCCTTGTGAGGTGGGCTGATGCCAACCTGATGAAGTTTAACCATGCCAAGTGCAAGGTCCTACACCTGGGTGGGATCAATCCCAGGCACAGCTACAGGTTGGGCAGAGAAGAGATTCAGAGCAGCCCTGCAGAGAAGGACTTGGGGGTGTTGGTCAGTGAAAAAATGAACATGAGCCAGCTTCAGTGTGCGCTCGCAGCCCAGAAAGCCAACTGTATCCTGGGCTGCATCAAGAGGAGCGTGACCAGCAGGTCGGAGGAGGTGATCCTGCCCCTCTACTCTGCTCTCGGGAGACCTCACTTGGAGTATTGTGTGCAGTTCTGGTGTCCTCAACATAAAAAGGACATGGAACTGTTGGAACAAGTGCAGAGGAGGGCCACAAGGATGATCAGGGGACTGGAGCACCTCCCGTATGAAGATAGGCTGAGAAAGTTGGGGCTGTTCAGCCTGGAGAAGAGAAGGCTGCATGGAGACCTCATAGCAGCCTTCCAGTATCTGAAGGTGGCCTATAAGGATGCTGGGGAGGGACTCTTCATTAGGGACTGTAGTGACAGGACAAGAGGTAACGGGTTAAAACTTAAACAGGGGAAGTTTAGATTGGATCTAAGGAAGAAATTCTTTACTGTGAGGGTGGTGAGGCACTGGAATGGGTTGCCCAGGGAGGTTGTGAGTGCTCCATCCTTGGCAGTGTTCAAGGCCAGGTTGGATGACGCCTTGGGTGGCATGGTTTAGTGTGGGGTGTCCCTGCCCACGGTGGGGGAGTTGGCACTGGTTGATCTTGAGGTCCTTTCCAACCCTAACTATTCTATGATTCTATGCATTAGATTATTATTAGAATCACCTACTGTGTATGGGTGTTTCAGAATTTTATCTCTGTTTGACTCCCATAGGATAAATACTTGATCCATTCATACCTTTCTCTGACAGGGCAGACACATCACTGAATTTAAAAATATTTGTAATAGTTTTCATTCTTTGACATATTGAGTTGGGGAAATTACTCTAAGTGACATAAATTAATGCCGTATTTCTGCTGTAAGTATCCTCTATGAAGCCATTACATTACATTGCCAACTTGCAGTGATTCATCTTCTCTATCTGAGAGGCCTGAGAGTTTGGTTCATTTCCCGCAATACACTTTCTATATGCTCAGATGGGCAATCAATCATATTGGAGTAGACTGCTGAACTACTCCTACTTCTATCAGTTTTTCACTGAGTTATTCTTGTGAGGAGATACACTGTTATTCATTTAAACATCTGCATTACCTGTTTTGTGTATGCTTCCTTCTGGCTCAGGTCTTGATTTGTGATTGTTCGTGTGGAAGAGGGAAAGCAAAAGTTCCATTTCAAGTTTCACTTGATCTTGACAGTAAGGTAGCCTCTAGAAAGAAAAGCATCTGGTCTTGAATCTCTACTTGAATGAAGAGGTGATCCAACCAGGTGTTGTAGCTCTGGAAGTTCATATACAGAAGAGTACTATGGTGGTTTGTTTCTATTCCTCTGACCTTGGCTATGTCTTCTGCTGTACTTAATCCTATCAGCATGCTGCCAATAAAATCTTAGCACAAATACTGGATTGATCATCTAGGAGGTCATAGGTGTGCAGACTTCAGTTTTGTTTTTATCTCAATCAGGCTTAGACAGGAGACAAACACATCAATGTTTAATTTAACAGCTACAGTGGAAGAATTTTTGTTGTTTATGTATTTATTATGAACAAATACAAGACCATGGTTTCTCACACAACCTAAGCAGGTTATGTGCATTTTGGATTGATATCCCAGACTTAGGTCCCTAGATGCTCCCTTTATTTCAATTTATTAATTTCAATTTATTTCTCTTTAATTCAATAGCACTGGTCTTACATGTAATATTTGGCAGTCCAAAATAAGAACTGATGTTTTGTGTCCTGAGGTCTGATCTACTGAGTCTTCACCCTAATCTTTTTGAAAGCCTTAATTTGATTTCATTTAGAGCTAGGTCAGGCTAGGTCTGCCGAATTGGTAGGTTACATCTGCATATAGAGACTGTCTATATGTATCTGAAATACAGCAAGAAAGCATGAGTCCCAAAGCGGTTCTCAGTCATTTGGCTTTGGAAAGCAAGAAGGCTACTGCAGAATACTGCTGTGGTGTGGGGAAACTGAAGAAAATTGTTTCATATACCTATCTGGCGTTGTCTATAACCCCAATTCAAAGTATAGCCACTGGAGAACGGGTCAGTCTGTGGATCTCAAGGTGCTTTCTATCTGAATAAATCTAAAAAGCTGCTGTGCAGTAAAATGTATCCTAAATTACACAGCTTTCTTAAAGAGCTCTCTTGACTTCCTTGACTAGTTCTCCTTGAACATATTGTCCAGCTTTTCCCCAGCTTTACTGACTGCTTCTTTCTTGGCTTTCTGTGCATTTTCACAGAGAGAAGCTGCTCTCAAGACATGGTTGCATTGTGTCTCTACTTGGTAGCTTTGGGACTTTGAGCAAGTCCTGAGACTCTTCCCACAAAACTCAGTCACGCAGGATGAATTCTGTGTCTCCTGCTTCAATCTTGTTTCTTCATTATTCACTCTTCCCTTCATAATACAGTTTCTTTTTACTGGCTACATTATTCTTTTTTGTAAAAGCAAGCTTTACTTCTGTGTGAGCTTGGTGGAGAGGATGGGGCTTTTTT
Organism: Psittacula echo; assembly: GCF_963264785.1. Taxonomy (NCBI): domain Eukaryota; kingdom Metazoa; phylum Chordata; class Aves; order Psittaciformes; family Psittacidae; genus Psittacula; species Psittacula echo. The sequence goes on along the minus strand of NC_137737.1, from coordinate 152,130,254 downwards.
TAGGGAGCTCCTTTGCGTCCTGTGTTCAACTCACACACAAGACTCTGATAAAACTTGTTGGAGTGAAATGCTGATCCAGGTGTAAGATAACATTTCATACAGATGGTACCTCATCAGAATAGTGTCAAAGCTCGTAGTACCACACGAAGCTGTCAAGGAAAGTTAATGCGTAATTAATCTTATTTAAATTAATTAGGGAACAGAACTTCCATTTTGATGTTTTTCACATTTTTCACATTTCAAAATGTTTTGTAAAATACGTTGATACTACAAAAAATATCATCTTATGCATATATATCTTATAAATTTAGAAAAAAATGTAATGAAAGTTGGAGTAGAGGAAATTATGGGCTTTAAAGGAATTGACCTGTATTCTGTATACGCACTTAACAATAGTTAAGGATAACATTTGCAAGAACAAAATTTACAGGGTATGCCAAATGACATTTTATGTAAACTTGTTTGGATCATAGAACACCTGTTTCTATGCTTTATATTTTAAAGGACTTCAGTGAAAATAGTACATCAGTTGCTTTTCTATAAGCCAATAAGATTCTTAGCTGCAGTTTAAAATGAGAGGAATCTTACATTTCTGCAATTATTATAGCCTGACTTACTTACTCCAGAAAACAGGCTGCTTTATTGTATTCACTTTATATCTATGACCCTTGGTATACTATGAGCTTAAGACCTGTGTTATGCTGTATTCATAATAACATCCTACCAAACTAATACATTAGAGTGGGAACAGGCTCATACGTAAGTGGCATCAGTATCCTACAGGCTAAATAGATTTGCTCTGAAAGAAGCTTAAGGAGCAACTGAGTACTAAAAGAAAGAATATGCTTGCCACTCACTCTCTATATAAACCAATAGAGGCACCGTCAATTATTTCCTTGGCTTGTTTCTTCAACAGCAGTTTCTCCAACAGCAGTTTCTCAGCAAAAAGCCACGTGAAGCAACGGCAGACCTGTGGAATATGAGCAAATACTTGCTTTCTCTGTTTTATTTCCTGGTGGGTTTTTGTCTCAGATTTATGGCAAATGATTTTTCTCAGTCTGAACTGTATAAGGATTTATTTTGATCAGCAGTAGCATTGTGCTGTGATTTAATGCTGAGTTTACTGTATTTTTTTGTTCTTCCTAGGGTGATACCAATGGTCATTCAGTTCTCTATTCTGATTATGCTGCACTCCGCTCTTGTGTTAATCACTACGGCAGAGGATTACAAATGTTTACCTTTAATGCTCCGGAAAACTTGCTGCTGGATTAATGAGACCTACCTGGCCAGGAATGTCATTATATTTGCATCAATTCTGATTAATTTTCTTGGAGCCATCATCAATATTGTAAGCTTATAGGGAACCAGGTGATATTATACAAGAAAAAAAATATTATTAAATTATTAATCTTGCTACAGGACTTGCTAACTAATATGTTTATAAGCCAGTTATAATTTAAATATAAAAAAAAAAAGGCGCTGTATGACACCTTCAGGAAATTAAATCTGTTGCTTAAACTATGTATTTCTGAAATATCTAATTATTTTTCCCTTGTGAGTATCATCTATCTTTAAAACCCTTTTGCTACTTTCTGTTCAATATATTTACCTGTTGAGGACCATTTGTAATTTTCGAACATATGCTTCTTTAAAGACTGTCAATACAAGAAATGCTTACAGATATTAAATTCTTCATCTCACAATTCTCCATCTCACAATTCTCCCATTAATTAGATTACAAAAAATATGAAAAGTGACAACAAACCCAGAAAATACCTTAAAAGAAAGGATGGAGTTGGTCAATCTGTGCCAGTAGCCACAGCATGTAAAAAAGAAGTTAAAAGGCATAAATTCTAAACATGTCTTGCTCATTTAGTGGCTTGAAAACCCCCTTCGGCCTGAATTCACCTTAGCTGAAGTAGCAAACCATGGGTATAGTCACTCTTAGCTTTCTTTATAGTCAATGCATAAAAACGGGAATCCCCACAGATTTCTTTCGTTTATACTGGTCCCAGTAAAAAGATTTTTCTCTCTCCAGTGCCCACTGAGGGCTCCTAATTTCCACATCTGCACTAAGTGACAAATCTAAAGCAAAGTTTATCAGTGTATCTGTGAGGAAATGTGTGTACTAAGCTTTACGCAGCAGCTGTGGTAATTGAAGACAGTGGGCCTGCGTACACATGGTAAAAGGATAGGGTCTTGTATGAAAATGGAATAGATCCCTGATTATCCTGATGCCTTCAGAAATGTGAGATGGCAGCTTTGCATGAATTAGGCAGATTATCATGTCAGACAGCCTGGCAGGTGCTGAAGGCTTAGGAAAAAAGGTAAATATCTCACTGATTAAAATTAATATTTTCATCACTTTCCTCTTGTAGGGCAGTTTTTGCCTACAGGTGTAGCAGTGCTTTTTCATCTAAACTTTATAGTTTGTTTTCTTCTAGTCAAGATCAGTAAAGTATTTATTGACAGTAAAAACAATAGCAACTATAACAACACAGTAGCACCAACAATTATCCTGTAATAATTAACAGTATTTATGATTATATCATTGGAGCAAATATACTAAAGTCTGATACCTCAAGAGTTTGCTTCATCTTTTGCTAACAGATACAAGATCATATTATATTATATTATACTGCTGTTATTCTTCCATGACTGAATTCAGGTTGCCAGTATCCAAGGACTCAAGCTCTGCCTGGGTTTTTTAGTGATACTACACAATCACTGGTAGGAGAGCTAGTGAGAGAAAGAAGAGTGTAGCCACTGATCACGATCCTTACAGAGAAAATATAAATACAGTAAATGACAGGAAAATCAGTAGGGCTAAAAACATCCTGAAGACAAGGGCAGTGGTCCATTATGGTACAGATCATTAAGACGTGTTGTAGAATTTAGAAGTTCTTAAATCATGATTGACAAATATCTGTCAAGAAATATTTGGGTAGAATTAAGCATGATCTTGAAACAGCATGATCTCTAATGGGCTATCCATACCCAATTTCCTATGGATACGATGACAGTAAGATTTTCCTCTGACTTTGTGGTGGATTATTTTTAAGACTGTCCACTGCAGTGTGGTAGGATGGCTAATTCTAAAACAGTCAAAAGAAACAGAATTCCTTTAATTGTCATGCCACTGGGCTTCTATAAAGCAGTAAACAATTATATTTAATATCATAAATTCAGAATGGCAATTACTTGAGTCACCAAGGCCTGACCCCTACATTAAACCACAACATTCATAAAACCTCATTATTCCATATGTCAAAATTCTGCCACAATAATAGTTACTCAGGAGGGACCGGCATGCATTTAAGAACAGGTAATGTAACTCAGTCTTGCAGTGTCCACTGAGTTTAAATACACCCAGTTGGAGGGGACAAAGATGCTTTCTAACAAGAGCTATAAGGCTTCAGTTTCACCAAGGGGGCAAATTAGTCTTTTTAAAAGACATGCAGAGTGGTTTTCATGGCATTCTGCCCTGCAGAGAGGTGCTGTACAACTCATAAGCTTTCAGAAGGTACTAATAATTATCTGTTCTCACAGAGGACTGCACAGACAACCTAGCTCAGGTTGCTGCATTGCAGAGATGACTGAATTGCTGAAAGAACAAACAAGAGAGTTCCAAGTTCAAAATTCATTAGAATCTAATTATAAGAAATAGGGCCTAATTAAACAAACTCAACTCTGTTGGAAAGAAAGGCAGGAGAACTAGCTTGTGCATACCAGGCTGATGAAATGACCTAGTGTAAGCATCCAGATTGGATTAATATATGTAACATGAGATTCCATCTGCTTTAATTGCTAAAACAAGAAACCGCTAAAGATTTTTTTTCCTGTGTTCTAATACCATGATGTATTGCAACATAACACTGCTGTTTTGTTTAATATACTTGGTTTGAAATGCCATTAAAATGAATGCAGGTCATATCAGCAAGAGCAGTATTATATTCTCAAAACCATTGTTTTATGAATGGATTTTCATTCTGTTCCATTCTAGGCATCACAACTGCAGTTCTGGGATCACATTATGTTTTCACACAAGCCATAATGCATGATATCATGTCATTTTGTTCCACATCTAGAAGGATAAAATTGTCCCTTCCGACGTAGCATAAAAAAATGCTTGCAAACAAGTGCACACATGAAATATGATTTTATGCTTCCCATTCAATAATTTTCTCAATATTTTGTAAAAAAGTATAAGCATTTTGAGAGGGTAATTCTTAAAAAGTCAAACATCACTCTTCTGAAATTCCCAGAGGAGCTCATCTTTCCTCTGGCAACAAGAGAGCATATGAAAGCTAACCAGATACTGAATGTCTACATCATTTATAGCTCCTCCCTTTCCATTTCACCTCCACAGTATGTCATCTTACTGTCAACTCAGTCCTTGGTGCCAGCTAGGGAGCCTGGCATTGAGAGCAGAAGTCCAGCCAGTTCTATCCCTGAACCCAGCCAGTAGCCACACGAACACTTCGTCACCGGTGCACAATGTAGCCCTGATTTATTTATTGTTTTCCTTTCTTCACAGCTATGGTGTGATTTTGACAAACCAGTAGCCCTGAAGAACCAGACGTTCAATTCATCTGCGTCTTCCACAGACATCTGTTCCTATCCTGAGGTATTTCCGAGGGTACTTTTGAATCTGAGGCACAAATCCACAAGGATTAGATGGCAACCACTGCATGGAATCAATGACCTGTGTACTGGTAGTGGAGTCAGGTGCCTCAACAGCACTGTGAAGCTGAGTCTTTGCATTTATCCATATGCTGATCAAAAAAGCAGAGGCTGGTTACAGAAGGAATTGATCTTACAGTCTAATGGGGTTTAATAGTCTAATGAAGTTTTAACCTTTGTACTTCATACAAAACCTTTAGGCTGGAAACACATCCAGCAATGAGTTGATGAGCTTAGTGCAATAAAACACACTACTTAATTCATATGAAGCTAATGGAGACTAATACTTACAAAGCAAAACCATCAGTCATTCTGCTTTAGTTATTTTAAATTTGCATTTGGAGCAAAGGATATCCTCTCTATGATGAGTAAGCAGGCAATAAAATCAATGGGTTGATAATGTGTGTAGATAAATCACAGAATCATAGAACGGTTTGGGTTAGAAGGAACCTTCAGATTATCTAATTCCAATCCCCCCTGCCATGGACAGGGAAATAAATGCAATATGTTGCTTAGAAGGTCATATGGCAGTGTCATAATGCCTCCAGCAGTATGCTGCAAATTACAGGGATGCAGACTTTCCTACGGAAGTATTGCACTAAAGTAAATCTGTACTCAGAAAAATGAATGCAATCTCTCCTAAAGCTGTGTGATAGGAGTTAATTTAAACTACATTTGGACTGTGGGTGTTGATGCTGCTATTTTAAATCTGAACAGCTCATGGCCATAATTGTCTCTCTGTATCCAGTATCAATTGCATGGATTGCATTTGACAGATGACTAATCATTGAGAAAAACAAGACAATGAAGAGATTAGAAAATGAGATTTGAATAAAACTTCCAGGCATCAAATTTTAAGAGAATAATTTAACTAAGTAGACATGCAATATTGAAAATAATGTATAAAAATCACAATAAAACCCCACCCAAACCTGTGGCTTTATCCTCTCTTCAAGTAGCATGGGAAAAGGATTAAAGATGGAATATTATTCTTCCATCCTGATTAATGTGGATCTTGTAGAAGTTTAGAAGGAATATAAATTATTGTCTCTCAGTTGGCTTTTTATTGAAAAACTACCACATGCAGCATCTCTTGCTTTCTTTTTTAATGACCTGAACTCCCTTTCCCTTCTATTACAATGAGAATACCATAAAAGCACTTAGAAGGATTTCTACTGACATGGAGGTGCCCTGCAAAATAAAGAATTTGTAATTTCACATTCTGTTTTAGCAAAACCCCTACTTTCAAAGTTCCCTATAACCAGAGAAGATGTAGCTGAGCACTGAAATTCAAAGCAATTTTTTTTATACTTTTGGGGTTTTTATCATTTATGTAGACAATTGTGGAGTCCATATGTAATCACTGATCATCAAAAGTAACCAGTGCTGTTTTCTATTCAGTATTTTGTCTTCACTGGTGTGCTGGCAATGGTGACTTGCGCAGTCTTTCTTCGTCTCAACTCTGTTCTGAAGCTGGCAGTACTTCTCATCATGATTGCGATCTATTCTCTGCTGACTGAGACAATTTATGCTTCCCTTTTCCTGCAATATGACAACTTTAACCACAATGGAGAGTAAGTGTTCACAGTCCCCTTTAGAAGCTGTTTATTAATGAGGTAATGGGTACTGAGTAGGATTTGTCTTTTATGTCTCATATAGTTTATCCATGTTGCTAAAATATATATTACAATGCATATACATTGGTTGCGTCTGTTTGTGAAAATTCCAGAGATACTGACTGAAATTCTCACCTCAGTTTAAGAAAACAGGAGTGAACAATTTAGTTTCAGGGGCAGGTTTTTAATCTAATAAAAGCCAAACTATAACATGTACTTACAAAATATGTAAGGGATACAGGGATAATCCTATTGTAGGAATGCATTTGAAGAACAGACTCCTCACAGTATCACACAGTATCAGAGTATGCTGGAGATTGGAAGGGACATCAAAAGATCATCTAGTCCAATCCCTCTGCCGGAGCAGGAACACCTAGATGAGAGGCTTCCTTCCCAGCAAGAGGAGTTGAAGAGGAGGACAGAAGAACCACAGTAATTTGCAGAGTCAGAGACGCATTAAGTGTTGCAATAACTTAATCTAGAGCAGCAGTGATTTAGGTCATTCAGAAAAACACTTCAGTCTTTGATAATTGACCAATTTGGTATGGCAGTGGCTTGTGCTTGTCAGCACATTCCAGATGAAGATCCCCAGCATAACAGAAAAGCATGGATTTGCAATACAATTAGCTCTCACAACAGCCACATCTTTATACATATTGAGGATGTGCAAATATATCTTTCCTTGATAGCTTCCTACAGTAGCTAGGTACTAAAGATTTGGGGTGCAATTATTTTTTCTAATACCAGTTGTTCTCCTACAGAGTAATGATATGACATACAGCATATTCACAGCAGATCCCAGCAAACATGACCAATGGCAGTAAGCAATACCTTGGCTAAGTAACTTGAAGTAAAAATCATGTTCATTGTCTTTAATTATTGTCACTAATCAAGCATAGTAAAGAAAGATTCTCCCTTGTTTGAAAATCTTTGAGAATTCAGAGTAGTTTCTATTCCCTGTATCAGTAAAATTCTCCAGTGACTCTTATCACAGGAATAGAATAGCCAACAACCTAGGGGATAGGGAACTTAACTGAAATACTCCACACTCAGGACAAGGATCTGAACTTCAGTTCTGACATTAGGGAACAAGAGGTTCAAAGCTGTGTGCCAAGAAACTTACCTTTTTTGTTAGCTATACCAATTAGTTGAATAAAAGGTTTTGCAACTCTCTCCGAAACTCAGCTCACACATTTGTGGCTATAGCTACGTCACACAATACACAAAAACAGATGAGTTCATAAGACCTTTGAGGCTGTTGCATTTAGCCAGTGTACAAGGGCTTCTTCTGGAATAAAATCTTTGGGAGGTTTTATTTCAGACTACTTCAGATTGTGAGACATTTGAATTCCAAATTATTTTAGATGACAAAGATGTTTTCTGCTGTCTTTTGCTCTATACTGTTGACTCATCCCATAGTGGCTCATTTCTTTACAGTAAATTCTTTGTTAAGCCCACAAACTCAGTTGAGTTAGCTCTCTCACAATAGCTTCCTTTTGGTTTAGTCTCCATCAAGCTGTGCTCTTTCTCTCTCTAATATCTCAGTCACAGGACTCCTGCTCTGACAAATATCACCTGATCTTTTCCTCAAAATTACTATGGAAAATGGATTTTATTTATTTTTGAATATCAAGGTAGACAGGAGAGTGTCAGAAAGTCTCTTCCAACTTTTGCTCCTTTTTTACTCCTTTATTATATTTTCTTTTTCACAGCTTTAAGTACTTCTGAATCATTCATCAAAATTATGATAATCTTTCAACAAAATAATTTCCAAGCATCCGTGTTCGATTCATCTCCAAATTTAGTGCTTTCTCCCTTTTTTTTAACTATGAGATTGGCCCTATCAGTTCCCCAACCTCTTAATTAATGTCTTTTCCTCTGAGAAACATGTCTTTTTAAAACCCCATGATATTACAGAGATATTCACTTTCTTCAGTTTTTTCATCTTTCCACATAACTGTAATTTTTCCTCGTATTTGGAACCTCCTTTAACTGCGCTGGACACTTTTCACCTTATTTTGTCACATTTTCTTCATGCTCCACACACAACGTCTCAGCAATTTCACACAGCAGATTTTGTGCAGCCAGTACCTTCTTGGCTCGTCTTTGCTTCCCTACCGTGTGCAGGAGTTTCCTTTACTTTCCCTGTAGTAGGCAGGCATTTCTTCTCTGTGCTCCTCCTTGCAGCTCAGTAAAACCAGTCCTAATTACTATTTGCCATTTGTTTGGTTCCCGTTTAATCCACACTTCTTCCCTTAACTCACCTGTCCTCTAAACTTTTCTCACAATATGGTGATATTTAACTTTCAGCATCTGTCTTGGCATTCATCTTTCATCTCCAGGCCAATTCACTGGGCTTTTACTTTCACAATCTGGAAGTTTCCCTCTCCCAGCTCTGGCCTCAACCTTTCCCCATCCAGATCCCACTCCCTGTACTCTGCAGAGGCTGTGGTGTTCATGGTTGTTTACCAGGCTCCCAGAAGAGACTGACTGACACACAGCTTAACTATCATATTTGAAAGAGTAAGGTCATAACCATCTGTGTACCTACAGTAAGCTACAGTTGAGTTATTTAATACATTTGTTTCCAAACAGTGAGGACACCAATTACACTCCTTTTCTCTTGAACTAATTCTTGCTAATTAAATTCCCAAATGAAGGGGATTTTTTAAAGAGCAATGAAAAGCACCAGGATGCATCATGAAATGAAACTTCTGAATAATTGCAATACTGAAAAATCAATAACTGTCATTTACTTTGGATTTTTTTTCCAGCACAGACTTCCTGGGTACAAAGGAGGCATCTTTACTACTGATGGCAATGTTCCTGTTAGCCGTATTTTATCATGGTCAACAGGTAATGCAAACATTTGCTTTAACCATTCCCTATATCACTTGCAATTACAGGATGTGACAATAATTACTTTCAAAATACCAGCTGCCTTTTTATCCTCTTGAGCGTATGACCTTTAACAATTTAATAAACCCTATGCAGAATCTGATTAAAAAAAACCCACTTCTAATGCTGCCTAGCGTTCTTAAAAAACATGTGCAACGTGCTATTCTGCAATATACAAGTTATATTGAAATTCCTAATAGAAATTGAAGGAACAAACAGGACTTCATTTATCATGGCATCTTATTGCTTCAGTGCATTTGAGAAGGCATAAAATCGAGATGAAGAAAGGGAAGAACAAACAGAAAATAATAAAACTCCCATGCAACAGCTTAGAGTGTTCATAAGGGAAAAACAACAGATTTGAGGTAATGAGAAAAATTTGCAGTTAAGCACCATCACTAAATTCTTCAGGTCATAGATCACTTGCAAAAATCCTCTCACATGGACCTAGATGACAACCAGGATTTAGGGGCTTCAGAGCTTTATGACTGATACCCCAAATTTGTGATAAGCCATATAATATTACCAATGATTCTTAACGTACCAAAGATACAAAACTACAGGCTTGGGGATCATCTTAAGTGAGACCAAGTAGTAAGAAAGAAAACTAAAAGAGTTTAAGTAGAGCAAGAATTAGGCAGAATCCAGGCAATGCTCTTCGGTATCACAATTCTGAGTGCAAATATCTGTCTCTACAAAAGCCCAATCCGGGGTGTTTAAATGGATTTTCCAGCCCAGGGACCTGTTTTCGATCCTATTAATCTTCCTTCCATAAAAAGGATGGCTGCACTCAACTGCCTTTGGAAATGGTCCCTGAGATGCGCTAACTCCTGCATGTCCTCCCAGGTAATTCATAGGCCCACTTGGTCAATTTAGCAATATCCAATGGCAGTGCCCAGGACCATTTTCTTGTATTGTTTAATTTCTTATTATAGATTTAACCTAAAGGTCTCTGTATAAATGCCAACATATATAAAAATTCCATCCAGAGCACATTAAAAAAAAAAATCTCATCACTAATCTGAATTGATGGGAAGCACAGTTAACTCCAATCAATCTGCCCTCTGGCACAGCTTTACTTTTCGCAAACTGCAGAAGTGTTCTGAAGTAGAATAGCTTAAAAGTTGCCTCATTCTAGGTGGATTCACAAAAAAGATTACTTTAGTAAGATTATATTCATGGACCTTTAATTTCTGAACAGCTAACTACTGTTCCTTATCCATTGTAATTTAATCCCCAGTTTTGCACCCAGGATTCTAAGTCAGATTCAAGAAAAACTTGTCTAATCACATTCGGCTTTTTCTTAAAATCTTATTCATGCTTCAGCCAATAAATTTTGAAGGTCTTTTATGATAAAACCTTAATTAAAAGTGGTTTTGTCAATGTTATATGACATCAGACTAAATAGACTAATTCCCTATTAGAAAATAAATTTCATCTAGAAGCACATTTTAGTGTAGTGAAGAAAGGATATTTTCTTGTTTTATCCAGAGTTAAACTATTTTCAGTGGTTGAAGGTGTCCTTTGGGATGTAAATCCTCTTTTCTCATTCTCTAAGGAAGAATATGCTATCCATCAAATGCTGATCCTTGCCTCATGTTTTCCTTGCCTGTGATAATTGTCTGCAGAGTGCTGGGGTTGTACAGCATTTAGAGAACATAGGTACTACTAGGCTTTTTGTGTAATGTATCTTCTTTGTTTTCTTCACTCTATACTGGAATTAGGAGTGTTTCATACAGCTATGTATCAGAGAAAGAAAACCTGGACATTTCAAGATTTATGTTGCAGACAGTCATAGAATGAATCATAGAATAGTTATGGTTGGAAAGTTATTTTTATTGGCACCACCATTCCCAGGAACATTTCATTACAATATAAAAAAATAAACCCAAAACTCAACACAACTCAACTCAATTTAGGAGTTTTAACAAATACCAGAACTCAGCAAAGCATCTTCTTGAAATGTTCTATCTTCAAACCTCATATGTAGCACACCTTTTTATCTCTGAACTGAAAGAGTGATCGCCATTGTCCACTAGTGATGCAAGAAAAATATTTCATGTTACAATGCTATTTTAAATAACCAAAATGATGTTATCTAAAATGTGAAGATTAGCTGCTGCTATTCTGAGCTAAGCCTAGAGATGTGAAATTTTCCTATACAGCTACGAAAAATTGTACTGGTTTTTTTTTCAAAGCTCTTATTGTAGTATTGTTGAATATTGGAAGAATCAAAGAACTCAGAATCCACCAGCAACTCCTGCTCCAAGCCAATCTCTAAAATACCTTTAGAACTTCTTGCAAAATCATAGTCAATGTTGCCTGTTCTCAATCAGACAAAAGTCAGTTATGATCTGGTATGGGCTCTGTCTTCCAGGACAAAAAGAAAGGGAAAGAAAACTGAAAAGACCATCTTAAAAATATTTTAAGATACCTTTTCCTGACAGTTTTTATGGTGCAGTTAATTTAGGGAATTAGTAGTCACAAGATGGAAGACCAGAATATGAGAATTAAAAAGAGATTAATTGTTTATAAACATAGCAATAGCATCTAGACAGCAAGTAAACCACTACTAAATAGCATACAAGCTTTGGAAGTCTATATAAAGCCAAGACCACTTTTGTATTTCGGGAAGAAAAGCTCCCTGGCGTACAGTCAACCTATAAGTCCTTTTGCAAGGTGCTTTGCATTTTCTTCTAATCAGTTTGCTATTGGTCACTGCTGGTGACGAAAACTGTGAACAGGATGAGTCACTAAACAATCCCTTTTTAGTCACTCTCACCCACTGCAGGCTTGCCCTTTGTCTCAGTTTGGCATGTGAATTATATCCCAACCACTTACTTAATCCCAGCACTTTTTGGCAAACCATTTGAGGTCTCTCCCAACTGTAAAATCCGTCTATTTGCTGATATAATATGTTGATCTGCTGGGTGTTTGATAATTATCTCTAGTTAGAACATCTGACTTCACAAATATATTTTCTCTTTCAGTTTACTGCACGCAGATATACCTCCATCATTTTCAATAAGGCTGTAGCTTAACAAGTCACCAGTTGAAATCTGCTTAAAAGTGTCCTTCAGTTTAATACACCCAAAAATTCTGGCTGTGCTGGTCTTTTCCATGTGCTGACACACGTGCCTCTCAAGCAAGCAACATGATGTTTGAACATATTCCTTGCTTCAGCTAGCAGACAGTTGTCATTTATGTATATATGAATATGCGTTTGTATATGTATATAAATACACAATACTTATATATGTGCATATAGAAGCTGTGCAGGAATCTTCCTTTTGTTCTGTACATATACGACACTGAAAACCATTTAACTTTGGTTTGTATCTGAGGGTGTCAGGCACTGCCACTGTGCACATACTAAACTGTGGTTGCAGACTGAATTCACAATACATCAGGGACAGAGTGTTCAAGAGGGTATCAAAAAGCATGTCTTTCACCAGCTTTTTAAAGACTTAAATTACAAATATCTGTATGTCCCAACAGTAGAAATACTTCATTTTAATGCCACAGATTTGAAAGTCCTCTTTGGGTGTGCATTGGGCTCTTATATATAATTTTGCTGAAACATGCTCATCCTTGAGAAATAAGCTACCTGTCTCTGCAAAGTGTTTAGGGTGACCCTTGTGCTCTCATTAAACACATTTCATTTAAAAACACGTATGAAAATGAGAACATATTTATTTCATACCAATACCAGTATCTTCCAATACCTTATCTCCTGTCTGACTCCACTATCTAACTGATATAGAGCTGTTTAAAAGGAAAATATTTTTGTGACATTTTCTAGCCACTGACCATAGCAATAATATGACAAATATTATTTTGCTCAAGGTTTCTCTGAGATATTCACCATACACAAGGCAAAGAAATAACCTCTTTTTCTGACATTGAATGTGGTTATATGGCAGGAGTAGCCTGCCAGCATGACAATACGATCTCTACTCTTATCTAGTCAGGTTTAATTTTTGCCTTTTTTTTCTTTCTGGGACTACAGCTTGAATACACAGCAAGGCTGGATTTTCTGTGGCGTGTACAAGCAAAAGAAGAAATCAATGAAATGAAGGAGTTAAGGGAGCACAATGAAAATATGCTACGGAATATTTTACCCAGTCATGTTGCCCGTCACTTCCTGGAGAAGGATCGGGATAATGAAGTATGTATCAGCTTTATTTCTGATACTTTTGTCTGATTAGTAAAAGAAAAGCAGATCTGTTAGGAACTGGTTAGAACTTAGTTCTTGATAGGATTCATTACACAATTCATTATATTATATTTGATCAACATTAAAAAGACAGTCATGTTTTAAAGTGAAATGTTCTGCCCTTCTAGGACCACATATGAAGTGGTATTCCCAGGTTCAGACTCATCAGTAGGAGGCATATGGACCTACTAACGCAAGTCTAGTGGAGGGCCACCACAACTGGGAATGAGGACACGTAGCACAATGAGAGACTGTGAGAGCTGGGTTCATTTAAACTTAAGAGGAAAAGGCCGAAGGAGGATTTCGCTACTGTCTTCAACTACCTAATGAGTATTTATAGAGGTGACAGCAAAACTCTTCGCCAGTGTGCAGGTGGAAGGACAAGAGGCAATGACACAAGTTGCAGGAAGAAAAATCTCAGTTGGATACAAGGGAAAAAAAAAATCCCCAGAAAAGTGGTCATTATAGAGGGACTCTGAGAGGTTGCGAAATCTCCAGTCTTGAACAAGGCTATGAGACACCTGACCTGCTTTGAGTGGGAACTGTATTAGATGACTTTCATGTTGCTTCCAACCTATGAGTCTATGAAAATCCAGTATTTCTAAAAAAGATATGTGAAATTAACATAATGCCTGTGAAACCTTAACATAGCCCAGTGCTGTAGAAGTATTATTGCAGCCCTGCCAGTTATTATGGAAGAAATCTGTGCAACAGTTTGCAACAGACCTGAGCCTCTCTCATCTTCACACCCAAGAGAACATTTTCACCATTTCAAATTGTCTCTGAATTGTCTCTTTGGGGCAGTTAACAAAATGCCCATTTCAGAAACTTAGTTTGTGACTATATTCTGAAAGAATATTTGTAGTACACAAAAAAAATCTTGATAAGGGAATCTCTGGATATTCCAAAGACAGAGTTTGAAGAAAGGTTGCTGAAGGAATAAACAAAAGTTCAGAATTTGTTTCTGAAACCAGCAGTAAGTCACTTACTCGTTATCTGAAATAAGGCAAATACATATTGTAGTATCATCTTTGAATAAAGGTTTTTGTATGGTGAAACTGGGATTTTCTCATGTAATTTTGGAATAATCTTTTATAATGAAGAGATTACAGATGTTGCAAGATTCAGACTGCCAGACGTATCTATTCATTGTGCAGCAAAAAGGAAGTAAGACTACCCTCTTCTGATTATACCTTTTGGAAATAGATGTAGCCAGAAGAATTAGACTGTGTAATGAGGGATCACTGTGTTCTGAATATATGATTTCAAATATCACCTAGGGAAGGGCAAAATAGTAAGAAGCTACAAGAAAAGGCACTTTAGAAATCTGCCTCTTGAAGAATCTTACATTCTGTGGGTATTAAACACCACTCTGTACGTAAGAAAATATCTGTGTGAAAGCAACCAGGTTAAAAGGCATCACTGCAAATGGAGCAGACCCCGATACCAACCATGAGTGTGTGCTGGCATATCTGCATTATGGATTTTCAGGGAATAAGTGTCCTTTCTTACACATTCATTCACATACAGTCACATGTATGATAATCTTCAGAAGCAAACAGATGCCCCATGGATCAGTGCTGATGCTTCAATAATTTGCCACTGAATTCAATTCCACCACCCCTGCTTTTTGTAAGGCAATTTCCAGAGTTACTTGGGGATGATTTATGCATGAGCTGGCTGGCTGTAACATCTACCAGATTTCAGTACAATCAATCCTGCAGTTCATGTCTGGCAATTAAGTTAATTTCTCTGCTCTCAAAAAATGAATTCCCAAATGTGTACTGTAAGCTTTTTCTCATGGATGCATTATTTCTGTCTCGAGGCTTCTTACCAAAAATAGAAAAAAAGAGCAGCTGAAGGCTCAGCCAGTTGTTTTCTATCTTCATGATCTGGTCAAAGAGTATGGCTGAGTATATATATGCTTCTCTTAGAACATATTGTTGAGTTTTCCAGAAACATCCATGAACTACTGTGTGTATTTATTTCTGTACCTACAAAAGGGAATGAGTGTCCTTAGTGTATAGCTTCCATGAACCCATAGATATTCTTCAATGAAAGGAAGTGTAAAGGCAGGAAGGGAATCGATCATGGTTTTTTTCTGAAGCTTTGAGGTACCTTTGGAAACTAGCAGAATTCTCCCACTTTTGCTGTAGGATGATTTGTAAAAGAATTGACAGAAGTAGCAGCATTTGCAGCATAGAAAAGTACAGGGCAGGTGTTCAGGATGCTTCTCTAGGGAGAATCCAGATGAAAGAGGGAGTCTGAGGTGTTCACATCAGGTGATATATGACATCCACCAGTAAGCCCTTTTATCATAAGACCAAAGCACTAAAATTTCTGAAAGCACACGAAAAAGAGCATTGAGAAACAGCTGTTCCAGGTCAGAATGTCATAAGAGAAGACCCAGAACAGAAATGAAAGCATCCACCATTGGGTAGAACAGCAAAAGCTGAAGCTAGAAAAATGTTAAACAAAACAGAATGCATATGGTTGTGGTATATTAGCCACTAGAAAAGCCTACTAGGAGTTGTGGGGGAGCTCTGTCCTTGGCATTTTTAAAGTTGAAGTTGATTCTGTTCCTAAAAATGTGCTTGGCTTCAGAGAAATGACCACATTCTGGTGAGGGACTCTTCATTAGGGACTGTAGCAATAGGACAAGGGGTAATGGGTTAAAACTTAAAAAAGGGAAGTTTAGATTGGATATAAGGAAGAAATTCTTTACTGTGAGGGTGGTGAAGCACTGGAATGGGTTGCCCAAGGAAGTTGTGAATGCTCCATCCTTGACGGTGTTCAAAGCCAGGCTGGACAGAGCCTTGGGTGGCATGGTTTAGTGTGAAGTGTCCCTGCCCGTGGCAGGGGGATTGGAACTAGATGATCTTAAGGTCCTTTCCAACCTTAACGATTCTATGATTCTATGATTGTCACATATATAATGACAAGAACCCATCAATAAATAAATGTCATTCAGTAACAGTGATTTATATGAATAACATAAGTGGAAGCATATCCCAGAGCATACTTCATCCTCCTGTGTCTGACCCTTATAATCTACTCTCTGTTCCCATTGTCATCCTCACTTCTGTTTTTCCCTCCTTTCAAACCCTAATAGCAGGAACCTCTTCCAGAGCCAGGCAATCAAATAGCTCCATAGTCACCTTAGGAGAATCACAGTTTACTACAGAATAAGGGCTCTCTGAAAACCTTGAATAGACGAACTTGCATAGAGCTGCAGTAGTGTGAAGTATAAATTACATACCAGAAAACATGGCCACTGAGAGGACCTTTTACAAAGAGGTCACATGAGACATTTTAACTGGTCTGATTCTTGATAATTACCAAATTTAGAAACATATTGTCAGCTGCAAACATTTACGAGACAGACTTAAACACTAATAAATAACAAACATTAGGTTCCTTTTACTTGCCTAACAGTGTTTGATTCTCTGGTATTCACACTTGCAATTGCATCCTTCATTTCTTCAAGTGATTCCCATAAAAACAAAACATGAAAGTTTCTGTTTCCTTTTTGTTGGTGTAGCAGAAAGAGCAGAGCAGACTTTCAAAGAAAGAAAGAAAGGGCAAACACTGCCTATAATCTGTGATAAAAATGTGAAAGCTGTCAGCCTCCTCCTGTTGAACTACATTAACAATATACTAATGCTTACCTCAAATATTAAGGTATCACGCATGGAAAAAATAAGAAGCCAATTACATTTTCTTCCTATATTACCTTATATAACTTCAACACTTTTTTCTTCATTGTTCTTTTAGGAATTATACTCTCAGTCCTATGATGCAGTTGGTGTGATGTTTGCTTCTATTCCTGGATTTGCTGACTTTTACTCCCAGACTGAGATGAATAACCAAGGAGTAGAATGCCTGCGTTTGCTGAATGAAATCATTGCAGACTTTGATGAGGTAATACCACCTACAAGAAAATCTGATATTGCTTAAATGATGAGCTCCCAAATTATAAATATGTCATCCTAAATCAAATTTAGTAACTATTCTGCTTCCAATAAATGTCTGATATTTGTATTCCAATTATAACTATTTAGCTTTTTTGCACTTAGTCATGTCAAACTTTGGTCTTAATGACCTAGTGAAAGAGAGACTGAAGTCAATAGTTACTTGAGTGTAAACACTTATAAATAAAAGCACACTGTTATAGTGTAACTAGAAATAGAATATGTCTTAGTTCTGAAGAAAGAAGATTGAAGATATTTGCAACAGTTCTGGAAAGTAGTGGTCTAAAAATCCAAACAGATAAAAAACTTGTTTTGGAAGACGCTGGTTGAACGCACTCAAAGAATGTAAAAGGTAAAACAGTGTCAAATATGAAGCACGCAGCTCAGAAGCAAATGCTGGGTAGAGAGTGAAAGGTGGTGACATATTAACTGAGGTGACTTGTCTGGTCGGGTATGTTGTTCAGAGGTAAATGACATAAAGCTGTTTGCTTTACTGAGGAATTCAGAGGTGAAGGGAGATTTAGGAAAGGACATCCCTTTAAGAAAGGGATCTGAGGAGGGGTAAGATAAATAGGAGAAGAAAAGTCAGATCCTCAATGTAGCTGTTGCCAGGTGAAAGCAAGGAAGACCTGGAAACTGAAGAGGAAGTCAGCAGCAAGTTACATATTTGGTACTGCATCTCTGCCAGCTAGTTAGTAAGGAAGCTTAAACAGGTGGTGTCATGTCCTGCAATGAGCTTAAGAGGAATTGAAAAAGGGGACATAACCCATAGGCTGCAGCAGTTTTCAGGAGTGTATAGCCCTATTGAGCTCCCCAAGTGATAGATGTAGAATCTGAGCCATCTCTGCTTAGCAGTGAGATTGGATCTGTTTGCCAGATTGGAATGGTCCAGAAAGAAAAGGGGAGAGGAAAGGGGGAGGTCATGCTGGTATTGTTGGTCTGTGACTCCAGTTTTGGAGGGGTTACTTAAAAAGAAAATGCAAAAAGACATCCTTTTCAGCATTCTGCTGAGCAAGGCAAGATTAGTACTGAACTGGACAACAGGGGAGAGGGCACAAAATCATTGAGAAACAGTAAAAAATCCTACCCAATAAACCATGTTCTGTTTAATTTCTGTTTATCCCAAGGAATTTTTGAATTCAGTTCTGTGTTGTGGCAGAGTATCAACTGGAAAATTGATGAATGTATTCTCAGCTTAAAATTAAGATGCAACTCAAGAAAACAGAATTTGTTCCCTCAAAAGGAGCTGGATCTCACATCCCACAAGGACTATGTAACCATGGAGCAATTGTTTTAAACAGAGAAAGGGAAAAACTCCACTTAGGTTGTGATTTGTAAAAAAAGAACATCTTTTACCACTTTGGCTCACGAATTAAAAAGCACTATCAGAACGCAAAAGATCAAGTTTCTGAAAGAAGATAAGAAGGCATACTTAGTCTTTTCATCTTTCAACATAATCTGGACCAGGATTCTGTCTAAAGATTAAGCATACAAAAAACATTTTCCAGAAAACTGAAGCGTTGGCAGAGTTCAGACCTCTCCAAGGTTTAGAATACAGCTGAATTAAGATTTGAGAGTCAGTGTCTCCTTTATTATTATTATTTATTTAGTTTTACCTCAGTCCTACTTTAAAAGATTTCTTTGGAAATCTAGCCTAGAGGTTTTCTGGTTGGTTGGTTTTCTGTGCTTTAAGAGCAATTATCTCCAAGGGCTTCAGAGAACTATACTGGAGGAGAAGATGAAAGTGGAAGGCATACGGCTGAGAAAAAGAGATTGGGGAAAAAACCCTTATTTTTCATTTTAATTATTATTCCATCCTTTGCAGCAAATATCTAAGGCCTCTCACAGGTTTTGAAGCATTTATTTTCAATTTTCTCTCCTAGTGGAAGTTATGTTATATTCATTTCATAATTGTAAAACAAAGGCACAAGGGGTTATCTAATTTCCTGCCTTTTTATTAAAAGCAAAGAGACCTATTCCCATGCCAGAAGGTAGAATCTAAATATGAACCCAGATTAGGGTGTTAACTGCACCTTCATCCTTCTTCATCCTGGGCAGTCTGCATGGGGAATATTTATAGATTAGCAGCTCATAAATACTGGACCTGGGTTAAGGTAACATACAATTGGTCACATACTAAAATTACTAGTGAGAAACTGAAGAATTCACAAGGATGCATCCCTGTGCATTTTAATAGAAAACAAAACTACTCTCCTGTGGGATGAGCTCCGTCACCTGCTAAACTGCTGCACTGCTTTCCCTGTAGGTATAAATACCTGCTTCTTAACCCTGAGATCTTGCACAGCTGTCAGCATGGTCTTGATTAATAGTTTTGGTTTTCTCTCCAGATTTGATTAAAATGATTAAGGCTCAAACTTAATGTGAAGCTTATTGCTATGAATTAATTTAAGATATTTTGTCATGCATATACATGCAGTCTTCACAACAAAATTCCTTTCCTGTTGTGGCGATTACTGAAGGTAAGGTTTTCAACAAAAGCCCTAACACAATATTACATTCAAGCCCCTAACACATGCTCTGAAATTAATAAAGGACCTAATTTGGGATCTTATTATATCTCAGACATATTTAGTTGAATAATAGATATGTTCTTGCTGCAGGTAGTAAATGAAATTACGTGATCCCCTGCTGACTGCTAACTTACTTCCAGATTGGCCATGCCATTAGTTTATTCTGTCTAAGCAATCTCAAAGGTGAAATGTTAGAGAGACAAAGTCAGTCAAACAAAAAGTAGTGAATGGTGAAATAGATCCTGCCACCAAAAACTTCATGGGGTAGGAGGCCATAGAGGACCCAAGTCGTGACTGGGTCTTTCTTAAGGAGCTGGGAGAACCTGGAGCAAAAGTTGGCCTTGGGAGTAGGTGACTGACTCTTCTCAAAGCACAGCATTACCTGGAGCTTTTGTTTGAGTTTGTTTTATTTTGTTTTCTCTGATGGCTCACAAATCTGGTTTTTACACTGGCAAAAGGATTTTTTTAATTTAATTTGACATATAGCATCATTATAGAATACAGTTATAGATAACTTCTGATTTTGTACCCAAGCACATAGATGCTGACAGGAACAGTCCATTCATCAAAACTAAATATTACCATTGCAAATCTACTTTTATACTTACCCATTTTTTATATAACTATATTCTTGAGACATACATTCTTAGAGATGTTGCACAAAAAAAATAATATTGGAACATTTTTCCTGAAGATTATGAGTCTCTAAGGAATTTTTTTAATGTAATGTTCTTTCTTGATTTTTTAATCTGTCATTTATGTATCTTAGTGATGTTACAGTTGGGATTTGTGCTTTTATAAGAGCTTTCTTGTTCATGGGCTCTTCTTTCCCCCATTTTCTTTATCCTGCAGTGATTTACATGGTGTTTATGACAACAGATTTTAATATATTATGTTGCCACAAAGAGAGGTTTCAGCAGAATGCAGGATCCTGCTTTCAGACTTTGCTGATTACTTCTCAGCTGTGTGCCATGTCCTGACACATTCTCTCTTGTACTACTTTGTGCATGTTTCATTGTATGTGTATATCCCAGGGTCTGACCTCCCTATAACCTTGGCTGTACATGAATTGTGACATCAAGCCATTAGTTGCTTTTCAGATACCAACCACATCGCAGTGTTTGAAAATATTCTTGGACTAGCTTGTCAAATTAGAAAACCTATTTAAATGCTGTAACAAACAGCAGCTGATTTAAGACTGACTTGGAATATCTTTTCCTAATATCAAAATCCGTCATCCTGTCATACTGTGAAGAAAGTAACTGGTACATAAACCATTACCTGAAGAAGGAAAGAAGCTAGCTAACAGACAAAGATAAAGCAGGAAAAAATTAGAGATTTGGAAACAACAATGAACGAGAAAAAAATATAAAACTTGAGACCCTTTCCTCTAAATTTTCTCACAGCCAATAAGTTCATTCTTTCTTAAAAAGAGTAATTTTAGATATTTATCATACATTTTAAATTACTGTGCTGTTTGCTTCCAGCAGCCATCTGGAAATTAAAATGTAGTCTGCTTTTAACCAAGACCATTTTCTCTTTGCCCCCACACCTGGTGCTCTCAGACTGCTCACAAAAGCAGAGTTACAAGAAATTATCTTCTTCTTTAAGAGATCAGTTGGAAAAGCTGCTCTTGTAGGAGGGAAATGTAGATAATGGGCTTTTCTGGCAGTTTGAAGAAAAATGAGAAGCAGGTCAAGTTTTTGGACTTTCCTGACTTGGAAGGGAGCTATTAACCATATGGCTTTGTATTCCCTGCTCACAATGCTATGCAGCCTCCCATTAGGGACAGATGGTGAGATATCTGTACACGAACAGTGAAGGTTCCAAGACCCTGACGCTCCCACTGACGTACACTGTGGTTAGTTCAATGGCCTGGGATATTTCATGTTATGCCTTTGGTATGTTTCTTCCTTTGAGTGAAACAATCCTTTTAGGTTTTAATTGACAGGAAATTCAAACCCGCACAATAGGAAGAGGGAAGCATGACAGTGTATAAAAAAGGAGGAAATGCTTCATTAAATTTTTGCCTTACCACAGCAAGATCTTTTTTTTTCATTCAAATCCCAACTAAGTTGAACCTTTAGAACTGAGAGTTTGAAATTCTTCTCTATGAACTTCTTTTTTCTCTCAGGACTGCCTAACCATATTGGTACCTAAATTTATGAGATACCATAATGTTTATCATGAAGCATTTGGGTATGAACGACAGCAAACACTTTTTTAAAGCCTGTGATGAGACGATATGTACCCATACCCCACATAAAGCTCGGCTATCATTCACTGATTCATAAACTAAACTCTGCTTAGGTCTTTCAAGGACTGTAGGGCTCTGGCTTCTATTTCATGGAAAGCCCTAAGATTAACTGAATACAGACTTGAAATAGGGTCCAAACTGTCACTCCCACTCCAGTCGTTGCTTTAGTCACTAGACTAAATTTATTCTTCCTCTTGCAGATTCTCAAGCTGACAAGTCCTTTATGCCTATTTAACACCTATAGTTATTCCAAATAGATACTGGGTTTTACCACTTCCCATTGGCTCCCTATATTTCTTGTAGAAGGGGAAAATACATAACAAAAGTGCAGACTGAAAGACCCAACTGACATACCACTGTTAGGTCTGACAGTAAGTATAGGAAAGCATGTGATACAGGAGGACTTGATCTCTCATAGAAATTCTTTGCAGGCATTTACCTTCATCCATGGACTGTGAAAGATGGTTAAAATGGTTGGTTTAAGTGGACTGAATTCCCTTTAACACTGGTCTTGTCATCTGAATTGTTACTGCACTTAATTTGCAAACTGAGTTCCTCCCAATATGATTTAAAAAAACTCTTAAGTGATCCAGTCCTCTTATATTCATACATGCACACACAAAAAGTCTTTCTTCACTAATTTTCAATGGTTATAGGACTCATCTGCATTTTGGTTAGGCTGGAATATGCATGTCTTATATTATCCATTATATAATTTATCAAACAGCTTTACAGAGCACAGCAGAACTTAGTTTGAATGCTCTGTGTGGGTAGATGATTTGCAAAGAGCCCCAGCTCAGTGTGCCCCAGAACCCAGAATGAACTCTGCATCATGACCAACTGGAAGATACCATGAGTGTAATGATTCATTTCAATATCTGTAGAAGCATTTTGAATTAAGAATTACAGAAGTAAAACTGTTTCTTTACATATGTATTAGTTACTAGGTGAAGAAAGATTTCAAGATATTGAAAAAATTAAAACGATTGGCAGCACATACATGGCCGTGTCAGGATTATCACCCGAAAAACAGGTAAGAGAATGGTTTTCTTTAAGAAGCAGAGCTCTGTTGTGTCTGACCATTTATATTAGAGAATATTAGTGTTATCTTTATGATGTTCACAGAGTTGTGTTTGTTAAAATAAAATAGGCATTTGGGGCTTCTGGCAGACAACAGTTGCACTTCTTGATGAATTGAAATGCCATCTTATGTTCAGGAACAAGAAACATATGGATTCTTTCCTCCAATTTAGGTTTATAAAAGAGAAAAAAAAATTTCATTTCAATCACACTGATGTGAATCTAGAGCAGGTCTTTGGACATACTCTGAGGTTACCACTGTAACAGACTGGAATCTGGCTAATAGCTTCCACAAATCTATGAAGATAGAGGATCTATTAACTGACAGCATACATGCACAAGGTTAAGATTGAATTTATACATTTTTGTGATTATGTAGCTGTATATCTACAGACAGATGTATCTACTAGAAATCATAAAGAAAGCAGACCCATTAATTTCACTGAAGAACATCACGAAGCCAGATGCCTGCACGCCACCCTCACTCGCAGGGGTACGAACCAAGTCGAGGGTAAAATCAGCCACAGAGGACACATGCACATTCAGAGCCATAAGCCTCAGATAAGTCAGAGGAGAGAAATCTATTCATAATTACACCCAAGAATATACTTGGAAACAGGTTCTCCAAAGGAATAAGACGAGGCTCTAAAATACATCCATCGAGAAGTCGGCTGCTGCTGAAATCTGCCTTGCTTGGTAACCAGTGCCTCTTCCCAAGGAAAAGCACCACAAAAAATGGTGTGCTGCCCCAGATCAATCACAGAGCGGGAATCAGATCTCCCCAAGTTGATTCCAACTGCCAGAAAAGCAGAAGTCAGATTAGCGTGAGCTTTATAAACTAGAAAATTTCCATTCTTTGTTTAGAATACATTATGAAACGTGGAGTGTAACTAGCTGAGCATCTCCCACCTACAGAGTAACAAGAGATGCTGACAGCTAGAAATCCACAAAACAAGACAAGCATGAGATTTTTGGTTATTTCAACTCAAAATGCCTCCGTGCAGAGATGAGCAAAGAAGGACTGAACATCAGGGAGGTAGCTGGTTATATCTACACATCTCCTAACCACTTCTTTTGACTCAATGTGGGTAAAAATGCAAAGGGAGAACATCTTTAATGCATTTCCAAGACTGATTAACTCATCCTTTTTCTTGAACTATAATAGCCTCATGGAATTTTTATGTATGCTTTAAATATAATAATCTTCATACGTACGTACATGTCTATCACCTTGTCGGCTTTTAAGAGGTGAGGGCTGCTGAGGGAGGTTGGCATGTTGTGAACTGAATGAAGCTGAGGACAAGGACTGAGCACAGTGTGAACAGAACAGGGTGATGATGCCAGGGAGATCATAGAATCATAAACCACTTACGGCTGGAAAGCACCTTAAGATCATCTAGTTCCACCCGCCTGCCGTGCTTATGTTCAGTACTAAACGCTGAGGTTGAGAAAAATTGCAAAGGGCTGGACTGCATTACCTAGGGTGGGACTTGCAATGCTCTGTTCCTATGGACTGAAAATTTGTTTGATGAAATAATTACCTGGCTTCAGAATAGATGAGATGAAATCATGCCACTGTTGGGCCAAAACCACAGCTGTTAACTCCACTGCCTACTCAGAGAAACAATTAAGGAGTTCTCTTTTTTCCTCTGAGAATCCTTGCCCTGTCATCTGTTCTGTTGGTGTTCTGTGAAGACCAAAACCCACTCCTGGTCGCCATTTGTATATCAGCTGCCCTGTAGGAATGGAAACGGAGGGAAAGGAGCAGGGAGTGACTTGACTGCTGTAAGCAGAGGTGATTAATGAGCTACAGAATGGCTTTTCCTCTGCCACTTAACCGGTCCCAGGTTGCCTGGGTTGCCCGATTGTTCCTGCCACTAGTCCATCACTCTGAGCACTGGAATTGAGTGTTTTTCCTGGGCAACAGTTTCAGCAAAGGGAAATTACATTTTTCACTTCTTTTTGCTTATGTGGCTTATCCCTAGTTCCCACTAGTTTTTGCCCCTTGCATCTGAGCTATCTCAATCCTCTCTATACTTCCTTTCTCAGCCTTATGTAGGTTTCATATGCCTTATTAATACCCATGATTGCCTGTCAGATTATTGACAGGAAATTACTTTCTTTTGTACAATAAGCTTCTCTGTATCCAGGTATACAAGTGTTGTAGCATAGATGGGAAGCATTACCGTTAATGATATCCTACCTCTCCTGGGTCTAGTGTGTTGAGACTCTTCTTAAAAATTCCAAGTTCAGATACTTGGTAAGGATGGGTGGGAGCTGGGCAAATGAAAAGCTTCTAAAACTTTGCTTTATAAATTACTCCACAGCAATGTGAAGACAAATGGGGGCATCTGTGTGCTTTGGCCGACTTCTCCATAGCTCTGAATGAAAGCATACAGGAGATCAACAAGCATTCATTTAACAACTTCGAACTCCGTATTGGTAAGCACAGTTCAAACATGAGAATTAAAATGGGGTTTTGACTGCAAGGATCCAACTCCATTAGTGCTCCCCAGAAGCACTGCAAGGACATGTGCAATTTAAGAGACTCCAAATATGGTATTCTCTGTTTTGCAAATTGACTTAATTCCAGGCAAATTTAGAAACAAGAAATGCTGTGTTTGCAGAATATGGGTGCTGATTTGGGGACTGTAGGAGTTCTAAGTTTTAGTGACTTGTGAATGAGTAGCATAAATAAGCTACTCTCTTTAGCAAGGCTTGCAAAGATCCCATAGATACAACATAAAAAGTGAAGCAGGCAGCCCAAACCTAACCCCAGCTTGACACGTGATTGCACAGTCTCTAATTAATCTCCCTGTCTTAGATTCTTTTTCAGTAAAGGGGTAATAGTATCTTATCCTAAAACTTGTGTATAGTACATTGGTTTTGCACAAAAACTAAATTCCAGTTCTGTCCTGTTCAGTGTCAGCAGCTCTGAATTGCTGTGGTAGGGAAGCTATTATCTGGGATGGGATATTCTGGATGGCTAGTAGAATGGGACATGAATAGATAGTCTGAATATATGGTACGTAGCAGGAGTAAATCTGATGGCTTCTCATGTTGACTGGATCAGTGGCCAAAAACAAAAAAGCCACCTGCTTGATTGTATAGCACCAACAAGGTTTCCTTCAACAAGAGCAAACCCAGAGCGATCCTTCCAGAGAGTTCTTTCCTACTCCATAAGAATCAGTTTGAAGGAGCTTTGGCAATAGTGTGTGGAATACAGGTGATGCAGAAGTACTGTGATTGCTGTGGATATCACTTTTCATGTTATCCAGCTTTTCTGGCTTCTTTTTTTGTCACTTTCTTTGTATATACACCTCTTCCTTAAGCTTAGAGATAAATGCATCTGAACCAGGCTTCATCTGCTTCTTAAGTGCAAATATGGTTTTTAGCCATTCTTGTCTAACTGGCTATCTCTTCTCATTCTTATTTTATTTGTTGTATTTGTAATAGGGATTAGCCATGGCTCTGTCGTAGCTGGAGTTATCGGTGCTAAGAAACCTCAATATGATATCTGGGGCAAAACGGTTAATTTAGCAAGTCGAATGGACAGCACAGGTGTTAGTGACAGAATACAAGTGCCTGAAGAAACGTATCTGATCCTGAAGGACCGGGGATTTGCCTTCGACTACAGAGGAGAGATTTATGTCAAAGGTATCAGTGAACAGGAAGGAAAAATCAAAACATATTTTCTTCTAGGAAGAGTTCAACCAAATCCTTTAATCTTACAACCAAGAAAACTGACTGGACAGTATTCATTAGCAGCCGTTGTATTAGGACTTGTACAGTCTCTTAACAGGCAAAAACAGAAGCAAATCCTTAATGAGAACAATAACTCTGGAATCATAAAAGGACATTATAACCGGAGGACTTTGCTTACTCCTGGTGGATCTGAGGCTGCAGCCCAGGCAGAGGGGGCTGATAAAACTGAATTGCCATAATCAGTATTTTGTTTGTGTTCTTTTTTTTGTATTTCTTTTATATATAAAAATAAATATACAAATAAAAAGGGTTTAATTTTTTTTAGAAGAAGTGTGATTATTTTCTGGTGTAATGTTTCAATGAGATTCAAATTCCTACATTTTAATAAATGGTGCCAGCATCTCTTCCCCACACCGCACTTCCGGCACACCACCACACCACCACACACACCCCCACCCCCCCCCCCCGCTGTGATTCTAACATCTAAGCTAATTGCCTGTCTCCATAAGAGCCAGGGAAAACCTAGTCAGTACAATCAAAGGATTTTAAGGTCTGCCCAAATGTATCTGTGGATAGAAGAGATGAATCTCACCTTAAACCCCTGATTCCTTTGAGTCCACTGGATGCAGGCTTTTAAAATAGCCTAAGGTGTCCTCCTCACAAGTGCGTAATTGCTCTGTGGACAGATAAAATTCATGTTGATATCTACCTGACCTCTTGTACCCAAGCCAGGAGGACCAGGCTGTACTGTAAGCACTATGTCATATCTGTCAGTCCCATTTGGAGGGCTCAAATGCAGTATATGTCTTGACCAGCACAAGACACTTATGACCAGATGACAGAATCACACCCTGAATCACAAGTCCGGAGCCTCCAGCTGAGTCCAGTGAAGGTACTAATCAAATTCTCCAGAGTCACTGTCCAAAGTTTAGCTCTTAAACCCTTCACCAGTCTGAGCTCCCATTAAAACAAGAATTGTCTAAAGCTGCAAAATGAGTACATGCTGAAGTACAAAAGCTCACCACTAACTCCTGCTCAGTTGCCTCAAGAGGAGGAGAGGCCAAATGGGGATACCCCAAAGTATTAGTGTGCCACCACAGAGACAGTCGTGCTGGGATGCTAAACTGGCACACCTAAGTGCTACAAACCCTGTGTCAAAAGGAGGATAACTTTTTGGGTGAAGGCTAATCAACTTCACCTTGAAAGTGGTAAATGTATATCACAGTGCCGTGATTCATCGTGAGCTCTAAAGTGCACAAATGAACCTCTCATCAAGTCTGTATGCTCAAATGAGCTGGGTTTATCTCAGTGAATATTTTCTTTAAAGCAAATCACAGATGGAAGCAGCAGAACCTGTAATTACACAACAATCCCCAGATGAAGCCACACACAACTAATATAGTGCAACATATGGATTATTCCTAAATACAGCCCTTGTTTTTTTGCAGGCTGTTACCTAGTCCTAAATGAAAATTGGGGGTTCTAGAGAACATCAACACTGGATCAGACACACTGTTAAAAGATGGACAACATGGCTAGGAAAACTTGATTTCCATATTTTATAAGACATTATTTTTACTAAGAAAAGAGTCACCAAAACAGGAATGTGTTTAATTGTAAGAAGATAAAAATGATTTTCATTGTAAAATAACCCGATGGATTGGTTTGTGAGGGCAAATGTAATCAGCTGAGTTCTGCCTTCAGAAACATAAAATAATAAAAATGCCCAAATAAATTCCACGCAAAATTTTATCACAGAATAATGAGTCTGAACACAGAGACCTAAGAGATTCTGAAATCATGCAATCATAGAATGGTTTGGGTTGGAAGGGACCTTGAAGGTCATCTATTTCCAATCCCCCTGCCTTCTACCTGACCAGGTTGCTCCAAGCCTCATCCAAGTCCCCAAGAATAGGGATACCTTCCACTTGACCAAGTTGCATCAAGCCCCATTTGACATGGCCTTCAACACTGCCAGGCATGGGGCAGCTACAATTTCGTGGAGCAAACCTGTTCCACTGCCTTACCTGGGGGACACTGTTAGTGACCAGTCGGCAACTAGATGTGATACCATTCACAGCTGCTCGTGGGGCTCGGCCATCCAGCCAGTGTCCAACCCAGGGAAGAATACACCTCTCCTGGCCATGAGCGGGCAGCTTCTGTAGGTGAAGCTCCTTGGCAGAGGAGAGCACCTCCAGAGAGGACACTTCACCCCCTGAGCGTGTGGACATTGCAGAGCCCAGGAGCCTCACTGCTGTATGGCCAAAAGCACCACAACAGAGGAACAATCCGTTCCCGCAACAATGAAAAGGAAAACTGCTCATGCAGCCGAGAAGCAGTGGCAGTGGATAGCAGTAGGAGATTCTACTTTGAAAGGTAGAGCACCAACAGGTTGTCCACAGAAGTGGTAAACGTTTCATCCCTTCCACGTGGAAGAGACCAGGGTTGGAAGGGACCTTAAAGCTTCTCCAGGTCCAACCCCCTGCCATGGGCAGGGTCACCTTCCACTAGACCAGGCTGCTCCAAGCCCCGTCCAACCTGGTCTTGAACACTGCCAGGGATGGGGCAGCCACAGCTTCTCCGGGCACCCTGTGCCAGCGCCTCAGCACCCTCACAGGGAAGAACTTCTGCCTAATGTCTAATCTGAATCTCTCTCAAAAGCCCTTCTGTGTGGATTAAGCAGAGATAACACCCAAGGTCCCTACATAAACACTAACTAATGGAACAAATATTCTGTAAATGATCACCCTCTCACAGTTATCCTCCACCTGAGCTCTGCGGCTTCATGAGAAGTGGAGGTGGGCCTTGTGTTACTTAGCAACTTGCAAAAACAGAGGGGGAGAGGTGGTGGGGAGGCAGAGAAATTGAGAGATCACCAGTCTGCCAGTGGGGGTGTTCGGTGTGGAGAGAGTGCCCCAGGGGCTCACACATGACCCTGTTTATTGACACCAGCTCCTGCACTTCTGGAAGCTTCTCTCACCCAGTTCCAGGAGTGACTGGCACAGCAGTCAGTCAAGAGAAGTTGTCCCCGGCCCCTCCCCATGACTTCCCTTTCTGACTTCTGGGACCTTCTCTTATAGAATCATAGAATAGTCAGGGTTGGAAAGGACCTTAAGATCATCTAGTTCCAACCCCCCTGCCATGCCCAGGGACACCTCACACTAAACCATGTCACCCAGGGCCCTGTCCAACCTGGCCTTGAGCACCGCCAGGGATGGAGCATTCACAACTTCCCTGGGCAACCCATTCCAGGGCCTCACCATCCTAACAGTAAAGAATTTCTTCCTTACATCCAATCTAAACTTCCCCTGTTTAAGTTTGAACCCGTTACCCCTTTTCCTATCACTACAGTCCCTAATGAAAAGTCCCTCCCCAGCATCCCTATACCCCCCTTCAGATACTCTCGATGCATTCTGTCTCTGCCTTGAAAACCACAGCCTCTGAGCGAGGAAAGAGCTGGGCACATGGGGCTGGGGAGGGAAGCCAAGGCCATGCACGTGTTCACGCTACACTACAGCTTCCCAGACGTAGTCTTTAGAGCTGGTTTCCAGCAAGATCAAGTTGTTCTCCGCTTGCTCCAGTTGCACTGTGGAGCTTTGCGTGCCAGCTACACACAGAGTAGCCAGGAGTACAAGGTGGTTTCTCAGCCCCAAACACAAACCAAGAAACTGCGGACCTGAGTAGAGCAGGCTGACAGGTCTCCAGCAATGCACCTCTGCTGCTGTAACTGGGGACACGGCACACCTGGGCAGCAGCTTTTAGTAGCTGCCGTGGGTTAGTGCTTGAGGTGATTATGGCCGAGTCGCTCACGCTGCCAGAAGCTCCAGGGGCTGCTGGTGTTACAAGTGACAACCTGCAGCAGCTGCCCGCTGCTCTCACTGACCAAGGTGGTGGCCGGGGTGCTATTGTCACCAATGGTGGCAGAAGGAGTGTCTGCTCCTGTGCTGGGCAGCACCACTCAGTGCCCCAGGCTGCTGTGAGCAGCACCATGGCTGGGTGGTGTGTTGGCCCATCACTCTGGGGCTGATGCTGGCAGCTGCTCACTGGGGAGGTCCCTCACGAGCTGCTCTCCTTCAGTGCCTTTGCTCCGGAGGAGGGGTGCAGGACGGGAGAGCATGTCAAATCGAGGGGAAGCTGGTCCTGGTGCTTCCTCCTCCTCTTCTGCCACGACAGCAAGAGGTGCGCGGTGATGCTCCTCCTCATCAGCTGGGCAGACATGTACTGTTGTGGCCTCTTCCTCATGTTCTACAGACATGGGAGACACCATGTCTCCGTATCATCAGTGATGATACTGCCAGTAACTGAGCTCTCATTCCAAACTGTTTACTCCTTTGAATCCCCTCAAATAGAATTTTTTATGCCACACAGAGAAAGCTGAGCCCCTCAGCTTTCAGGAGACAAGGAATGGCTAACAGCTGAAGCAGTTAAATTAATTTCATATTCACAATGGTATTTGAGGCACTAAAGAAGTAAGTTTTGGCTGGTTTAAACAGCTTATTAACAGTTGTCCTCTTTTTCACAGCTTATTTCTGTGCTGGATGTGTTCACTTGTCCTTGTTCTCTAAACATTTAATTCTTGCTGATATCCCAGCTGAACTGGTTTTCTAATTCTCACCACTGCTGCCAAGTTCTATGACAATTAACGGTGAGTGGAAGGTGTTAACTAGATAACAGAATTGGACTGGATCTGTGAGGGCAACTTCACTGCTTCTTAGCATGAGCCCAAATTGCCTGCTTTTATCATAGGCACTAGGGTGGCTTTCTGTGTTATTCTTCTCAAAATCCCCATTAGCATAACTATGTTCCTAAGCAAAATTGCCTGTTAATGAATCCTGAGTCTGTGTTGCCCAGATAAAGAGTTCACTAAATCAGCTCATTGCCATGACTAATTCTTTAGTGAGGAATTCCACCTGTGACTGTCACAGGTAAATCCCTACTTGGGACTATTTGTCTATACAAGATGGCTATTTGTCACCCCAGCAATTACACTGCTTGTTCCTTTTCCAAGTGTGATGACCTTAAAGGTTCAGCAATGTTATTTCTCATTGTAGCATCTGTTTTCAGTGGAACAGAAGTTATTATCTATGCTCTCAGTCTTCCAGTTTTATTCCACGACTTTATGGCACCATTAGAGAATTCAGATTTCCCTCACAACCTTATCTTCAGTGTTTCTTGTTCATACAGGATAGAATTGCTCATACACGAAGGACCTATAAACACAAAACACCTGGTTAATATCCTTTGAAACATGCATGCCTGGGTTTATAAAGGCAAATTGTCTGGATGTTGTAACTCTTTGGCCAAATCAGCTAGCCAACGCCTAGATTTTCCCCCTTAAGAGGAGAAAGCCCTGGCATAAAGTGACTGCACTCTTCAATGTTACCTTATTTATTTCTACAAATATGTGCTACAGAAACAAACAGCAGCCAGCTGCTTGCTCAGAAATTTGTACTTCAGTCCCTCCAACAAGCTCCCTGCCATAAGCTCTGATGACTTCAGTATTTTCTAAACAAACAGGTTGAAATCCACAGCTTTCTTCCCTGAAAAGCAACATATATTCAACTACATCAAGGGTAGTTTATGCCAACTTTGAAGTACTCATTCATAATCATTAAAGCAGATGGAATATTGACTGTCTGGACAATAGATCTGTACTAAAATTATTACTGTAAGTGCATAGTTGCAATTGTCACTGCTATATTCTAGCAAACACCATATCCGTGGCAAGAGTGTTTGTTTGCAGGACAGTGAAAAGGTTTTAGTGTTGTTTAATTTATGCCATCCACCAGTTTTAGTAATATCTATCCAGAAAGTCACAGTAGGGTACTGATAACTGTTAAGGTATCTACTGTTAGTTCGCATTAAGCCACAAGACAGAAGACAGTTTACTTCTACTGAGAGCAGTGTGACATCATTTGGAAGTGTGTGTTGAGAAAAAAAAATTCAGAAAATAGCTCTTGCACACAGGGAAAAATATCAGTCCCTGTTTTCAGCTTTAATTCATTCCTGTTTACTTCACAGGCAGTCAAGGAGTTTATACAAACACACAGCACAGCAAAGGTGGCTAATAGCCAAATGTCTTGTCACTGCCCACCACCAAGCTGCAAGTCAGGGAGCAGAGAGTGCAGCTCCAGAGCTGACTTCCCAAACACACAGTGGAATGGTAGAGGAGCAGGAAATAACCACGTTAACCATCGCTAGTGGTACAGGGCAAGTGATATAATTGCACAGGGAACTTATTAACCTCCCCATTGAACTTTTTTTCTATTGCTCAATGGCAGCGACACGATTAAACCTTTGCAGTTTCTGCAACTCTGTGCTTTGAGGCAGGAGGGGAAAAAGTACGACAGCAGAGCAGTCAGCAGATGGGAGGAAAAGATATATGCATATCTCTAGGCATTTGAAACTTACTGCAGTTCAGTCAGTACTTAAGGAATGTTCTCATTAGCCCTCCTGCTAGGAAAAAATATTTGCTTTGTTTGTGTAAGTTTGGCAGATAAGGCCCAATTAAAAAACAAAACAAAATTCTTTCCTTCTGACCATTTTGCACTCAGATCTTTTTTGGGTGGTCACCGTCAGAGTCACAGAGCCATCCTGAGGCTGATGCATTCACCTCTTTCACATGACAATGACAGCAGTGTACAGGGCTGGTTAGACAGCATCCCCTGTAAAATGCCATTCATGATACTTCTGCTGATCCAGACCTCCTTCAGCCCAAAGTGTTTTTTGCTGGCTGGTAAATATGTTAATATTGATATGCTGAACATCTCTGTTTCATAGTCCATGTACCTTCTGAGGGTCTTGAAATCAGTGCCCCTCTCATCTTTGTAATGTTTTACTCTTTTTTTCTTTTATGAAGGCACCACCATTCCCACAGGGAGAAAAGTGAAAGGAAATCTCAGCTGGTTTGCTGGAAACTAAGGCTCTAAAACAGATGACATATGTGTGAAATGACTTTTGATTGCAAAACCCACTCCCAGCAGCAGTAACATGGAGCATGTCAAGGGATATTTTCACAGCAACAGGATATTAAGTATCATTTTAATTAACTCATCAGTTACTTAAAATAATGAACAAACAACAGCATCTTCTTACTCATCTTTCCTCACAGAGACTACTGTGAGAGGCTGTCAGTTTCCTAAGTTTCCGTAAATCAACAAGTAATTTTGCTTCAGATGAGTTATTACCTCTTTTGGATGTTCCCAGATCAATGATCTAAAGCTGTGCCAGGAAGTCAGATCCCCATCTTTGGGGTCTGTGTATGGGATAAGAATCACAGTGGCACCAGCTCTTTCCCTGCAGCCATGTCCCAAGAAAGGCAAGACCAGGGGCTTGGCCAGACTGGGAGCTGTAGCCTGACACTTTTCCCATCTGAATGAGAGAGGAAAGAGGACCTATCCCATAAGGTGAACCAAGATGCTGCCTTTACAGCTCATTCTTCGTTAACAGCATAGTTATACGCAAGTGGCCACTCAGCAGCTTGGCCATCCCAGACCTGCTCACAGGGTAAAAAAGACACAGGGAATACCTCTCCCCTGCTACAGCTGACACTGCAACATGCACTCACCTGTTGCCCCATTAAGTTCCCCTTTTCCTGACAGTTAACTTGACAGGACCCATTACCTCTCAGAAACTATTGTATGGATTTTAGCAGTTAAGTTTTCATGGCACCATCTCCAACAAATCCTTTTCTGTTGTTCGTTTTGGTTTTGGGTTTGTTTGCCAAGGTTTTATTTTATTTCTTCCTGAAGAACAGAAATCTCCATTTTCACAGTTTCCATTTTATCTATCCATTCAGAATGTATTCAGACACAAAAATAACACCTGTGTCCAATACTTAAAAATTAACTTAAGCAACAACATACCTTCCTCTTATCCTCTCAGACAAGGTTGATTATTTTTTCATTGCAGCGTATTCACATCAGCCAGTCCTGGCGAGGCATAGCAACTCATACCTTTATATTATATCTTGTGGAGCATCACCTGAAAAACATACAAGATAAAAAAAATTTATGGCAACAGCTGCAATATCAACTTCTACTTTCAGATGCTGAGCTACACCTTAATTTATATTTTTTCTTTAAGATTCCAAAAAAGCATCCTTACAGCTCCAATCTATTATCCTTTTCTTTTTTAAACGCAGGTTGGATATATCTTGTGGATGTCATAAAATAACTGCACCTTAGCATCAACAGTTGGCAAGAGGTTCATTTTGCTCCATGTTCCAATGGTTAATAAGTTATCACTAAAATGAGCAAGCAAGCAAACAAATAATAACCTAAAACAAACAAACAAAAACCCTAACAAAACAAAACCCTTAATCTGTCTTTGGAGCAGAGACTGGTATCCAACCAGACTTCTTCCTTTGAGGTGGAAGCCACAACGTCTAGACAACATCCATCATTACCTTTGCTCAAGGTCATAACTTCAGATTTGGGAACCTGTATTCTGTGTAAATCCATCTTAGATGTTAGGCTTTTCCAGCCATGGTTCACGGTTTTGTAATAATCTTAGTTACTCCATGGCCAGCAGGACTAGAGGAGTGATGGTCCCCTTGTACTTAGCATTGGTGAGGCCACACCTTGAATAATGTGGTCAGTTCTAGCCACTTCATTACAGGAAAGACATTGAGGTGCTGGAACCGATCCAGAGAAGGGCAACGAAGCTCATGAAAGGTTTAGAGAACAAGTTGGCTGAGGAGCAGCTGAGGGACCTGGTGGGGTTTAGCCTAGAGAAAAGGAGACTCAGTGGAGCCTTTATTGCTCTTTACAACAACCTGAAAGGACAATGGAGCAAGGTGGCTGTCAGTCTCTTCTCCCACATAAGAAGTATTTATAAGGTTTAGATTGGATATTAGGAAAAATTTCCTTACTGAGAGGGTTATCAGGCATTGCAACACACTGCCCAGGATGAGTCACCACCCTTGGAGTTATTTAAAAGATGTGTGGATGCGTCACCAAGGAACATGGTTAGTGAGGGGATTGGCAGTGTTGGGTTAAGAGGTGGACTTGATGATCTTAAAGGTCTTTTCCAACCTATTTGGAAAAGACCTTTAAAAGATTATATGATTCTATGATCTTGTGATCCTTAAGACTGTCAGAGGTGACAAAAATGTGTTCATAAAACCTGCTCATTGGCAGAACTGAGTCAAGCAGTGTGGCTTATTGAAATAAAGGCTTTGCTGGAATTAGTTGATTTAATTCCCATATATGAATAATTTCATGGACCAAAAATAGTGGTTTCTTGAGACCTCTGTATGCTAGTGTGGCAAAGCAGAGCAAAAATGATGATGAGAAGTTAAACAAGATCAAATTGGAAATAAAGAACATACTTTTGACAGCAAATATGATTAACCACTGGAACAAACCACCATGAAAAACAATGACTCTGTTATCTCCTGAAGAGTTCAAAACAAAATTATAGAGACCTTTGTGGAAATTATGCTTTATTCAAATACAAGTGCCTGAGTCCACTGATAGGGGAAGAATGAGGCTTTCTACAATCTGTGAAGTCTTGACAGGGAGACTGGATATTTTAAGAATTTTTTTCCTAAATCCATGAATTTGCCATTATCTCTTTATCACTGAGATAAACAACCAAAACAAGGCAAAATCTTCAGTCCTGAGAATGTGTCACAGATCTTGCTAGTATTGACTGAGGATGAGGAAGGCAAACCCTTTCTATTTCAGGTATCGATTCAGAGCCTGAAAAAAACATAATTTATTATATGTCTCCCTTTGTGGAAGGCACCGGAAGCATTGCAAGCCAGTGGCTCAGCCCACTGGTAGACGCTCTACTAAGCTATTTAGCTTCCCTATCACTTATAGAACTGCTTCACTGATTTTAATAAAAAACCCTGTAGTCAAGCATCAGGAAAGAAATTGAATTACTCTTCCAATTGCGTTCCACCATTCCCACCCCACCACCTCTTGCAGTGCCATTTCTCCTTACTTACCTCAGTGCTCAGAGAAATAACTCCCCATTGCATTCTTTCTAAGGGCTGTAAGACACACTAGGGAAGAGCATTTGTTCCTTATCAGGAGTCTGTTCACAGAGGATTTAGTGAGATCTCAGGAAGTCTTTGCGGTAGTTGTTTGACCTTAGCTACAATGGGGTTGTTCGTACTTTCCCATATAACTAAAAATGTAGCCTTAAGTTAAGTGAATGAAGAGTTTGCTGCAAGAGTAGTTTTTTATCATGATGTCTCCCTGCCATTTTTACATAAGCGTATGATATTCCTTACGTAAGACACTCAGCCGGAGAAGGCTTCTGGAGGTTTTTGTTCCATTGCCAGAAAAGCCTTTGCTGAATAGAAAACATGGGATGAAGTAAAAGAAAAATGGAAATAAAAGCTTCCTCTGAAGCTGTGGAGGGAAGAAAGAGAGGCATGTTAAATGCTCAGAAAGTATCTTCCAAATAACCCAATTACCTCTTTGCAACCTGTAATTCATGATGCATTTCTCAAACTTCTCACAAAGGTTGAGAAGAAGAATTTTTCCCCTTTCCACTCCAAAATGCACCATTATCTAATTCTGTCACCAAGAGGAGAACAAATCCTAATATTTCACTTGGATTATCAGTTCCCACCAAATGACAGAGGTGAGAGTTTTGTGCTGGAAAGTAACAATGGCGAGGCAGAATAAAAGCCTTCACTGCTTTGAATTATTAATAGTGCATCACAGCAGTGCATATGCCAGTCACTCTGTTCTCTTTTCTGCTGCCTTAAGAAAAGGAAGCATAGTTTCCAGTGTACTTCAAGCCTTTTAAAACTGCTTTGAGTCCACCCAGCTATTTCATACCAGGGGTAGTATCGGGGCAGGACAGACTTCTTAAAGGCATATCATCCTGCTCATGAGCATGAAATGAGGATTTCATACAGGTTGTTTTGGTAAGACATTTTCAGCAGCATCTAAATAGAGGGAGAAGAGTTTAATGCTCCTAAACCCCCCAGGCTCTCTTAAAAAAAGTAATAGAAAATTCTAAATCTATAAGCAGATAATTGTATTTGAATTGACACATACTGTGATTCCTGTCTGCTGGCTGTCTTTATACAGCTTATCCTACAGGTTTTGATGTTTAGACTTTTTCTTAACACATCTAACAGGCTTGAATGGTATTTTTGAGGAAAGGGGGCAGCTTCTTCAAGACAATCAGAAAGTACTTTTCTAGATACCTATTACACGTGTCCTGGAATCATTGGAAACACCAACAAGCACAGCTCAAGGTGTTTTTAGTGGTGTATTTGCTGTGTCTAAATGAATGTTCTGAAATACTAATATTCTGAAATATAAACTTTCTAACCAGTTTCAGGTTTAAGATGTAGCAGGCTAGAGTAAGTTTTGTCTGTATTGCCCTTCAGCAGTTGCTCCTGAACTACTAAACTATGTAAGAAGCTCTTTCTGCAGAGATATTTTTGTTTACAGCTTCTCCTATCTCCTCTGTCTTAGATGGTTAAAATGATTCAAGGTGTGACAGCTTGCAGGGGAAGCATGAATCTGTCTTATTAGGTTCATTTACGTAGAAAATGTAAGATTGCATTTCTGTAGCAGAAGCTCACTTTTTACTGTTTGAAAGAAGAAGAGAGCATTTAAAACCTGAAATGGGTATAAATGACACAGCAATATCTTTTTGCACCTGCAAGCAGGATGAAACTATTGGCCCAAGACATGAAAAAGATGTAGCACACACAGCTGCCCATGTTACTAATTTTGACTCCTACAGCAGGCAGTAGCCTTGGTTAGGATAAATTCAGCCTGTTCATCATGAGCCAGCCAGAAGCCAGTTTTGTGTAGGTACCTTCTTCACAATGCCACCACAAGAAGAAGCAGGAATAACAGCTGTGGATATTGCCCATGGGCACAGTCCTTCTGCAAGTTACAGCCATGGACCAAGGCTTTTATTATCTTGCACTGAAAGCACTTAGGGCTGGATAATGTAAATAAATGAGCTTTACAACACAACATAAAATTAGAATTCATTTCTGACCTCATTGGCTTTTAATCTATGACCTGCAGCCTGTCAGTCTAACAAGCCCTGCAATTTCTATCCCAACCATGGCGACAGCAAACATTTTCCTCAGTGTACATACACTGCATTTCTTCAAGCATTCAAGGAAACCTAACTCCTCCCAGCTGTGCATGAAGACTCCTTAACCAGTTCGGGTCCCACTCTGCTGATGCAAATCTTAGTCACAAAGAGATGGATTGAAGAGCCATAAGAATGAATCATAGAATCATAGAACAGTTTTATTGGCAGGGACCTTGAAGGT
Organism: Psittacula echo; assembly: GCF_963264785.1. Lineage (NCBI taxonomy): Eukaryota > Metazoa > Chordata > Aves > Psittaciformes > Psittacidae > Psittacula > Psittacula echo. The sequence continues at coordinate 152,091,029 of NC_137737.1, read as the reverse complement.
CATCTATTCTCACCCCCCCTGTTACGGGCAGAGACACCGTCCACTAAACAAGGTTCCTCAAAACCTCGTCCAACCTGGCCTTGAACACTGTTAGGGATGGGGCAGCCACAGCTTCTCTGGGCAACCTGTACCAGTGCTTCAACACCCTTATTTCTTCCTAATATCTAATCTAAATCTACCTGCTTTCAGTTTAAAACCATTTCCCCTTGCCCTATTCCTACATGCCCTTGTAATGAGCCCAAAATTCCATTGGCAAACCAGCCACCTCACCCTTCTTTCCAAGCCAAAAACCATAAAATGTTTACTGACATCTCAGACACCTTTGTGAATTTTCCTTCTGATCCAGTCTTTTCTGTTGACTTTCCCTCATAATCATGTATTGAAAGGCCAATCTAGGGATTAGTCTTTGCACTCTTTAGGTGGAATCTTGTACTCTCACTGGACTCAAGTCCTCCAAAGTGTGATGTTCATTGCTGTGGTTGCCAAAGCATATTAGGGACTGTTAAAGTTGAAGAGCTTTTTTTCCAGAGCAATCAGATCGTAACAGACACCTTTCCTGACCTTTGCTATAGCACTTGGCTGCATCCCATCAAGTTTGGCGCTGAACCACTAATATGCACATTCTTATAGAGCGATTTTAGATGAAACCTCCCACACTTGGTATTACCTGAACCATTGTTAACATTCAGAGCAAATTCTTCCATTGCTTTTGGTAAGGTCTCATGACCAAAATGATGAAATTTATAAAAAACCGTAGGTACAGAAATAGAAAGGCTGCAAAATGACATGCAGAACATGCACATGGGCAAACAGACTCACAGCTGGATATCCAAAACAAGCTGCTATGAAATCAAGACACTTCTAAGTGTCACCTCAATTTTAAATCAACAACACCAAAACACTTTAGATGAGGGGAGAGCCGGGGGGAGTAGAACTGAAAAGAGACAATGGAATCTCTTTTTGGAGGAAGAGAGCTCGGAAAAAAAAAAAAAAAAAAAAAAAAAATCAGTGAATTTCAGTAGAATTATCTTAAAAATGGCCCAGAAAACAATCACATCTGCTGACTATTGCAGTCTAATTTGTTTGAAAAACTGTCATGCTGCTCACAGAGGAAAACCGTCACCATTAGAAACCCTTTCAGCATTTTCTGAGAGATCCATTTACTCTGTAATCATTGTTTGGGTAGCTATGAACAACTTTCTTTCTTCCTTTCCTGTGCCATCCTTAAATAGCACTCACTCTTTTACCAGCGCAGAATGTTAATGTGCAGAGAGGTCAGCTGCTTTCAGTCCTCTACAGTGCATCATTTTTTAAAAAGAGCTCTTAACTCACGTGGGCCTTTAACAAACAAGCATCAGATGCTCTTCTCACACTCAACACCCTCTGCCTGGAACAAGGAAGGCAGATAAGCCTAAAAATATAATGCTACAGTATTTATAGCTGAGCAAAAAGTTTAGAGTGCAAATTAATGTGCATGGAAATCATCTGACTTTGCTAACAATCACATCGGTTTCCCAGAAGGTCACGTAACATTTCTGAGGTTTTTCAGGTCGCCTGTGGGGCTCAAACTAACCTACAGAAGATTGGCATTTCAATTGGAAAATGTGTGGTTTTGATGTGAAATCATCATGCTTTGAATGGGACAGGAACTGAAACAAGAAGGAGGGGGATAGGGAGAACAGATGGATTTACTAACCTGATTTTTTCCTGGCAATCCCCAGCATTTCCTGTGTTTCCCTTCAGCCTGTAACACGTTTTGTTTTAGTATCTTTGTCCTAAAGAGCAGTTAGATGTGCCATGAAGACTGATATGAAAGTAACAGTGAGCGGTAACACCCAAGATATCACCATTTTTTCCTGTTGGACCTGGTTAAGTCCTGAGCTTCATAAAACTGCAGCAATCCAATGTCTATATCGCTATATGTCTAACACAAGATGCTGCAGTAGTCAACACAGCCATGCTCCAGCTGCACAGACTAATTGTTGCTCTCCACAATGGTACTAGTTGCCACTGACTGGGTGCCTGCTGATAGTCCCTGGCAATTGCAAAGTAATACTTGTTTGTTCAAAACAACCTTCATGATATAATGTGACCCAGGAAGTGCTGGGACCTCTGTTATCTCTGATCAGGAGAACAGAGCCTAAGACCCAGCCAAGTCAATGATGGCATCAGTCATTGGGAAGTCATTTCAATCACCTGGGAGAAATAAAACTTGCTTAGTAGTTTCACCTTATGTAATACATAGCCCAGCACTTTCTAATGTTAAAGAGGAAGGTTAATATTAAAAACCTCTTTCTAGTGGAGTTATCATACTAGAAAATTCTGAAAACTCCTCCTTATGCATCATATTCTCCAAAACACTATTTTACATGAACAGAATGCAACACCCAAGCTGTCTGGCTAATTTACTCTGTTTTGTATGAGACATTTGTTGATTTGTAATACAATCTCTAGCTAAGATTGAAATCCCACTTTGATCCACTCTATATGGTGTAAATAGAGTTACCTATCTCTTTAGTGCCCCTGGAAATATTATCAGACATGGGTCCAGATGCAGTCATACTGTGAATGAGAGGAAGTATTCTTGCACTACTGCAATCTCAAATGGAGTGCCAGCACCCTAGAAGGCACTGTTAAAGGAGGAGAGGCTCATCTCCATCACTCCACACAGACCTAGCATGGTGGGACTACTCAAGACTCCCTGAGTAGGTCTCAGGTTGTATTAATTACTTCACTTGCAACTGCTGAAAGCATGTCCATAGTGACAGCCTTGAAGGGTTTCTACCAAAGTAGACAAATGGGATGAATAGGGAAGGAAATGAGAAACCCTAAGCACCAGGGGGATTTGTTGGATGGTTCTGGGTTTGTTTGTGTCAGAGTCAAAATTGCATTTCAGGTCCTTGATCCTAACCCAGACCTAAAGAACCAGGTTTTGTCACTTCAGATAGCATACAAGGTTTTTACAGGCTGCTTTGTTGAACTGACCGCACGCATCTGTCAAACTTTTATTTCTGCCCATAAACAAACCCTTATAGAAGAGTTCCTGCCTGAGGAGTTTAATCCTCTTAGAGTCTCAAAAAAGACTCACATGGATTTTTGTCTGTTTTCTGTCACTGTTAGAGGATTTGATTGATTCTTTCATTATTTTTCCAGCTCAGAATAAAGGAGAGTGGCATTTTGCTTGGAGAGATTCACAGTGGCTTAAAAAAACAGCAGCCCATCCATCTGCTAGAGCTCGGGAGAGCTGATCAGTACTTACTATTTTAGACATTCAGTTTAGCATGGAAAAGATTTTCTTTTCTCTTGTTTTAAAGTGTTACACTAAGTGCACAGTTGTATTCCATGTGTGTTTCTCTTTTGGCCATATGCAGGGCTTGTCCAGGGTCTTTTCTGCCCTGGAATAGATTTAGAGTTGATTCTTGAAACTCTGAAGGGACAGGACCATGTGCCTTATGCAAGCCATAGTAGACGCACGACACATGAACCACATAAAAAGATGGTGCCCTGGTACCATGTACCAGGCATATGTAATGAGAACAGTTTCGCACAGCTGCAAGCAGATCCCCAATAGGACACAGCCTGCTGCTCACAGGCATGTTTAGAGCGTGACGCTCTGCAGTGAATGTTGGACCATGTCAGCCTGTGAGTAGCAGCAGAGGAGGCACAATGTTTATCACTTCCAGTTTGAGCCTGAGGAGAGGGCTTCACTAGGAAATCAGAAATAGGATGGTTTGCAGCAAAAGGTGGAGAGAGACAGAGGCAAACAGAGGTAGCAATATGGTTTACGGCAACCTTCTAGGCAGCCAAAGTTTCCCCGGTCCCTGTTAAGACATCATCTCCATATGGCCTCTACCACAGATGGTGGTGGGGACACAGTCCACTTCTCCATCCAAGCAGCAGGTTGGAGCATGTTGGTGCTTCAACTGGTGCAGATACTTAGGTTTCTTTCCTGGCAATCAGGCACATGCCTGGTTTTGCACCCAGACTAAATAACTCTTGGGCATTCTTTAAAACAATAGTTTACCTGTGTTCTCAGCCTCAGCTAAATTGTAATGCTTTGGCTTACACTTGTGGCTTGCTGCATTTCACAGCTCATTCGACTGCATTCATTGGAAACAACCAGCATGAAGTGGGATCCTGCTTTGAACAGATAAACCTGTCCCCGTGTGGTCCCTCCTACTTGTATTCCAGTGTCACCCTGAGCACGCTTTCTGTTAGGTACAATATGGCAGCAGCAGTAGCAGAAAATGCTCCAGTCCTGAGGCTACAGAATGACTGAGATTTGGGTCCACATCCAAGCTCTGATACAGCCTTTGGAAAGATGCCTTCACTTTCCTATTCTAGATTTTTTTCTTCTGCCTTCTGTTTGTCATTTATTTAGAAGCAGAAGCATTTGAAATGAGAAAAGTCTCCAGTATATTTTAAAGGTAATTAACAGGCTGGTGCCCTGGTTGCCTGCAGAACTGCAAAACGCGTGAATGAAAATGCAGGATGCTGCACAGAACCACTTTTTTTGACTAAATCTCTATTTTCATTCAGCACAGTCATTGTGGCACACAGACACTCCCCCAGCAACTCAAACCAGCTATAACACCCTAACTTCTGCTTAAATAGCTCTACGTAAAGCCATCAAATAACAATAAACCAAACTAAACCAAAACAAATCAGGATTCCTTTTTTCTTAGCCAGGATCTTGGGATAAAACTGTTAGAAGTGTGACAGTTTTGTTGTTGTCAGGTTGTTTTTCTATTTGTGTCAGTAGTTTCTCAGGTAAATACTGGTTTAGAAAGGGAAGGAGGGATTTGGGGGAAAGCACTTAAATTCTGTGAGAATAGAGCACTTAGCACTAGAGTTTAGGATGCTGAAACCCAGGAGACCTCGCTTGGCTGCTGTGCTGTTAACCACAACTGGGGAGCATATTTGAAGGTAGTAGCAAGTAACTTCATTAAGCTCTCTACAGATTGGGAAGCTTGAAGAGCATTTGAATGCTCTTTCTCTCAGCAGGCGGCTTTCTACAAGCTCTCCTAGTTCCCACACAATGGTATTTGCAGGGTTTTATTGAGCACAGTAGGAAACTTAAATGCTTAAACGCCCTTGAATGTTTTTGTCCTGCCTTTCGGCAACCACTTTCCTTTGCTGCCCTCTTGTGGGATTATAGACAAAACGTCCATTCAGAAGAAAAATGAAAAGCTTCATTCACCAAAGCATATCCTGTTCTACATTCACCTAGAGTGCAGATAGGTCTGTGTAAAAGAAGCTTGATTGTATTTCATACACTTTCGTCATGAGATAAGGCTTTTTCTCAGTGCCAGTCTCTGTATGGTGAAACGGCTCAAATGTAAAACATCCATGTTGTAAAATATCCATGTTGTAAAACAACGTCATTCAGGCCAGGTGAAACCAGCGTAGAACAATTGTTCTTTGAATGAATATATATTGGTATATACATGTACGTACAAATATATATTGTATACACTGGTGTTACGTAAATGCATAGATATATATGCTTACATACATATGCATATATAGAGGAAGCACAATATATATAGTCGTTTACTTGATGCAGCTCATGCAGAATTCTCATTTTTACTGCCATGGGTTCTAGGACACAAAAATCAATATTCTAGCATTAGCTATGAAGCCAGTCCTGTTCTTGAGAGGCTCATCCCATACCGGATTTTGAAGACAAAGAATCAGACAAGATGAACAGACAAATTTTTCATTCAATTGTGAACAGACTGACATGAAAAGAAAATGATCATAGAATCATAGAACAGTTAAGGTTGGAAAGGACCTTAAGATTATCTAATTCCAACCCCCCTGCCATGGGCAGGAACACCTCACACTAGACCATGTCACCCAAGGCCTCATCCAACCTGGCCTTGAACACCGCCAAGGATGGAGCATTCACAACCTCCCTGGGCAACCCATTCCAGTGCCTTACCACCCTCTCAGTAAAGAATTTCTTCCTTAGATCCAATCTAAACTTCCCCTGTTTCTGTTTGAACCCGTTACCCCTTGTCCTGTCACTACAGTCCCTGATGAAGAGTCCCTCCCCAGCATCCTTGTAGGCCCCCTTCAGATACTGGAAGGCTGCTCTGAGGTCTCCACGCAGCCTTCTCTTCTCCAGGCTCAACAGCCCCAACTTTCTCAGCCTCTCTTCGTACGGGAGGTGCTCCAGAACCCTCATCATCCTCGTGGCCCTCCTCTGCACTTGTTCCAACAGTTCCATGTCCTTTTTATGTTGAGGACACCAGAACTGCACACAATACTCCAAGTGTGGTCTCCTGAGAGCAGAGAGGGGCAGGATCACCTCCTTTGACCTGCTGGTCACCCTCCTTTTGATGCAGCCCAGGATACGGTTGGCTTTCTGGGCTGTGAGCACACACTGAAGCCGGCTCATGTTCATTTTCTCATCGACCAACACTCCCAAGTCTTTCTCCACAGGGCTGCTCTGAATCTCTTCTCTGAACATGAATGAAATGATGAGGATATTAAATGCTGAAGGTTGAAGAGTGACCTCATAATCCTTCATTGTGTTTGACAGCCACATGTTTTTCTGGAAACTTCATCACAGGACAAATTTGCAGCCCATCAGTTCTAAGGACCTCATTGGTACTGTGCATGCTTCTCACATTACAGATGACTTGCACCTCTTCAAGTACATTCTTATCTAATATTTTCCAAGAAGACATGTATTATTTAAGGTAAAGCTGATTTAACCCTAAAAAAAAGGCTGCAGAAAGATCGTTCTTAGGTTTATCTGTTTATAGTCTGCTGAAGATCACGACAATCCATTATGATGGAATACTTTCGTACTTGTACAGATATGATTATGATAATAAAAAGTACACAGTATGTTTCTCCATGCAGACAGTCTTCTCATCCAAAATAAGGAAAAAAAAAAAAAACATAAAATCCTAAAATAAGTAGAATAGTCATACTACATCCTATAAGGACTTCTTAGGTTGGTATGAATGACAAAGGTTACAGTCAATTTACGAATGTCTTCTCCAAGTGGCATCATGTGCATACACTATAACTTTATGGTGTTAAATCATCAGGATTGACCTGAATGTTTCATAGTCATAGTAGGTTCCCTTTCACAGTTCTAGTTTATTTACATCTTTGGTTTCTGAATAATGTTGCCACATGACCTTTCTTTATGAGTAACCAAATGTTATTATCCAATGCAGGGTGGCCCAGAGCAGATAATGCAATCAGCTCTGGATGAGCTGCAGCCAAGGCTGTCTCCAGCTTGCTCCACTGTCAAGGAAAATATCCACAGACTAAGTGACATAAACCTGTGACACCTAAAGGTCCTAATGTCATCCCAGTAAAACAGTGCTGTAAAAGCCTGTGGGACTGCACAGCTCTGAAGGTACAGCTTTGCAATGAGACATGGCTTGTCATGAGGGCACTGAAAACAGCATCAGCTGAGACACTTTTAATATGTTACTTTGGAATTATTTCTGCCTCTTTTTTCCTCACCATTTAAGGTTTATTTCTTTAGGAAGACAAACAAAGCAGGTAGTGTTCACACCTTTCAGAAATAGCTGACATTTCCAGAGCTCAGGCATTTTATGCTACCCTAAACTCTTCCCATGATGCACCAAGTCTTTTTCCTTGGACATGGACTGACATTAGTCTGACAACAAAACCAGATAAAGGCTTTGGAGTGATCATTAACCCAAGCAAAGGAAGGAGTACTTTCTCATAAATCCACCACAGACCCCTTTCAGATCTCTTTTTGAGTGATGGTGGCACGTACAAGCAGGCCAGGTTAGTTGTTTGGGTGTGCCTTGGGTACATTAAAGGTCATCCCTAAGGGAGATAGATTTTGAGGGGTTATTCTACCTCTCTTTCCTGCAAGCAGATTTATTCATTAAACCAAAGCATTCTCTGGAGTACTTCACAGTCACCACAGAGGTAATCTCAAACATGAGGCTTTTATATAAATGCAGGCATTTGAAAACATAGTGAGTTCACCTGAAAGAACATTTTCAATGATACCCATCAGCACCCTGCTATTTTCAGAGGAGAATATCACTACAGGTCTTCCCTTTGGGCTGTGCTGCATCTCAATTTTTAATATACGCAAACTCCAAAATCCAGGACAACTATGAATGTTTTGTGTTAATGACTTTTTGATCAAAGAAACAAAGAGCATTCTTTGTGTAAATTCACAGCAATACTTTACTGACTTACTTATTAAAAGTTAAAAAGGAGAGATCGCATATTCTGGAAGAAGGCATGTGGCAGATGGAGTGGGAAAGTTAGTCATCAAGCAATTCATTCATGATGCTGAAGCAATGTAGAACAGCAACTTTCCTGTTGGTTTTGCAGAAAACTATAGAAAATATCTTGCCAAAGTGGTAAGTGTTATGAGCCAGGACCCTAGTTCAAGAGGGTGAATTGCGGCAAAGGAATGGATTCATCTACTATGACCTCGGCACTTAAATTTAAAATGCTCTATCTAGGCTTTGTTAGAGTGTCCTGGGTTCAGCAGCAGCAGTCATTTTTTCTCCTTCTTAGTAGCTGGTGCAGCACTGTGTTTTTGACTTTCGGCCTGGGAACAGAGCTGATAACACCGATGTTTGGTTTGACCAAGGACTTTGTGAGTCTTATGCTCTGCCAGGGAGAAGGGGAAGCCGGGAGAAAGCAGAGACAGGACACCTGACCCAAACTTGCCAAAGAGGTATTCCATACCACAGCACGTCATGCCCAGGAGGTAGAACGGAGAGTTGCCCGGAAGGGCTAGAGCACTGCAGGGTGGGGGCGAGGTACCGGTCGGTGAGGTGTTGTATTCTCTTCCCTTGTTATTTCCTTTATCATTATTATTATTGGTGGTAGCAGTAGTGATTTGTGTTATACCTTAGTTACTAAACTGTTCTTATCTCAACCCGTGGGAGCTGCATTCTTTCGATTCTCCTCCCCGTCCCTCCAGGAGTGGAGGGAAGAAAGGTGGGGGGAGAAGTAGACTGCGTGGTTCTAATTTACGGCCTGGGCTTAAACCACGACATAGAGATAACTTTAAATTTAGATTGGATACAAGGAGCAAGTTATTTTCTGTAAGGGTGATGAGGCACTGGAATGGGTTGCCCAAGGAAGCTGTGAATGCTCCATTCCTGGCGGTGTTCAAGGCCAGGTTGGACAAAGCCTTGGGTGACACAGTTTGGTGTGAGGTGTCCCTGCCCATGGAAGGGGGGTTGGGACTAGATGATCTTAAGGTCCTTTTCAATCCTAACTATTCTATGATTCTATGAGTCTATAATGAAGTAGCCATCACTAGGATGTCCTTTTCAGCAGTTTATCCCAAAATATTTTCAGATAGAGGTCAGCAACACAAACCTACAGATGAGAAAACTAAGGTACAGAGAGGCAAATCATTTTATTGAAGGTCACACAGCTGGCAAGAAAACTCCATTCTTTGAATTGGAAACCAGTATTCTGCCCACTTGACCACACTGCATAATGTTTGCTTTCTCTGAGGCCAGACAATGCTCTGTGTGTTCATGTAATGCTTAGCATAACCAGCTCTGAGTGCCTTTCTAAGGGTCATGAATGCTATTAAGCGTGTAAAACAGTCTGGCAATTTGCTGATGCTCTCCACCCATGCGAACTCCAAGCTTTCTTTACCTCTTCTGACCAGGTACCAGTGTACAGTAAGACAGCATTACCTTATAGCAGTCAGGCAAATGTTGTCATCAGTAATTTGCTGCAGTAATTACTGGTTTGTTTAAATCAGTGTCACTTCAATAAACTCATGTATCGCTTGTCACATATCTCATTAACAAACAGTCCAAACATAAAGAGCAGAAATACCTGTTGCACTGGCATGTGGTGAAGGTGTGCAAAGAGAATCAGGATGCTGTTCTAAACCAATGCAAATTTCTGTAAATCGTAGACTAGTGCAAATTGAAATAGCTCTGTTTCATCGACTGATCACAGAATCACAGAATCCCGAGGGTTGGAAGGGACCTCAAAAGATCATCTAGTCCAACCCCCCCGCAAGAGCAGGGTAACCTTGAGTACATCACACAGGAACTTGTCCAGCCGGGTCTTGAATATTTCCAACGTAGGAGACTCCACAACCCCCCTGGGCAACCTGTTCCAGTGCTCTGTCACTCACAGTAAAGAAGTTTTTCCTGATGTTCACATGGAACCTCTTATGCTCCAGTTTACACCCATTACCCCTTGTGCTATCACTGGACATCACTGAGAAAAGCCTAGATCCATCATCCTGACACTCACCCTTTACATATTTGTAAACATTGATGAGGTCACCCCTCAGTCTCCTCTTCTCCAAGCTAAAGAGACCCAGCTCCCTCAGCCTCTCCTCATAAGGGAGATGCTCCACTCCCTTAATCATCTTTGTGGCTCTGCGCTGGACTCTTTCAAGCAATTGCCTGTCCTTCTTGAACTGAGGGGCCCAGAACTGGACACAATATTACAGATGCGGCCTCACCAGGGCAGAGTAGAGGGGAAGGAGGACCTCTCTTGGCCTACTAACCACACTCTTTCTAATACACCCCAGGATGCCATTGGCCTTCTTGGCCACAAGGGCACATTGCTGGCTCATGGTCATCCTCCCATCCACCAGGACCCCCAGGTCCCTTTCCCCTTCACTACTTTCCAGCAGGTCAACCCCCAACCTGTACTGGTGCATGGGGTTGTTCCTGCCCAGATGCAGGACTCTACACTTGCCCTTGTTGAATTTCATCAAGTTTCTCCCCGCCCAACTCTCCAGCCTGTCCAGGTCTCACTGAATGGCAACACAGCCTTCTGGCGTGTCAGCCACTCCTCCCAGCTTAGTGTCATCAGCGAACTTGATGAGGGTACACTCAGTTCCCTCATCCAGGTCGTTGATGAAAATATTAAACAGCACTGGTCCTAGCACCAATCCCTGATACTACATTAACGAACACCCACAGAAATTCCAGCCCATAAGCCATCATTTTCGTCATGTGTAATTTAAGAAACAACCTAACCAAACTTGTGCTCTGAGCATTAAATACAATCCAACACCTTCAGGTCATGATTTCTACAATTACTTTTCTTATGTCCTCATATCAAATCTGTCAAAATGGGTGAAGTTAATGTCAAATCACAGTTTTTCACTCATTGGCCCCACAGTAGAATTTAACACCCACAACACACAGCTTAAATGATGAGACAAAGAAGTGCCGATTAGTATCGAACCTGTTGATTCTTAGTAATGAGCAACACATTCAGTTCTGCAGCAATTCAAGGACACATGGAAGAGTCCTGGTTGCTGAACTGTACTGACAGCCCTTGCTTATTCATACTTTGTGAATTCACCACATTAGCTTGTCTGGGAACACTAACAATGTACTTATTCACTGGGGAAAATAATGCATCTCGCTTCCAGGCTTTTGCTTTGTTTTGCTTCTTCATTTCTTTATTTTCTCTTTTCAATTTGCTTCTTTCTTTAATTTCTCTCTCTCTCTTTTTTTTTTTTTTTTTTTTTTTTTTTACAGCAGTATCTGTCAAAATCTAAGGAATTGCACAATCACAGTGTATTATGTAATGGCTGGAAGATCCACTATGATTTTCCCTTAGTTACTTTCATGTTTCAAAAACTTCTCAATTGTCTTCATCATGGGAATAGGGAAGCATATATTTTTCTTTCATTAAATACATTTAGCATTGTCCTATATAAGCACCAACAAAGAGCAAATCTCTTTAACCTTTATTGTTTGCAAGTTATATACTTCATATGCTACCCATGGAGTATGACACAGAGCATAGGATAATTCCAGTTCCAAATTTCTCAAACTAAAAGGAAAGGACTGGCACAAGCTTCGTCTGGGTATAGAATTAGAGAAACATAGAATTCTTCAGGATGGAAAAGACCTTTAAGATCAAGTCCAGCCAAGACTAAAGCTTCAGCAGACAACATCCACAGTCTTTCCCTCATCCACTGAGCAGGTCACCTTGCCGTAGAAGGCGATCAGGTCAGTCAAGCAGGACCTGCCTTTCAAAAGCCAGCGCTGGCTGGGCCTCATCATCTAGCTGTTCTGTACATGCCGTGTGATGGCACTTGACATGCTGCATAACCTTCCCTGGCACTGAGGTCAGACTGACAGCTCTGTGTTTCCCCAGATTCTCTTTCCAGCCCTTTCTGTAGATGGGCATCACATTTGCTAACCTCCAGTCAACTGGGAGCTTCTCAGTTAGCCAGGATTGCTGATAAATAATAAGTGGCTTGGTGGGCACTTCCACCAGCTCCTTTAGTACCCTTAGGTGGATCACATCCAGCCCCATAGACTTGTGTGTATACTGCTACACTAAGTGGTGTAACAGGTCACTGATGATTTCCCCTTTTATTATGGGGCTTCATTCTTCTCCCTTGTCCCTGTCACATAGCTCAGGAGGCTGTGTACCTCAAGAACAACTGGTCTTACCATTAAAGACTGAGGCAATGAAGGCATTAAGTACCTCAGCCTTTTCCTCAGACTTTGTCACCCTGTTTCAACCCCACCATATCCAATGGAAGACAAGATCTTGTCTGTCTGCTCTGCAAGGCCACCCAGCCCTGGTTACAAGACTTTATTTTGCTAGATTAATTTAGCATCTAATCTTTTTTAATTCCTCCAGTTTCCCAAATGCCGTATTTTTTTGTTCTTTGAATCTTCATCATTTAGAATGTACAATGTACAGTGCCCTATGTACAGTGATGCTATGGATGCATAGATAAGACTGACACCTCTCAGCTAAATGATCACTTTGCTTTGTTCACTTGTTTATGCAGACCAAAATTTTCAGTAGTAGCTTGTTGAAAACTTGCAGATTTCTAGTGAATAGGACAGAAAGGAAGAAAGTATCTTCTGATACAAACACTATCAGCTCTACCTACAACATTCCCACTGGTATATTTCTCTCTCTGTGTATTTCTCTCTCTACGTGTCATTTAGCATCATTAATTTTTAATATTCCTCTACCCACTGCCTGAAACAAAAATCACTTTTCACTTGATCATTTGCTTCTTTTCCTCTAAACCAGACCCCATTTTGTTATTCACTAGCAGCTTTGTGCAATTTTATTGTTATTATTTTCAACCTGCCTGATTTTCACATTTCCTTTCAATTCAATAGTCTAAGAATCTTATTAACAAGCAGTCTACTCAGCCTTCTTAGATCATTAACGTCGGTGTTAAACAAGATTGACTTTAAGGGTAACCCATTAGACATGTCTTCAAAAATGTTGCAGTTTCAGTGGTTTTTTTGACCAACTTGCCTGCAAAGACATTTTGAATTAATGTTTTGGGTAAGATGCATTCACACACCATTCACAATATTGCCTTGAAATCCAAAGCTGATTCTCACATTCCATTTGTGCATCTGGATCCTGATGTTGAAGACAACTGCAGAGGGCTTTGCAGTGTAGTTCTGTCACAAGTCAAGTCTTCAAAATAAGTCCTATGCTATTTTTTTGCACACAGTCTTATTACTGTCTTCATTTCAGGACACTCACATCACTCTATTTCAATTAAAGGAACAGCAATTGCCAGGATATATTCCCTTCATCTTCTGAGCATTATTCTCTAGATTTTCAGAGATATCCCAATTACCTGATGTTTTTCAAGTAATGGTGTTTTTCACCTGGATGAATGTGTTTCTTTGTTGTTCAGACCATGCCTTATCTCAAGGAAGGTGAGAAGAAGAAAGAGCCTCTTTAATACCAGATGTGGCTGCTGGTCCCTGCATCTGGGCACTGAGCACATGAGAACTGAAGGTAGTCATGGGTCTGAGAAGCGCTATTCAGCAAAATAGCACAATGGCTCTTTTTCTACTGCTAAGGTGCTGTAGAAGATCCCATGACCTTTAGGTGGGTGACTGATGATCCATGGCTCTCATAAGTGTGGCACACCTGAGGACCTGAATGCCTCTGTGATTTGGTTCTCCCTATAACTTAACTCACCGTTGCATGAGCCCAGGACACCTCAGTGTCACCCCATTAGGAAAAGTGAGTGTAGATTCAAGACTATTCATTTCTAGCAGATGTCTGCATTACCTGAGCCACAAAGCTGTGCATTAATGGCTATGTCTCAGCATTGAGGTGACCCATGAGCTTCAAACCATATGGTTTAAAAGCTTGGCTAAGAAGGGCTAATTAATTCCGAGAGATATTCTTCTATGCTTTCAATTGATTTTATGCTAAGAGATTTAGGCAGTGAGAGATTTAGATTTTCAGATAGCAGAGAAACTATTTATTCACAGGAATAGGAGGCTGCACAGATTTTTACCTAGCTCTGTGAGTGGGAAAATTGATTCCAAACCTGTGATTAGGTGGCTTGAAGAACAGCAGCACTACTATGCATGTACCAGTCTTAGAACAGGAAATGATCTGTGTAATAGACCCCTAATTCAACCACCTGCTTTAATTAGGAAAGAACGTAATTAACATTGAAATCACTGCCTTGAGACATAGTTTTACAGGAAGAATAAACCACTGGTCAGATTCAAAGGCTAAGAATATTTAAATGTCCATTTCACATCCAGGAGGTGCTTCCGAACTACAAAACAGTGACTTCTCACACTCTTGACTAGTTATTTTTTATTCTTTTCTAGTTGTATAGGAAACATTAGCAAAAAACCCCATACTAGTTATTTTTTATTCTTTTCTAGTTGTATAGGAAACATTAGCAAAAAAACCCATATGTTGTCATCTGCTCAGAACTAGCCCTTAACAGATAATCACAGAAAACTCATTCAGCCTTGCACAGAGATTGTAAGTCTGCTCCTTAAAGTGAGAGAAGTTTCTGCAAAAAGTTGCATATAGTTCTTAGACATCTTTCTCATATGTCTCAGCACACAAGCTCTCATTTGTGCACCTCAAATCTAGGCAGGCTTTCTGACAAAATCTGAACTAGCACACTAAGGATGTATATTTTACAGAACTGGTAAAACAGGTATTCTCTAGAGAGATACATCAGTAATTGACAGTCCCTGAAAAGGACTCGTTTTATTCCAACAGAAGTCTTCCCATGACAGGGATACAAACCATGACTCTTCTGTCAGCTTATCATAAAGAGTCTCACAATTAATGCCTAACTAACGCTTCTCCCCTATCTCCTATTAAACCAGCTGGCACCTTCCTGTGGTTTGGCTAGGACTCAACTAGCTACAAAGATACTATGATTAATGTTTAACATTGATAAATTCAATAAAAATGGCAGCATTGGTAGCAAATAACTCCAAGAGTTTTTAATCCCACAAGCAACTGATTGAAATTAATTCTACTTGAAGACTTCTGGACGTAGTTTATTTCTATGTCAACCCATGCGTGGGATTATGCAGGTCTACACTGCCAAAACACCAAATCTCCAGAGTTGTAATGCATATCATAGGGTAAGTGGGCACAAAGAACCATGGGAGAGCACAGTGAAGTACTAAGAACAAAGTTTACCACAATGTATCTGTTTGTTCACTCATGGACTGTCACCTTGGAAGCCACACCCCAACAAGGAATTCATCCCGACTGTTGGCATCTATCTTGATCAGCTAAGTGATCTTGTAGTCAATGGCAAGTCAGTGGAATCTGTTTGGTGACCCAACTGGTCAAATATGTGCACCTGCTTTCATTGTGACAAATCACACCCCACACTCCGTTGACTCTACTGAATAGATCTCCACTGATTATAAAGAGATCTCAAGGTCCCATATAGGAGTCTATAATATAAACATATAAAACTGAGATAAATCCCTCCACAGATATCTCCATCCTAGCATTTGTGGGCAGTGGCTACCATACAAAGCTGCTGGTAATGTAATGTAAAGCTGAGCTAGGATCCTGGAGAGATCATCTCTTCTGTGCAAAGAGAACTGCAAGGTCGGAAATCTGGCTCCATCTATTCGTCCTCTCTAGATAATGTTGAATCTGGTATTAACATACTTCTCTTCAGAAACTCTCTTTTCATCATTGCTATTAATATGATGGCTATCATTCAAGCAGAATTCATTTTTTTTCATAATGATATCATACAGAAAATTAAAGATGATCTCTTACGGTTGCTGGAAACAAGTTCCTCTCTATTATCCTTCATTATCATAATGAATTGTCACCACTAAGAAGAAGCAGTGTAAAATGAGGTTTAAAAATATCCTGCTTCTCAAACTAAAGTTAATCAGGTCATCCCTAGGGATGGAAAGATTTTAGTTTGTGATGTCTATCAAACTCTCATTAAAGGAAATAACTTGAACAGGTACGTTAAAGGAAGACTTCAGCCTGAAAAGCCAAGAGGGCTTCTTCATTAACAGAAAGAAGGTACCCTCAAATAAGATTTGCCTTCGTTAACTTCTGTCCTTTTGAGACCATGCAGCAGTTCCACTGTAAACAGAAGACTGCTGAAGTGTTACATCTGTATTACTTTAAGATGTATGACATGTACATCGAGCAGCTACTGTATGAAAAGCCTAATTGAAGAAAGATCATAGAGAATGTCATTAAGTCATAACTGACCTGAGGCCTGAGATGTTGCCTTACTTACAGGATTAGTCTCTAATACATATTCTACAGCTCTGGCCCATGGAAAGCTCTCTCTGAGCTTTTACAGTGTCGATTTTGACCTACACAAAGATAAAAGATCCAAGGTCCAATCTTTCCAAATCAATTAACGTGGTTGCATCCTCAGCACACACAGAGTAGGATTTAAAAATGTATCTTTTAATAACACTGTATAAGCTCCTAGAAGTGCAGCATGACAAAAAAATTAATACTTTGCTTCAATACTATTATTTACCAACCATATACTTACACCTTCTTTAAAATCCTGGGGAAACTGCATAGCATTAACATCAGTGTTGCCAGGATGTTTTATGCACCTCTCACAGTTACATAGTCAGCAATCAGTGAAGATATTTCACTCAACCAGCAATTAAACTTCTTGCCATCTAATCAAGATAACTGTGATTGACATTGCTGCATCTTCAGATGAAGCAGATTAAGTTTTCCTCTCATTAATTTATGAAGGCAATGCCTTATGCAACATCACATTAGAACTTCTCCTCACACATCACATGCAGATGTATCAGCTCATAGTATACAAATATCTTTTCTTACAAAGAAATGGCAGTTTTATCCAGAAGATGCACACTTTGAAAACCTAATGTAAATTCACAGAATCATAGAATCACCGAATCACATGATTCCATGATTGATTGGGTTGGAAGGCATCTTAAAGCTCATCCAGTTCCAATGCCCTGCCATGGGCAGAGACACCTTCCACTAGACCAGGTTGCTCAAAGCCTCATCCAACCTAGCCTTGAACACTGCCAGGGATGGGGCAGCCACAGCTTCTCTGGGCAACCTATGCCAGTGCCTCACCACCCTCACAGGGAAGAAGTTTTTCTTAATGTCTAATCGAAATCTACACTCTCTCAGTTTAAAGCCATTCCTCTTTGTCATATCCTTATGTACCCTTTTGAAAAGTCTCTCTCCAGCTTTATTGTAGCCGTCCTTTAGGCACTGGAAGCTGCTCTAAGGTCTCCCCAGAGCCTTCTCTTCTCCAGGCTGAACAACCCCAGTTTTCTCAGCTTGTCTTCACAGGAGAGGTGTTTCAGCCCTCTGATCGTCTTTGTGGCCCTCCTCGGGACATTGTTCACATCGTTCTTATGGTGGGGCCCACAGAGCTGAATACAGTACTGCAGGTGGGGGCTCATGAGAGTGGAGTATTTTATGCAAAGCAAAATTAACAAGAATGAATTTTGGAATCACTTCACTGGTTCTACTTGGTTAATGATGCCTCAAAAGCAATAAAAGTGCATACAAAATGAATATAATTACTTAGCTAAATAATTTTACACAAGCTGAGGAACAGTGAGAATTAAGAAAAAGGGGAGAAGTTTTTGCCACAGGAATTGAACCTATCAGATGTTTATTGCAAACAACTGGAGCGGGCTAAATGCTGGAGCTAGCAAGACTTACTCTTTCACCAACTATGTGGATGGTCAGCTGAACTAGCACCTCAGAAAAGCATATGTAAGCGTGATATGTGAAAATTCGGAAGTTATATTAAACTTTCTTACATAACATTCTCATAAACAAATGCAATATGGTCTCTATTAATCTACCTTTAAGTCCCTGGCCAATTTGTTGATAACTGCCTTGTAAAGTGAATCTTTACAGATAGTTACAGAGCCCAAGAAACAAGCTTTCACCATGGCTGTGACTAGATGAGCTTTAAAATTTATTTTCTTATTCGCTTAAGGTTTGAATCGTTCATTTTCTCCCTAATATAATTTTCCACACCTCCAATCAGCAATCTTAACAGAAGATATCTCAATTAGAGGTTTTCCTAATCTTTGTTGCCAGCTCTGACTGATGTTCTACTTTTGGTCAATACCCCTTCATCGTGTGTCAGGGCTGTTTCCTCCTTTGTGTTTGATGGCTTACCTGTCTTACATGGATATCACATCTGGTTTGCAGAGCTCACTACTTAATAAATTAGAATGTAGCTTAAGAGTAACCATTAGTCTGACTTTCTGTTATCCTTCCAACTTCTGGTGGCTTTGCTTCCAAGCATGTCCTCATCTAGGTAACACCTTTTGAACTTTTCAACTTGTGGAGAAAATTCAGACATTATTCTCAAGGGTAACTGATTTGCCATGTTGCTGATTTTAGATGAAAATAATAAATTATAATTAATGGAGAAAAAGAATATTTTAGCTTCATCTCACTATGTCAGATCTTTTAAAATTACTTTCAATTCCGACTTCATGAGACCATAAGGAACCTCACTTTGTATAATCATTTTCATGACCTATGGCATCAAAAAGAACAAATTTTTCCACTTGATAGTGGTTTTCCAACCCTGTGAAGTGCTGCATACCAGAAAAGAACATGACAATTTCTTGCACAGAGCAAGACAGGAGCAAAGGAGGAATTGCAATGTAACATGGCAACTTTCTCAGAGCATTTTTGAGGGGGTTCAATGAACTTCAGCGTATGTGGCTCAGCCAAAAGACTTGATCCAGCCACAGCAATTAAAATTCAGACAAATAATTTAGTAACGGTCTCAGCTGGGGATTTTACTCACATTTTCTCAGAGGCAACCTGTGTGTGGTTTGTTTTTCCTTTCACTGCTGTTGCAGTTTCTCAGCCTTTAGTCGTTGCAGGGTGGCAACTGCAGAACAATGAAAGTTTAGCAACATCACCCATAAAAGTGTTACAGCCTCAGCCAGCCTCTCCTCCTCAGCAGCACACCCTTTGTTGATTTCATGCAAGGTCCTGAAAGGTTTCACAGGGGAACTGTTCATTGTTTTGTCCCAAAACAAAGCAGTGCTCTCACTGATCATAAATGTGTCTAAAAATGATTGGAAAAGGTCTAACACAGTAGGATATATAAGGTGCTATCCTATTCATACAGCCAGTTGCTAAGGGGAGCATATTAAGAAGGCCATATACAAAATGAAATAAAGTAGTTTATTTATGAGTTTATTTATTTATGTATTATGTATTATGTATTATGTATTATGTATAATGTATTATGTATTATGTATTATGTATTATATGTATTATG
This sequence comes from Psittacula echo, assembly GCF_963264785.1. Taxonomy (NCBI): domain Eukaryota; kingdom Metazoa; phylum Chordata; class Aves; order Psittaciformes; family Psittacidae; genus Psittacula; species Psittacula echo. The sequence goes on along the minus strand of NC_137737.1, from coordinate 152,071,486 downwards.
TATATGTATTATGTATTATGTATTATGTATTTATTTAGTTATTTATTTATGAGCAGTGATTAAAATACTGCAGCTGCAGTATAATCTGATTCACACTGCTTTTTATTCATTATTTGATAGATCTCATATCAAGTCTCTATCACAGCTCATACTCCTCTTGATTCACTGTTGCAAGCATTGCAACTGAAGATAATGATATTATTCTTTTATCAGATTCTATACATAACAGAGTCAGGCTGGTTGTATGTCTTAGTGCTGTCTTGATTCCACCTAAAGATAGACTGACCTGGCTCAGAGGCATAACCAACCTATGAAGAGAGTAAGTCAGGACGAAAGAAGGAAGTCTTCACAAACACTCTTTCCTTGGGAAAAAACACCCAGTGTTTAGCATTACAATTGTAGTATTTCCTTGGCAATCCGGATTGGACATTTCAGCAGGAGAAGTTTCTAATATATTTATGTAAAACTTTTACTTGCATTTAAAATTAATAATTTCTTAGTGTCCCATAGGAATCACATGTTCGTTTCCTCATATATCTAAAACAATTATAAGCATAATGATAAACAGTAAATATACCCTGAAATATGCTGGTTAAATACTGTGTTTTAAGTAGCTCCACTAAATGCCCTCTCTCACTTTCTCACATGCTCTAACGTTTGTCACTTCTATATGGTTATACTGAAAATTCATCATAATTATAAACTGTACTTGAAAGTTTCCACCAAACAATTTAACAAACCATGGATAACCCTAATCAGTTTATGGAAATTCGTAACTCGTGAAATCTCCTAATTGGTAGATCACTAGCTCAGCTAGTTACTAGGTAATAATCCATATACTGGCTTAATTGATACATCCCATTAATCAGCTGTAGCTGTATGAAGGTATCTTTAAGAATTTATTAATGCCGTCTGATTACTTCTGGAACCATAGCAAACACACAGGCTGTTTGAATCAAGGTAACTCTAGTGAGTTGCTTCCAAGGAGAGAAAAGCTAGGCAAGGTTTCGGAGGGACTCTTTCACAATATTAGGAAAATAGGCTACAATTGCATTGCTGAATGCAGCTTCAAGACCAGACCCCTGAATAGTCCACACTATAATCTTACACATTAGGTGTGCCCAGGTTAGTATCCCATCACCATGAAGTTTATTTAACTCAACAGTTTGGGGAAGAAAAGCCCAGGATGGAAAGTATGCAGTGCTACAGCATCTGTAAGCCGGAAGTGGGAGAGCCCACAGACTTCGTACTGGTACAACAGCAAACTTCTTCACCTAACCTCCCACTTGCACCCTAACCCCACTGGTGCAATCCTTCATCTGGCTTGGTGCTCCTCTGCATTCTCAAACTAATGGTCCCTGCCCAGCACTGCATCATGGGAGAGCCACTGCAGAGGTCACCAGGCTTCTTTCTCTCTATCCCAGCAGTCTGGGAAATGTCAATGGGTATAGATTTTGCTTCCCTGACCAAATTTTACAGTTTAGGAAGTGAAGAGGGAAAAGTACATTCTGTTGAATATAAAACTGGGACAGATTATCCCAGGCAAGAGTGGGAACCAAGGAGCATGTCATAAAACTGACTCAAACTATCTAGCAGAGAATAAGCATGTGCCTCTTCAGAGACTTGGTGCAAACCTGAGCACTAAGGTTGCATAGGCACATAAGGGAGCTTAAATAAAGGATAACATAAATAAAAAAATATTTTGCTGCCAAGATCTAAAAATATAGGATTCTAAATATGTGGGCTTTATTAGAATCATAGAATAGTTAGGGATGGAAAGGACCTGAAGATCATCCAGTTCCAACCCCCCTGCCATGGGCAGGGACACCCCACACTAAACCATGCCACCCAAGGCCTCATCCAACCTGGCCTTGAACACCGCCAAGGATGGAGCATTCACAACCTCCCTGGGCAACCCATTCCAGTGCCTCACCACCCTCTCAGTAAAGAATTTCTTCCTTAGATCCAATCTAAACTTCCCCTGTTTCAGTTTGAACCCGTTACCCCTTGTCCTGTCACTACAGTCCCTGATGAAGAGTCCCTCCCCAGCATCCCTGTAGGCCCTCTTCAGATACTGGAAGGCTGCTATGAGGTCTCCACGCAGCCTTCTCTTCTCCAGGCTCAACAGCCCCAACTTTCTCAGCCTGTCTCCATACGGGAGGTGCTCCAGTCCCCTGATCATCCTCGTGGCCCTCCTCTGCACTTGTTCCAACAGTTCCAACAGTGTCCTCCTTATGTTGAGGACACCAGAACTGCACACAATACTCCAAGTGAGGTCTCCCGAGAGCAGAGAAGAGGGGCAAGATCACCTCCTTCGACCTGCTGGTCACGCTCCTCTTGATGCAGCCCAGGATACGGTTGGCTTTCTGGGCTGCGAGCGCACACTGAAGCCGGCTCATGTTCATTTTCTCACTGACCAACACCCCCAAGTCCATCTCTGCAGGGCTGCTCTGAATCTCTTCTTTGCCCAACCTGTAGCTGTGCCTGGGATTGCTCCCACCCAGGTGTAGGACCTTGCCCTTGGCATGGTTAAACTTCATCAGGTTGGCATCAGCCCACCTCACAAGCGTGTCAAGGTCCCTCTGGATGGCATCCCTTCCCTCTGGTGTATCAACCGAACCACACAGCTTGGTGTCATCGGCAAACTTGCTGAGGGCGCACTCAATCCCACTGTCCATGTCATCGACAAAGATGTTGAACAAGACCGGTCCCAACACCGGTCCCTGAGGGACACCACTCGTTACCGGTCTCCAGTCGGGCATCGAGCCATTGACCACAACTCTTTGTGTGCAGCCATTCAGCCAGTTCTTTATCCACCGAGTGGTCCACCCATCAAATTGATGTCTCTGCAATTTAGAGACAAGGATGTCATGGGGGACAGTGTGAAACGCTTTGCACAAGTCCAGGTAGATGACGTCAACTGCTCTGCCCCTGTCCATCAGTTCCGTAGCCCCATCATAGAAGGCCGCCAAATTGGTCAGGCAGGATTTCCCCTTAGTGAAGCCATGCTGGCTGTCACCAACCACCTCCTTGTTTTTCATGTGCCTTAGCATGTCTTCCAGGAGAATCTGCTCCACGAGTTTGCCAGGCACAGAGGTGAGACTGACTGGTCTGTAATTCCTTGAGTCATCCATTTTCCCCTTCTTGAAAATGGGGGTTATATTTCCCTTTTTCCAGTCGTCGGAAACTTCACCTGATTGCCATGATTTTTCAAATATGATGGCCAGTGGCTTAGCAACTTCATTCACCAGCTCCTTCAGGACCCGCAGATGGATGTTGTCAGGTTCCATGGACTTGTGTAAGTTTAGGTTTTTAAGATGGTCTCGAACCAGATCCTCTCCTACAGTGGGCCTAGGGTCCTCATTCTCACAGTCCCTGCGTCTGCCTTCCAAGACTTGGGTGGTGCAGTCAGAGACTTTGCCAGTGAAGACTGAGGCAAAGAAGTCATTCAGAACCTCAGCCTTCTCCAAATCCTGGGTAGCCAGTTCTCCCGATATCTTCCGAAGGGGGCCTATGTTGTCCCTAGTCTGTCTTTTACTCGCTACGTACCTATAGAATCCCTTTCTGTTATCCTTAACATCCCTAGCCAAGTTCAATTCTAACTGGGCCTTAGCCTTCCTCACCTGGTCCCTAGCTTCCCGGACAACATCCCTGTATTCTTCCCAGGCCGCCTGTCCTCGCTTTCACCTTCTATAAGCCTCTTTTTTCCTTTGAATTTTCCTGAGCAGCTCCTTATCCATCCAAGGAGGTCTCCTGGCCCTCCTGCTGCACTTCCTTCTAGTTGGGATGCAACACTCCTGAGCTTGGAGCAGATGATTCTTGAATAACAACCAAGAGTCTTGGACCCCCCTGCCCTCTAGGGCTGTATCCCATGGAACCTTACTAAGCAGGCTCCTGAAGAGGCCAAAGTCTGCTCTCTTGAAGTCCAGGGCAGTGAGCTTGCTGCACGCTCTTCTCACTGTCCCGAGGACCTTGAATTCGACCATCTCGTGGTCCCTGCAACCAAGGCTGCCCTGGAGCATCACATTTCCAACCAGCCCTTCCCTGTTGGTGAGCACAAGGTCAAGCATGGCACTTCTTCTTGTTGGCTCCTCTATTACTTGGTTGAAGTCTCCCATGAGAACAAGGGCCTGTGAGCTTGAGGCTGTTCCTATCTGCCTATAGAGCACTTCATCCACAGATTCCTCTTGATCAGGTGGTCTGTAACAGATCCCCACGCTAATGTCCCCATTGCTGTTCTCCCTTTAACCCTGACCCACAAACTCTCTGTCGACTGCTCACCTGTCTCCAGACAGAGTTCCATACTCTCCAGCCTATCCCTAACATAAATAGCAACTCCCCCTCCCCACCTGCCAGGCCTGTCTTTTCTATAGAGCCTGTAACCTTCCATTCCAACACTCCAGTCGTAAAAGCCATCCCACCATGTTTCTGTGATGCCTACTATATCATACTCCCGTAGTCGTGCACACATCTCTAATTCCTCTTCTTTGTTCCCCATGCTACGGGCATTTGTACAGAGGCATCTGAGCTGAGCTCCAAATGAAGCCGGCTCATTGGCTGGAGCGGCTGGAATATCTCTGCATCGCTCCGAGCATTTATTGTAGGTGCTGGCAACTGACTGGGTGTGTTGAGATGGAATGATGCCCCCCTCCCCCAACACATCTAGTTTAAAGCAACCTTGACCAGCCTGGCAAGCCTCCTACCAAAACCTCTCTTCCTCTTCTTTGTCAGATCAGCTCTACCAGCCCCCAGCAGACCTGGCCTACTAACTTGGGTCCCGTATTCAAAACACCCAAACCCCTGACTATGGCACCATCCTTTTAACCATTTATTAACTTGGCCAATCCTCCTAGCTTTTTTGAGGTCTCCCCCTGTATCCTGGAGAATTGATGAAAAGACAATCTGAGCTCCAGAGCCCCTAACCACCTCTCCCAGGGCTCTGTAGTCCTTCTTTATGTTCTCCAGCCTACTGCTATCAACATCACTAGCACCCACATGGATCACCAGAAGTGGGTAATAGTCCATGGGTCTCACTAGAGCAGGCAGCCTCTCTGTAACATCCCTGATCCGTGCCTCAGGTAGGCAACAGACCTCTCTCGAGACTGGGTCAGGCCGACAGATGAGTGCCTCTGTCCCTTTCAAAGTAGACTCCCCTACCACTATGACCCGTCTCTTTTTGCTGGCAGCACCAGTAGTGATCTTCTTTACTGGCGCACCAGCCGGTTGTTTCTGGTGCAAGTGCCTTTCCTTCTTAGCCCCCTGCAGGACAGCAAAGCGGTTCTGGGTGGGGAAAACAGCTTTAGGAGGAAGCCCCTTGTTTTCAATTGTCCTCTTCCTCTTTTTTTTTGTTGTTTTTTGTTGTTACTATTTCCCACCTTCCTGGGTTGACAGCCTCCTCCACTCCTCCATGAGCTTCAGGGGACGCCTGAGGCCCCTGCACAGTTTGGGCCTGGAGGAGGCAGTCCTGCTTCCTCTCAGCTTCCCTGATATCTTGCAGCCTATTGACAGCATCCCGCAGCTCAGCCCCTGCTGCAGGAGGACCTCCACCAGGGAGCACCGAGCGCAGCCCTGCCCATTGGGCACCGTTCCCTCAGGAGACCAGTGCAGGCACTCTCTACACTCCGAGCTCTGCACTGCAGCCTCCACTCTCATCGGCTCTGTCTGGGTGCCTACGCTGGCCACCGCCGTGGCAGCCAGAGCAGAGCTCCCAGACCGGGCCCCGGTCATAGGGCGAGTGCTCACCATCCCGCGCGAACTGCCTCAACCCGTCCTGTTCGCCGCGCTCCCAGGGGCAGGTTTTTACCCAGTCAGAGCTGGCGCCGCTCCTCGTGGCTCCGCCCCCTGTGAGTCCCTGCTCGTGTCAGCTGAGCTGCCGGCTCCTGGGCAAGTCGTGTCGAGGACCTGAGGCTCCCTCGGTGGCTCTGGCTGCTCTGAGTAGAGGCTCCTGGACGCTGATCTCCTCCCTGCTCCGGTGTTGAAGGCATCCTTTTTCGAGCTACTCACCTCAGCAATTGACCTTGTATGTTTTATCTAGTCCTGTTGGATTGGTATATTAAATTATTTAGGCTGAATTGATTAACTAAAATTTCTGATTGTCCTCTAAATCTTACAAACTTCCTTCATTGCCTGAAGCATGGCACAACTGTTTTGCTTTTCCCCCCACACCCCGTTGGCACTGCAAGGCATAAAGTTAATATACTCTTTGCAAACAGCATCATCAGCTAGGTGATATTGGAATGCCTCCAAAAACCTTAGCAAGTGCAATGTGCTCAAAATCTCTTCAGCAACAGAAGAAGCCTTTAGGGATAAATACTAAATGTGGTGTGGTGGGATTTAGCTTCCCGCCTCCTATTACCTTTCATGGGAGGCACACAGCTGAAGCTTTCTGCACCATGTTAAAAATTTAGGCGTTGATGTTTAAATATTGAACAAAATGTTTAATGTGAGAACACCAGTTGCTCTTTCTTTGTTGTTCAGCCACTATCAAATGGGGATGGAAACAGTTTAAGGGCTTTCATATTGGCTGCTTTCACCGATGCTCTTATAAACGAGGACACCATTCAGGCAGCTTTTGGCCCCCCAGCCAATGGCACAGAAATGCCAATTTTAACTTCTTTCATAGTTCATAAATGCACATACAGGGAACGTTAAAATTCCCACCCCAGCTTTCAACATCACATGTGCTACAGGGTGACAGATTGCAGGAGAAGACAAAGACATCAAATTAGCATCTGAGGAGGAAAGGTTCCGTCTTCTACCAGGTTTAGGAAGCACTGGTTGATGGGAGTATGGGTCACTGTGGAAAGTGCAGCTGCCATAGAAATAACAGGAATGAGAATCATCCCTGCACATGGACCAGGGAAATTAAGGTGTTCTCAGGATAATTGTCTATGTGCACCACAGGCCACCAAACAGATTTATTTGTATACTGTACAGTGCATGCAGATCATGTCCAGTCATAGCCAAATGTTAAGTGTAGACAAAGTCCTCAACCCTTTCTGAGGCAGCCGCATGGAGAGAGAGAACCCCTTGATTGCACCTGCACAGGGACCACATCATTTGGGAATAAACTTAGCCACAGATGCCATGCATTTCTTTGCATTGTTGGGTTATGGCAGCGTGCTTAAGAATGAACTTAATTGAAGCACTATGGTGGCTACTGTATGAACTGGAAGTATCAATTGGATATGACAGCACGGATCTCACTCTGAAACCCACTTTTTTTTTTTTCTAAAAATGACTCTTTCAGTTCAAATTTGCAAACTGTCAGCTTTGCTGGAGGAGTCCCATTCCTGAATGTTCTTTATCTTATCATTTCCCATGACATGTATTGCACTGTAATATTAAAAGTGTTATCCTGAGAACACTGTTCTGTGGGTGCTCTCCTGGAAAGAGAATTTTCCTTATCCTCAGTTCTGCTGTCACTTAGCAACCAAGAGGATAACCAGTGAAATTCTAATTATTATCCTGTCAAGGATATCAAAACACAAAATGCACAATGAAATTCTTGGGGAAACTACCTCATCTTTTTAGGTTTTTTTTCCTCCTCCTTTATCACCTCTCAATGGCAGATGCAAAAAACATTGCTACTTATGATGGATTTATAGTTCAGTCTAAAGATCTGATGATTTTGTCTCTAAATTGGAGAGACATCAATTTGATGGGTGGACCACTCGGTGGATAAAGAACTGGCTGGATGGCCGCACGCAAAGAGTTGTGGTCAATGGCTCGATGCCCGACTGGAGACCGGTAACGAGTGGTGTCCCTCAGGGATCGGTGTTGGGACCGGTCTTGTTCAACATCTTTGTTGGTGACATGGACAGTGGGATTGAGTGCGCCCTCAGCAAGTTTGCCGATGACACCAAGCTGTGTGGTTCGGTTGATACGCCGGAGGGAAGGGATGCCATCCAGAGGGACCTCGACACCCTTGTGAGGTGGGCTGATGCCAACCTGATGAAGTTTAACCATGCCAAGTGCAAGGTCCTACACCTGGGTGGGAGCAATCCCAGGCACAGCTACAGGTTGGGCAGAGAAGAGATTCAGAGCAGCCCTGCAGAGAAGGACTTGGGGGTGTTGGTCAATGAGAAAAGAACATGAGCCGGCTTCAGTGTGCGCTCGCAGCCCAGAAAGCCAACCGTATCCTGGGCTGCATCAAAAGGAGGGTGACCAGCAGGTCAAAGGAGGTGATCCTGCCCCTCTACTCTGCTCTCGGGAGACCTCACTTGGAGTATTGTGTGCAGTTCTGGTGTCCTCAACATAAAAAGGACATGGAACTGTTGGAACAAGTCCAGAGGAGGGCCACGAGGATGATGAGGGGACTGGAGCACCTCCCGTATGGAGACAGGCTGAGAAAGTTGGGGCTGTTGAGCCTGGAGAAGAGAAGGCTGCGTGGAGACCTCATAGCAGCCTTCCAGTATCTGAAGGGGGCCTACAAGGATGCTGGGGAGGGACTCTTCATTAGGGACTGTAGTGACAGGACAAGGGGTAATGGGTTCAAACTGAAACAGGGGAAGTTTAGATTGGATCTAAGGAAGAAATTCTTTACTGAGAGGGTGGTGAGGCACTGGAATGGGTTGCCCAGGGAGGTTGTGAATGCTCCATCCTTGGTGGTGTTCAAGGCCAGGTTGGATGAGGCCTTGGGTGGCATGGTTTAGTGTGGGGTGTCCCTGCCCATGGCAGGGGGGTTGGAAGTGAATATTAAGGTCCTTTCCAACCCTAACTATTCTATGATTTTATCTAGAAAACAGCTCCAGGGACAGATGCTTTTTAATACTTTTAAATTCAAAAATGGTTCAAGGAGATATGGAGGTGGATCTGCTGAAGACAGGATTATAGCTTAGTATAATATCACTAGTAATATCCTTTCCCTCCTGATGTTATGATGTGATCAAAGGTTGTGTTCACAGCTATCAGCAAAACTTCACCTGCTGTAAGCATTACTCAGAGAACACAGCAAGATTAGGTCTATGCAAGAGTTTTAAAGAAGCAGGATATTATAGTAGATAAGGAGTTGGAAGAATTTTGTCTCACTGTCTTGACCCATCATTATTGCATTGTGATTTGACTTCCTGAATCATTCAAGCCCCCAAGTATCACTCAGTGATCCTGTTTCACATTCATGACTGAGTTAGAAGATATGTTTTTAGTGGCACAGAGTATGCATTTAAAGTGTTGTTATTTGTGTTATTTGTGTTATTTGTTTTCAGTAAAAGTTTTCAGTGCTTAATTATCCACAAGTACATGTTATTTTATTTCCAGTCTGAATTTGCCTGGCTTTAAATAAGACTGCATTCTGTCTCTTTCTATTACATTAAACAATCTTTATAGTGGTCATCTTTTCCTCATGGAAGCATTTATACTCTGCTATCAAATCATCTTCTCACCTTCTTTTTTGCTAATCTTCTCTATTGACCTCTTTAGTTCCTTTCCCTGGTGGTGTCTCCAAGCTTTCCTCAGACTGTTCTGGAAACTTTGTTTCTTAGAAACTAAAGAAAAATAACAAAAAATCCATAAACTTTATGTTTTGTGGAATCCAACATTCTCCAAGTACAAACGTTAGCACTGGGCTCAGTATCCTAGCACAGAACTCCTCATGCAAAGTTAATATTGTCTTCCTTCAACTGATTAGCATTTCCTTTCCACAGTTGGATATGAGGCTTGGTCTCTTTAGTTATTATTACAAAAAGAGTCAGTGTTCATCTGGTTACCCTCAGGGAAGTCTGAGATGCCTTTTTTAAACAACAGTTCTTCATTATGAAAGTGTATCTCATTCACTATGGTGAACCTTAATGAAGCCTGTGCTGAATGACATGTTGCACTAGTTTGTCACGCATATGTTCTAGATCACACTGTATAATTCATCTTCCCTTAGATAAACTTATCAGGCTTTGAGTCATTCGTCATCTTTACTACTTTCTGCTTTGTCATTCCTTCTGGGTAATAACTAGCAACCATAGACTGTAAGGTTAAAATGGTCTTCAGTATGTCATCTAATCCATTCTACTGAACACAGGCAATCAACATCTAAGAAAATACCAATCAGGTGATTGATCAGTGGCTGTCTGACTAAGGAGTTCAGTTTCGCAGCAAGCAGTGCACAAGGGCAGGGGAAGTTATGGCCAGCATTTCCATCTGCCCATCTTGAATTCTTGGCATGAGCAATCAGGTACCCGCTGTCCAAGGCTGAGTCCATCAGCCTTGGGGTAGAAGGGACCCATGCTGGAGCAGTTCATAAAGAACTGCAGCCAATGGGAAGAACTCAGTTTACAGAAGTTGGTGGAGGACTATCCTTTCAGAGAGGGTCCCTACACTGAAGCAGGGGAAGGACTGTGAGGAGAAAGGAGTGGCAAAGACAATGTGTGATGAGCTGACCACAACCCCCATTCCTCATCTCTCTGCACCACTGGGAGGGGGAGTAAGTGAAGAATTTGAGTGAAGTTAAGCCCAGGAAGAGGGTTTTATTTCTCATTATCCTGCTCTGATTTGATTAGCAATAAACAAAACTGATTTCCCCAAGTCAAATCTGTTTTGCCCATGATGGAAAGTAATGACTGATCACTCCCTGGCCGTATCTTGACCCACAAGCCTTTTATTATATTTTCTCTCTCCTGTTGAGTTGAGGAGGGGAGAGAGAGAGTGGCTTTAGTGGGCACCTTGTGTCCAGCTGGGGTCAACCCACCACAATTATAAATATTAATTGTACTTTTTTCCCCCCTAAAATTATCTTTGCAAGTATTCTAAAAAAATATTGGGAATGCATGCTGTCCTACATTAAAAATATGTTTCTGATGTAACCATTAATCTTCATACGGATTAAGATTACCCATTTGTAAATCTTTACTTTAAAAAAAAAAAAAAAGAAAGAAAGAAAGAAAGAAAGAAAGAAGGAAAGAAAGAAAGAAAGAAAGAAAGAAAGAAAGAAAGAAAGAAAGAAAGAAAGAAAGAAAGAAAGAAAGAAAGAAAGAAAGAAAGAAAGAAAGAAAGAAAGAAAGAAAGAAAGAAAGAAAGAAAGAAAGAAAGAAGGAAGGTATATTATTGGAGTTTTTTAAGTTTTGTAAGGAGTTTTTGAAGCTTTATGTTTTGTAACCCAGCTGAATAAGATTTAAAGCTCCAAAAAGCAATTTGGTGGAGTTCTTGGTTTGCTTTTTCCTTGAGTCTTCTATATCCCATCTGTTTCCTTTTGCACTACTTCTTTTCATCTAGCACCTTAGTATTTTTCTGTGTTGTCTTGCCCACTAATGGGACTGACCAGCTGGCCATGGATCCAATTTAGCCAACTGTTAGATGCTTCAGAGAGGGAGTATCTGTGTAAGGAAAGGTTACTAAACTGATTTGCAACCTTTACATAACGTTGTGAATATCTACTTGTAAAATAAGCGTATTCCTACTTGTTCTGTCAGTGGATTAACGCAGTGCTTCTCACATCTCTAAGTGGTTCACAGCTTGTTGAGTATTAGTGATTAATTTATAGCGATGACTTCAGAAGACCAGCTTGGTTCATTCTATTTATTGACTGAAACTATAAAAGACTGGAACTAATCAGCTTTAGAAAGATATGTGTTATGAAGTTTCACAGCTACAGGTTGGGCAGAGAAGAGATTCAGAGCAGCCCTGCAGAGAAGGACTTGGGGGTATTGGTCGATGAAAAAAATGAACATGAGCCGGCTTCAGTGTGCGGTCGCAGCCCAGAAAGCCAACCGTATCCTGGGCTGCATCAAAAGGAGGGTGACCAGCAGGTCGAAGGAGGTGATCCTGCCCCTCTACTCTGCTCTTGGGAGACCTCACTTGGAGTATTGTGTGCAGCTCTGGTATCCTCAACATAAGAAGGACATGGAATTGTTGGAACAAGTGCAGAGGAGGGCCACGAGGATGATCAGGGGAGTGGAGCACCTCCCGTATGGAGACAGGCTGAGAAAGTTGGGGCTGTTCAGCCTGGAGAAGAGAAGGCTGCATGGAGACCTCAGAGCAGCCTTCCAGTATCTGAAGGGGGCCTACAAGGATGCTGGGGAGGGGCTATTCATCAGGGACTGTAGTGACAGGACAAGGGGTAATGGGTTCAAACTGAAACAGGGGAAGTTTAGATTGGATCTAAGGAAGAAATTCTTTACTGAGAGGGTAGTGAGGCACTGGAATGGGTTGCCCAGGGAGGTTGTGAATGCTCCATCCTTGGTGGTGTTCAAGGCCAGGTTGGATGAGGCCTTGGGTGGCATGGTTTAGTGTGGGGTGTCCCTGCCCATGGCAGGGGGGTTGGAATTAGATGGTCTTAACGTCCTTTGCAACCCTAACAATTCTATGATTCTAAGTCCATTGCTCTTGTTCCTGCTATAAGCAGCAGATCAAAATGAAAAAAATTTTAAAAATGCATTTTGATATTATTATATTTCCAGTCACTGTTTGTTGGTTAATCACATGTTTTCTGTAGTCTGATATAATCTCTATTTGACCATTGAATAAGCAGCTGTACCAATCTACTAAGATATTAATCATAAAGACCACCTGCAGGCCTTCCTGTTTTCTAGCAGCCATCTGGCTGTTAGAGAAAACCTGGCTCCGAAGGGAAAGAAAGAAAAATGTTGAACTCCAAAATAGCTCATATTTGCAGGTGAAAAAAAATCAAGCTTTGGGTTAACAATCTAAAATGCATGTGTCGTCCTCCCCCAAGCTGCTCTGGGAAATATGAGATCTTCAAAACTTTATCCAGGACTAAAACTACATAGCAAAGCATCTTTGAAGTTACTGATTCAGCTTATCATAAGCACTTAAAACCTTATGTTAATGAATAGCCAAAATAATGAATGATAACAGGAGTAGCTGAGACAATATTTCATATTTTGAAAAAGGCAATAGGATTTTTTATAACAAACTGTGATTTAATATATAAAAGTGCCTGTGTCAGACTTCAATTTAGTAGAAGTATGAATCCCACAAGATGGACAGAGCCAAAAGCCATCCGAAAACTAGAGGCTGGTGTTACACACAGATCTTCATTTTACCTGCTAATGGCCATTTTTTTGTTATTTCACAGCAGTTTCTAAGTTTGTGTTGCAGCAAGGAAGAGAGGCCATAGACTTGTATGTCTCACCTCGAAATGAGCCACCAAGCAGGTAGAACTGCCTTATACATCTCTGTAGGAGATTTACAAGATGATACATGTTGTTCCTCCTTTCTCTGTTGTCATGGTTTAAGCCCAGCATGTCACTCAGAAACCACGCAACTGTTCGTTCACTCCCCCCTCTTCCCCACCCTGCTCCTGGAGGGATGGGTAGGAGAATCGAAAGAATGTAACTCCCATGGGTTGAGATGAGAACAGTCCAGTAACTAAGGTATAACACAAACCACTACTGCTACCACCAACAATAATAATGGTAAGGGAAATAACAAGGGAAGAGAATACAGCCGCTCACCACCCGCCAACCGATACCCAGCCCGACCCGAGCAGTGATCTAGCTCTTCCAGGTAACTGCCCCCAGTTACTGAGCATGACGTGCTGTGGTATGGAATACCTCTTTGGTTAGTTTGGGTCAGGTGTCCTGTTTCTGCTTCCTCCTGGTTTCCCCTCCTCCCTGGCAGAGCATGAGACTCAGAAAGTCCTTGGTCAGAGTAAACATTACTAAGCAGCAACTAAAAACATCAGTGTTATCAGCGCTGTTCCCAGGCTGAAAGTTGAAAACACAGCACTGCACCAGCTACTAAGGAGAAAAATGATTGCTACTGCTGAACCCAGGACATCTGTATATACATTTAACTGCCCATTCACACTTGTTGTTTTTTTTTTGCAGAGGGTTTTTATTTATGGTATAATTGCACTTTTTGCCACAGCACCTTGAGTATTTAATGTTCTTTCGCAAAAGCCAAAAGTTATCTTTCAGCCTTCAATCTGGTCTCTTAACAGATTCTCTTCATGAGTTTTCTCACCTGTAAGACACTTTGTTGGCAGTTATGAGGATTAATGACCCAATGTTATGAAAGTACTTGGAAAGCAAAAAGTGCCACATTAGATACAAAATATGATTTGTATGATTACTTGCATGTTAAAGCCTTTGGTTGAGCTTTAAGCGCCACTAGCTGTCTGGTGGTATTTTCAATCCTGTTATGTATCATTTGATGGCAGTACTTTATCCAGAGCAAATTAAAAGTAGTTTCTTGATAATAAATTTCATTGCTCTCATTTTCTTACCTTAAAATAAACTCAAACCTAAGAAATACAAAATCCAAGACTGTGTTTCGAGAAGGACCCGCAAATCTTTTATCTCCATGGTCACTCAGAGTGGGCCATCAGGTGAGCAGCTCCTTCTCTAAGTGCTGACCAGAGTCCTCATTCAGCCCTGCAAGCTGTCACATGCTCTGCGAACCCTGTGGGACAAGGCAGGACTAAGATGTCCCTTATCCAGCATCACCTGGACTTATTTGCCTTGCCTTTTAATTGCTGACTATGGAAGACACATTTGAGAACCTGAGGTGGAGTTTAGCTGGGATATTGGGTCAAAGACAATTCATATGAGCTGAAGGAGAGTGTCCTTCTCTAAGGAGAAGATGATTATTAGAAAAGAGAATCTGGGAACCAAGATCTGGGAACCAGACATTCTCCCCTCTAATTTAAGGGATGAGAAGGCAAATATCGGTAAGAACTTAGAGTTTCTTTGTCCTCATTTTCTCTATCTGTTATTTTATGCTCCCCACATGCAGGTTTTGGGAGATAAAATAGGTAATTTTAATGAATAATTTATAAATTATTTTGAGCATCCTAGATGACGGATTATCTCACTTATCTGGGATGCTGGATTTTCACTGAGCACAGTATAGTCACAGTGATAAAAAGGATCATCTTGACATTGATGAAGTTGACATTTTTGTCTCTTTGGTTTCCTATTCACATTCAGTTTGGAGCAAACTGTGATATTACTTGGAATGATGAGTTGTCTGCTTGGACACTTGTACGCCTAGATGAAGCTTATCCAAAGCTCTATATACATCCATCTTTCCTTCTTTTTGAATCAGTAGGAAACCTCTTTCTGCCTGTACTAAAAGAAAAATGAGGCCTGTATTCAACTGTTTTGTCTCCAAACTACTTAGATTTCACTCTTGAAGATAAATCCGGTACCTTTGCCAGACATCTTTTTAGAAGACTGCCGCAATTAGAAATCCAGGAAGAACAGATTTGTTGCTCTATTCCTACAGCTGGCCCAGACACTGTCAGTAAAAAAAGAAACTGGCTGAGAACAAGATGGAAACTCTGAACTTTCAGACTTATCAGTTCTGGAAGTTCCTCATGAAAAAACCCTGCATTTTCAGACGTGGCACTAGCCAGATGGAAAATGTCTATTTATTTAAAGACTGAGAGGTTTGTTTTATCATATTCAGATCACAATTTTTTTTTTGCCAAATGCTGATCTTACTTATTATGGTATAAACATAAAGATCAAATTTTTGTTTAGTTTTATTGTAGTATCAATATAAATACAGTGGTTGATACTACACAAGATCAGAACTTGTCTGAGCAAAAGTAAGTTTTCTTTATAAATTTACCCATTTCTTGGGTAATTTTAATAAAAAATAAAAGAGTAAAAAGGTTAAAAAGTAATTCTGCTCTAATCCAGGGATGGTGTATTAGACATTCCCTGAATTTAGAAACACATCATATGTTCTGCTTTCCTCCTCACCGTTTGCCTGGGGATATGAACTCGAATATGAATCACTGGGTGTCTGAATTTTCCATTGAACCAGACTTGTTTGTGAAGCAAAACTGCAGTCATAAGAGCATTACTTCAGAAAGAAGACACCTGGGCTACTTGCATGTGTGTATCAATACTCAGCACCCCAGTTTCTAAGGCCTAGAGCAAACATGTGATAAAAAGCAGGCTAAAAGGCCTCTGGAACTTACAGCATTGTGCTGTTTCCACTCTAATGTCTAGTAGAAAGTTAGGTTTTTAGCTAGGAACTGTAGCTGCATTCAGGAGAGCAGTGAGGTGCCCATCCTTGTTCCACACAACCATTCACCATGGAATGAAAGCACATGTTTCACTGCTTAGTGGAAGGGGGTCTAAATAGCTCTGCTACCAGGTCTGAAACCTCCTGCGTGCAAATGTCTTGGGATTTTGGATGTCATAGAAATAAATATTTATTTTTATTTCAGCTAGCTCTGCCTTCCCTTTTTCACTTCTGTTTTGGCCCCTTTCTTATCTCTGCCTTGGGGACAAATGCAATGCAAGTCTCTCTGCTCTGCTGACTATTGTGGAGGCCAATGATGCTCACTGGTGTTTTGATATTCTCAGAGAAGAGAATCATGGAATCACAGACTGGTTTGGGCTGGAAAGGACCAAGCTCATCCAGTTTCAACGCCCTGCTATGGGCAGGGACATTTTCCACTAGACCAGGTTGCTCCAAGCCTCATCCAACCTGGCCTTGAACACTGCCAGGGATGGGGCAGCCACAGCTTCTCTGGACACCCTGCGCCAGCGCCTCACCACCCTCACAGGGAAGAACTTCTTCCTAACGTCTAATCTGAACCTACCCTCTGTCAGTTTAAAACTATTTCCCCTTATCCTGTCACTGAATACAGTTGTAAAAAGGCCCCTTTCCAGCTTTCTTGTAGCTCCTTTAGGCACTAGAGCTGCCCTAAGGTCTCCCCAGAGTCTTCTCTTCTCCAGGCTGAACAATCCCAGTTCTCTCAGCCTGTCTCCATAGCAGAGGTGCTCCTGGTCATCTTTGTGGCTCTCCTCTGACTTGCTCCAACAGGTCCACATCCCTCTTGTGTTGGGCACCCCAAAGCTGGATACAGGACTGCAGGTGAGGTCTCAAGAGAGCAGTAGAAGAGGGAGAGATTCACCTCCCTCGAGCTGCTGGTCACGCTGCTTTTGATACAGCCCAGCATGAAGGAGAAGAGGAGGATGGAAAAACAAACCTGTCCAGCATAGGAATGAAACTTGCATTGTTTTTTAACTCGTAAGTGCTGTTAGTGAGAACAGGCGCGTGTTCGAGGCTCCGTCTGGCTGCAGGCAGGTCCTGCCATCACTAGGGCTCGCAAGAGAGCTGCTGGAGCCGGCCTTGGCTAGACGCAGAAATTGCTGCCCCCCTGCTAAGCCCAGGCTGTGCGGCTGACTGCGGCTGCCTGCTGCCAGGGAGAGATGGAAATCCTGGCACAGCAGAGAGTCTCACAGCCTGGCTACAAGAAACTGGCGAGTGCCCGGGTACCCAAAGGAACCAGGCTAAGGGGATGCTGACAGCTGTGGATCACCAGGGCTCGGTCCCACCCTGGTCTCTGCTGCTTGCTGTCCTCCCATCTGGGTGTGCTATCACCGTTCTTGTGCTGCTTGTGAACTACCAGGCCAATGGTGGTATGACGTCTTTTCTTTAAGTTTCATTCCCACACTAACCCTGACAGTGTGAGGAAAGGATTTTTCTGTGCTGTTCCACCTCTGAGCAGTGAAATGCCCTGTGATCATTTCATATTTAATCATATGGCTTCTCCTGGCACTGTGGAGGGCACCACTGCTGGCATCAACTAAGCGTGCATTGCACCTTGACATCGGTACTGGCATTTCACTGTCATCCTCCTCCTGTCACAGCATCCCTGGACAGCACTGCTGGGAAGGAAAACGTGACCAGCTGCATTCCTAAAACACATTCAAGGCCATTTCTGTATGCCATGTGTCTAGAGAGCTGGGACAACTTGACATAATTATTGTGTCAAACCCAAACCTTGTTTACAACACGGCTGCTGTCAGAAAGCTCTTCGATAGGCTTTCACTGCCGGCTTTCGCAATTAATTGGTTCATGTTGTCACAGGTACTGAGCTTGTGCAATCCCAGCCTAATGGTTGGACTTTATGATCTTACAGATCCTTTCCAATATAGTTGATTCTATGATTCTATGATTCATTTCATTGCAGGCTAGGTATGGTGAATTAAGAAGGTGCAAAGGCTTCACAAGGGTAAAGGGGTTCACGCCCACAGGTACTTACAAGAAGAGAGAAAAGTTCTCTTACTCCTATTTAATTAACATCTCATTTGCATTTGACTATGTATCTGTTCAGCTGCACTCCCAAAATGTGCAGCTCTGAGATATGGGGGGCCTGAAAACAGCGTTTGGGCAAGCATTTGTTTCACATTGCCTATTGTGTGCCTCAGGCCCTGCTGAGACAAAGAACTGATCAAAATGAGACGCATGTGCTGGGATGATTAGTGGTTTACTTGCCATGGCAGTGGCTTGAGAGGGGTAAAGACATAGTTTATTCCCCAGTCCTGAACCCTAAAGTGCCTTCCCATGTGTGAGGTGAGTGTCTGAGCACTTTTTGGTGGAAGAGAGAAAAAGCATCTTGTCCCTGTTTGAAGACTTGGTCCCCTTGTGACTCTGTCATTCAGATGAGGACATTGCCCCTAGGAAATACACAGATTTGTCAGGCCTAAAAATTGTTCATCGTATATAATTTAGTTGAAATTTCCCTTTGGGGGAACACAAATGGTTCACAAGTAGAAAGTCAGCCTGTGCTCAAGACTGCCTTAAAGGGGACAAAGCAACAGCCCCACAGCCCTGTCAAAAACAAACCTCTTGCTGATGTCAAAAGCCTTTACAAGAAGCCTCCTCAGTGACAGGATCTTCTTGGACTCCGTTTTAGTTGTCTTGGACCAGTCTTCCAAATTAATGATTAAAGGAAGATATAAGAGCACTTTGGTTTTTCTGAACCTGTTGGGTAGCATCTGTAATGCCTCTTGACCTCATTTCCAGCAGAGAGCACAAGAAGATCCTGGGATAGCTGTATCTGGTGGCTCCTGTAAAAAGAGTAGTCTGGGAGGAATGCGGAAAAGTAGAAAATATCCAGCAGCATCCAGGAGTTGCTGCAGCTGTGTGACTGCAATGTGAAGCATGGAAAGCTGGAGAGCTGAGGAGCAAGAAGAGTCTTGCCCTGATTTCTCTCCAAGTCACTCAAGACCCAAGAAGTTTGCAGATAATCTGTGCATTTGGAAATCAGTTAACCCAGCTAATAAATAGAGACTTTATTATCTTTACATTTGTAGGCTACTCATAAGAACAGCTAAGTGGCTTATGGAAATAAGAAGATAAAACAGTAACAGTTCCACCCCAAATATATCACTGTATGCCCAAATATATCACTGTATGAAACAAAAGATCAGTGCACTGGAGTGGGTTGACTGACTCTCACACCAGGACAGTTTGAAAAAGAGGCAGTGTAGAGCAAGGGGGTCAAGGGAAGAAATCTTGGGAACTGTCCTGGTTTTGGCTGGGGTAAAGTTAATTTTCTTCCAGTTGCTTATGTAGTGTTCTGGTTTGGATTTAGTACTAGAATAATGGTGATAACACATTGATGGTTTTAGTTGCTAAGTAGTATTTATACCAGGTCAAGGAATTTTCAGCTTCTCTTGCTCTGCCAGCGAGTTGGCTGGGGGTGTACAAGATGCTGAGAGGGGACACAGCCTGACCCAAGGGATATTCCATAACATATGACATCATGCTCAGTATATAAATGGGGAAATGTTGACTGGGAAGGGCCAGTTGCTGCTCAGGGACAGGCTAGGCATCAGTCAGTTGGTGGTGAGCAATTGCATTGTGCATCACTTTGTTTAGTTTTATTCCTTTCTCTGTTATCTTCTTTTTTATTACTATTGCTTAATATTTCTATTACTAAATTTAATTCTCATTATTAAGCTGTTCTTATCTAAAATCATGGGTTTTACCTTTTTCTGATTATCCTCTCCATCTCACTGGGCATGTGAAGGAGTGGCTGCGTGGTACTTAGTTGCTGGCTGGGGTTCAAACATGACAGGGCACAAAATCCCAAAGGACCATGTTAAATGAGTCCAAAAGCTCATCTTGCAGAGAAAATTAAAAACTTCTCTGTTAAGAACTAGGATGGTTGTTGGATAAAAAATAGGGATTTTATCACTACTTTAATTTCACCTGTGCTCAGGAAACCAGGATTTTGTACACTAAAAAAAAAAATCAAATATTTGTGTCTATCATTTCATTCTCATGTTTAAAGAGACATTTGAATTCTCCTGTCCTTGTGGGCTATGAAAGGCTGATGCTACTTTTCTGACTCACAATGATTCTGTGAGTTATTAATCAAAATGCTTGCAGCTTTGGAAACTCAGATTAATGACCCAGTACCTGTGCAACTTATCACTTGTTTTATTGCAATCCTGGAAGCTAGACAGAGAAGTTACATTTCTTTTCTCTGCACATTTTGTCCTTTTACATTTCTGAGGCACTGTTCTGTTTGTTTTCTCTCCTGGTATTTAATCACGATAAATTTTAATTTGCCATCTTTTTGCTTACATCCCTGTTCAGCAGCATCCTCGTTCCTCACCTGTCAGCACAACACCAGGAACAGCAGAGTTTCAGAAACCACTGGTGCAAGTGCCTCCCAAACCTTTATCAGAAGCAATTAGTCACTTTGGGTCAGAAATATCTGTCTAGGTGTCCTCCTTCTAAATGTTATTCCTTTCAACAAACTTCTTGTTTGCCAAGCTGATGCGCACTGACTAGATAGCCATGAGAAAGTAACCTTCACAAGGGAAAGCAATCCTGAGTCCATGATACAGAACTTGTCATAACATATGATCTCCAAATTTTGCTTATGCAGACAGTTGCGAGCAGGTGCAGACGCCCGTGGGAGAGGCAAAGTTCAGCACATTGATGAAGCATGTGTCAACACTAGAGCCCTAGGGACTTGCCTTCCAAGGCAGAAGGGAACAGAAACAAAGGTTCTTGCAACCTTAACAACAAAGGTGAGATTCAGCTCCCGTCTTCATCCATCTCAAAGTTCCCTCCAGTCATTGGAAAGTGGAACCAAGCACCACATCACTGAAAGCTTTCTTCCATGATTCCTTCCCAGACATGCTCTTCTCCACTGAGTCCAGAGGGAACCTCATGTTTGCCAGTTCACCAAAAGCTATCAGCCCCTATGGTTCTCATCTTCCCAGCCTGGTTAGTAAATGCAATTGGCTAACCACCTCAGAACTCACAGGGAATTCATCCAGCAGGACTGAAGGTCCCAAATACAAACCTTGCTGCCTACCAGGTCATCACTGGGAGACCACATTGAAGCACAGCATCCTCCTCTTGATTCTGCTGTGGCAGTCTATTCATGTAGGACATGCTCATGGAGAGAAACAGCCTCACTTGCCACTTCTCAGAATGTTCAAGTAGGGACCTTCTCTGTCAGACATTTAAGAAAGAAAAAAGAGCAGAAGAGAGTTGCTGGACACGCATACAGAAACTAAAGGTCCTTCCTCTCTCCTTCATCCATCCCTCCCCAGGATTTGTGATAATTTTCAAGTGTTTTTCTTCATGCATAAATCTATCTGTGTTAAAAAGCAGAACTGACAAGTTCTGAAGTGAAGCAAAAGGTCCAATAAAGATAAGAATACTGGAAAACGTGTTTACAAACAGGCTTCATGTATAATATCCAAATATAGTAATTAGAAAAGCAAATTGATTTACCAGCTGGTATGAATCAATACAAAGATATAGGGGCCAAGAACTACAGGTACAAGCTGACATTTGGGTTTGTTTAAGTACTAACCTACTCTTTTGATTTGTGTAAGGAAAAGAAGAGTGACAAGGGCAGAGCAAAGTGAAAAAAAGTGCAGAACAAAGCCACAATGACCGTAAGTCACTGTTCATTTAGGCAAGTTCACTGTTCATTAAGGCAATCTCTTTGACAGACACAAGATTGAAGTCTGCCTAAATGAAAGCAATGGGCTGAGAAATTTGTTTATACCTTATATCTCCTCCCACTTAGCTGAAAGACAACTTACTGCTCTAAAGTTTTGATTAGCACCTCTAAACTGCTAGCATTCTGCAAGCAAGGAAGGAGGCAGTGCTTGGCATCCCTGACTTGGGATCTGCTGTGATCTGAGCCTGGTTTATCACCTCCTGCAGGCAGCTCATTGCCTCCCTGGAGCAGTTCGGAGATCTGTAGGGATATTTTTAGAGCATCTCTGGTGACAGTCATTCAGTTTTCCTGAGGACTGAAGAAAAAAGACAAACAGACTTTCTTTGTAGTTAGAACAGGCTGGGGCCAACTGAGGCTCCTTGGAAAGAAATGCTTTTCCCCTCCCCCTGTGATGAAAGACAACCTTGACTTCTCCTATTCCTTCCCTTGTTGGCAAGAGACATTTCAACCCCCAGCTGCTCCCTTAGGGCTGCTGCAGAGCCACCACACACTGACCCAGTGCAGACTAACCAGAGACAATGGCAGAGTGTGGGCTGTCACCAGGCGCAGTCCTTTCCATCAGCTTGCTCAAATCAGGCCATTACTTGCTGCAATCATTCCTGCTGCCTTGCATCAAAGCAAGGGTTTGGGAAAATAGCATCTCTTAGGGGTCTTTTTTGTCAATCTGAAGAGATGCTGAAGAGACAAGGACTGGTAACCTGAAAGGCCCCAGGCTGTACAGGATGGTGTCTGTACCACATTGAGAGCTGTGTCAGCAGACTCTGGCCAAGGTGCAGCAGCAGTTACCACTGCCAAAAGGATGTGGGTGCTCTTTAGCCCTCTCAGTCCCTGGTCAAGTCATTCCTGACAAGAAGTAGAAACAACATGCCATCCAAAGAAGATAGAGCGTGCTTGTTCTGCCAGTTCTCATTGAAGAACAAGAAGACATTCACCAAATCGAAAAATGGAAGTTCAAACCCAGTAAGGTTTTCATACATCACATGCAATTAAGCTTTTTTCCCTGTAATACAGCAAGTTGTCAAGGTCTGGGACTCAGCAAGAGTAAAATGTATGAACAATTGCCTGACACAGTCTTGATATCCAAGTTGCCCTAAACTGACTAAAGAGAGAGGATTTTAAAGAGAGGATTAACCTCTGTTTAAGGATTTGAAACAATTTGCCTATTAGAAACCAGGGTGACAGCTGACAGGAGACAGGGACTTTCAGGTGACTACTTCAGAGCTAAACCTTCCTCTGAAATATCAAAAGTGGCCCTTTTAAGGAATAGCTTGCATTTTATGCAACCTGTTTTCTGACAGATGGACTGGAAGGACCAAACCATGTTTGCTAACGTCTGGTAGGGTTTGTCAAACACTGTTTAAGCCTGGAATTAAACATCAAGTGGCCAAGTGCTATATATCTGTGGTACCATACAGCCTCATGGGATGTAGTGTGGCTAAGACAGTGGCTGGATGTCACAGTTTTATCATTTATCAGCAAGCTAAACTGCCCAGATACCGATGCCACAAAAAGACCATCACTTTAGTTCTGCAGGTGAAAGCTGAAGCTTTAGCTCCTTTCCCAACAATGCAGTACGTGCACATGCATTTGGGTGTTACTGCAGAATACACACACATTTTCAGAAGACTTTCTTGGACTAAGGCTGCTATATTAACAGCATTGTTTTCATGCATAAACAACACGAAGGACATCTTGCAATAACATTTGTTATTTATGGCAGCAGCCAAGAGCCTTCCTACTGCCTGTTCTGCCTAAGGGCAGCCCATGCCTATCAAGTCATGGGCAAGCTACTCCAGAACATCTATTTATTAGTTTGCTGAGATTCAAGAACATGTAAGCTTTAACAGCTCTGCTATGACTCAACATAAGCAGGCACCAAAGATCTCATTTTAAATGAGATCTGTTCCCTAGTGCAAAGTATAAGTTAATGCTTCTGCAGAAGTGCCTCGCTCTTCAGCTATTGTAAACCTCACAGCTCTACTGAAATAAACTTTAATACCCTTTTCAGGAGTTTTATAGTCTAATGTTGGTTAAGATGCCTCAAATTAAAATAAGTTATAATAAGTGCTAACAAGTTTTATTCTTGGCTCTGCCATTGCCTTGCTTACCAAAGAAACTTATTTCACTTTCACTTCATTGTTCCCATCTGGAAAAAGAGTTACTAATATTAAGAACTTTAATTTTTCAAAGTGCTTTTAAACTTGGAGATAATTCACCATACAAGATTTAATCGTTGTTATTATAACCTAGGCCTACCTTGAAAGCAGGGATTGTATTAAGCCAAAGATCTGTTTTGAAGACATTATTGTAGCTGAGATGGGTCAAAATAGCAATGTTTTTGTAAGAAGGCTACCAGGTAGCCTCGCATCTCGTCATTTCTGTCTTGTAAGACTAGAGGGAAGTTAAATAAACACACAAGAGACTCTGCATACAGTGAGACAGGGAACGTGTTTTACTGGGCTTGATCATATTTGTTCTTTTTGAACTCTGTGGTGTTGCATGCCAGAAAACTTCCATTCATCACTGCCAATTCAGGGGTTCTTTGGCATTTGAAGTTAGTAGCAAAACAAAAGTATGATAGTGTTTAATAAATGGCAGTCTGACAAGCCTGGGTCCATTTTTCTTTATATAAAGAAATACTCAGTTATTCTATTATTTTTTCTAATGGTTTCCTTCCTTTTTTCCCTTGTTCCCCATTGTTGGTTTACAGAAATATAATAATCACTAGGCCAGTTTAAAGCTGATATTTTAAAACCTTTTTAAAGTCTATATCTTGGAGATAAATAGTAACAGTAGACTGATCTTTCTTTGTGTTCCATATTGCACATGAAAGAGCTTCCTGCAGAAAATACATGAGGGTGACTACATTTAGATCCAAGGAAAATAAAAGCCAGAATTGCCTATCAGGCTCTTTAGCAGTGTAGCACTCACTTAGGTTTATAAGTAAGAAAATAGTTGTTTATATAAGTACATAGGGGGAAGCAAATTTTGGGGAAGCAAAGCTTGTCTCCTGTCAGATAAACTGACAAGGTCAGAAAAAATGGGCTTCATCAGTTCGCTTAGACCAGATGGCAATCACTACAGATACCTTAACACTGCTACTACCAAGGCATAAACATTTAAAACCAACCTGCAGAGCCTCACGTACTGAACATGATGTTCACAACTGGCTTCTGCCTCATATTACCCTACAGATAGGACATACAGAGCATCACAGCCAGGAATTCCCAACCAATGTCTTCATCCGACCTCCCAGGTTCATCTCTTCCTGTGAAGGGGACTGTGCAGGATGTGCTGCTTCACCACAGCACGGAAGGACAAGGACACAGGCTTGTGTCACAGCTGCTGATGTGCCATGAAAATGGAGAGTGGTGTTTAAAGAAGCCCTGGCTGTGAACCTGGCAATAAGCATGAGCCCTGGCAATGAGCAAACCTATCCATCGGGATAACTCCTCAAACAGGGAAGTTGGTTGTACTGGTGTGTTTGATGCTGAGCTTTGACAATTAATACATGGACAGGATTTAACCCACAATTTAGGGCCTAGCAGAAACAGAATGCCTGGAATGTAACCGACCTTTTTATTTTCTTTTTGAAACAGCAGTCAGAACCATTGTATGGGTGGCCACATACCAGAAGTGTGATTCTCGTTAAGTGTATGAACAAACTATAAAGCCAGTTAGCTAATCTGCAACATAGCACAGTGAAATGGCCAATGAGTAAGAGAAGTCAGAACTGACAGCCTTTGTGTTCTGGCATGCTGTCTTGTGGCTGTTTCATGAGTGGTTTCTGACTTGCTATATGCAAGTACTGTGTTGCTTGTCAGACAATATAAATACAAAACAGACAACATAATAACAGATATTTTAGTGAGAAGGGTCAAAGCTCCTAGCTGAAGAAGACCATGGGGACTGGCTGAACATAAACTACTAGAAGACAGCCTTGGCCAAACATCCTGTAACCCAGCACATTGTCCAAGTCCCATGACCTGGGTCTGGTGCACTTAGAGACAAGATCCTTGTGAGGTCTGACAAATGAGCTATGTCTGTGTGTAAACCATTAATAGTTTTCTTCAGCTATCTTGTTCAATGAAGCTTTAAGGGTTTTATTTTATTTTATCAGAGCTGCTTGAATCAGCCCTGCATTACTGAGAGGTCAAGGAGATGCTGCTTTCCTCCACCACTCCACAGCCTGGGTGGTCTTTGAAGCGGACCATTGGAAGAGCTGGACATTTCAGCTCTAAGTATACTTAGAATATATTACCCATGAAAATTGGCTGTAGCTTGCAGACAGGAACAAGGGTCTCCCTAAGTAAAAATGGGCACTAGAAACATCACAGCTCCTCCACCATTCTCTCCCATTAAGGGTCCTTAATCACAGTATCACAGTATCTTAGAGATTGGAAGGGACCTCAAAAGATCATCTAGTCCAATCCCCCTGCCAGAGCAGGAACACCTAGATGAGGTTACACAGGAATGTGTCCAGGCGGGTTTTGAATGTCTCCAGAGAAGGAGACTTCACAACCCCCCTGGGCAGCCTGTTCCAGTGTTCTGTCACCCTCACTGAGAAGAAGTTTCTTCTCAAGTTTAAGTGGAACCTCTTGTGTTCCAGTTTGTACCCATTACCCCTTGTCCTAATGAAGTCATCATGGTGGAATGTCCTTTCTCCTTTGATCCAACAGGCATAACCTGGAAATTCCCTTAAATTCCAGCCTTCTGGGACTAGTAAAAATATTGTCTGTCCCTTTGCACAATGTTTGTGGGTAGGAAAATACGAACATCATAAGGAAACTCTAAATTACTCCACCTGAAAATGGTAACAACAGCCATACCCCAAACACTACCTGTGTGAGGCATTGGCATACAGAAGCCACTTAGGTATGCTGCTCCCTCTCAGACCTTTGTTGCTGCTGTCAGTCATATGTCAATAAAGATTGAAAGGCTTCAGCAAAACTTCATCTCCAGTAATAACCATCTGTCTCAGAATACTAGCAAGCTAGCCATCAATTCCATTGTGTTTCCCTTCTGACACTGATGTCTATTGAAAGAAACGAGGAAAAAAATTCTTCACAATATTAACATTAGCACTTATATAAGCACCTCTAACCAAAATTTTCAGAGCACTTTGTGAACACGAATTAATTAATCTGCTAGTGGAGATAGAAGTGAAGTGACAATGACTATTGTCCCCTTAGGTTTAAAGCAAGAGTGTACAAACTGGTTTTGCATAAAATTATTTCTGGGTCAAGCCTTGTGCTCTTTGCCAGCATTAGTATTCATTAGAGACAAAACAAAATATGAAAGAGTGGAAGATAGTGGATTAAAATTTGCTTTCAAAAATCACCTTAAAAAATAAGTCTTACAAAGAAAGAGGCAGTAAAAAAGCAGTAATGCCTTCAGAGTTAATTAAATAGAAATATCATTTTAACAAGTTTGGGTCAATAGAGCTCAGTCGTGAAGGATTTTCATTGATGCTGTGCTAGAATGGAAAGTCATTATAAAAATTTAGACGTGTTCTATTTTACAAGAGATGAACATTTAAAATGAGCTAAATCTCAGAATAAAGAGATTCAAATTCTGTTCTAGACTGACATGTAACAAATTATGTAAAACCTTTTTGTCCCTACATATCTTCTTATTATCCCATTATCACAAGTCATTAGATGCTACCAATGAGGTTGAATGATGGTGTTTAAAGGGGTCCTTTTCCCTCAGAGAAGCCTGAGCACTGCACCCATTTTGCCTAGATCAAGAGATGACTACAATATTTTTGGTTTGCTTCTAGCATAAACACATATTTGAATATTTTTTCGAGGCTTATTTTTGCCTTTGTCTAAAATGAGTCCAGAAACTTGAGACACGAAGAGGTTCAGGAACTCAAACATTAGATGCATGTGCTGAGAAAATCTGGATACCAGGGAGAACACTGTAGCTCTGACGAAAGGTTGTGTGCACTTAATTTCATTATCCAAAGTTTACTGACTTCTGAAACACCATCATGGAGAAGCATTGGCACCACATGTGGCTCCTTTTGGACCCTTCCTGATTCATGGCCACAAGGCCACTGTTTTCCTACTCTCTTCTGTACTGCACTATCCCATTTGTTTCATTCTTTCAAAGCTTACTGCAAGTTATCACTTGAATTTGTATGTATTCACTGTTCTCTTAAACTTTCAGTTTAACTTCTTCCAAAGCCCTTTTTTAGTCCCAACCCAGTAGCTTCGACAAGATGTTTACAGAGATAGCACCAGCTGCACTGTGTGACCCATATCTAAAAAGTCTCAAGAATAGGGTCTCTGCAGTTCTTATCCCTACAAGCCAGAGACAGCTCCTTCCTGGTGTGACACCACAGACACTCCATCCCCTTTCCTGCTTCAGCACATCCTGACAATGTTTCACATGCATGCAGCCAGCATGGATGGATTAATTCATTTCATCACTTGATCAGGCGTGCATGGAATCATAGGGACCAGAGGGTCCTATAACAAGAGACCATTTTACCTGAAGGACAGGTCCTCTGTCCTTTTTAGCTTTCTGTGAAATATTTTTGTTCTATTACTCTTACAAAAGGGAGGAAGATCTCACAAAATCTGCACACTCTGTGCTTTGCATCTTTCATATTTTGAAATTTTTTCCTAATATGTAATTTACCTTTTCCGACCTGATTAAATTGATTAAAGTGAACTGATTTCTTCCTATGCTACCACAAGTGCAAATGATGATATTCTCTTTGGCCACATCACACTGTTTTGCAAACTGACTGGCCATGACTTAACCTGCTCTTTTCTAAATTAACAGACTTTTCCCAGCCTTTTCAGTTGTTTCTGTAGATTTCTCTTGGATTCTTTTGATATTGCTTATATCCTTCTTTAAAGTTATTCTGGAAGTGACGCTTCTTTGGTCTTACATCCAAGACCTTGCTCAATACATCTCAAAAGAAAATTTTTCAACCTTGCAACACCATCCCCTTTTAACATAATTTCAGTTTGTGGTCTGCTGTGTTCACCATGCTCTTTTTGGCAGTTGTTGCACTAATGCAAGCATTAACCACTTTGTATTTGTCCATTTTTCTTCCCAAAGTACAGCACTCAGCTCCTGACCCCACTGAATTTTCCCGGATTGAATTCAGGCACCCTTTCCAATTCAAGACTATTTTCAAGGCTGATCTCCAACCAAGAGCTTAAACGCCACTTCCACCAAGAGTCACTTCAGCTGTCCTAAGCATGTTTCCTCTTCATCATCAAAATCTCTCACAAAAGCAATGACCAGAACAGGAGCCCACTCAGCCCCACTGAAACCCTCTGCCACTGTAAAAATCCTTTCTTTCTCTGTGGCTCTTCAATTCGTGTTTACACCCACTGACATCATTTAGACCCTGGTCTATAACCTAGGACACTCTTAATGGAAAATGCAGAGGTGGAAATGAAGAACAGACTAACACAACCCGTTATCTGTCCTGCCCCACTCCTATGTTGGTGAACACTGTCCATCAGGGATCTAAACTGTATTATCCCAGTTTGCATGCTGCTGTTGATCGGGAGACCGCTGAAACTGGATCTATGATTTGCTAAGCAGATCCCATCTTCTGTGTCCACACAATTTTCCAATTCTCTTTCAAAAACATTAACAAATCAGTCATTGATATACCTACATGTATTGCTTTTTAAGCATCTTTTTATTATCCTACAAACCTGCAGAAACTGGTTATTAATGATCTTTTCTGGTACCTACCTGTGTAACAAAGTTAAGCCAGCTGATCTTGATATCCCTGATACTATGTACATTATCCTCCAGTCCTCTGGGACCATAGTGTCCTTGCTGAGTCCTCAATGATAACCACCACCAATTCCAAGCTGCCTTGGCTAGTTCCTTAAATCTGCTCAATTTTATTAGGCCCTGCTGAGCTGAACACGTCTATTTTATATAAATAATCATTGACTTTTGGTTCACTCCCTGATCTCATTTGCATTTCAATCTCTTTCTTAAAATTAATTTTGTCATGTATCTAGGCATAAGTAATCTTTTTGGGGGAAGAAAAGTGAAGCAAATATGGCAATTATTTTCAGTCTTTTCTGCAATAACCCTTTTTTTGGTTCTTCATGTTAAATGGTGGGCCGCTCTGCGTTCTCTTTTCCTTCTTTATATTTCTAATGTATTCATAGAACATTTTCTTGTCAGCTTGGTGATTTTAGATGTTGGATTAGAACTTGGACCTTTTGTGTTCAACCTTTACTTTGGGGAAAATTTCAAGAGGAACAGGGAAAGAATCAAAGGAGACATTCAGTGAGAAACTTAAGTAAAAAGAAAGGACAGGGGAGGAAAAGAACAGAGGAGCTGGAACAGAACATCAAATAAAATAACATCTCAATAACTGACAGTCATATTTTATCACATTCAGTTTAAAGAGTTCTTCTGTGTGTGAGGATAGAAAATGCAAAACCAGGAAAACCATACTGATGTTTTAAAGTTATTTCAATTTTGGGGTACACATAAAGGACGAGAGGTGATCTGTGAATCTGAGTCCTTCTAAGATGTTAAAAAGTACTTGCTGTGCTTTCCCAAAGCACCACGTGAGTGACCCAGGCCATTTTCAGCTCTCTCAGTTGACGCAGTGGTAAAGGTCACTTTTCAAACACACTTGATGTTGGCAGTGACCCTTTGACACCTGGTACACTTGTTCAAGCCAGTCTCTTTCAGAAAAGCACCTACAAAGATGCAGGTAGTAGAATCAGGTCACTGTTTCACCCAGTCCCAAAGCCTTGCTGGGTATCCTCACAACATCCCCACCGGCTTCACAGGATTTCAACATGTCCTCTTCCAAAGGGAAAAATGAGACTGATTCTCTGCTCAAGGCTCCAAAGAAGGAATAGCAGCAGGTCCCTTGAGCACACACAGTGCAGAGCAGCCAGCTCAGGTGTAGCATTAATACAAGGACTCTTTGTTGTTTCTCCTCTATGGGAGTTAATTGCTATTTACTGCCATAGGACTGCAGGGCAGGCATCATTTTAAGACGCTGAACAGCAGTGACGTGCTGGTTTTTTGACCGCTGTCAGTATGCTCAACTTTGGATCCTGCAGAAGAAGAGACCTGATCTGCTGATGCTATCTGCAAATTTAGCATCCCTGGAGAATGAATGAATGATTTGGTAATTATCCCTCTGCCTGCCTCAATAATTACTCCCTGCCTTTTTTGAGTGTGTGCACAGGTAAAACATATCTGGCTGGCAGGTTGTGAAAACCTGCGGGCACTTAGCATGCAGTGTTTGCAGCTCATTCTTTGAATGGCTTTAGATGCTTTGATCTAACTTGACATTTCAAATTTATAGAATAACGTTGAATTTTAACTACCTGGGAGAAGATGCAAACCATGCTTTCCACAGAGCAGACATGTGGAACAAGTAGAATGCAGATCACATTGACAGTGAAGCTGTCAAATATTCAGTAGCTGCTACTGTCAGCTCAGACTTTTGCTCCTCCATTCATTAATGTTCTTTGATATTACTCCTCTCCTAGGGTGCTTTTTGTGATTTAGAGCTATGACACTGAGCCTTGGACTTTGCTATCAACTATGACTAATACAACAGCCTGAGCATATTGGATGATTTTGATCCAAAGCAGGAGGAGCAAACCCAGGTCTTAGGAGGTAATGATTTTAAAAGGTGTGACCAGAGAGGAAGTGGGAGGGAGGGATGGGTGGGTTAATGGGTTCTGTTCAAGCTGTTCCTCTTAACCTACATATTTATCCCTAAAAGGCATTGGGATTTTGCAACAGTTTCAGTTTTTAATAATCAGAGTGAGGAGCAACTCCTGAAACAAGGCACTTCTTTAATGTTCTGACAGCCTGACTAATCACTGGTACAACTAATTCATGGCCAGAGCTCTGTCACAGCAGACCTTTAAATCAAAACCAAAATTATGTTCCAGCTCTCCACAGAAGTATATCATATATGATACCCTGTATATGCAGGCTCCAATTGGGTGATATCTTATGGCATCCAGTAGAGAGAAGACTGGATTATTTTATCACAGTGCTCCTTTTCATTGTTAGTATCTTCTCTTTCTGATTTCAGTCATGTTCCAGGAAAGCATCCCTATTTCAGAAAGCGCTTAGCCATATGCTTACTGTACAAAATGACTCTTGCTTAAATCCTATGAACTCCTCAGTGACACGAGTCCATGCAAAAGAGTTCATCTGAATTTGATTTATAAATGCGGTGCGATCATTAAGAGCAGCCCAAGTCTGCACTTGCAAATCTGGCTCGGGTCTGCCTAGTCCAGATCCTTTGGGCTCTGGAAAGCCAAGGATATGTTCGAATCCTTACATAACCTCCGCAGCTTTGATGTGGCTTAGTTTATTTATAACAGCTAGCTCTTGTGAATAATCATTCCTGCTTCAAAGAGCTCATAGTCAGCTTCGAGTTCTCGGCCCTGTGCTGCTCACCCTCCAGAAAAACAGTCTGTTTATCAGTGCACTTTTCTACTGCCCGTGAGGGGAGATTGCATGATGACAATACCTAATCCTCAGTTTGCTTCACTGCAGGTTGGTCAGTGCTCAGGGCTATACCATCAATTGGGAAATGAATTCACTGGATTTTTGGCATTTTCAGGCACAAGTTTGATATTCAGTCCGAGCCTTTTGTCCTCTGCTGTGTATTTTTAGAGGTTCTTGCCACTGGCATTGGTGAAATATTTACAGATGAATTCTTTAACTTCTGTTGGCATCTAAATGCTCTAGGTGGCAATTAAACCTCAAAATGGAGCAGGGACAAATCAGAGTTGTGAAAAAAGTTTCTTTGCTCTGGACAATATTTTTCCTTCAATCTATTCACTGAATTCCTATTGACATATACAGAAAGATTGCCTAAGGGCCCTTGAAGAGAGTTGAACCATTTGTGCCAGTATTGCATGAAGATTTTAAAAGCATTGCTGTTTCACCAATATCGCCTGAGTTTCTGTCCTAAAAGAAAGGCACCGAGTACTTGGAAAAGAAGAGGCTGAAGGAAAAAATCTAAGGGATTTTCCAGTCCTTGGGTTTGTGGATATAAAAACAACATTTCAGGGTCAGAAGGCATCGGAAATGAATAAAGCTTGTGTTTCTGGATTAAACTGGATTTTTTTACATTACTAACTAACATATCAGAACTGGCATTCACCTACACTGTGGTCCTTTGAAGCTCTGGGTGGTGTGGAAAACCACATGTGGAGCCTGCAATGGAGCAATTAGCTCATCATTTCATCTTTCCAAGGACGTGCTTTAATCTACTTCATCTTTTCTTCCTAGGTCAGTAATGTCATGCCCCCAATCATTTTTATTGGTCTCCTGAATGCCTACTTATTTTCAGCGGTTAGAACTTCATGAAATGTGCCCAATGCAGTTACAGCAACTAAGAGCTACAAAGAGCTTCAATTACCTCTTTGGTCTTTAACTTCAATTCTGCTTTTCTTTATTTGCTGATAATATCAAAGTGACAAATTATATGTCCCCCATCATCATGATGCTTGTGCCCAAACTACTTTCCTCACACTATATTAAAGCAACTAGCATTTTCCTGACACTTGTTATATTACTTTTTGTTCTGTATTTCTAAGCTGTTTCTCTGTGTCTCATTTTTCTGCTTTCATTAGCATGCATGGAAGCTCTAGTCTGTTTGAGAGCGGTATTAATATGCTCCAGGTCATGTGAATGATCACCTTGGTATAAAAATCTGTCAACTATAAAGAATTAAGGCAAAATATATCTGCCAACAAGGAACCAACCAAATCTAGATACAGCCCTGCCAGAGCACACAGTTCACCTGTAGGAAAGGAGGCCATCCCCATGCAGGCATCTACATCTGGATTCCCTTTACAGTGAACAGAAAGAAATGGGCACTTTCAGAGAGTTTCATCTGGTTTGCTTAGGCATCTGTTTTAGTATGACATGTCCTGTCGATGCTCTATCTCTGCACTGACTGAAAGGAGCAGAGATTGCCTGTCTGGTAGGCAGTGCTTTACAGTGTAGGTGTCTAAAGCAGGGTGAGATGAATCCCATGTTATCTCTCTCTCCAATTACAGCCCTGTTCAGAGTCAGGTATAGGTGTGACAGATGCCTAATTTCAGCTGTAGCAGCTACACTGACATCTGAAACAGAGGAGGGTGATAAATGAGTCAGATCAGGATTCATTTCCTAGGATCTGCACAGGCAGTAGGGAATTCTTACACCACCAAAGCAAGGCTCACAGCATAGGCTAATTACCAGCACCTCTGGCCCACTTTCACGTTTTTATTGCTTTGATCATGAGAGCCTTTGAGCAGTACTCCTGAGTCCTACAGTACATATGTACAGAATCTAGCACAACGAGCCCAGTTTGCCCAAGGACCCTCTGGGTGTGACTGAAGAAATAATACTAGAATAAAAAGAAGAAATAATACTAGAATAAAAAGAAGAAATAATACTAGAATAAAATGTTTGGGGTTTTTTTTTAAATATAATTTAATATAATTCTAAATATAACTCAAGTGGCCAGGCACATTGCCCCTGCTGGATGCTTGTCTGATCATATGATCATCCTTGAGCACCTTCTGGAACTATCTTTCCTGCAAAGAATACTAAAGAATTTAGTTAGCTGTTACTCCTAAATGCAAATTTCAACCTCTAGAAGATGAACAGCCTGAGCTGTAGATAAGGATGATCAGAAGGACTGAAGGGAGTGAGTAGGGGTTTCCAACAAACCAAGCACCACAATACTTTCACACAGATACTTCCTTTTAAATTAAAGAGGGCTCTTGTAAACCTCAGTCTCCCTTTTCTTAGCTAAGTGATCATAGCAGAGCTGTGCCCTGCAAGGTGAAACATATTGAAATGGAAAATGTTGTTCATTCAGTGCTGTTTTAGTGCTGTCCATTTCTCAAGGTCATAAGCAAATCTGCCTAAAGCTTCATTTGACAGGCATCTAAGCTGCACAAGTCTAAGCAGTGTAAGGCTTATTGGAAATGATGAGATTTCATATTCAGTTTGTTAAGATATAAGCAGCCTCCCTGTGGGCATTCACAGGTCTCTCAAGCTGAGCAAGCTAGCCCAGAAGTCAGAGTTGACTTGACTACTCTGTGACATGTTCCCAAAACGACAAAACAAAACCCACTAGGTTCAGAATGATAACCATGAGGCTGTTTCAATGCACACAAAGTTTTATACCACCTTGGGCTCCACATTCAGTATTGCTTATTTCTGGAACAACAGTGAGAGAAAAAAACAGGTTTTTACAAGATATATAGTCCCAAAGGGACATGCAGGACAGACCTCTCTTCTCTTGCAAAAGAACTGGCTTCATCTTCATTCTTTGTTCGTTTGTCCTACTTCTTGCAGCAGCATCTTTGTTGAGACTTTAAAAATTGGCACTGACCTCTACTTACATTCCTGAGCTTTCCTTAGT
Organism: Psittacula echo; assembly: GCF_963264785.1. Lineage (NCBI taxonomy): Eukaryota > Metazoa > Chordata > Aves > Psittaciformes > Psittacidae > Psittacula > Psittacula echo. The sequence goes on along the minus strand of NC_137737.1, from coordinate 152,036,384 downwards.
TATCCTCAGGGATGTCTTTGTACCCCAGAAAATATGGGAGTTCTCCCTGGACTGGGCACACTGGAGATGGTGACAGGCTTTGTTGTGACCCAGGCTCTTCTTGTCACATACAAAATGTTGGCAGGAATGAGCCCCCACTGGACATCCCTGCCTGCTTGAGACAGAGATGACAATCCTGTATTTAAATCGTACTGAACAACCCTAAGAATAGGAGACTTTTCCTATTCTTGGATCTCTTGGGCCAAGGCTCATCCCCAGCTGCCACATATCATCGAGTTCAGTTTATAAACAGATCATGTTTCACATTTAAAAAAATAACAAACAAATACAAGGAAGGAGGGATTTTTGTCCTCATTACCACTACTGAAGTGTCTTCCAGAATCTCACTGCTGCAACAATTAGGACTCTTCTAACTTCCAGACAGATTTATCCATAAGCAATTGGTACCTAATTGTTCTTTTAGTTGTATGTCTCAAATTAATTCATTCTAATCTTTCTCTGGTGCTCACCCGTTGATGTATTTATAGCTGACAGCCACATTCCTTCTCATTTTATCTTCTGTAAGACCAGAGAAGCTCACAGCTCACTTGGATAAACTCTCCCTTCCCTCATCACCATCATGACCTCTCTCTGTGAGAGCTGCAGTATAAACCCATCTTTCTTTTCAAACGGGTGATGAGACCTGTGCAGTGTGCAGCACAACTTAACATTTTCCTGCTGCAACTTTCCTTGAGAGGTTTCAGGATTGCCTTCGCCATCTGCATCATTTTTGTGGCTTATGCGCAGCTTTTATCTGACCGTTGCACACAAATCTTATGTCTCTTTAGTTACTCCCTGCTGATGATCTCCCAGCTTATAACAGGAATTTCGGCTCATTACTCCTTAATCCCCTGTTATAACAAAGTATACAGGTTTCTAATTCCTATTTAAATGTCTCCTAACATCCTGCTGAAATCAGTAGGAATCAACTGATTGTACCCTGCTCCCACTGAAATCTGTGGGAATAAGGTTTTGTAGTATACAATGGACTTATCAACTCTTCTTTAAGATGTTTACAACAGAAACATTATCAGCAGCACACCAGACATCATGAGCCTTAATAGTTCAAGTAATTATTCATGGAGTAATAAATCAGAAGTTGGTTTTAGACACCTCATAATGAATTCACAAAACAAAATAAGCATGCACACTGATTTGACAGCATTCATTCTTTGAAAAAAAGCTTGACTAACTAAGCAGCCCTGTGCTGTATCTTCTGTTTGCTAAAGGAAATGTTGATTCAAGGACAAAAAAAAAGGCAAAAGACTGATGGTAATACAGGACTTGCAGTTTTTCTCACTAAGTCATAAGGGCCAAGTTGAACTGCGTTGAAAAGAAAGTGGTCCCTCCCTAGGAACCCTGCTGGTCCCCTAAATCAGTACTGGTACCCACAGTAATATTTCAGTCTCAGAATTTCCTATGGGGAAATCCTGCAAAAAAAGGCTTTGCAGAGAGGGCAAATTTTGTTTATTGTATTCTCCACATCATAATTTGTGACTTTATCCAAACCTGCCGTATGTTTTTCTTAGTGCTGCAATTTGCCATTGCCGTATTACTAAATTATTACAGGGGTGACACTGCTCAGGATATCATTTGAGATAATAAAGCCCGAGAAGAACATAAAATTCTTCCGGGCAAAAATAACAATAATTTAGGATTATTTCCAAACAAACCAAAACTAGACAATTATTTCTTGGAACTAGACTGTAAGAATACTTCTAATCATTGGGTTCTGTAAAGTAATAAAGGAGTGCACTTTACTTCCTACCTGCTTTATGAACATTAAATAATGTAGTAAACTATAACTATTATAATAATTACATGATTGCTCAGAACCAAAAGCGTATTCATTTTCTTCCAAGACACCTCATTTCTTGGAATTTTACCAAAGATTACTAGCATTTCTTCATATGGCAGAGATAAACCCTTGTTGTAAAAATAAGTATAAGAAATGGGAAAACAGAACCCCTGGGAGTGCTTCTTTGTGGCAGCCGTAGGTCTGCATCAAAAACACCAGTCTATTCACCCTTCAGTTACATAAGGAGGATTCAAGTCTGTCTAACATTATGTTCTTTATTTTACCAAGTAAAAGGTCCAAAATGCTTTAAATCATATAGCTGTAGCTAGATTTCCCTAATACAAGCATTTCAGAAGAAAACTGCAATGCTACCTTATGAGAAGTCCCAAGCCAGACAAAATGGGTGATTATTAAAATACCTCAGCCCCGAGAAAAGTCCAGATTTATAGTTTCAAAGGTAACTTTGTGAAGTTAGTGCTGTATACTGAAGAAGCACCATGAAGAGATGTAACCTCAGGATTTGTAATAGTAAATTAGTAGAAGACAGTGCTCAGGTACTACCTAAAAATTCAATCAGGGAAGAAGATGCACAGAGGTGTAAGTAGAAAAGGTATGTGGACAGAAGTATTCTCATTCTGTAGATTAACAGTCAGGATGCAAGGCCAGGAGGCACAGACTATTGCATTCTTCCCCAAAAAACTGGACTAAGCTTGTGTTTAATAGAGATAGCTAATGTCCTTGTAAAGACTTCGAGTAAGAGTGAGTTCACCACCTTTAGTGGTAGTTGCTCCAATGTTTAATGAATCTCACAACTGGGACATTGCCTTTTTTTTCTAACTTATAACTCATCATGTCATAAAATAACAGAGGACAAGGCTGAGAGGGACCATGAGAGGTCTCCTAGTTCATCTTTTTCCAGGAAGAGATCAGCTTCACCTAAACTGCTGATGTATTTGGCATCTGTTCTTAACAACCTCCAGGAACACAGATAGGACCAAATCCCTCATTGACACTTTCTTTTAAATAACCTGAATAGATTGTGCTCATTAAACCTTCTAAAGGAAGGCTGAACCAGGCATCCCTGGAAACGTTCAAGGCCAGAGTGGATGGGGTTTTCAGGAACCTGGTCTAGCGGAAGGTGTACATGCCCATGACAGGGGGGTTGGAACTAGATGATCTTTAAGATTCTTTCTAACCCAAACCATTCCATGATAATTTCCTAGTTCCCAGGTAACATTTTGGTCTCTTCTGGACTTTTTCTGTTATTTCCATATCTGTCTGGAAGGATGATCTGCTGAGTTGGATGAAATATTTTGTTAATGAACCACCCAATGCTGTGTCCAAAGAAAGTATCACTCTGCTAAAACATACTCTCTTTTTTCATATATCTCCTGTGGAGACATTTGTTTTCTTTCCTTCCTGTCCTTGTACCTTGATTAGGCACCTTAATTTTCTTGATGAAAGTTAAAAAGCAGACATTTCCAATCATCCTTCTCCCATCATATGTTAACTAGCAAATATTTATTAGCACCTGCTACATCACTGATGAAAACGTCATATGGTATCAGACCAACAGCTGATGTCCAGACAAGCCCTATACTAATGGCCTCACTCAGAAACAGCTACATTAACAACTGCATGTCAAGGTCTGTCAGTGAGCCAGTTTTTCATCCATTTCATGCCCTGTTGATTCCCTTTAATGCAAGATTTTAATCAGTGTGTCAGGCAGTATTAAGTGAATCGCCTTGGAGAAATCCAAAGGTACCACCTCAGCACAGCTGGTTTAATCATCCAGGCCTATAATCTTATGGAAAAGAGATAATGGACTTGTTTAACATTGCTAATATAATTGTAAAAGTATTTTTTATTATCTTTTATGGCAGTGACCAGATTTAGTTCCATCTGCGCCTTCGTCTTTCTAACTTTCTCTCTACAAAATCTAACAACATCCTTTTTCTACCTATTTTCATGGGGTAACTGTCCTTCTATAGGTGATAAATTCTCTTTCTTTTCCTAAGTTCCAGCACTATCTTCCTGTTCAGCCAGGCTGGTCTCTTCCCCACTGATCTGATTTTCAGCATATAGGGACTGCCTGCTCCTGCTCCTTAACGATTTAATTCTTGAAGAGTGTCCAGCTTTCCTGGACCCCTTCATCCTTTAGTAATGTTTCCCAAGGAATTCTGCCAACCAGCACCCTAAACAGGCCAAAGTCAGCCCTCCTGAAGTCTAAGGGGGAGGTTTTGCTGATTTTCTTCCTGACTTCTCCAAGGATTGAAAATTCAGTCATTTCCTGATCACTTTGCCCAAGGCAGCCTCCAACCATCACCCACCAGACCTTCTCTCTTTGCGAACAGAAAATCTACACAGGTATCTCCTCTAGTTAGCTCACTAACCAGCTGAGTTAGGAAGTTATCTTCCACAGTCTCTAAGAACCTACTAGATTTTTTCTGCTCTGTTGTGTTGTACTTCCAGAGACATCTGTTAGTTGAAGTCCCCCCCTAGAACAAAGGCAAGCAATCATGAAACCTCTCCCAGTTGTTTGAAGAACACCTCATCTCTAGCTTCATCCTGGCTGGGTGGTCTATAACAGACTCCTACCAGGATATCTGCTTGGTTGGCCTTTCCCCTCATCTTCACCCACAAACATTGAGCCTTTTCACTCACAACATTTAGTTCAAGGCACTCAATGCACTCTCTGACATAGAACATAACCTCACAACCTTTGTCTTTGCCTATCGCTTCTGAAGGGCCTGTAGTCATCCATTGCAGCACTTCAATCATACAAATCATTGCACCACATTTCTGTGAAGAGGACTGTGTCATGATGTTCCTGGTGCACAATGGCTTCCAGCCTCTCTCGTTTGTTGCCCATGCTGTGGGCATTGACACAAATGCATTTAAGTTGACCTGTGGATCTGGACTCCAACAACGGCATGCTACCCCGTGGCTCATTTGCTGTCTGGCCCATAAGGAATATCAGGCTGACTGATCTTCTCTACTTTATCCTTTTTCTCTGTAACTATAACTCTAAAAATAGGAATCACAAAAGGATTCTCTCATGATATGACATTACCTTATTTACCAAGATTAATTACCAACTAACCACAGAGGGTTGGGGTAATTCTCACCTCAGCCTTTCTTGACTCATAAATGTGAATTATCTTCTTGATTTGTTTATTTGAGGAAGTCTTGTATTAAATGCCACTTCATAGCTTCTTTTTCATCCACAACATCCCTTGGGCTGGGGTTTTCTTCTCTCTTCTGTGTCCTTCCAATAACGAACAGAAATATGAGCTGAACATTTCTGCATTACTATGTATGATTTTACATTTACTTACATATTATTTTACATCTGCATCCAATAAATTACTTATGTCTGACCTTAGCTTTTTTTTCTCCTCTAAAATGTTTGTTCTTACTGTCTGTAATCCTGACAATTGTTGCTATTCCACCATTTCTTTAGCTTTTTCTATCAACCACTTATATTTTAAAATTTACATTCATGGCTACCAAACCCCATTTCTTTCCTGTTCTTTACATTTGGGAAAGGTTTATTTTTCACAGGTGCTTTTTTTCTACAGGATGCCTTTTTTACCCCAAAAAAACAACTTTATTGAGTTTGGAGGATCATGATTTTATGACCTTCAGGAGTATTCAGATAACCAATTTATAGTATGCATTAAGATTTGCCACTTCTGTTCCAACACTGCAAACAGATGTTTAAGGAGAAAACAGTTGTGTTGTCCAATGAAAGCCAGGCAGAACTGGAAACTGCTAAACATCTTACACTTTAGTATTTCAAATCTGTAAGTATTCAAGCATTCTCTCTGACCTGGAATCACATATGGCCCCATAAAATTAACATCAGCTGTAATGAAAAGGGTCTCCACTTTTTCCTTTCCCTTCCAATATTACAGAATTGAAAGTATCTTCCTGTCTTCCTCAGTGTCTTTCTTCTCTGTCATTCAAAGAGATGTCCCTTCCCATTTACAATGTCTCCCATGATCTATGCAATGAGGCTTCCTATGATATCACTAGTTCCAGTGCAAATCACCGACAGGTCATTGTCCCTCCATACTTCAGGATCTCATCTGTAGTTAAATAAAAGCTTCCTCTCCTTCTCCTATAGTAGCTGCACTACTCTACTCTTCTTCTTGCAGGAGATCTGCTCTATTCTCCTAAGTCTTATCTCCTCTTTTGGCCAATCCTAGCTACTTTCTGAGTTGCCCAGTTTGAGTGGGACAGAACTTATTTTCTTACTCATTTTTTTGAACCTCCACTCCAGTTAGTTCTTCCGTATTATTCTCCACTATCTAATCACATATAGATATAATTTCCTTTTGTCTCATTTTCCAAGCTGTTTCTTATTTCCTGTCCTTGTGATACAACCTCCATTTCTCTGATAGTACGTGCTGTGCTATTGCTTGGATCTAGTTTTCAAGGAAGTAATCTCTACTCTTAACACATATGAAGATGATCAGCTATTCCTCAAGAACATAATTCTTTGATATGTTATAGGCAAAGACTTCCTCTTCAGACAGGAATATCCAAGGCATGCCATGACCATTGATTACCAACTCTTGATATTGAATTAAATTGTACCTAGAAAGCAAGATCATGCATCTTTCTCCCTTTTATTCCCATGTAATATCCATTAACTAAAAAGATCTTGTTTCTTTCTATAGCACCTTACGTCTTTCAGCAGGGAGAGACCTGACAAAATGTTAAATAGACTTTTTCTCTCAAAAAGAATTGAAGCAATCTACTGATGTTTCAGACCTAAAGCAAAATGCAGCTTTTTAAGAAGGTTAGCTGAATTTGTTTCACTATAAAATTAATCATTTCTAGAAATCCAGACAGGAAAATTACCCACTTTCTCTCAGATCAGCTGAGATGTATTTTGTAGATGTTATCAAGTAGAAGACTATATCTGAGTATACTGTGGCATCTATACAATGTACACTGGGGGAGAAGAAACAAAAAAGCACTGATTTCCATTTAAGATTCAATCCTGCCATCCTTGCATACGCAAAACTTCATGTATTTTCAGCATAAGGAAACAGGATCAAAAGAGGGAGTCCACAGTAAAACTCCTTACTGGAAAATATCAAAAGCTGTCTATTAAGTCTTCCATTCTTTTGTGCAAATTGCAGATCATTAAGAGGTCACAGAGATCTTCTCAAATCTGGACTTCTGCAATGAGAAAAGGGAGATTCAGAATCTAGGTCATGTAATTTCAGAGCCTACAAATGTCAACAAAACTTCATAGTCTGGGGTGATTAACGTTCAACTGCAGCAACTGCTACAAGTAAAATCTTTTCTTTTGTTCCAAAGCCTTGGGGCTGTAGCCATAAAACTGTCTGTTCAGCAATCATTGACATTGGATTGTGTTTCTCCTGATTGTTCAGTGGGTTCCCCACATAATTTTTAAAACGGTGCAATTCATACATTGATTTTTCAATACTCAGTTTATAAAAGACTGGAGGAGAATGAAACGAGCAGCAATGAGCCTAGTTATGTGCATGATTGAGTCTGTCTGAGTCTTAGGTGAAAACACCAGGTTACTGCAGTCTTAGGTCTTTGTGTCTGCACCATCAGGTTTCTATGCCACTCTTTGTCAGGATGAAGGCAAACGGGAGGGCAGAGTGAGTTTTGTTGTACCTCAAATCCTTGATCCTTTGAGTTATCCTCCATGATAAGGGAAGGAAAGGGTGAAATCTCCTCCTGCCTGATTAGCTGGGGAGGCCAGGCTACTGCTCTTCTCTAAGAGGCATTTTCTAGTAATAGGAATTCAGGTCCGCAGCCGTGGGCCACTAAATAGGTTAGGTGGCACTGTAATTATTTATGTGTATGTATAGAAGGAGAGATGGACCCAAAACTCCTCCAAGGGCACCTTATATTTTCAATGCTAGGGTGAGCCACTTCAGTTACTGGTAGACCAATACACCATGCTTGGCCTAACAGTGACTGAGGCATAGGTATTGCAGAGGCATCAGCATAGGAAAGGGGTTGCAGCGCAAGAACAAGTCTGGCCCTGTTTGTTCAGCTTTCTATAGATGTTTTGACCATGGAATGCCTCCAAGAATGAGCCTTAAATCAGCAGGTTATTGCTTGGCAGGCTCTGCCATGTGCAATCTACTTTTCTTTGGAATGTCTCTGTGTCTCTTTTGACCTGCCTTGAAGAAGTATGTACAGTTAATTTATTACCACACCTGCTGTCCCCAAGGTGTGTTTCCAAATGACCTTTCTTTGACTCTGTGTTATTAAAATTCCCTCCCATCATCATTTGAATCATATCCCCTTCCTACGTTTTACCTTTCTGAATTCCGAGGGCCAGGGAAGCCAAGTTCAGTTTCAGTTTCACTGGCTTTATTATGTTATGGCACTGAACCCCAAGGCTTGGCTATAAGGGGAGCTTTATAGTAAGCTATAATGATCCATCTTTTCTTACGTACTGGGAATTTTAAGCTCCCTTACTGGTTATCTATTATTTCAATTTGGTGTACAAATTATTTGATTCTCCAAAGCTCTAGCATTTTGTAATGCTATGAAGCAATAAAGATCTAGACTTCTGCTGAAGACAAAAAACCATTCCCTGGCAATTTCAGTGGAAGCTGCCTTAACCTATAGGATTGCTTAAATGGAAATTGCTTCCTTACCATGGTGAGTTACATGTATCTACAAAGTTGGCTTTCAAGATCCATGTAGACACACCAATGACATCCTGGTGTTACTCCTAAAATCAATTCCTACCACTGCAGGGTCTTGTAGCATTGCTAGAACCTTACCTTCTCCAGTCCTTTCTGATCTGGTCCCCCAAACTCTAGCTTAGCAATAGTCTGGGATCTGAGACATGGTATGATGTTTGTGGTCTAAGTATAGAAACAACATGCTGTGAAGGTCTGTGTTGGCTTTAAGCCTGGAGTAAGTATGGAAGATCGTTCCTCATGACAGGACTCTTCCAGGAAGCAGTCACTGCTTGGGAAGGGTCCAAACCCTGCCAAAGAAAAGCAGTGAGTGCCAGAAGGGACATTTATGCATCTCCTGGAAGGCATCTGCATGTAAAGGAACAGATTCCAACCTTCTAGGCAAAGGATCAAAAGAAAAAAACCTCTGCAAAACTCATCTCAGAAGCTCACTTCCCTTCAGCAGCAGCTGTTCTTGAGGGGGATGGAGATGCCCATGCCATGCTGCTGTCTTCTGTTTCTATGGCAATCTTGAAGGTTTTTAGGACAGTGTTTTACAAGTTTCATTATTTACATTAGGTTGCTCTCTGTGTTTCCTTCCACTCATCTTGCTTATTTCCCACTCTTCCCATTCCCTTGGACTGCCTGTACACATCATTAAATAATTAACACTCCTTTGTATTATGCACCTGGGAAGGCATTGCAAACATCAGCTGTAAAACACGATTTCAAAGTACAGAAATTCCTCTCTGATTTGGAATTAAGCAGAGGAAATATTCAACCCTGAGATCATACTTTTCAGTGCATTTACATTTCTATGTTGCTCACAGCAAATAATTTTAAAAACTTAATCTGCATTTCAATTTTTGTCATTCCATACTTGCTTTCTGCACTTCACTCCACATAAAGAGTGAAAATAGACGGTGAAACTTATTGGAAGCTAACAAATCTGGCTCTTCTTGTCTAGAAAAATGATAGAATGTTTGGCTTAGAAACCCAGCAAGGGAATAATTCCAATTAGAATTGTTTTCATTGGAACGCTTAAATACAGAAACATTTCAATTGGTTTGAATCTTCATTTCACAGGCCTTAAATTCAGCTCTAACCTGACTTGGTGGTGTAGTTTTACTTCTGCATATATTTTCTTCCCAGCCTGCAGACCCTGCAGTTGACTAACACTTAAACAGAAGGTTTTGAGTGAAGTTATTAAGGCTTCAGGGTCTTGTGCTACTTTTGAAATTAGTGATAGGCTTTTATACCTCTACAAATAAATAAACTCAAGCAAGAAAAATATCCCCAAAGACAAGAAAACCCAAGAATTTAAGAAATGTATCGAAAACAAATATGAAACAAGGTAGCCCTATTTTCTGCTAGATAATTGGAATAACAATTTTCCAGGTTTTTTCATCTCTGGGCTGGAATTAACCTACCTTTCAAAGTTCATTAAATCTAATAAAAATGTAGGAGAAAATCCAAAATAGGCTCTGTAAACTGGTTTCCTTCCATTAGACTTCATTTTTTTGTAAAACAGAAAGCTTAACTTCATTATTTTCATGTCCAAAACTAACAGAGAATGCTTCCAAATGTAGACATACAGATTTAGTGTACTTCCACTGAAAACATGTGTAAATCTCCAGCTACCTTTGTTTGCCTGGAGGAAAATTCCTTACTCTTCTTAGCCCTTGAAATCAACTGCAACAATAAAAAAAGGATGATTTTTGGCAATTAGGGATTGCTTGTGAAGGAAGAAGGTAACAAGGAGGTCACCTCAAAGGAATATCTTCAAATATCTTTGTAGTGCCCTCTCAACTCCAGAATGACTCTTAGTTAGAACCCCACAGAAATAACACTTGTCCCTTGTGACATTGAACGTTATCTTTGCAATGCATGGCTTCAAAGGCTTGGTTTTGTTTGGGGTGTTTTTAAATTCTCCCAGAAGAACCTTCAGTGACAGCCCTTGTGTTAGAGAAATGGGTCAGGGCTGAGCGCTGGATCTCTGGAATTCGCTGTTGCTGCTAATTAGTATATATCCTTGGAGGATTTGAAACAATAACCCCAGTTCTGCCACTAGCATGAAAACAGGGTCTAGCTGTTGTTCAGCAGAAATCTCTTTTTTTCCCTTTTTTTTTTCCCCAGTAATTACTCACAGGGCTTTTCAGAGAAATAGAAGGTGCCAAGTGGAACAGTTTCCCTTGTTTTGAATGAGCAGGGGATCCTGACTCAACATTTCTTGACGTCTTCTACCATAGATCAAACAACAGTCTGAGGTTTTTATCTCAGAAGTTTTATGCACCATGTTAATCATTATTACACATATATAAACCCAGTGGTGTGGTAGAGCAGTTCATCTGCTGCACCTGAACCCAAGGAGCTCTGATGGGATGCACAACAAGATCTGGTCTTTCATGAAAAATGAGTGAAATCACTTACATATTGCTGGCCATCAGAAGTGGGAAAACTAATCCTCTCTGCCTGCTTTCAAGGTGCACAAAGAAAATGTCATGTGGCTGGGGTTGTCTGTCATCCACTGGGCTGCTGAGAGGCTTTGGACCCCACTTGCTTAGCAGCTTTCTCCATAACCAAGTGCGAGGTCAGTGCTCTGTAATACAGCCCAGCGCAAAGCCTGAGCTCTGATGTGAAAACAGTGACTGAGAACAGAAGCAAAAGAGGACATCCCCATAGGCTTGAAGGAGGTAGCTGTAGAGATGAAGAGGTCATCCAGTGGTGAGGCCGCTTGTTTCCAGCGGGGGAATTTGAGCTAAGTTCTTGACCTCCCCCAGACTTCCAGTGTGGAATCGAAGACCAATTACATGGTCTACTTACACTTTAGGTCCCTGTGTCCAGCATGGATGTAATTCTATTTTTCCTGCTTCACAGAAGTGTTTGGAGGATGAAATGGGGAGGTGCTTCCATAGTGCAGCAGTGACAGCCACGAAAGCAGGATCTTAAACCCTGGATAGTACACAAGTCTGGATCTTCTGTGAAACTGGAGGGAGCTAGCATGAGTCAGTAGTCTGCCAGGCCAACACTTACCACAAGACAGAAACTGGGATGCAGAATGATGACTTTTTACATTCCTACAGCAACTGCAGAAAATGACAATAATATTAATAATAACCATTCACTGCACTGTTACACCCAAATAACCAATGCAAAGCTCAGCTAAATGTCAGATCTCCTCCACTATCATAAAAGAGATTGTGCAATGCTGACAGTCAGAAAGAAACTGTTTAAAGAATTGAGAAAGATTGTAATGAGAAATGTCAGGGAGACAGAAATAGCTGGTCCCTCACAATTTCAGCCTCAAGAAACACTTTCTTACAGGATGAGACTGGGGATGGAAAGGGGTGAAGAAAGGTTGTAAATTGTTCCATAGAAAGTCCTTGCTAGAAAGAGATTTATATAAATATATACTTTGTAAAGAAGACTGTTTGCTCAGCATCAGCAAGAAGGCAACACTATTCTGTGAAGAATGTCACAAGGAATGACGTTGTAACTGAGGAGAAATTCAAAGTTTAATTGTTTGCTTGATTGTACTAGAATGAACAGCATACACATTTTTCATCATGTTCACACTTGCATCTGAAGCCTTGCCAAGCGTTAGCATGTTTAACCTCTTGACATCCTTCAGCGGGCATAGGTACAGTTGGAGGACACAGTTTCTAGGACAGCCAACTGCCAAGAACAACAAACATCCTCAGTTAAAAGCAGCCGTGGCCTAGCTGCCTTCCATACTTTTACCAAGGTGAAGCATAGCCATACAAGAATGGGATAGATAGGGAACATGGTGACTTCAAGAAGCCGTGGTAATATTTTGCCCTGCTCAAGACAACAGCTTCAAAGCACACAAAGCAGGAGAAGCAGAAGAGGAGGATGGTGTGTGTTCTTCAACCATAACTGGGGACACCTCATACAGCCCAGTTTAGACCTTAGATAAACCTACCCATCTTCAACCTGCATTTCTTCATCACATATATCCACGTTGCTCATCCTACCTGAGGCTGCTGGGCAGTTTAGAGCAACTTCCACCATTGCAAGTTAGACAATGAGCAGCCACTGATGATTGCATTCAGCTTTCTAGCCTCATTAGAGCCTCATTTGGTGAGAATTTAAGGTAGGGTTGCTGAAAACTCAGAGTGTGGGGGTATAAAAGAAGCCAGGAATGTGCACTAACTCAAGGAGGAGCAGCAAGTTATACTGAGAGTGTAAAAGGACATGGTTGAAGCACGGGTGAGCAGTCAGTCCCCCACACCCTGTTGTCTCAGGGGCTTCCTGGCACCATGTGCAACCCCAGTGAGGGTTTTCCCAAGGGATTAGCAGTTTTCCTATTTTAAAATAATTTGCACAAAGGCATCTTCTTTCCCTAAGACTGGTTATTTTCAGGCAGAGAAAAATGCACATGCTTATCTTTATAAATAATCAGAACCATATGGCCTAAGTATTTCAAACAGATCAGTTAAACCAGCTTTCTGAGAGAGGGACTTTATGTGCAAGTGCCCATAAGTACTCTTAGCATGTATGAGATGAGTACTACCTTTGCAGTCTCAGAGACCTGAGAACAGGACAGATCCACTACAGACTTAACAGCAGGCTTTACAACTAAGGAACTTTCCTACAGCACCATTGTAAAGGTGCCTCAGGATCTATGAAGGAGGAGACAGGTCATTTTTTTGAGGCATGTTCATGCGTGGGTGCATTTTGTGCCTGACCTGACATGGCCAGTAAGTGCCAAGATGCATACAGAAATGAAGACAAATGCAGTTTGTCTTGGAGCTGCTAAAAAAATCAAGTCCCGGCCACCAAAGTGATAAGAGGGTTGGAGAAACTGACATATGAATAAAGGCTGAAAGAACGGGGTTTGTTCAGCCTTGAGAAGGGAAGGCTATGGGAAATTCTAGGGGAAATCTAATCACAGTCTTGCAATTGCATAAAGGTAGATATAGAGAAGATGAAGGTACTTTCTGCACAAGTATTCACAGTGAGAGACAACAGGCAATGGGCACAATTGCCTTCAAGAGAAATTCCACCTGGATATAAAAAATATGCTCCACTGTGAGAACAGCAAAACGTTGGAACAGGTTGCCCAAATAAACAGTGGTCTTCCTCACTGAAAATATTCAAGTCTTGGCTTGACAAGGCCCTGAATAACCTAACCTAAAGCCTTTTTTCATCAGAAGGCTGGACTAGGTCTCCAGAGGACTCTTTCAACGTAAACTTCTTTGTGTTTCTGTGATTCAGAGTTCTTCATGTAGGCCAACTCTTCAAGTGCACTAATTTAAAAGATTTAATCCCCCAAACCCATCAGCTGGGCTCACATACTGAAGTAGGGCTCATAGCCTGTTTTTTAATGTTCTGAGTTCTGCACGCCCAAAAGATTTGACAGTCTGAGGGACCTGAATGGGCATTCAAAAAGGAAGGAGTTCCTGTCTTTGAGACCTGTGCACACCAAATGGCTCAAATCAGTTTATTTTTCACCATGGTTTATAACAGAGCTGGTCCTGAGGCCCCAACTATCAGGGAAGTCCCAGGCAGAAAGACATGTACCCCAACAATGGTATCTCATGCAAAAAGATAACCAAGATCAGTCCCCATGTTTCTATGGAAGACAGCGTTCTTTTGCTATCAACACCAAGCAACTTCCATAATTCAGCTCTTGGCTTCCACTCCCATTCTGTCAAATGACAGATCTGTACAGAGCTCTAGAATATAAGTCTCCATGCAGCCACCAGGAATCATGCAGCAACCTGCACATGGGAGCTGAGGAGGCAAACATATGCCCCAGGAGAGCTTGTTTATTTTTAGGGCTGAAGAGCCCACTAAAAATCTGTTGAAGAAAATAAAGGCAGGGTCCTGTGGTGACAGCTAATGCTGTAAGTAAGAGGACAGATGCATGTATGTGTGGAGTAGATTAGTCGAGACATCACTGCCAAAATCAGTTGGCGTACAATTTTCAGGTCATAAAACTGTTTTTAATAGTAGGGCAGAAGCAGACTAACATTGCTTCTCTGTTTACTTGTTTGTTTTAATTCCTAATCCTAGGAAGTAGTCACTTTGAGCATTTTGCACTGTATATATGCAGTCAGAGAGCTTAAATATTAAGAGCCTCTGCTGGGGAGTGAATGAAGGTCTTTGTGCTACCCAGCCTTCAGCTCTCCTTGACCAGCTGAGATTTTCCCTCGTGGGGAGCTCTTTGATGGATGGTATAATGGGGCTCAGAGGGGTACTAATTCCCAAGGGCTTAGGAGGGTCGTGCAGAGGGTATGAAAGGCCAGGCTGAAGCAGACTCCAGCAACTCTCAGCCAACAGCCACTTTGGCATCATTCCCAGCCAGTGTAGGTTGTTGCAGTCTCTGGAGTATTTCTAGCTGCTGATGGGGGTAGGAGTATAAGAGGAGAAGAGAGTGAGTAGGCTGCATCATCTGTAACTCCCTCAGTAAAATGTACAGTCCCAGACTTCCCTTTATAAAGTCACACATGTGCACTTATTCTCATCCTTGGCCTCACAAGGCCAGGAGCAAGTGAGCCCTGGATGAGAGAGACTGTCAGCAAACACAGCCATGATGAGCTTGAAAAGGAGATTCAAATGCTGTCTGGTCCCCAAACTCAATAGATCATAGAATCATAGAATAGTTAGGGTTGGAAAGGACCTTAAGGTCATCTAGTTTGAGCATTGGGGGCTATAAAGCCAGCAGTTGTAGGATGATCCTGGAGTTGTCCTCTTAGAGATCAGGAGGATTTCAGAGACTTGATCATTGCTGCCAGCAAAAGGCAGTGGTATATTTATAGACACCAAAAGTTAACGGATGACCAGACATCAGTATTGCCAGTGCAGCTGTACAGAGCAGCAAAACAGTGAAACAAGACTAGATGGCTCATCACTATGTTTTCCCTCACTTCACAGTAAATTAGACACAGAACAATTCTCCTTTTCTCTAGCCCTGCTCTGGTGTTTTCATTTCCATCAACATGATTGCAAACTCCAGTCCTTTTGACCTGTACTGAAGGAGAGGGTAAATCAAACACACACATCCCTCAAATCCATGCTTTTAAAGGTGTTTACCTCTGTTATCTCTATCTAGCCAGAGTACTGTAGGGGCCTTCTGTCACAGCAATATTTGTCACTTCTCTGCCTTCTGCCTCTTGCTTTTTGTTGGTACTTTAAAATGGTTGTTTTTTCTTCTAAAAAGGTGCTTAGTTTTAAATCAGCATTTAACTTCATTACTCATCTAAGTATTCATTAATTCTCAGTTCCCTTATATTTATTCATCCACATTTGATTAAACTAGTTCTTCTTCATCTGCTCTTCACAGCTTCCACACTTTGACTCTGGTCCCTGGTGTACCCAGCTGCTTTTCTGCCTATAAAATATCTCTATAGGCATTTTATTTTTTGCTTCATGCGTAGTTAGGAGTAGGAGATGAATCCTCTCTTTGAGTGATTGCTTTAATATCCATCCCTTTTTGTGCCTTTTTGTGTGCATTACTTGTTTTTTGTACATGTGGGATATGTGTCAGGAGGTACTAATTTCTACCTCTGATGTGGGTGTTGTAAGTGACAGGCATTAATAAGGTTTGATCTGTGACTTTTACTTTATTCAGCTTAAGGATTTTTCTTCTCGCTTTAGCTGTCTCTTTAACACCTTTGATAGATGGTGTACAACTGCATATCAAGGCATATTACAGAGGTCTCATTGATATTTATATGTTTAAGATATTCCACTCCCTCTGACTGTGAACCAACCCTTTGACTGAAGAGCTTTTCTTTATATGCTCATATTTTCATGTTTGTTCCTTGACTTCCAAGGAAAATGCATCCAGTCCTTCCCAATGGAGTCAGTCCCAAAAAAAGCAGTGGGACAGAGAAATATCCATGTGTGTTTAACCCTTGCTCTCCCCAAAGAAATTTGATTTTAATTTTGCAGAGATTGAGGTTTTTCAGTAGTTACTAAGAAGAATTTCCTTCCCAAAATACTTTCTCTCAGGTTGAGACTTAGCCCTGGAAGCACTGAGTCACTGCTACAAATTCCTAACTGGAAATAAGCCAACCATTAACTTATTTTGGAGTCTTTGCAGAAAACCATGGGCACAAAGCAAATTTGCACTTGCCTCCAGGAGCCCCACAGACTCCAGCCTTTCCCTAATTTGATGTATTAGCCACATACCATTGCAGGGAGCTACTCTGAGATTTCAGCTGCAAGAATGGTGCACTACATTGAGTTCTTGCAGTGAAAAGTGATGTTTCTTTTGGAAGGGAAGCATGTCCTTGTTGAGAGGCTGGTGCTAATAGTGTTAGTTTAGATCCTATTCCCATCTCCATAATCTGCTGCATCTGCTAGCTTGTTACATTAAATGCTACCTTGGCTAGCACCTGGGCTTTGATGGAGATGTCTGTTTAGCTTCTCTGTGTAGTTAGTGGAGAGAAATGGGAATTTCCATGGGGCAATCCATTGCATCTGGGAATAAGTATCAAAGCTGGAGTAAACCTGTCAAGACATAAGGACTAACTCAGATGTTGGCCTCTGTGTGATGTAAGATAAGTGCTACATTCAAATTCAGACAGTATGAACCCCAACTTTACCTTCTTTTCATTGGCCATTTGTAACATTTTTTACCTTTCCATGGTGTTTCCTTGGTACAGAGGAGTGCATGGATCTTCTCAGCCTTACAGCTGTCTGCAGACATGCTACTCTGGGCTCACTTTATTGGCTGAATATTGGCCCAAATTTAAACACACTGATAAATGTTGGGAAAAACCCTGTTAAAATCTCCATCCTACCAATACTACTAAATCCTGTCCGTTTCTGTTGTAAAGTTCCTAAATAGGACCTGAGTTGTTCAGTGTTTATGCTATTTTAACAGAAAAGGCCTATATTATCTACAAGACCTTCAATTCTTCATTTTGGGATACCTCTGAAAGCTTCAGAGACAATGAGAAACTTGCCCACTGTGAAAGTCCATCAACATGAGGGCTTTCTCAACAGTTAAATCATGCCTCTGCAGCCTCCATCATCTGAGGTGGACTGTACAGTTGCTGTTTGCCATACCAATATAAATCTCTTTACAATATTCTCCTCACCGAGCAACAGGTCATTAAGGTAATTTAAAACTATAATTATCCCACCAGCAGGGAAAGAGAGCCATTCACCTATTTCTTGCTCAGTGGGGTGTCCTAATACTACAGAACATGCCACCCTGAAGAGAACAGCCCCATTTCCAGTGCGCAGGAGCCCACATCAGAAGAAATTACATTAACAGCCATAGCAAAGAGGTCAATGAATATACTTTGATCCAGGGTACCAGCAGGAAATAGCAGGGAGTCTTTCCACAGCACCATATCCTACAGTGCCATTGCTTATCTTCCATATGCAGTAGGAATAAACAGAAAGTGTTAGCCTCCAACTGCCCTACAGCTAATAAATGTCACACAAAAATTTTATTTTTTCTTAATAACCATTTATATTTAATTTGTAGCTGTTGAAATGGGAGACAAGGAAGAAAATTCACATGTAGTTGTGTATCTCATGATTTCTTGATGATTTTGTCATACAAGCCCTGAGTTAGTCACACATTTTGCTGTCAGAGAAAACGTTTGTCTCTTTAGTTCCATTGGGGTAAGTACACATTTTGATTGACTGTTGGAAATTCCTTGCTGTAGCTGTGTACTGAGGGGAGAAAAAACCTTCAATCAAAGAGAATAAAAATCCTAAGGACTCAGTCCTCTACCACCCTGTACTAAATTTGGCCATTCATAGCTGTGCGAAGCAGATGTAAAGCTAACAGGCGTAAGCATTTACTTTGCGGTCACGTAGGTGACCTTACAGGGTGCCAGGCATCAAGAGGTCAACTCTTAGCAGTGCAGAGTCTACAGATTAAGGAAGAAAATGTACTTCCTCCATATATGTATTATAAGTAGCTCTGTGTGTGTATATGTGTGCATAAACAGAAAGAAAATAAGCATTTCAAACTAGCCATAGCTCGCCCCTTTGAAGCTATGCCATCTGAGTCACGAAGAAACTTGCTAAAAGGTCCATGGCACAAATGTTAACATGACTGTGAAGAGATATCGTTTTCTACTTTCAGCGTTTGGAAGAGTATTCATCAGTAATGGTCAGACAGCAGGTAATCAACAGAGCCAATGTTGCCTGGGGCTCTTTTCATCTCATCCCAGAGCAGGCATCTCAGATAGCTGAGATGAATCATGTCCAATCATTGGTTATGTAAAGATATTAGATACATAAGGATGAATCTCACCATTGAGGTTTACATCTGAGTAAGAAATCTTCATGATCTCTGAAGAAAACAAGAAAATATCCTCAGGGATTTGCTATTTGTGTCCTACCAAAAGCAAACATAATTTAGTTTGGCTCTTAGTAACAGGCTAGGAAACAGAGTAACTTTAGAGATCAGAACTCCCAAAATCAGGCAAAGGAGATCTGTGGACATTGGTGGGTTTTGAGTCAAGCCTGAAAGAAAAGGCTGAAACTGATCTTTACATCGAATGTCTACTTGAGGTAGTAGCAATGTCACACTTTCTATCTTTGGTCTTCAGCCTCACAGACTTGCTGGTTGCCTCCAGCTACAAGGTCCCCATACATCTGCTTTGCCCCTTTTCACTCCTGCACTCATTTCTAACCAGTTGCTGGACTTCCTTAGCTGTGTGGGCAGAACTGTCTGTGAGGATGTGGTGGGCCAAGCCCACTTTCACAGACACATTTTGGACATATTTCCAAAACCAGTTTAAATTCCCTAGTACAATTCATCACAAGGGGGTGTGCAAAGACTTATGTGGGAGTGAGAACTTAAAGGGACAGATACACCTTGGGCAGGCATTGATGCCAATGCTTCATCTTGGGCAACCAAACCTGAGGGGTTTGATCATGCACTGGCAGTCTCACATGCTTAATGATCTGATCACCCCCGAGATTTGATCACCTCTGATCTGATCACCCTGCTCAGAGTGCTCTTCAATACTGCAGGAGAGAGACTCCCAGCAAAAGCTGACCTCTGATATAGCTGTCTTTTCTCCAAGTATCATATAATGAAAAATGCTATGGTGTTCCACGGTAATGTGAACTACTTGATTCAATATTTATCAACTGAAACAGGTGCCAAGCACTAGAGTTATTTGGGTATTTTCCAGAAACAGAGTTTATCATTGGAAAATGCCAGTTTGTTGAAATAGAGACTTTTCTTGGGAATAAGCCAATTTTGATGAAATTTTCATAAGAAAGGTTTCCATGGTAGGATAGGATTTCTGGTCAAAATGCCAAAGAGAAAGAGAGATACTTCTCCCTCCTCTAGGAAAGTAAATATACTATTGTAAGGGCACCTGTTGAGGCCAGGACATCCAACCCCAAATCCACACCCAGACCACAGCTTTGGACCTGGCTGCCTAGCTACCTGGTTGACTAGCTTAGAAACCCGTTTATTGTTCTGTTTTAACTGTGTTTCAGTATCTTTTATAAAAGCTATTCTGCATTCTCTGAATAATTATTGGTGTAGGAATTTGAACCCTAATCCAAACAACAAGGCTTGAGACTCAGCCAAGCCCTTTCTCCTTTTCTGGCCAAGTATTATTTATTCACTAGAAAAGTAGTCATTGGAATGAGTAGCTATTCCTCACTTAGCCTTCGTGTGTGTCCCTGAGTCTCATTAGTTGTGTCTGTCCAACACTAAAATGTGGTGTCCACATTTGTATTCATGTCTTGTTTGCCTTCCACCCATACCAGCAACCTTGTCAATAGCCTGCAGCTTGTATGTTGATGAAAATATACTGAGCAGCAACATGTGTGCGCCAAAAGGTTTCCTGTGTGGTCCCACATGCTTTGGTGGACTACACGTAAATTCAATGGAGGACCTTATGAAGGTCTGGTGGGTAGGGCTGGGCTAGGCTGCAGGTTAAGAGCCATCTCAATAAAGACAGTAAATGCAGGCATTGACCTCAACAAGAGTTAAGGATATGAAGCACAGTGGAAGATGCCTGTTAGGGTTATTTGGATCCATATACTTAAGTGGATTAGCTGAAATTAGAAGGCTTATTTATTTGAATTCAGTCAGGGGTGCTGGATATCAGCTTTTGATATTGGCATGTCTCTGATGTCTCCAACTGAGTGAACTTCTGACTTCTTTTCCTGGTAAATTTCCACAGTTTTATGTCCTTAATGGTAACTGAGCAGACTGCAACAGCAGATTTGGGGTTTTTTAACCAAGAACCATTTCATTATCCCCAGAGCCAATGAAGTAACTCACTGTGAATAATAATCACTGAGAATTTTTTCACATTTCCTCATTGGACTAAACATTATTTGCATGTACATGATCCATCAGGGTTCTCCGAGCTACTCTAGTGAACAGCAACATAAACAGGATTTTTCTTGTCCTGATCCCAGCAGGCTCTTATCTACAGACTCAATGCTTTGGATTATGTAGGAAGGGGTACATAGGAAGCTTACAGTATCTGAAACTCTTTCATTCTGTATTCTACTGCTCCGTGTATTGAATCAAGGCAGGAAAAGTACATTTATATACTTGGTTTTGGGGAGAGGCAGGTTCTCACTGTTGCTGAGTCAGAAAGAGTAGATTTAGTGGGGGAGGAAGGAGAAGTGTAAAGTTTGCAACAGTCGTTTCCCTGGTCTAATTTCCAGTTACACCACTTGACATCCCCCCCAGTCACGAGGTGGCTGTGTGAGAAACAAGCCGCACAGCAGCTTCTGGAGAGCTGAGATGTGGGCAGAGCTTTGGGGTTTGCTTAGACAAAGTGGAAGTTGTGGGAGCAAAGGGTACTCATAAGGGTGAAAAAAGAGACAGAAAACAACCGAGTCTTTGTGGAGAAACTTCTACATTTCCTTTACTAGCAGCTACCACAGACACCCACAACGACCCTGCAGGTAAAGACAAACTAAGACACTGGTTACTGCCACTGCCATTTCACACTTTCAGTGCCACTGGTATGTTGCTCTTTCCTTAAAGGGTGAATTATAGGTTGCACACATGGTGCAAGTGACACTCAGCTGGCACTTGGCAGTTTTGAAACCCCAAATGCTCTTACCCCCTTACGTACCCAGGCAAACATGCATTTCCTTCTAATGTAAAAAAGGGGTCATCAAGAGAGTAATAGATTATTGATCTTTTCCTACTGGTAAATTTAATAGAGGACAGACAGATGGAGCTTTGAAGATGAAAAGAGTAACATTGTCAAAACAAACAGATGATAAAGAAGATTTATCTAGCAAACAGCTCACTTTAAGGCATTAGTTTGGGGCAATGTATTGAGTATAAGGTGAACATCTATACTCAACATGCCATCTGTTTCTAGACAGTCTGTACTGAAATAAAAATCAACTTCAATTCCACCACCATGACAGTATGAGCATCTTAAATATTTATGTTTTCGATCATATGATACAGTCCCATGATTTATTACATTTACATAGACTTGAATATATATAATAAACAAATAAGAAAGATTAAAATCCCAGTCTTACAGAAATGTGGACATTTGTTACTTCCTTTAGTCATTTAGTCTTGTCGTGAGACTCATGACAAGAGTCTCAAAGGACTGGGCTTCTGTTGCATAGCTGTTGCATATAGTTAATGTCTCATCAACAGCAACCAAAAGATCTGAGGCGCTAGTTTAACAAAGCATGCAATGAAATCCAATCCTGATTAACAAAAGTACATGCCTAAGTTGCATTTTTAACAGCAAAGAGTTAAATGTGTCCTCAAGCCCCTCACTGGCCAAGAAAATGAGGTAGGTAAGTGGCTGCAAGACACTGTTTAGCTACCTCATCGTGCCTGACCCATATGTCACTCTGCCATCTGGCTTGGCCCAAAAATGCAAGCAAAAGCATTTTCTTCTCTTCCCCACAAACTGCAACCACATCTGAAGCCCCAGGATCTCACCTGGAAATGTGACAGCTCAGTGGAAGGGCAACAGCCACAGATTATTGTCACAGGAGGTAGTAATATCCACACACTGATTTTTTCTTCAGAGAGCGGATCTTGTTCTCTGAGAAACCATAACACAATGGAAAGTGTTTGTTTAGGTAACTGATACGTAGCCAAGTGTTTGGGATGGAGCCAGTATAGTATTTAAAATTTGAGAAGAAACTTCTTCTCAGTGAGGGTGACAGAACACTGGAACAGGCTGCCCAGGGGGGTTGTGGAGTCTCCTTCTCTGGAGACATTCAAAACCTGCCTGGACACATTCCTGTGTAACCTCATCTAGGTGTTCCTGCTCCGGCAGGGGGATTGGACTAGGTGATCTTTTGAGGTCCCTTCCAGTTCCTGATGTTCTGTGATTCTGTGGTTAATCACTTCACAGGTTGGAGTAGAGCTGGAAGTTGACTGCAGACATTTCAGAGGTGGTCATAATGCAGACTTACTTGGGTCTAAACCAATTGCTTCCATGAAGTTATAAAAGGGTCTGAAATATGCATAGATGAGAGGCCATCAGTAAATTTTTATTTATTCATGAGCCTGTCTCTACGAATTGCTGTGTTTGCAAGTATAACACAAAATGCAACACAGTCCTTCCTTCCCTGACTTCCTTCTCGATTATAGCAAGATCTGATGAAATAATTAATTGCTGCAAAGATTGGACAATTAAATGCCTGGCTGTTTATTTCACTGGCATGAAAATAAATCAGGATTAATTTCACTGTATTCAAACATGGCTATAAAATGTACATGGGTGGCATCAGTAACAGACCTTACATACAGTTCATTCAATTTCTGTGTTGGTGAGATCTGAGAAAATTAGAGCTTCCAAACACTTTATCTGATGGAATGTACAAATTCTACCAGCAGCTATTGCAAACTCCACAAGTACTGAGCTATGAAAAATGCTGTAAATACTACTGAGTTTTTAAGAAACTTTCAGAGTTCAAAGTATTTGCTGCAGATTGCATCAAAATGAATTTATTGGCTTCCGGGGTAAATAGTCAAAGATTTTAACCAGGAATGAAGTAAATTAGGTATATATACATATATATATATATACATACACACATGCACACATATACACACATGTATATGCGTGTGTGTGTTTGTATGCATATATATACATATATATATATTTAAAAAATATTTAGGCTAAGTTTTGATAGTTCTGAGAACCAGAATTCTAATTTCTTACTTCTTCTCCTTCCTCCCCTAAAATAAAATAAAAGAATGAAATCCTTTCCTTTTTCATAGTGCTGTCTCAGAAATGTCTACTCTGATTTAGCTAAAACTTCCTGGAGAATAAACATGTTTCTCACAGGAGGCTGGGCACCAGAGAGCAGAACAGAAATAGAGGGGTTCCAGGAAGCATTTCTAAGTCAAACTAGTAGCATGGAGTGAACTTTAGCCAGAGGTGACTGTAGAGTTCTGCTGGTTTGGGGTTTGGGGTTTTTTTACTCACTGTTAATAAAAAAAAAAAGATTATTTCATCCAAATGTGAATTTAACAAGGAGTAGTTTAATGAGATTTATTCTGGGCAAAACTGGAACAGAAGCAATTACTGTGATGCTCTGAGCGCCTATATCTGGGGTAAAGGTTTGGAACAAAGTTGATAACTAGTAGGTTCAGTCTTTCCTAACTAATGATATGAAACCAAACCTTAGTTCCCCACCATTTGCTGCCATGTTTAGTTTGGCAGTAAACTCTCTAAAATAAAAGGATTACCAATCCCTGTGTGTGCAGCAGAACAGGACCCACATTTAGATTCAGGTTTCTGACGTGTTATTCTATAAACAATCATGTCCTTGTGCATTTATTTCTAACTGTTGCCAACCAGCTCTCTGGACACAGATGATGTTGAGCATTGCGTGTTCAACAGGGAGACTCTGAGTGTCCCTGCTGCTGTAGGAGCCACACTGGCAATCAATGGAATAGAGACTGAAAGCATTCCCCAACCAGGCAAGGCTGCAGGCATCATTTCATCACAAGGACTCACTGCAAGGAAAGACTAAGAATGCTACTTCTCTGTTTCAAGGATGGAGATGAGGACTGGAGTTGATCCTAATAACTCTGCTTTTCTTGAGCATTTCATATTAAGCTGAATGCTGGATATGCTAGGATTACTGTGGTAGGTCCTAGGTATTTAAATCCTAAATGCCAGCCTGTTCCTGATTTTCTCCCTTTAGGCACACACTCTAGGACCTTTTATCTTTGCAGCAAAATCTTATGCAGTGTTTCTTTATCGACTCCAAACACAGTCCATATCAGGCTGAAAAGCATTCATTGAGAATACTTTGGCAGATAAATACTGACTTTGGCCTCGCATGCAGGAGGGCAAGTAGCAGTAAGTGAATCTGAGGACGGGCACTGTTATCCTTGGATTCATAATGCACTTTTGCTGCATCTTTTAAAACCTGCCTTACTTCTGTTCTCTAGGCTCCAGTCTTCAGCTACTTTACAAAGTGTAGTGTCAGCTCAAAGTCACACAGTGACTTAGCTCCCAGATCCAAATTTAAGCTAATTTCTATAATCTGACTACACGGAATCTGGGGGTTTTGGCTCAATGTGAAATGGCAGAATGTGACACAGAGAGTTAAACCAAGCCAAGGAGGATTTGGGTTTGTTCTCTCTCCTAAAAAGAATCTGTAATCCATTCAAAGAATTACCAAGGTATTTTGGAATCAAGCTAGTTCATTTCTGAAGTTCACACAGAGGTAATGTGTTATTAACCTCAATTGTTCTGTTTTAATCTTCTCTGTCCATGTGAACAAAGTTGGAGCTTGGCTCTGGCTTAATTAAGAAAATATTCATCTACCATCTTGACAAAACTCAGAAGTGAAGGGAGCTGTGAGAAGGAGAGGACAGCTAAGGGCACTGCAGTGCTATATTCTGCTGGGGCAAAAGAGAGAAGGATAGACACTATTTTCCAGACCATTTAATGCCATTTAATGCTCATATATCACAGACTTACTCGAGTGAGCAGAGGCTGCATCTCTCTCCAAGAGTGTCTGATCACTTCACCCTTTGGTGCTGGGTGGTTAACCCACCCTGGAGTGCTCCCAGTTTAGGAAGCCAGGGAGGCAGCCCAGAAGGATGAGATGCTCCTCGACTCTATGCTCCTTCAGAGATGAACATAACAGGGAGACTCAAGTTCTTCACAGATGCCACCCTGCTTTATTCATCTCCTGCTTTATTCAAAAACACTAAGGAACATGACAAACAGTGATTGTGGCTGAACAAGTTCTCCAGAAGCCACCAGTTGGCACTTTTCAGCTGTAGCGATAATCCAGGCTTACTGACCAATTCCTTCTGAGCTGATTTCTTGCCATGTGGAATGGACCTGCCTGCTCTGCTGTACTGATAGGCAGAAGTAAACAGAAGCCAGAAAGCCTGGGAGTGGAGCTAATCGGAAATGCCAGTTAGCACTGAAAGACACGATGTGCTTAGTGCAGAAATGATGGTGGTTTATGGCCTGTAGTATGTTCCAGGTCATGCCAGAGTATCTTAAAAACCTTCCCATCTAGGGAATATGGATGACTGCTTTATTATTTCATTAAAATATATTTTTATCTATATATTTATGTATATAAACCACAGTTTTTTACTTGTCTCAAAAAGTCCTAAAACTGTCAGATCAAGTGTCACAATCTGGAAGTACTTTCACCAGTTCACCAGCCCTCCTTGCAGCAGGAAGGAAAGGATGGTTAGAGCAAATCCCAACAGGAAAACATCTGGCACAGCACCTGGAAGGGCTGTGTGGAAGTGGGTGGCTGCATCTTCCTGAAGGGATCCTCAGCTCTCAGAAGACTGGAAACATTTCTCAGGACTGTTCAAGAGCAGTTTGACAGTAACAGTGTAATATAAGCTACATAGAGTCTTCAAGTAGCTGCTCACATCCTTTCTCACTGTCCTTTCAGTGAGGAGATCCAGATGCTGATTTTACCAAAACCAGCAGATTTCACATTCCTTTCTCTGTTTCCTGTGAAGTGCAGTTTCCCCCTTTGTCTTTCTCTATCCTTAATAAATTCTTCATCATCCAACTGCCCCTTTTGGCACTCCTGGTTTTTAATGCTCTTAGATGTATATGGTTGTCGTGGTTTAAGCCCAGGCCGTAAATCAGAACCACGCAGTCCACTTCCCCCCCCACCTTTCTTCCCTCCGCTTCTGGAGGGACGGGGAGGAGAATCAAAAGAATGCAACTCCCACGGGTTGAGATAAGAACAGTTTAATAACTAAGGTATAACACAAATCACTACTGCTACCACTAATAGTGATAATGATAAAGGAAATAACAAGGGAAGAGAATACAACCGCTCACCAACCGGTACCTCACCCCCACCCTGCCGTGATCCAGCCCTTCCGGGCCACTCTCAGTTCTACCTCCTGGGCATGACGTGCTGTGGTATGGAATACCTCTTTGGTCAGTTAGGGTCAGGTGTCCTGTCCCTGCTTCCTCCCAGCTTCTCCTCCTCCCTGGCAGAGCATGAGACTCACAAAGTCCTTGGTCAGGGTAAACATTCTGACCAGCAACTGAAAACATCGGTTTTATCAGTATTATCCCCAGGCCGAAAGTCAAAACACAGCACTGCACCAGCTACTAAGAAGTAGAAAAAGAAAAATGACTGCTACTGTTAAACCAGGACAATGGTTTGCAATGATAATCCCTAAAATTAAAGTATATAGATATCTATTTAATCTGCCTTCCTTACTTTTCATCTGTTTAATATGAACCTCTTCCTCCATTTTTTTTTCTGCAGGCTGCCAATGCTGAAACAAAGCTAGTCTTATTACTCTGGTCATACATTTTTAATGATTTCTTGTTCCATGCTTGCTACTCCAGTTTTAGGAATAGATTTCTATCTTTTTTCCATGTATTATTATTTATAAAGCTTTCTCACAGGTCTCCCTGCTGCGACCCTTTGACAGTATGTCTCAGAGAAGCAGAAAGATGCACATTAGCTGGCCAGAGACAAGCTGGTTCCAGCACACAACTTGGCTGGTTTCACTGGGTTGTTGGGAGCCCAAGAACTCAATACTGCATCTTCACTCAAGCTCAGAGCAGCATGAAATAATGCTCCACAGCCTCTAGCGGGAGGCAGCTCAGGTACAACCACCTCAGAAGAGCATCAGTGTCAGTGTCTTTCTCTGCACCCATCACATAACTACATCTTGTGGTGCTTATCTCAGAGGTGGTTCCTCTAGGAAATATCTGTCCTTGCAGCCACCTCCTGCAGGATGCTTAATCCTAATCCCAAGGCTCTGTGGTGCCAGCAAAGATGGAAATCCCCTCTGTCCATCAACCTGCACAGCACTATAGCATCTGGAGCTGCTTTCAGGAGTAGATGCTTTCTTTAAGCAGCATTGCACAGATTCACCTGTCAGCTTTTCTGCCTCCGTTAGGTGTGGTTACTGCAAGAATACTTTTTGCATGCTGCCTCTATACCTTCCATTCATTTAGCATTCTGTTTCTGAGTCTCTAATTCTTTGATTTGGTCTTTCCCAAGAAGCTTGCAAGGGCATTTGTCTTCAAAGTCCTTGGAAGGAGTCATTTCCCCATTATGACTCTCACCTTTTCATTTCCATACTTGACTGCAATCAAGAAGGTGCAAAATCTTTGGATTCTGGCTATTCTTGCATTTCAGGCAAAATAAGTAACAGTCTTTGCAGGTGGACAGAAGATTTCACCTTTCACTGCCAGAGAAAAACCTGATTAAAAAAGGTCTTTTTTTTTCAATTCTCCAACTACCACTTTTTTTGGTCAAATATTCTTTTGCTCAAATAAATTGGTCAGAAAACTTCAAATATATCATCTTCATCAGGACCATTCTTCAGCAGATAGGGCCAAAACCACTGGTATGTCAGTCTTTTCAATGACTCCATCACAGTACTATCTAATTCAAAACCTAAAATCTGATTTTGAGAGCACTCCATGGACTGTAGTTGGCTTATATCACATATCACATCCCTGTCTCTAAAGCAATTCTATCTTTAAAATCTATTCAGACAGAAGGACTTATCCAAAAATTCACACTGAAGAGGCTGGGAAAACAGTCCATAGCTTCATGTTTCATTTCCATTAGACTTGGGGTTCAAAAAAATCATCATTGTGAGCAACAAATCCCTCTACTTTGCCTGTGAAGCCATTTGAAATAAGTAGGCTTAGGTGCTATGTAACAAGAGAAATGAGAAGAGAAAAGGTCTCGGGGTTTCTGCAACAGTATACAAGAAAAACAAGATTCTTCAAATATACAAATGTGGATTTTTCTGTGTACTTTATTCCACAGAATGCATTTAACCAAAAATTTCTTAACTTCAATTGTAAGTTATCAAGGCTGTCTTCCTGAAGCGCAGTTTTACAAAATCAGGTATATATATATATACATTCTATGTGGGGAACTTGTTTCCTGGAAGCCAGGCAAAAATATTATAGGAAGAGAACATTCTCACCACATCTTTTTTTTTTTTTTTTTTCAAAGAAAACTAGAGTTTCTGGAAAATTCTGCAAGTATGCTGTAAATCTGGCTGCTCTGTTGGCTTCCTCTTCCAAATTCCACAGCGATACGGAGGGCTTCGTACATAATAGTGGCTGACTTTGAATAGCTTGCAAGAGGTTTTGCTGTTAACATCCCAGCCTCAAACACCAGCAGCATTTCCATTTCCCCAAAAAATGGTTAGAAGGAAAATAATTCAGAATTGAGTTGTCTGGAATTATTTTTGGCCTGAACTTGAATCACCTTTGGCATTAAACATGCCTTTCATTCTGGCATGTGAACTTTGCTCAAGGAGATGGGGAAGTGCACAGGCACAGTGCCATGTTTCAGAACAAAATACCCATTTCACATTACATTCCCACTGTCTGTATCTAATTGCATGTGAATATCTGACAGGAAATGGAACGGGATACTCAGTATTCAATGCTTTAAGGAAACAGATAATCGGTAAATTGCTCTTTGCTATAGTTAAAGGAACAATTGTTTTACTGGATGAAACCAAGTTGCACCAGGGATGCCAAGGAAGACCGACAATCTGTACCCTATTGGTTGAAAATGGGATAATTCTTGCTTTTCCTTTTATTTTTTTTTTCCAGAGTTTACTGCATTTCTTTACCTAAACTGATGCTCTCTCTTTGTATGGGATTGGTAAGGAAAATCTGAACTTCAAATGGTATTAAGATAATTAGCTGCCACATACAGTTTTAGCTTATTCCCCAGTCAGGATAATGTCATTTATTACAAATTATCAGGGTTGCTCCTACATTACAGAAATGAGCTGTTTTTCTAATGGTTATTTTCCAGCCTTTGAGATAGAAAGAGGCTTTGCACATTCTGAGCATCTTGAGACAGTGATCTATTTGAATAATGGTAATCAAGTGGTTCAAAGACATATGAAAACTTTTTTCTTCTTTTCTTCTCTCCTTTTTTTTTTTTTTTATACTCCCTAATAAAGAAATGAGGAGAAAGAATCCTTCTGAAAAAAGATGGTTTCCAAGGATACACTATACTCTTAACTTCCACTGAATGGTAATTGTTAATGATCTCCCTATGAAACCTTCCCTTAAGCAAGTATCTTCTAGGCCATTCTAGTGTGGCTGGTGACCCCACATTTGAGTACAAGGCTTCTTCTTATGTGGGCATGCTCAGCCACTGCTCAGCATGATGAGATCTGAAACATTTTGCTTGGATCCCCACAGGTCTGTGATTCACCTACTTATCTCTTCTTTCTCATTTCACTAGAGATCATATTCCTACCTAGTTCAATAAACTACAGAAGTGGCTTTTTTGCTTTTTGCAGGGTTTCAGGAAAACAAAGCACATCAGCTGAATGGCAACTTTTCTTGACTTCTTTATACAACATGATCTACAAATGGCGCAGATGTCATTGGACCAGATGTGATTTGTGTATGCTGTTCTCCCAGCCTAGGAAATGTAGCTCTGTTTTCTTGGAAAGCCATCAGAACTTGTAATTTGCCCAGTGTGGTTTTGTTAGTGTTCAGCACATTAAAATATAAAACACCTACTAAGGAGCAAAATTCTAATTGAATGATACAGCTAGGTAGGAGAATCCAGAGATGATCCCAAGGGACAATTTGAATACCATTTGCCATTCTAAATCATTTATATATATATAATGAGAAAAGGAAATAGTGAGGAAAATTGTATGAATATTTAACAAATATATTATATTTTATATATGACTTTAAATAAGATTAGTGGACAGGAAGATTATGTTTTACTTTGTACATTCCTACATGAAAGAAATTAAATATTTATTTAGAAGGTGCAATTTAGATTAAACAATTTGAAGACTGTTGTGCCAGGTGACAATGAATTTAACAATATTTTACAGTCTTTGGCATCTCTAAAAGTAAGATAGTATCACAGTATCACAGTATCACAGTATGTTAGAGATTGGAAGGGACCTCAAAAGATCATCTAGTCCAATCCCCCTGCCAGAGCAGGAACACCTAGATAAGGTTACACAGGAATGTGTCCAGGCGGGTTTTGAATGTCTCCAGAGAAGGAGACTCCACAACCTCCCTGGGCAGCCTGTGAAACACTTCATTAACCTTTACAATTCCTCTGCCAGGTATTGCTATTAGAGACCACTAAAGGGAAGGTGACTTGCCCAAGGTAGTACTACATTGCCATAAACATCAGAAATCTGAGATTTATTCCCTGGTCCAACTGTAAAACTAGAACTATGTCAGCCCAGTCCCTCACCCTGCGGTCTGCCAGCTTTGTGGGACCTGCACATCATTGTGTATATGGTGGCTGACTCTTGCAATCACACTTTGCTGCTCTCTCTGTCTTCAGGCAACTTGCTGTGCTTGTTTGCTTCCAAAACACTAGCACAGCTGGAGATGAGCTAATTTTTGTGGATGTTTGTGCTTAAACCACGACAATGTTGTATGGATAAGTTTAGCAATCCCTGTCTGATGTATGATTGTATGGCAGATGCTGCTGTACAGGGTGAGAACATTGGCTTTTTGTAGTAGGAACAGCAAACACAAGCAGCTGTGAAAAATCATACAGATATCCATTTGTTTTATAAAGATCCATTAATCTTTCAGAAAAGTGTTTCTGAAGTTGCCTTTGGACTTGGCTTTTATTAACATCCCATATTTCCCATTGATTTTTCTAACCTTCCCAGCCCATATGAAACCAGGGCGGCTGGCACTGCTGAGGGAAAGTACTGTTTGCTACCACAAGAGCCGCATGGCTGGCAGCCAGCAGCACAATTACACCAGGTGCCTGGAATGATAATTGAGTTATTGATCCCTTCTTTACTTTTAACCTTAATATTAGCACTGATGCAGCCTTAGCTTGACAGTGACAGATAAGGCAGGCCACAAAGTCTTGTTATGAAGGCACTACGTAGAAGGTCCTCAGAAGGCACCACAGTGAGAGTCCACTCTGGTTCACCTGATGATGGATCAGCTCTGGAGAAAAGAAGATAAATTGCTGTTATTATTACTGCTGCTGCTGCTGCTACTACTGCTATTACTATTATTACTTGCTACATCCAAGAAGGATATGGCAGGTAACAGTTTCTACTAAGCAGAGAGCAGGATGGAGAGGAACATCTTGTCCCAGAAGGAAGATCTACCATTTTTCACTGCTGCCATCCCCTTTGTACAGCTTTTCCAGCCTCTCCCACAGCTCTGTGCCAGTTTTTTGCCTTCTATCATCCCCATTTGCCCGTAGCCTGACCTCCACCCCCATCACTGGGGCTGAAAAACTCCCAGGAAGCCTGAGGATAGTTCCAGAAGTTGGCTTTGCAACAAGGAATGAAGTCTGGAGCTGAAAACTGAAATCAGAAGTGGGCCACCAGCAAAGAATTTGGCAGAAAGCTTCACTGGGAATTAGAGCCTTTGGAGATCTGTGGTGCTCAGCTCTGTGCTGCACGTAATGAGAGACAGCCCCTCTCCTCAAAACAATTTACAGTCTAAGAGTGAGAGGGGAGGCCAAAGAATGGGAAACGCATGCTGGGCAATAACAATCAAGGACACAAAATGAGGTTCATTGAGAGAGAAAAAAAATTGTTTTAAAATCAGAAATGAGGCAGTGAGTAAACATTGGTAAAATTGCAAAGCATTTCATATAGATCTCAAGTGAAATAGAAACCTAGAATCACAGAATAGTTAGTGTTGGAAAGGACCTTAAGATCATCCAGTTCCAATCCCACTGCCATGGGTAGGGACATCTCACACTAGACCATGTCACCCAAGACTCTGTCCAACCTGGCCTTGAACACTGTCAGGGATGGAGCATTTATTGCTTCTTTGGGCAACCTGTTCGCAGTAAAGCAGGACTTCCATATCTTCCATATCTTAGTATTCCTAATTTTCAGAGGGCTTTTTTGTTTGTGTTTTGGGGCTTGGTTTGGTTTGTTGGGTTTGTTTGTTTGTGGGTTGGTTGTTTGTTTTTTTTTTTGGTGTAGAAACCCCAGATCTGTTCCTTTTAATTTTTACTTTTCTTCAGGCAGGATATTTTGCCTTTTAGATAATCAGATATATTTTTTCCCAGTAAATCCCCAAGGCTTTTCTATCTTTAGGTTTAATGTATAAAAACTACTTCTACGTTAGCTTAACCCTTCTTTTCACCTTAGTGGGTCCTCTTATCAATATTTTACACCTTTTACACACATCTCATGGGTACCAGTCTGGCAATTTTCAAGCCCAAATTTAGCATAAGAAGTCAGTCCAAATTTAATAATAAAATAACTTAATAACCATACGCACAGCACCATCTGAAAAAAAAGCCTCTGAGGCAACATGAGTCATAACGATCCATTACTTGCTGTCCTTTGCTTTTTTTCCTCTTCTGCCTTCCACAATTAAATCCTAATGGTCACAAAGAGATTCTCTGGGGCTTTTTCACAATGTAATTTTTCTCAAAAGCATCCACAATTGCTCGTGCTGCATCGATCAAAACATACAAATAAGCTGCTCCATCCAATATTTGAAAAGGAGGATTTTACTGCCAGTTGGAACAGGTTTAAAGTGCTCTTTACCAATTACTGTTTGAGAGAGGCCAGGGAAGAGATGTTTAGAGAGATGCACTACACTGTAGGATGCAGCTGCAAACTTCATGGGAGCTGTACAGCATCACTGCCTCTCCTGTCAGGCTGAGCCCTGCCCTGAGCACTGCTGAGGGAAAGATTAAATCCCATTAAACTACTGCCTTTTCTTCCTTTTATTCCCTCTCCTAGGAAATTTGTCCTGCAACAGGCTAGGGATCAAGGCATGCAGATCACATCTGGGGACATCTCTGGTTTTGCACTGGAAATCAGAGCAGTTCCTATGAAGACGTGATCTCCCAGTTACATCCTGACTCCTTCTTTTGCTGTCTCATCTGTGCTCAGCTTCAGAAGCTGCAAATTTCCATCCACAAATGACACAGGAGCTGAATGAGGATATCTCCTTTGGCCACACTTATTGGAAAAAAAGAAAGGGGGAAGGAATATTGAAGGCAAGCCCAATAAATACGATGCCAGTTAGGGAGAGGGAATAGTTTTGAGCTGTCCACATAGATCAGCACTGGTTTAGTGCCCTTTTTTTCTCCTTTAAATAATAAAACTGGGATGTGAAGGAAAATTCAGGGCTTTAAATACATAGAAAAAGAAGAAATTCAACATTCCTACGGACCCAGTCTGGCATAACGCACATAGCTCAGCTCAGTATATGCACAAGAGTTCAAGTTCAGACCCACAATTTCTGCTTCTCTCATCGTTGCTGCTGTTACTGAACCACAGCCTACCATCTCTTCTGCAATGCTGCCAACCTCAATGGGTTTTATTACATCTCACATAAATTCTCTTTTTTTCTTCTTAAAGACCCTGCTCCTGGAAACATGCACTGCACAAGAATCTCAGCTTTCTTTCCAAGAAAATTAAGTTTCCAGACCTCACTGTTGCAGGACAAGGCTTGGAAAACATGAATCTTAGTCAAATTTAAAAGCCTCAGAAACCAGAAGGAAATTCAGAAGAACTGAACCGTATCTTTTTCTCTTTTCATTTCTTTTTTTTTTTTTTTTTGTCTTTAACACCTCCTTGCTTTTAATCCTGTCACATAATTGTTCTGATACCTGGGTCATGATTTCTGAGTGCCTGTGGCTGGAAGTCCAGCTTCCCAAGATGGGGAAGTTTGTCAGCGAGAAGCCTAACAGTTCTGAGCAGAGGCAAAATGAATGAAACAGCACCCCTGAGCTATGCAAAACTTCAGTCCACGGGGAGTTCTCCCTACATGCTTTGAACACAAATGTCAAGCTGTGTCTCCTGATAGCTTCCCTCCAAGCTGCCTTCCCCTTCAGTTTAATAGAATCATAGAATAGTTAGGGTTGGAAAGGACCTTAAGATCATCCAGTTCCAACCCCCCTGCCATGGGCAGGGACACCTCACACTAAACCATGTCACCCAAGGCTCTGTCTAACCTGGCCTTGAACACTACCAGAGATGGAGCATTCACAAAGAATTTCTTCCTTATATCCAATCTAAACTTCCCCTCTTTAAGTTTGAACCCGTTACCCCTTGTCCTGTCACTACAGTCCCTGATGAAGAGTCCATCCTCCGCACCCTTGTAGGCCCCCTTCAGATACTGGAAGGCTGCTAGGAGGTCTCCACGCAGCCTTCTCTTCTCCAGGCTGAACAGCCCCAACTTTCTCAGCCTGTCTTCATACAGGAGGTGCTCCAGTCCCCTGATCATCCTCGTGGCCCTCCTCTGGACTTGTTCCAACAGTTCCATGTCCTTTTTATGTTGAGGACACCAGAACTGCACACAAGACTCCAAGTGAGGTCTCCCGAGAGCAGAGTAGAGGGGCAGGATCACCTCCTTCGACCTGCTGGTCACCCTCCTTTTGATGCAGCCCAGGATACGGTTGCTTTCTGGGCTGTGAGCACACACTGAAGCCGGCTCATGCTCATTTTCTCATCGACCAACACCCCCAAGTCCTTCTCCGCAGGGCTGCTCTGTGTCTAATTGCATGAGCTGGGCAGGAAGACTCTGTAAATATCTAGCAAATGCACTTGAGTTTGGAGCCACAGCTATGTAATCATTAAAGGGGAAGGCAGAAGACTCAGGTCTCAGGACAAAAAGCCAATGACTTTATGGATATGCTTCTACTGTCTACAGAAAAAGCTTTCTGATGATCATGACCATAATACAGGTATATCAATTAGTCATAGAATACCAGGTTGGAAGGGACCTCAAGTATCACCTGGTCCAACTTTCCTAGGCAAAGCATGACCTAGACTAGATGTCCTAGCACCCTGTCCAGATAAGCCTTAAAAGTGTCCAGTGCTGGGGAGCCCACCACTTCCCTGGGAAGATTATTCCAACAGCTCTCATTGTGAAAAATTTTCCTCTGGTGTTCAACAGGAATCTCCCCAGGAGGAGCTTGTACCCTTTACCTACTCATCTTTTCCACGTGCCTAAGCACAGGTTGGATGAATCTAGGCTGAATTTCATGTTTTCAACAGTTGTCCCTTGGAAAAGTGAGGACTGTGGATATCGTTACTGCAATCATGAAGTGATTCTGAATCTTAGAGTGAGCTCTAAGAAGTGGCTACCTGAGCTTAGTCATAGAAGGCAATTGACCACCCAACATACATATTTTATTTTTCAAAGTGTGTCACATGGATTAAAATATTGCATTAAAATATATCCTATTAATATATTAATATAATTTATATATAATTAATATATTCTAAGAGACGGGTCATAGTGGTAGGGGACTCTACTTTGAAAGGGACAGAGGCACTCATCTGTCTGCCTGACCCGGTCTCAACAGAGGTGTGTTGCCTACCTGGGGCACGGATCAGGGATGTTGCAGAGAGGCTGCCTGCTCTAGTGAGACCCATGGACTATTACCCACTTCTGGTGATCCATGTGGGTGCTAGTGATGTTGATAGAAGTAGGCTGGAGAACATAAAGAAGGACTACAGAGCCCTGGGAGAGGTGGTTAGGGGCTCTGGAGCTCAGATTGTCTTTTCATCAATTCTCCAGGATACAGGGGGAGACCTCAAAAAAGCTAGGAGGATTGGCCAAGTTAATAAATGGTTAAAAGGATGGTGCCATAGTCAGGGGTTTGGGTGTTTTGAATACGGGACCCAAGTTAGTAGGCCAGGTCTACTGGGGGCTGGTAGAGCTGATCTGACAAAGAAGAGGAAGAGAGGTTTTGGTAGGAGGCTTGCCAGGCTGGTCAAGGTTGCTTTAAACTAGATGTGTTGGGGGAGGGGGGCATCATTCCATCTCAACACACCCAGTCAGTTGCCAGCACCTACAATAAATGCTCGGACCGATGCAGAGATATTCCAGCCACTCCAGCCAATGAGCTGGCTTCATTTGGAGCTCGGCTCAGGTGCCTCTATACAAACGCCCGTAGCATGGGAAACAAACAAGAGGAATTAGAGATGTGTGCACGACTACGGGAGTATGATATAGTAGGCATCACAGAAACATGGTGGGATGGCTTTTACGACTGGAGTGTTGGAATGGAAGGTTACAGGCTCTATAGAAAAGACAGGCCTGGCAGGTGGGGAGGGGGAGTTGCTATTTATGTTAGGGATAGGCTGGAGAGTATGGAACTCTGTCTGGAGACAGGTGAGCAGTCGACAGAGAGTTTGTGGGTCAGGGTTAAAGGGAGAACAGCAATGGGGACATTAGCGTGGGGATCTGTTACAGACCACCTGATCAAGAGGAATCTGTGGATGAAGTGCTCTATAGGCAGATAGGAACAGCCTCAAGCTCACAGGCCCTTGTTCTCATGGGAGACTTCAACCACCCTGACATCTGTTGGAGTGAAGGTACGGCCCGGCACAAGCAATCCAGGAGGTTCCTCGATTGTCTGGAAGACAACTTTCTTCTGCAAGTAATAGAGGAGCCGACAAGGAGAGATGCCATGCTTGACCTTGTGCTCACCAACAGGGAAGGGCTGGTTAGAAATGTGATGCTCCAGGGCAGCCTTGGTTGCAGGGACCACAAGATGGTCGAATTCAAGGTCCTCGGGACAGTGAGAAGAGCGTGCAGCAAGCTCACTGCCCTGGACTTCAAGAGAGCAGACTTTGGCCTCTTCAGGAGCCTGCTTAGTAAGGTTCCATGGGATACAGCCCTAGAGGGCAGGGGGGCCCAAGACTGCTGGTTGTTATTCAAGGATCACCTGCTCCAAGCTCAGGAGTGTTGCATCCCAACTAGAAGGAAGTGCAGCAGGAGGGCCAGGAGACCTCCTTGGATGGATAAGGAGCTGCTGAGGAAAATTCAAAGGAAAAAAAAGGCTTATAGAAGGTGGAAGCAGGGACAGGCGGCCTGGGAAGAATACAGGGATGTTGTCCGGAAAGCTAGGGACCAGGTGAGGAAGGCTAAGGCCCAGTTAGAATTGAACTTGGCTAGGGATGTTAAGGATAACAGAAAGGGATTCTATAGGTACGTAGCGAGTAAAAGACAGACTAGGGACAACTTAGGCCCCCTCTGGAAGATGTCGGGAGAACTGGCTATCGGGGATTTGGAGAAGGCTGAGGTTCTGAATGACTTCTTTGCCTCAGTCTTCACTGGCAAAGTCTCTGACTGCACCACCCAAGTCTTGGAAGGCAGACGCAGGAACTGTGAGAATGAGGACCCTAGGCCCACTGTAGGAGAGGATCTGGTTCGAGACCATCTTAAAAACCTAAACGTGCACAAGTCCATGAGACCTGACGGAATCCATCTGCAGGTCCTCAAGGAGCTGGTGAATGAAGTTGCTAAGCCACTGGCCATCATATTTGAAAAATCATGGCAGTCAGGTGAAGTTCCCGATGACTGGAAAAAGGGAAATATAACCCTCATTTTCAAGAAGGGGAAAATGGATGACCCGGGGAATTACAGACCAGTCAGTCTCACCTCTGTGCCTGGCAAACTCGTGGAGCAGATTCACCTGGAAGGCATGCTAAGGCACATGAAAAACAAGGAGGTGGTTGGTGACAGCCAGCATGGCTTCACTAAGGGCAAATCCTGCCTGACCAATTTGGTGGCCTTCTATGATGGGGCTAGGACACTGATGGACAGGGGCAGAGCAATTGACGTCATCTACCTGGACTTGTGCAAAGCATTCAACACTGTCCCCCATGACATCCTTGTCTCTAAATTGGAGAGACATCAATTTGATGGGTGGACCACTCGGTGGATAAAGAACTGGCTGGATGGCCGCACGCAAAGAGATGTGGTCAATGGCTCCATGTCTGGCTGGAGACCGGTAACGAGTGGTGTCCCTCAGGGATCGGTGTTGGGACCGGTCTTGTTCAACATTTTTGTCGGTGACATGGACAGTGGGATTGAGTGCGCCCTCAGCAAGTTTGCCGATGACACCAAGCTGTGTGGTTCGGTTGATACGCCGGAGGGAAGGGATGCCATCCAGAGGGACCCCGACACACTTGTGAGGTGGGCTGATGCCAACCTGATGAAGTTTAACCATGCCAAGTGCAAGGTCCTACACCTGGGTTGGAGCAATCCCAGGCACAGCTACAGGTTGGGCAGAGAAGAGATTCAGAGCAGCCCTGCAGAGAAAGACTTGGGGGTGTTGGTCGATGAGAAAATGAACATGAGCCAGCTTCAGTGTGCGCTCGCAGCCCGGAAAGCCAACCGTATCCTGGGCTGCATCAAGAGGAGCGTGACCAGCAGGTCGAAGGAGGTGATCCTGCCCCTCTTCTCTGCTCTCGGGAGATCTCACTTGGAGTATTGTGTGCAGTTCTGGTGTCCTCAACATAAAAAGGACATGGAACTGTTGGAACAAGTCCAGAGGAGGGCCATGAGGATGATCAGGGGACTGGAGCACCTCCCGTATGGAGACAGGCTGAGAAAGTTGGGGCTGTTCAGCCTGGAGAAGAGAAGGCTGCGTGGAGACCTCATAGCAGCCTTCCAGTATCTGAAGGGGGCCTACAAGGATGCTGGGGAGGGACTCTTCATCAGGGACTGTAGTGACAGGACAAGGGGTAACGGGTTCAAACTTAAACAGGGGAAGTTTAGATTGGATCTAAGGAAGAAATTCTTTACTGAGAGGGTGGTGAGGCACTGGAATGGGTTGCCCAGGGAGGTTGTGAATGCTCCATCCTTGGTGGTGTTCAAGGCCAGGTTGGATGTGGCCTTGGGTGGCATGGTTTAGTGTGGGGTGTCCCTGTCCATGGCAGGGGGGTTGGAACTGGATGATCTTAAGGTCCTTTCCAACCCTAACTATTCTATGATTCTATGATTCTAATTGGGTATTTCAGACCAAAACCTATGGTGGTGTTTCAGGGTATGCCTTATCCTTCACAGCAAGAAGCAGGGACTTTGACTCAGGGGTCACTAAGACAGCAAGAACATGCTTTCTGCTACTCCCCATGAAAATATCTGAAACATCTCCTTTCGCACACACTCCTCTCAGCTGACTTTCTCTGAGTCATCGGAATTCAGCAGCGGTTCCTTCAACACAGGCCATGTTCTGGGCAGCAGATGCAGGAATTGATCAAACTATTCTCTCCAGTTCCATCCCAAATATTTGTGGTTCCCAAATATACCCAAGTGTCGGG
This sequence comes from Psittacula echo, assembly GCF_963264785.1. Lineage (NCBI taxonomy): Eukaryota > Metazoa > Chordata > Aves > Psittaciformes > Psittacidae > Psittacula > Psittacula echo. The sequence goes on along the minus strand of NC_137737.1, from coordinate 151,996,387 downwards.
GAGGAGATGGTGTGGGATATCAGTAGGTGGGAGTTAAAAAGAGAGAAGAAGAGGTTCAGAAGCCACAGAGCTGCTGAGGAGGAGAAGGGTGGTGAGATCAGAGGCAGAAGACAACATGCAGTTGCAAACAATAAAAACCAAGAGGCTGAACAGAAGCAAAACCCTTCCCAAAGCCTGAAGTTTAGAAATACCAGAAATAAAGTTGCCAGGGCAACCATAATTGGCCCCACTGTGTATAAGCTTTAATTAGATGACCACATACTATTTTTTCCACAGGGCCTAAAGACCATTTTCAGTGCAGGGACTGGGTGTGGTGCTGGGCACAAAGGCTGGTGCTCCCAGCAGTCATCGGATCACAGACTGGTTTGGGTTGGAAGGGACTTGAAGGATCATCCCGTTCCAACGCATTGTCATGGGCAGGGACGCCTTCCACTAGAGCTAGTTGCTGCAAGCTCCATCCAGCCTGGCCTTGAACACTGCCAAGGATGGAGCATCCACAACTTCTCTGGGCAACCTGTGCCAGTGCCTCACCACCCTCACACAGAAGAATATTTTTCCTAATATCTATCTAAATCTACATTCTTTCAGCTTAAAACCATTCTTCCTTGTCCTAGACCATGCTCGAGCAACAGGGACAGATGCAGGACAACAGGGCAGAGCTGTGCAAGCAGCAGCAAAGATGCCCCCCTGGTTGAGGGAAGCAAAGCCTTAGATCTAGCAAGGCAGGGCTTTTCCCCTGCCCTCTGACATCATATGGGGAAATCACTGATTCCTGTCATTTCACAGCTGCTTGATAAGTAATGTTTTTTGTTGGATATGCAGCTTAATTCTCTCAGGTATAGAAAGTAATGTATGTACTTGAAGCCAGTGGGTGCTATGCCATGAGGCAACCTGGTGCATGAGGCTGACCATCCTCAAGTACCCTGCTTGTGTTCCAGCAGGCTTTGGACAATTTTGTCCTTCTAGGAAACCCTCATAGAAACATCAGAGAAAAGTAGTATTTTCAAGTCATTTGAAGGCTGGATGGCACACCTTCAGTACTGGGGTCACAAACAGCCCAGAGCAGATAAAATCTCCGCTGGAGCTTGGCAGAGAATCAGCACAAGACCCTCATCCACATGCATACAGCTGTTTGAGAAGAGGCAGTGCAGCCATCATTCACATCAGCATTACCTTCTCTTTTGTGAGCATGACCCAGCAGCAGATGCTTTCCTTTAATCCTGCAGGTATGAGTAGAACATTAGCATGAAACATAGAACCAGTCAGCTCCTGGCTACGTTATGGTGCTCTCCTTGCTGCTGCTGCTGGGCTCAAATGTGCCAACAGCCACTGGGAGACCTTATGGAGGTCATTCCCCTGAGTCACTGCGTTGCTTCTCCTTGTATTTTGTCTCTTTTTTAGGCTGGTAGCTTTAAAATCAAGACTTATCCTCACTGTCTTTTCACATAATGATTTTATTCTGGGTTTTTAAGCCCTCTCATAATCCAAGGAAAACCATCTAAAGTACTCCCAGGTCTGCACTGTCACCACTGTTAGAACAGCATTAATACTGTCATTTCAATTTTTCTGTTCAGCTCTGACACACAGGAGCACTCTGGATGCACACACAAGCATTTGTGAAGCCGCTTTTTTTGCCAGACCAAAGAGAACTGCGTTATTTTGAACCTTCCTTTTAAACATTAACACGAAGAGAAATGAAGAAGAAGAAGAAAGAAAGCAGGCGGCTCACACAGCAGAAATGCTTTCAAGCAGAAATGACTCAGCCATTTTCTGCTTAAACATAAACACACACAAAAACATCCCTGCCACATTATGCAGAAATCACCCTTATTTCAGCTGGAAAAATAAAGAGCCGCTAAAGCATTATGAAAGCAGCCAGAGCCGGCCGGCTCCTGCGCTGAATCCACCGTGCTGCCCTCCCCCTCCGCTCTGCTCTTCTGCGGCTTAAATCTGACCAAAAGAAAAGGGTTCTGAAAATGAGGAGGGGAGGGGGACCATTCCTGGCCTGAAATAGAGCTTTTGCTGCCAAGCTTCAGCCAGAAGCAATTTCTTACAGCTGAGTTATAAAACTCTGGGAAGAAAAAGAGGTTGGGAGAGGGAGAAGGGAGAGGGATGCAGCGATTTATAATGGAAAAGCAGGCATGACCTTCACTTCAGCAATGCTAGTGGGTAATGCTGGAGTCTTCCAGGGACAGAAAGGACTTGCATTAAACCAAAAAGATGAGACACCTTGTGACAGCAACAAGAAAATATTCTTTCTCTTTCTTTCTTTTTTTTTCTTTCTTTCTTTCTTAATCTCTTTCTCTCTTAATCTCCTTCTCTCTTTCTTTTTCTTTCTCTCTTTCTCTCTTTCTTTCTTTCCGTTTTCTCTCACTTTTCCTCTCCTTTTCCTTTTCCCTTTTTTAATAATTTGTTTGATTTTCAAGCTATTCTCAGTCATTTATCTGAGTTGGAGTTTTTTGACCCTCTCCTAAAGTTCAGCAAGCACAAGGCCATTAGATAGCAATTATAGTTCATTGGAGAAAAGTTGCTTCTTAAAAAAAAAAAAAATCCATGTTTATTGAGGTTCTCTATTAAATGCTAAAAGCTGGACCTGTCTAACTTCAGACCAATGGCTCAAATACCAACCATTAATCTTTTTGTGGCTATTTAAATACAGGGCTGTGCTTATAATTCATTACTTCTCTGATGCCCCAATTATGTGTATAAACACTGAATAAGAAAAATGTGCCATAGATACAGGGAAGTTGTGAAGCGACTTGGCTAATAGCACACATAGGTTTTTGGCCGATGAAGACCTGTGTCTTGTCTCAGAGTCCAGAGCTGTGAACTTTTTATCACTGCTCTGACCTCAGGACAGTGTTTCCCAGCCTTGTTAATTAAAGGATGCACTGTTCATTTGGAAACAGAATACACAAAGAAAATATTCACAGAAAGTTTGTTGCAATGTTGTAGCAATGGTTTTCACTGCCAACCGAATAAAAAATATAGATTAAATGTTAAATATTCATTTTCTAATTTTATTTTGTCCCTGTTTTCTTTTTTGCATGTTTGAGGATTTCTGTGTAGGATGATTTTGGATGGGTGGAAACAGGGTTTACAACACCTGTAAAAATGCCTCTTGATACTCTGCACCAGTCAGCCTTGTGCAAGGATTTTGCTCTAGCATAAGCTGCTTCTTAGTGAGCTTGAGGTTGACCCGTTGCTGTCCATGTTGATACACCCTTGCTCTGACCTACAGAAAACACCACAGTGCAAGAAAATAGCAATTCTGACTTCAAGCCACTTACATCTTTGGTCTTGTGGTTTATACCACAGCAGCATCCATGATTTAGGTAGAGGTTTATCAGAGAACAAGTACCGGAGGTCACTAAACGGTCACATCTACAATATCATCTATTAGGCAAGATGTGATTTAGTTAAAAATAGAGATTTCTAGTCAGTGGTGGTCTTGAAATGTTTGTTGGTTGCATTGTATGAGCATAGGGCAGGGCCTCTTACTTTACTCCAGCTTTACAGCTGCACTTGGTCTCAAAGTACCAGTAGCACCGATATTAATGTTAAAAAATATCTGGGTTGGTTGAAGAGTTCGTTTCTTTTCCACTTTGACAATGCTGTGAAGGGTTTCGTGTGTCCCTGGGCTCATTTGGGGAAGTGGCTGCAAAAGGGAACTACTCATTGTTGGACTTTAAGGAAGCAGTGGCTATGCCATAGCCTACAGAGACAGAGCAGATCATCTGCTGGTGGTTGTTCATATGCATGGTCACATGAGAGTCACTGAGGTAGGGCTTGAAAATGAAATGTGGATAAAATCCTCACCTTGAAGTAACTGGGATTACAAGTCATGAAAATATGTCTCCCTCCTCCAGACTTGGCATATTCTTTGTAAAAGACTCTTGAGTTCACTCTGTTGTGCAGCCGTCTGTGTAGCTAATTTCTCTTATACTCTCTAAAAATAGTTCATGGTTTTGTATCAAGTACCCTCTGCTCTGTGTCAGAATTAGGAATGGCGCCAAACCAATTGCAAAATTACCATTGATGCTAGAAAGTATAAGAAAAAATAAAATCCAAATCTATCCTTGGATTTTGTCTATGACAAAGTTTTGCCAAACCACATTTACATGCTACAGAATTGGAAAAAGAAATTGATTAATTTTTTTTAAGATCTTTCACAACTGAAGTCGCATTTTTTATACATCACTTCAGCCAGATCTTCAGAAACAGGTAAGTATCTAACTCCCACTGAAGTCATTTGAAGGCGGATGGGTTTTGGGTGCCTTAGATATTCAAAAAATCTGGACTTTAAAGGTGCTAGATCTTACATCTTATTCAAAGCCAAAAATCTGGGCTTGCAAGTGACTTGTGACTGAAAACATTTAACTAGCATCATCCTGCTGTCAACAAGACTTTTGGTTTGAGCTAAATGATGTCAATTGCACTTCTTCCACTGCAAAACAGAAAATAAAGCCCCTCTGATTTCGATCATTCATAGTGAAGATACTTAGCCCATCTTCTATACAGTTTCATGTTCCTCTATCACAGCCTAAACTGGTCTCAGCCTTGAATAGATGTTCATGGCTGAACCTCTCAGTGACTTACATTGTCACTGTTTACCACTCACATTCCATGTGTTTGCTTCTTTTTGGAGTTTGGTACCAGTTTCACATGTGAAATGTTCAATCCAGGGTGCTGTTTTCACTTTGCATCTCTGTCAGCTCTGCAGAAAGTCAGCAATTACATCCTAACCCAAAACCAAAATGTAGTTAAAAGCAAAATGCATTGCAGAAGGCTAACGGAAATGCTTCTGTCTGCTCTTAGATTATACAGTCAAAAAGTCATTTTTAGGTATCTGGCCACTTCCCAGACTTTCCTAAATGGAAAACTCAGTCAGCTCTAACAGCGCTCCTTTTAGATGTTTGTTGCCGAGTTGAAAGAGACTGGAAAGATGCAGGACAAGAGGCTGTCTGCCAGGAGGCAGGGTTTTCATCCCACTCCTACGCATAAAGCTATAAATCATATTCTGCCATCAGATCATTATTTTTCTTCTGTTTCTTATAAACACAGCAGCAGCATCAAATGAAATATGAGCTTTCCAAGGCTGTTGGATTTCCTTGTACGTACTGTAGAAGGCAACATTTGCAGACATATGGCATGCAGGCTACTCTTAGAGAAGCATTTTGAAAGCTGAACTTGGAAATTTTTCAGTCCAATAATGTGTAGGTGGTCTGGGTTACTAACCCTAAATCACTTCAGTGGTAACTATTTTTCCTAGTCCTACACATCAGTCTACATGACACTAGGTTTGAGGGGGTTTTATTGCATAGAAACCTCAGATACAATCCCCTGAAATGAACTGTAAAAGATTATCTATCTTCTGGATACATGGGCCTTTAGTATTATTGCTCACTCAGTTACAGCACCCAGGAATATGTGAGTCAAGCACACATCACTTGCAGTGCTCTGGTGAACAGGCTTCAGGCAAGCTGGATCCACTCCTTGTTCATTCACCAATTTGTATTTCTTCCTGCCTGTTTCCTCTCCTTTTGTCACGGACGCATTGTTGGGACAATAACACTAAATTTGTCAGGGCTTCAGTTGTTATGGGAGAGGAGAGTCAAGGAAGAACCTCAAATATTTTCTTACTTTTGCCCTTTAGGCTTACATTTGCCTGCCTATCTACATATGTGGATATATAGATAGGTAGGTAGGTAGACAGACAGACAGATAGATAGAGAGATGATAGATGATAGATAAATAGATGATAGATAGATAGATAGATAGATAGATAGATAGATAGATAGATAGATAATGTGGAGGTACATGCACACATATTCATCTCCATAGAAAAATATGCAAACCACATATTTTGCAATTAATTCTTTTTATATGATTGACTATTAAATTACATTCTTCTATATGGAAACTGGGCTTCATAGGCCTTCTTGGAAAGGGTGCATTTCAGGGATGGCCATGGAAAAGAGAAAAGGAGCAGTGATTTTTTTTTTTTGGCATGCAGGCTGCAAGGGCTGCAAGCCTGGAGACTACAAAGGGTGATGCAGATTGTTGTGGCAGGCATACAAGTGTGAAAAGCTCTGTGAAAAGACAATGAGGCAGGAATCAACCACATGGGGCCTTGAGTGTGAGGGTGACAACATTGTTCTGACAGCAACGACTTCCCAAATCCTCATATGAACTTTCATAAGCTTAGCTTCTTGCACACTCTGCCTCTGGATGCTCCAACCCTGCTGTGAGCAATGGAAGGGCTGAACCCAAGCTCAAAGGTTCCTTCTTACCGGAGTGGGGATGAGGCACTCTAACCCACCTTAAACCCATATCAATGTGTTACATGTGCCCAGGGGTGTTTCTCAGCTTTTGGAGAACAACCTGTGTCTGTCCTGTGGAGCAGGGTAACTACATTGAAACCATCCATGAAGAAGGACCCTTGTCCAATGTTATGCCCCAGACCATGTCCAGGAGGTTTGAAACAGCCAATTTGAGCCAAGCCATACCAGTGCCAGACATTGGGCTGGTATTTACACTACACAAGTTATCAAGTTTCAGTTCCTAGAAATGTTCCCTGACACCATTTAAATTCCTGGTATGAATATAGCTCCTCACCATGCTCTAGTTACAGTGAGGCACACAGACACAAAGCCAGGAGGGACTCACCCTCAGCCAGTGTCACTCTCTATAACTCCCCCTCTTAGCGTATGCCAGATGTGGCCCATCTACTGCGAGATTGGTCTGAGCGCATCTTTTGTGCTGAGCGTGCAGCTGATTTAATCACACTGTGCACCCTTTAACATGATTGCATTCATATTTATTGCCATACTGACACAGGCAGTTTAGCTACACTGCTGATGGATAGCCTAGAAAACATCATACATTAGCTCGGTTAGAAAACCTGATTTCCTGTCTCTAAGTGAACTGAGAGATGCTTTAGACGCTGATACAAATGTCTTATAATCCAACTATAGCATACCATTAAGGAAATTGTCTTGAGACCAGCTACTGCTAGATTGATAATCCTTGCTTCAAGTGCCAATAGCACAGGTGAAGATGCTATTAACAAATGTATCAAGGCCTTTTTAAAGAACTACTAAGAAATTTGCTCCAAGGCTAACCTTCAGCGAGGAGTTCTTCGAGTTAATTATTCACTGTGTCATTGCAGACAAAATCCCCAAATTAGAATTAATAAAACACTAGGAAGTTAACCCTGAAGAGAATACCTCAAAGAAAGATCCTACATTGACAAGGAGATTGAGTAGATGACCTAATAAGTAAAAGTTAGTCCCTTTTCTAATTTCTGTTGTAAGACTTCACCATATGTGCTCAAATCCCAAGCACATTACATGCTTGGAGAATTTATCCAGCCTTGAGTGCCTCTCAAACTAATTTTTGCTTAGGATACAAATTCCTCACTGTTGTCTCTTTGGCCTTACTGCTGCTGACAAGCCTGAGGTGCACATTCACACCCAATTCAACTCAATTAACACAAACTGTTTGTGCTCAAGCGTTCCTAGTGAAACAGCTTTAAAGAACACTTTGGACAAAGCATGAAATCTTGTTATCTTTTGCATTTCTTTGTTGTCAGCCCATTCCAGCTTTTAGTTGAGTCTGCAGAATTATGAGTAGTTAATACTAACAACCTAAACAGCACAGGCAGAACAGTAGGTGTTCTTCGTAGATGAGCTCTGAGATTTTGAGTGGTGTTTAAAATTCAGCCATAGCATTCTCCTGTGCTCACCAATCCTTCATCTTGGACTGGAAGCATTCATTATTTATCCACATCTGCCATTCATAAATCAGTTTATTACGAAAGGGATTAGACATTTCCCCCAAACAAATCCCATTATTCCATAGCATTTATAGTGGTACCAACCTTCTCCTTTGCAAATGCTGCTGTCTGTCCTTTCGCAATGTTGAGCAGATGCTGCCGTTTACATAAACACAGGATAAATTCTACATTACAGTGGCCCTTCTGAAAATAGCTGCACTTGGCCACACTGTCTGCATATCACCAGCCACTTGCACTGTGTAAAGCAGCAGTAAGACCATACACAACACAAGAGAAACACCAAAGGGTCCTTGCTTCATGCCCCACATATGGTGGGCAAAAATCAGATCCTCAGACCTGGAATGTGGAGTTACCCTGGACAACAGATCTACTGGAGTGGCACAATTAATGTCACCCCTGACATGCTGGGCCAAGTGGCACAAGAACAAGGTCCACAGGCTGCACAGGAATTAAATACTGGTAGGAGAGTGATATCTGTAGTAGGAGTGAACAGATGACAAAGGAACAGCTCTGGGTGATCAAAACCACGGCAGACTTAGAAGCTGTCCTTAGAAACTGAGCTAGCAGACGGTTCTCACAGGTAGTGAGAGCAGGCAGACAACCTGTGCCAGGTTTTTTTACCTAATAGGAGGTTTATGGTACATACCACTTCAAAGGCAGATCTGTGAAAGATAAACATTAGAGTAAATATTCTTTTGAAATGCAAATTGTCTTTGCAACCAACAGCATAGATCTGAATTTGGTTTTTTGGTCACGTTACTCCTGGACTGAAAAGGGTAGCAGCACACTTGGTAACAGGGAAAGATCACTTACTAGAAGTACAAGGAAAAGTGACCGTTCTGACAACAACCTTGTTTTCCTGTGTCCCATTGCCCCAGGATACTGCAGAAGACTACTGATACATAGTCTGGGTTCAACTGCTTCTAGGCACTACCACAGGTACTCAAAAGCAGATCTGGTGGTGTTACTCCTTGCATTTCCAAGCACGCTGTTGGCTACACGTCTGAGCTGGGCACCGAGCTCTGTTCCTCATCAGCCAGCTCTGACACAGCTTTCCCCAGCAAGGAAGCAGATGGCTCCTGGGACCAGAGTCAGCCCTAGCATAAGCCACTGGGTTTCACTGAGGTAGGACTGCAGCTACACTCATCCCAGGGGTCCAGACCTTGACTGCTCATCTGCACTGCCATATGCTCTGCTATAATTGTAAGCTGTAAAGTCAAACACAAATATGCAGCTTAAAGAAGGCTGCTCTGTGTGGTGTTATTTCACTTAAGGATTAGGTGAATCAGCCTCACTGAAGAAGGCAAGCTCTTGCCATATGCTCATACAGACCCACAGCTCCCCCACGGAGGTGCTGCAGGGCAGAAGGGAGGTGCATGCTGTAAGCTATGTGCCAGCTCAGGGTCTCTCTGTTGTTAATGCCTCACTATAACAAACGGTGTTTAGCAAAACAGATCTATCTTTAAATGAGGCCTCGTTGGGTAAATACCTGAAATCCAGCAAGGACTATCCTGAGCTCTCAGAGGAGGAGTTTTGCACCTTATTAGCTCCGGTGTCAAAATTCCCACTGTCATCAGTGAGCCCAGATCATCACCTTTAGATTCCTCTACTTGTATGCACAAATTCAGAGCTACGAAATTTTAAGTATAGGATAAACTCAGCTCTTCTTAATATTTGCATCTCTGAGGCAGCACTTAGTTACCTAAAGCTCTACTTTCATGCAGAGGAGAGGCAATTAGCAAAATGAGTGCCACACACAGAGTCAGGCACATATATGTCACTGAGCATCAAGCTGTGACAACTGAAGTAATGGGGCACTAGAAGACAAATAGGCAAGCCCTGTATTTGCTCCTAAGATTGTCATTGCAAAAAAAAAAAAAAAAAAAACAAACCAAAAAACCAAAAAACCCAACATCAAACTAAAATAAACCAAATCTATCAATGAGAAATAGCGCAAAATACCAAGAAAAGATTAAAAATAAGTCAGCCTTCAAAATCGTGGTACATCTTCAGGAAGAAAAGTTTAACCTGTGTATCTAACATGAAGACAAGTGATACTGACAGTTTCATAGGCAGGAGCCATACCCTTTATCAAACCAATTAGAATAATGGGTAAAGAGGAATGAGACTGGTGGGCTCACAGCCTTCCTTTAGGACTGTGAACTTCCGTAATTGCTTTTCACTGGTACTAAAAGCTTACTTCAGACTTTCAGATACGTGCCAGTTCCTACTCATCCCCCTTCAAGCTGACAGCCTGCCTTTGACATGTGCAAAGATTCAAATCGTTGTCTGAAATACAACTCTGTAATTACACAACTTTTATGGCTATGCATTGTAAAGTCTTGATGAAAAACTAGTCAGATATTCCCTCCATGAGGCAAAAGGAAGGGCAGAATCCTGCTTCCCTCTCCCTGAAGTGCTGTTCTGCACGGCTAGCAGAAATAAAACACTGTTTATGTCACTAGAAGTGGCATATTTTATTCTGAATCCTTGCAGGAAACAGACCTCTAGAGTAATGAAGGGACAATAACAACAATCATTTCTTTTGAGGAGAGAGATGCTTTAAAATTACAAAAAATACACTGGGCATGTTGCTCTTACGGGAACCATTTATCTTGCTTCTGCTCCCTCAACCTTCTTTTGAGCTCCAATTATGCACAAACACACTTGTGTGCTTGGAGGGTCATGTTTTTCTTCCCTTCAATTTTGCATTTTACCTCCTAAAGCAGCCCTACTTACTCTATGGGCCTGACTTCAGAAATTCAAGCTGATGAAGTGAGAGAAAATCTTTTTGCAACTAGCACAATAAATTCTATTGTCTCAAAACATATCCCAAACACATCCAAAAGCTTTCAGTCAGAGAAGAGCGGTATTAAAGGAATTTGGTTCATTTCAGCTAGAAAACAGACTTCTTTTTCCATCAGATTCTACTTAGTTTGCTGTAAGATACTCATTGAATTATTCCACATAACACTATCAGAAAACCACAGCAGATATAAAAACAATTAACAATTGGCAATGATTCACTTCTCACTTTAGCAGCACTTAATCAGTTTTTCAAGTAATATAGTGAGCAGGTTTCTATTGCAACCAATAACTTCAGAGTGATTTAATCAATTGAGGTTTAGTCCAATTGAGCTTTGTGAAACTACTGTTATTTATGCTAAAGTAAATAAGTAAGTAATTGGGTTCCATATTTTATTTTTTATTATAATTTTCCTTATGAAAAATATTACTAAGTATATATGAAGGAAAGTATTAGAGAGGTAAGAATGGTTGAACGCAGCACATCCACAGGATTTCCTAAGCAAGAAGATAAATATGTTTTATTATGTACAATAATTAGCACTAAAATCATTCTCAGCACTTCCATGGTACTGTTCACACAGCAGCTTGGTTACAACTATCTTTTGGGTCTTGCTTTTTCCAATGCCCCAGACAGTTTAGATCATAGTTTGTTACATAAAGATAAAAAAATTAATTTAGATTAAATGTGTCAAGAGAGAGTAGTTCCATCACTGAAGCACAAGTGTCTGCATCTTAGACTGTATTAGATTTCCAGTAGAAACATGCCCATTTACTTACATCCCTACTCACTCTGTAGTTCTCTGTAGAGTAGAGGTAATTTTCTCTACTCTATTTTCTCTTGGTATGGCTTTGATTCTGTAAGGGAGAGGCATGGATTAAGGAAACAACCTAGCTGAGCAGCAATTATTTGTGAATCTATCCCTCAGGCTAATCATGTAGCTCAAAACCTAATAAAGCAATAAAACAGAAACCTCAGTGCTGGCAGGGCATTTTTTGGCATGAACTGCAACTCATCCTAACCAGAAAGGTAAACCAGTAAAAACCTAAGAGGGTTATATTTAAAGTTGTAAGGCATTTTTTCTTAATAAACCAGACAGTGAACCTCTTACCCCCACTTTGATCAAAAAATATAGGCAGGACAACCCCCAAGCAGCCTGAAATTTCAGGTACCTTGGTGTACAGCCAGGAGAGATATTTTTCTGCTAAGCTTTGATGTAAATCCAACAAGACATTTTGAAAACAGCAGCAATACCCTGAAAAGCATGTGTTCAGAAATAGTCCTTATTTGAAAGGTCTGCTCCCTATGCTCACAGACCAAATAACCTTCACATGGAATCTCTGTACCAAACAGAATAGGGGAGAGAGGGAGAAACATAGATTTAATTTGGAAATGGACTGTATTTGATCTTATATTATCAGGAGAAAATCAGAAGGCAACTCCAGCATTGCTAACACTCTATTTCCAAACAGTGATTTTTGATCTTCACATGAGACAGCTGAAAATTTATCTTACTTTCCTCTGATATTTTTCTACCAACTGTAAGACAGAAGGCACGTAAATTAACAAATTCTCAAGTTTGGGAACAAAACCTGGGAGGCCAAATGAACTAATAGGAAGCATTTACAGATTGTCTTGATTAAATGAAAAAATATCTAATCTTTTTCATAAGGGAAAAAAATAATGGAAACCGTATTCTTTAAGTATGCCCCAAACAGGCTTTGCCACATTTTTACTCAGTGTTTGCAGAATCCAGCCCAGAGGCAGAAGATTGGGGTTCAGTTCCCACTTTTCACACAGATTCCTGAACCTAAAGAAGGAAGTTACAACTGTTGCACAGGGGAATATTCTGCCAGGAAATTCTTGCTGATTTGCTTTTTTTTCCCCTGTTGATGTTGTTCCGCTCTATATAGAATACTGAAATATTCATTAAGCCAGAAAGAACAACTCTATATCATGGTGTTTAGGCTCTGCAGCAGAAAGGCAGGACATCACTCTCATGAATATTTCAATGTTGTAAGCAAAGCAGAACAGACTATGGGAGGTACTGAAAAAAACAACCTTTCTTCCCTCTCCCTCCCCCCATGGGAGTTACTGAATGGTCAGGTCATTAGGGGTTATTCCTGGGAAATTAAGGTGGGCTTAGATCTCCTCAGGCAGATGAAAGCCTTATTTTCTGCATTTTGAATTACTCTCTTGCTAAATAAACTATTGAAAGAAAGGAGACAGGTGGCTTTTAAATCAAGCAATCTACCATTACATATCTCCTCATTTCTACCTCTCACCTTCAAAACTGACAAATTTATCCTGACTTTGGGAACAGTTCTAAGCCCACTGAAATACTACTTTTAGGCACAACACTTAACAACAAAAGCTTACTTAAACCCAAGCATATTTCGTGTTATTTATATGGGTTTTTTTCACAGCTTTAGGTTCAATTCTAACATTACACAAATCATGCTTCGTCTTCTTTCTACACCTCCTCATACTTGGACAATTTCTTACTCATATCTGGCTGTGCATAGCGGATTCGATTAGCAAACTGATGGGAAAAATGGTCCAGAATGGCCTTCTAGTAGGTGATTGTTTCCCTTGGAGGTGGATGGCCGCAAGCAAAGAGTTGTGGTCAATGGCTCGAGATCCGGTTGGAGACCGGTAACGAGCGGTGTCCCTCAGGGATTGGTGCTGGGACCGGTGTTGTTCAACATCTTTGTCGGTGACATGGACAGTGGGATTGAGTGCGCCCTCAGCAAGTTTGCCGATGACACCAAGCTGTGTGGTTTGGTTGATACGCCGGAGGGAAGGGATGCCATCCAGAGGGACCTCGACACACTTGTGAGGTGGGCTGATGCCAACCTTATGAAGTTTAACCATGCCAAGTGCAAGGTCCTACACCTGGGTCGCAGCAATCCCAGGCACGGCTACAGGTTGGGCAGAGAAGAGATTCAGAGCAGCCCTGCAGAGAAGGACTTGGGGGTGCTGGTCAATGAGAAAATGAACATGAGCCGGCTGCAGTGTGCGCTCGCAGCCCAGAAAGCCAACCATATCCTGGGCTGCATCAAGAGGAGCGTGACCAGCAGGTTGAAGGAGGTGATCCTGCCCCTCTACTCTGCTCTCGTGAGACCTCACTTGCAGTATTGTGTGCAGTTCTGGTGTCCTCATCATAAAAAGGACATGGAACTGTTGGAACAAGTGCAGAGGAGGGCCACGAGGATGATGAGGGGACTGGAGCACCTCCTGTATGAAGAGAGGCTGAGAAAGTTGGGGCTGTTCAGCCTGGAGAAGAGAAGGCTGCGTGGAGACCTCATAGCAGCCTTCCAGTATCTGAAGGGGGCCTACAAGGATGCTGGGGAAGGACTCTTCATCAGGGACTGTAGTGACAGGACAAGGGGTAACGGGTTCAAACAGAAACAGGGGAAGTTTAGATTGGATCTAAGGAAGAAATTCTTTACTGAGAGGGTGGTGAGGCACTGGAATGGGTTGCCCAGGGAGGTTGTGAATGCTCCATCCCTGGAGGTGTCCAAGGCCAGGTTGGATGAGGCTTTGGGTGGCATGATTTAGTGTGAGGTGTCCCTGCCCATGGCAGGGGGGTTGGAACTGAATGACCGTAAGGTCCTTTCCAACACTAACTATTCTATGATTCTATGATTTATTTAGCCTGAATTTGTTCTTTAACAAGCATTCTGGAAGTAATGCAAATAAAATTGCTCTCCAAAGAATTATATAAATGTAGTGAACTGTCATTGCATATAGCTCTAAGAAGCACCTTACACATACATTCACCCAGTTTTCCTCAGAGCAGTTGTCGCAGGAGGGTTACTAAGAATCCTAGATGACAGAAATTTCACACACATCTTCTTAGTGCAATTTATTCACCAAAGAAGAATTCCCAGGCTCCTAGGTACCAAGGGAACCATTGATGTTCTGGGAGACAGGCTTTGTCATAGAATCATAGAATAGTTAGGGTTGGAAAGGACCTTAAGATGATTCACTTCCAACCCCCCTGCCATGGGCAGGGACACCTCACACTAAACCATGCCACCCAAGGCCTCATCCAACCTGGCCTTGAACACCGCCAAGGATGGAGCATTCACAGCTTCCCTGGGCAACCCATTCCAGTGCCTCACCACCCTCTCAGTAAAGAATTTCTTCCTTAGATCCAATCTAAACTTCCCCTCTTTAAGTTTGAACCCGTTACCCCTTGTCCTATCACTACAGTCCCTGATGAAGGGTCCATCCCCAGCATCCTTGTAGGCCCCCTTCAGATACTGGAAGGCTGCTATGAGGTCTCCACGCAGCCTTCTCTTCTCCAGGCTGAACAGCCCCAACTTTATCAGCCTCTCTTCATACAGGAGGTGCTCCAGTCCCCTCATCATCCTCGTGGCCCTCCTCTGCACTTGTTCCAACAGTTCCATGTCCTTTTTATGTTGAGGACACCAGAACTGCACACAATACTCCAAGTGAGATCTCCTGAGAGCAGAGTAGAGGGGCAGGATCACCTCCTTCGACCTGCTGGTCACCCTCCTCTTGATGCAGCCCAGGATACGGTTGGCTTTCTGGGCTGCGAGCGCACACTGCAGCCCGCTCATGTTCATTTTCTCATTGACCAACACCCCCAAGTCCTTCTCCGCAGGGCTGCTCTGAATCTCTTCTCTGCCCAACCTGTAGCCGTGCCTGGGATTGCTGCAACCCAGGTGTAGGACCTTGCACTTGGCATGGTTAAACTTCATCAGGTTGGCATCAGCCCACCTCACAAGTGTGTCGAGGTCCCTCTGGATGGCATCCCTTCCCTCTGGCGTATCAACCGAACCACACAGCTTGGTGTCATCAGCAAAGTTGCTGAGGGATACAAACATACAAGGATCCAGGCTACGTCTGCATCAACAAGTGAAGTGGTGCAACAGAACACCAGTTTCTCCTATTGCAAATTACAACAGCAGCAAACCCAATTTTGCTAAAAACCTAGCATCACCCTGCATGTGCCTTGTGGTTTTACTACAAAGCAGCTCTAATCCCATCAATTGTTGGAGCACATTAGGTGCTTGGTTGCCTGGAGCACATAGTTTGGCTTACCTTCATCTGCATTTTGAGGCAAATGATACAAACCAAAACACGGAGAGTGGGGACAATCAGGAGAGTCAAAAGCACAAAGCTCAAAGCTTAAAGCTTTCTTATACCTGACTTCAAACTCCCCACTGTTAACACAGTTCAGGAAATCAGGTGCTTCATAGAAACCTCCAAGCTCCTTTCTCACAATGGTAGATAAACCCAAAGACTACTCCAAGCCACCAAAGCCAGGACCACAGTATGCATTACAGCCTCAGGTGCAGCTCCCATAGTAGCTGTGAGCCATCGTGGATGCCTTTGTCATGGCAGCTGGAGTGTTGTGGGTTCCAGGCTGGGAGGGATAACCATGGGGTCTCTGTTCAAGGTCCTTCCCTGGGGAGAAGCAGGTGAATTAACTCGTGCAAAGTTCTCTGCCAAAATGGCACTAACACTAGAATCTCTTCATCACACTGAAGAAGCAATTTAGATAATCTGCTAGAAATATACAGTTACATTGAGTTGGGGGCTTAACCTTCCGAACGGACCAAAGACTAACTTTTCTGATCAGTTAATATCAGGATGAACCTCAAATCAAATCTATCTATGCTGAAAGAGAAGATATTAAAATTTAAGCTAAGGATATTATAACAACCTGAGAGATGCCTAATGGAAAATTGGTAGTGATAGTAGTAAGAGTAGAATCAGAGAATCATAGAACAGTTAGGGTTGGAAAGGACCTGAAGATCATCTACTTCCAACACCCCTGCCATGGGCAGGAACACCCCACACTAAACCATGTCACCCAAGGCCTCATCCAACCTGGCCTTGAACACCGCCAAGGATGGAGCATTCACAACCTCCCTGGGCAACCCATTCCAGTGCCTCACCACCCTCTCAGTAAAGAATTTCTTCCTTAGATCCAATCTAAACTTCCCCTGTTTAAGTTTGAACCCGTTACCCCTTGTCCTATCACTACAGTTCCTGACGAAGAGTCCCTCCCCAGCATCCTTGTAGGCCCCCTTCAGATACTGGAAGGATGCTCTGAGGTCTCCACACAGCCTTCTCTTCTCCAGGCTGAAGAGTCCCAGTTTTCTCAGCCTATCTTTACTTATGTGGTGGTTGTACTGAAGGACCCCTATCATATACTGGCGAATAGCTCATGTCTTGTAATGCCTTAATTGAGGGGCACAGAGTATTTACAGGGTTAGGACAAGACCCAGGGAGACTCATCTCATGTGGCTATCCAATCCTTTGGAAAATTCACATGGCTTTGGTAAACCAAAACATCTCACCAGCTTCACTGGAGGTTCAAACCAGTGTCTTTTTTATACCCATACACAAAGATAAAACTCCATGATGCTCAAGTTTTCCATGTCAAAACAAAAATACATCCATCTTCCCTTCTGCAGCTCTATCCCAGCCATGATAAATGCACTCTTCCACTACTCAGTAACATTCTGAAAAGGAGTTACCTGAACCAGATCCCATAATAGTCTGATTCAGCATGCAAACTCAGCTTTTAATGTTATTTCAAAAAGCTATATAGAAAGAACTCACTTGAAACGCTAACAGTTATAAAAGCAAATAGTCCTGAAAATGCACCTAAACCCTTTGGAGCTGGGGCCCACATCCTCACAGGCACAATGGGGTTGCAGCACATCACAATGGTTCCTCAACATAAATAAAATAATCCAAATCATAGTTGTTGTCTGCACATCTCACACGGCAGGGATCAGACCCAACCGGCCTCCTGATGACAGTGTCATATAAATATTCAATATTAATAGTACTGTTACTGTTAATTTGGCAAAACATAATACTGCATAAATGGAAGTTTGTAGCTTTTGGCTGTGCTGCAACAAGGAAAACACATGTTCTCAACACTTCTAGCTGGAAAGCTTTCCTTTACAAATGTTTGCTTTTCTTAAATGAACATACAGGAGTGGGTTGGGGAGGTGGGGGGCTGTTGCTTTTACCTGAAATCTTTCAGCCCCCTTTTTTGTGAGTAACATTTACGACTACTGGGGATCTGGGCTTGGGTGACACTTGTCTCTAATTCAGAGACACTCTGTTATTAATCAGATAAAAACCGGGAAAAGCTATTAAAACCATTCCTATCTTTTACTTTTGTATGTCTTAATGCAGTTCTTGGCACAAATATAGGTCAGAGACCAAAGCTAGTGTCTGGAGCAATTGAGTGCTTTATTTGACACAATTGAAAATCAAATAAAATACTTGAGCGTTCAATCATTAAATTTACACATGTATTCTTATGTTTTCTATGTGTTATAATTAGGAAATATTTATTTTCATGCAATCTGGAGCCAAAGTATCAACAGTAAGAAACAATCCTTATGAATATAGCTACCAGGATGTTTACCAGCATTGTCTCTTCTTTAGCATTATGAAACTGTTTCTTCTTTACCTCTTTATAAATGTACTTGAATCTTGGAAGATGAAGTCAGAACTGCAAGGCAAAAAGTCTGGAGGAGGTATACCCAACCCTAAGTGCATAAGGTGGAATATGAATTGTGCTCTGAAATAGCTCTGCTACTAAGAGCTTGCAAATAGCTCTTAGTAGCAGGGCTATGGAAGCCTAAATGTGATTAGTTGCAACACAGCATAAAAAAATAAAATTAGGTTTTGTTGACCATTTCATTTTGAGTGGGAAGAAAATGAGAAATAAACAGGGAAATATAGGAACAGCTGTGACCTCTAGAAAGAAAATACAAAAGCACAATGAAGAAGCACAAGCATGAAAATACATAAATACAATCCTTTAACAGTTGGACTCAATTATCTTAAAGGTCTTTTCTAAACCTCAATTATTTTATGAAAAGAGGGAAATCTGGTAATGAGATGGTGTGACTGTATTCAGAGCTGAGTGTGAATACTGGTGAGAAAATCATGAAAAACTCCTTCATTATCTCACTGGGGAAAAGCGAAGAAACAACCCAGCACACAAACAAATAACAGCATTTGTTTGACAAGATATGTAACAGATTTATCAACTGAGATGACGCACTGGCACTCGGTAAACGTGATGAGATGGATGCAACTGCTCAAACTGGGTGCCCTATGAAATGCCCAGAAATAGCAACTGGAGGCTAAGCCTCAAGGACAATTCAAGTAAACCCAGACTCTTTGCCGATACTGGGATAACCAAACTTAGGTGTCTACATGTGTGGTACATGTCTAAAGTCCTGTTTGTAGAGGCTTACATGTCCAGTGTAATTTTAGGTTCTATGGAGTATCTGCTTTGGTTTCCATCTGCTGCTCTCTGTCATATTTGCCAATCCACTGCAGATATCTTAGGTATCCTGGGGGATCTCGAACATCATTAGACTTGTTTTAAACAACAGTACTCCCTCCTTTGTCTCTACAAGCAATGGAAATTGCAGTGGAGATCTACTCAGCCATTCTGCCCCAAAAGCAGGCATCCAAAGTTGGGCAGTTGAGGTTTTTTAGCTATATGGACTGGACCTTCAGTGACTATAATGTAAGCTTAGACACTTGATGCATGTGTAGACCCCTACAGGTAAAATGCATGGAAGTGTTTTATTCTTGAGAAAATAGAAGCTTGGAGAAATAAATCTAAACCTGGGGCAATTCTTGGAAAATTGTGAAGGCTGCTGACCTATTGAAGAGAAAGTATCAGTCAATAGCAGCCATGAGGTCAGCAAAGATAGGTTAAAGCTAATTAAGAAACAATACAGGCCTGGGTCAATTCAATTGCCTGATGTGGCCTCATATTGCCCGGAATAGAAGACTGCCAGACATGCAACCAGAACACCCACTGCGAGCCTGTAGGATCAACAACTGATTCATTTCCATGCAAATAATGGAGTCAGCTGCAATGCTCATCCCATCAACATAAGCATTAGTATAAAGCTGCAAAAATATGACTATGCGTTGGTGATATACAAAAAGCCACACTAAACCCATCAAATGTATACAACTGTCAATAAGAGACTCCTACAAAATGTATTGCCTGGGTTTTATAGGACCTAGCATTAGCAGGACAATGTAAACCCTGATCTTGTAAAGCAGGGCCACAGAATGTCCTCAGGGTGAGACAGCACCCACTGAAGGTCAAGTACTTTAATGGACAAGGACATAAGACAAAGAACGGACACTATAAATAAGCTTCTATGCAGCCAATGAGACATGAGAAATGTGCTGTGTAGTCACTAAGGAAGGAAGTTGCAAGGCTGCAAAGAAAATGGGTTGTTACACCTCTGGAAAATAGCACAGACTAACCCGCTGGTCTAATAGCACTGAAAGCCCATTGAGTACCTGCATTAACCCCAAAACACCGAACAGAATCACAACAAGAACTGTCACTGCTAATTACCAATGAGTGAAGCCAGAGCACTCGATTTGTTCAATGCAAAACTGTCTGCTGAGCATTGCATCAAGACAATTCTTTTTGGGAAGTGTTGTGGATAATGAATTTCTCTGGGCTTGGCCTTAGCTTCAGTGAGCCACAGGGAGGATCTGGTGAACACTGAATCACTAGTAGAAGCCCAACCAGCAACATTTACCCATGTTTTTCAAAGTACAACCAAGTGTCTGCTTCATTAGGATAACCTCTCTCAGCACAGAGCAGCATGGCTGTAATCTGATGGGGTAATAATACAAACAGCTGGCATTTGGGAATAACCTGGCTGGCCAAATCACAAGGAGCAAATGCTCCTGAATGCCCAGAAATATACACAGAAAAGGCAAAGCATGCAAAAAAGTACCCCAGCTATCAAATCCCATCCAAGTTCTTGGAAAAGAACAAAGCAGACCTTTAAGAGGAGAATGACGTTATGAGAGAGAACTTTCCCAGCTTCCAGTAGGTGGATAATTTGGAAGCCATTCAGGCAAAACTCCAATGGGGAAACAGAAAACACATTTTGCAAGATATGACATAACCAGGTCCCATACTCAAACAATTGAGCACATGACACAGTAGCAGAGTTCAAGTGACTCAGCAATCCAGGAGAATTTTAATACAAAATCTCTTCCCCTGGGTGCACACAAAGCAATAGGAAAACCAGATCAGCACTAAATAGCCTGAGCTAGACATCCATCTGGACAAAAGAACAATCATACAGGCAAATCTGGCTGGCTTATATGAAATATCAACAGACTCGGGACAGCGGATGGAATGAAACGCTACTGGAGAGTAATGGCAGGGAGCTGGAGCCCTTATAGAACTGAGGCCAGAGCCAGGAAAGGGCTGCAAGATGCTCAGCAATCAGCTGAGCCAGAGAAAATGGAAGGTATGAGAAGACCCAAAATGAGGACTGCGTTGAGCTGCCTGAAGCAGCAGGGAGGCAAATCCTGTGCTCACAGCAAGCACACGCTTGTCATGGCAGCTTTCTTCAAAGACCTGCGTGTAGAAGGACTACACAACTTAGCAGGCCACAGCGAAATGACTGTGAAAGGAGCAACCATATGCCTGGAGCTTCAAGTTAGCAAATGCTTTAAAAAAATAAAAAAAAAACACCAAAAAGAAGAGTGGTTAAGGCAAAAACTGTCATAAAGCTGAAAGGCAGAAGTACCGGTTGCAAAACCATGCATTTTGAAAGGGTCACTAAAGGAGGCAGTCTGGGTGCACATGACTGGGGTGCTGAGCCAGAGAGAGGAAAACAAAACCCTTCTGGGGCCTCTAAGTAGGTCAAAATGAAACAAACCTGAATTTCAGATTCTCACCTTCTTTTCCCTTTCTATATTCCATCCTAGCTCTTGCAATATGTGTTGCCCCACTATGTGCACCCACTCTCTGTGGGTCGGTACACCAAGAAGATACCATGTACTGAGCTGGAAACTCTGCAGTCTCTCTTCTGCTACTGAAAGTCTCAGTAACACATTCCTTTTTGGAGTTCTCCTGCTTCAAACTGCAGAGACACATCAGCACAGGTCTTCCTAATCCTCTCTTGCTCAAACATCTCCTCTTGCTCAGGCCACTGCTGCCTGAAGGTCACTCACAATTATGCCATTCAAGATTCCTGAGTGTTGCTTTCCTATTGACTAACCACATCACACAACAGCCTAATTAACCCACCAGCTTCTCGTTAAGCAGTGTTCTTTCACACTCCTCCAGGACCCACAGCTGTGCCACAGATTTCCTTGGAGTTTAGGAAAATAACAAGATTCGTTATCAGAAATTGATTTTCTTCAGCATGTCACAAGCCCCATGATCAAGCTTAAAATAGCAGTTCCCAGACCCTGGGGCTTGGGGCAGGATTTAGACAGGCTTCTGCAGGAGACTGGGATGATGCTTCAGCAGTGCTGTGGGGAGTGAAGGAACGGTCCCATCAAGAGGAGACCTGGGTTTCTCCTCACATACCCAGGTTGGAGGAGAAAGTATGGCACCAAATGTCTATGGTAAATGAAATTTTCTGTTGACCTGTTGTAAGTAAAAGAAAGAATGTTTAAACTAATTGAGGTATAGAAAAGCATCATTTCATGAGAATCAGCAGCTTATTCCCATTTTGAATTGCAAGAAAAAAGAAAATAGCAAGACTTCAGAAATTTTCACTAAAATACAACAAATAAATATTTTTGTCTTATGTGTTCCCTGATCTCAGTCACTTTGAAACGTTTCATTCAAAATTTAATACTGCTTAGATGTTTATGAAAATGTATCAGTTAAACAATAAGTTGTTTTGACTAAAATCACTCCTTCCCAGCATGTTTTCCTTCCGAAATTTTTGAGCCTGGTATTTTTTTTTTTTTGAATGTGACACTTCTAAACGAGCTATTTCCTGTTATTTCTTTTTTTTTACTAAAACAGTGGGGGTTTTATTTCCAGTTGGGCTGTCAGAAAATAAAGGTGTACTGGAAGATTCCAGGCCCACTTTGATCTCCTATAAAAGATCCTCCTTCTAAAGAAAATTTTTATTTTTAAAGTTTCTAATTTTTTTTCATTAAACTGTGCAAAAGGAGAATACAAGGGATAAAACATTCATAAGAAAGAAAATCTATATACTGCTAAAAGGCTGTATATTACATGAACTACATTAGAGAGTATTGATTTCATGGAGTTATCTTTCAACTGCTAATTACAGGTTTGTTACAGGATCATAAATCTTAATAAAATGATTGAGTCAGTGTAGTAGAGAGAAGAAGCCCTTTTGAGTACCTGATTTGCAAGACCAGACTATGGGTTTCCAGCATCACACCCAGGCAGGTGCCATGAGAACAGGTCCTTGCACGAAGCCTGGAGCAGCCTGATGGCGCTTTTCCCTCCTGTTCTTCATGGGTGGGATTTCCACCCCTCTCTGTAGAGATGGAGCTGGGAATATTTGAAGGGGAGCCAAGCTGCAGAGTGATGCAACAGCTCACAAGAAACCTAAAGATTTCAAGTAAGATGTAAGAGGGAGCAGCTTCCTGAGCACTGAACCAATGACTAAAAAAAACTTTTTTAACAGACACTTCAGGTTGCTTGGGAATATTTCCTGTTTTTCCAAAATCCCTAGACAATCAAAGCTCAGCCTCCTGCAAACTACACTGTGCAGTGTAAACTCTTAATTTCGACAGACAAACACACGCATCCTTATTCAAGTACTGGTTTTATTTGGCTTTCTCAAAATCACAGCAGCATGCACTACTTGGTGCTAAATGGTCGAAATGAGATCATTTGATCCTGCAAAAAAATACCACTGGGAAGCTATGGAAGCACTGAGCACAAAGGACAAGACAGGCAAGTTCAAGTTGGGAATTTTTGCTCAGAAGACCTTGAAATGCGATCCTTTGGCACAGATAATCCATGAAATTGTGGATTACATAAAAATATAGGACTGAAAGAGTAAGGACTATTCAGTGAAGCATGTGCTATTCCAATTGGATCCTAACACAGTCATTCAGGGAAATTTTAAAGCAGTAGTCTCCTTGTTTGTAAATGACAGTGATTCACTGGTGCACCCAAAAAGCCACGTTTAACCCAACTGAAGAACTCTGCCCAGCTCTGATTTACAGCATGTTCTGTTTTACAAAACCTGCTCAGTTGACATATGGGAACAAGGATGGAGGAAGAGCTGGGAACATCTACTTTCCTTGTCTTGGGCTTGCACTGTTGCTGCGTACAGCTTTTTGCTCTGGAAGACTGTCAAGCCTGTAATAGTCACCAGCCACTTGGATGCAATGGTGTGCTCTGATGTTACTGCCTGTCTTCCTGCTGTGACTAACCCAGGATTCTTCTGGGCTTGACGGTGTTGATGTGCCTGATGGTTTGCTTTCAGTCTTTGTTATCAGGGCTTGTGGCCACTGTCCCCACACCACACATCCACCAGCCACCTCATGTTCATGCTAAAAGTCATCAATGTAACCAGTGAAACAGCTGCTTCTTATAAAGATTTCCAATAAGGTGATTCAGAAAACAACTCCCTTTATCACCGTCTGTACCACTGCTGTCACTTCCTATGTGCATTTTGGGTGTGAGACCATTATTTTCCAGAAAGACCAGCATTTTCGTTTCAGAAGCAGCAGAGAGGGAGGGGAGGCAGCCAGGTGTGGCATTTGGCTCTGCAGCATGATAGGGTTCAGCTCCAGCAAATAGAGCAGAGGAATGGCTCTGGTTGTGCTGTGCAGACTGGCTGGCTTCTGTCAAAAGTAAGATGTCTCCTCAAGAAGAAATTGGCACAAACGTGATGAAAGGCTGCCTCTCAAGCCTTTACTGCCCGGGGATAGAAAAGCTTTAAATAATCTTTCTAGTCCTCATGGTTACATCTATGAGCTCTTAACACCATAATTTCTTTGGAACTTGACCCTTCCCTTGACAAAACTCTTCTTGCCCCAGCGCATGCGAGTGGAGATGTTTCTGCTTGTCTGAAATGCCTGGCTGCTCTTGGTCAGAATAACATGTGATCAGCAATTGGATGGGAGCAATTCCTTTAGTCTGTATTTCAGTCGGAGGGTTTTCCTCAGCCTCTCTGCACACATCGCAGCCTTCCCACAAATATTCTTGTACCCTGCTGCACTCTCAGCTGCACATAAAGCCTCAAAGCAGGGAGCAAGAGGGCTGCTCTGATTTGCTTTATTACCATGATGAGCAATTATGAAATCAGTGTCTCCCCAGGCACAACAGTAAGCACTCCATGATATGTTAAATCATTATAACGATGGCCATGAGAGATGGGTTTGAAAAGGCCAAGAGCACAGCTGACTTAAGGGAAAGAAAATGAAGCAGCTCCTATTGTTCCCACAGAGCCGGATCCTGCCACTCTCACATCTGGTCATTTGAAATCTCTGCAGCATTACAAAGTCCACAACCCATTTGGCTTGTTGGTAAGAGAAGCAAGTCAAGGCTGAGAAGTAACCTTGAACAGGGGAAGAAGTGCATCCCATGGCCAGAGGCTCACTTGGACATTCGCAGACTGCATGACCAGGATGCTCAGAGAGACACCCTGCAAGAAGCACCTGTCTATGGACTGGATCATATTAGTCAGATGCCAGTTGTCCCACTCAAACAAATCTCTCCAGTTCCATGTCTTCCAGGCAAGGGACCTGCTCCCCAAAGCAATGATCTTGGCCTCTGAGCACAGCAGGGAAACAGGAGAACCATGAGCTGGAAAATGGGTCTGAGAGCAGCTGTGTGTGCTTCCCAAAACAGCCTCAGCTCACAGTCGTGTAAGCCCAAGCTTGTCTGCAGCTCCAGACTATCAGAAGTCACCACTAATGAGCATCTTCAAAAACACTGTTATTTTTTATTTCCATTACATTGCTCTCTGTCTTTATTTTCAGTCTTTCTGGGTCACACAATGCTAAAGGATGTCATTTGGGTTGTCTCGCGTGTTTTCTCTTAGTGCAGCAGATGAATCGTTGTCCCAGGCTCTGCGTTGTCCATGGCTTTGATATTTTTCTGGCAGGTTATTTCCCACATTGCAAGGTCATCCTGTACTCCTCTAACCCAAGCCAAAAGAGTACTTGATCACCGCTTTCCCAGTGAGTAGCAGCTATGATTGCAGCTGTAGAGAAATGAATATCTCTCACTCTTCCCCATCTTTCTCCCAAGCTCAGACGGAAGTGCAGATCAGGACACTACCCCAGGTGATGTAATTTTTGTGTCATTCACATTTTTCTCACACCAACAGTGAAACAAACAAGGCAGTTTGATGCAGGACCCCTCACCAGGTCACACAGCTCTGTCTTCCTGTCCCCCTGCATTAAATTCAAGCTCCCTCCCTCCTGGCACATTGTCTTTCTCACTGCCCTGTGTGGGCTCAGACACTTCTTTCACACTGTTGATATGCTGCCACTTTCTCATCTCTCCAGCAATCTCGGTTGTTGGCTTTTGAAGCCCATTGGACCCAGGGGAGGGAGCACAATGATGCCATGGAGACAGGAGCCTAATGCCAAAGCAGTGCATAAGATTAGCGAGAAAATGGGCCACAGCCCAAGATCTCAGCCTGCCCTCCTCGACCTGCCCTGCCCTGCTCCTGCATCCTCCATCCATATGTTCAGGCTGGTTTTATCCATTAGTTTCCCCACTAACACCCAGCAGTGTTGCATTTTCCTGAGGAGACTGGTTGAGGTAGTGGGCTTTGGCGTTGTTGCAACAACCAGCTCCATTTAACAACCACCACTGGATTTTCCAAGCCCAAAGACAAAGCTAGGTGGGGGCAAGATACCCCAAAGCAACTGCATCCTTAGCCACAGTTGAAGTGAGAGACTCACCTGAGGAGAAGGCTGTGAAGCAAGCTCAGCCCTTGCTGAATACAGGAGAGAGATCTCATTAATACTTGAACCAACATCAAGAAATAAAAGTTAATAAACCTCAAGGCAAAAGAGGAATTTAGGTGCATCATTTCTGACCATGAGGTAACTACTTACTTTCAAAAAGCCATTTGAAGTCAGAGCTGCCAGGGCCCACCTATTACAAATGACCTCGTTTGGTTTCCTGACTTTCTGTGCAGAGGAAATCTCTTCAGAAACATTTCTAGGGAGGATGACAATGGATATTTCTGTTCAGTTAACATTTGGGGTTTATTGTCATTTAACATTGCTGAAATTCCCAGAGCGGTTCCAGATTACAGCCCCCTGAGTCTCACAACTTCCCTCAACCATTTCACAGCTACAGGTTGGGCAAAGAAGAGATTCAGAGCAGCCCTGCAGAGAAGGACTTGGGGGTGTTGGTCGATGAGAAAATGAACATGAGCCGGCTGCAGTGTGCGCTCACAGCCCAGAAAGCCAACTGTATCCTGGGCTGCATCAAGAGGAGCGTGACCAGCAGGTCGAAGGAGGTGATCCTGCCCCTCTACTCTGCTCTCGGGAGACCTCACTTGGAGTATTGTGTGCAGTTCTGGTGTCCTCAACATAAAAAGGACATGGAACTGTTGGAACAAGTCCAGAGGAGGCCACGAGGATGATCAGGGGACTGGAGCACCTCCCGTATGGAGACTGACTGAGAAAGTTGGGGCTGTTCAGCCTGGAGAAGAGAAGGCTGCGTGGAGACCTCATAGCAGCCTTCCAGTATCTGAAGGAGGCCTACAAGGATGCTGGGGAAGGACTCTTCATCAGGGACTGCAGTGACAGGACAAGGGGTAACGGATTCAAACTTAAACAGGGGAAGTTTAGATTGGATCTAAGGAAGAAATTCTTTACTGAGAGGGCAGTGAGGCACTGGAATGGGTTGCCCAGGGAGGTTGTGAATGCTCCATCCCTGGCGGTGTTCAAGGCCAGGTTGGATGAGGCCTTGGGTGATATGGTTTAGTGTGGGGTGTCCCTGGTCATGGCAGGGGTGTTGGAACTGGATGATCTTCAGGTCCTTTCCAACCCTAACTATTCTATGATTCTATTCTGTGATTCTATGAACCATTTGCACCCTATTTTCTGGAGCTGCTGGGGTAAGTGGAAGGCAGTGAGGAAGAGGGTTGCAAACGGTCACTCCACATACCAGCACTTCTTGTTCTCCCACCTCCAACAACTTCATCACCCCAGGCCTGGCCCTTTCTTTAAGATGGAGTTGCACAATTTTACCCAGGCATTTCTAAAGTGGTAAAAGAGAGGATTTGGATCTGAACATCCACATTGCACACCCACAAAACTATTGCAGACTGGTTTTAAAATGTCGGTTCCTATCCAGCCTGCTTGTCTTGTCTGGACACTAAGCCTGAGCAGTGTTGTGAACATTAGCTCTTCTCAAAATATTCTCAAATATTTGGGTAAACAGCATGAAAGAAAAAAGAATACAAAGCATTGGCTCAATCTGTGCTACCTTGAGTGAGTCACAGGAGAAACTTGGCATCTTCAAGGATCTGTCAGATAAAGAACAAAACATGAAGATGTGCCCTGAGTAACATCTGCAAGTCTCAGAAACGTGTGTACATCTCATCGGGGTGGTTTTCTGGCAACTTGACTAAGATCTCAGTGTGTTTCTGTAGGTACTTCAACCTTGATCTTCTGTATTATCCTTCCTTCTCCGCTGCTGTTGCCTGTACAGTCAGTAACGAGATATCACAGTGGGCTTATGAAGATTCAGTGTAGACCTGCAAGTTGTCTTGAGCACCACTCTAGGGAAACACCTTGGTATGGACCATTGTCTGTGCTTGTAGAGCACTGCAGGCCCATCCCTGGCCTTTGTAACTCAATGATCTTCCCTTGTGATGCTCCTTGGAACCAAGAAACCCCAAAGCCTGATGCAAGTTGAGCACATGGTCTCTCTCAGCCTGCCTAGATCCTAACATCGTCTTTGATGTTACCATGGTATCATCTGTTGAAATACCATAGTGTTTTAAGCCCTTCAGAGAAACAAAGGAGGCAGATGGGTTTCTGTTCACCTTCTCCTAGGAAGTTTTCCTGTGAAAGTAAAGAGGAAATGCTAAGTTGAGGAGGAAAGGATAAAAAAAATAATGAAAAGAAAATCATTGCATCTGGTTTATATTGTTGCACAGAATACCTAATAAAAAACATTAATATCTTCGTTCTTTGATTCAACACCATGCACATTAGGTAGAAATGGCACCAGTGACTGGTGCGTACAACACAGACTTTGTTTTATGGTTCAAATATCTGAAGCTGCTCTTTATGGAGTAATGAGCTGGAGTTTGTGACAGCACTAGTCAAAGGACAGCCACAGAAATGTAGAAACCCACGCAACCAAGAAAGACATGGAACGAAACCAAACAAGAGGAAAAGGCAAAATGTTGTGATAAATGCACCAACTGTATTTAAGAAAAATTAGAAGCAATATTTTGCTTGTCTTTTTAAGTGACTTAATGATGGAGAAACATAGAAGAGGCAGCCTTGCAACTGAAAGTCTGCAAAAATTGATCCTCCTAACAGAGCTTCTACCAAATATACTCCTGAACCAGTTTGCCATGTCATTTTCCACACCATGAAAGAGTCACCACCGTAAGAGCTAACAAGCTGAAATGGATTGTCATTTACTCGGACCAGAGGTTCAATTCAGCAAAACCTCTGTGAATTACAAGGAGAAAACTACAAATGACAGAGAAATCACTGAAAGCCAGTCTTGATCATACAATAAATCCAGCTTTAGGACACCTGGTATCAAATAAAGACCACTGCAGCTTCATAATACAAAACACTGATCTGATAAAAACTCACTCTGCCATCTCAAATTTGTTCAAAACCTGTGGGCAGTTTGACTTCATGCTGATAGACTTCAGGCTGGGAAAAGATATGACTTGCTTCCACTGCTTAACTTGATGACAGACCTCTGTCATCCTAAAGCCAGGCTTAAATCCAGCATGGAAACAACCAGCCTAAACTTCGTGGTGGCACTCAGCTAGTTCAGTGGAAAAGTGGTTCTCATAATTGTTTTTCTATGCTGGGTCTCAATCAGAATTAGTGCTGCTGAGTGATACATTAATGCACAGTCCCCACAGTGGGACTGTAGTCCCTCTGTTATCCCACCTCTATCTGAAGTTTGAAGGAGGTGGATTTCTTTTTTTCCTTAGGGAATGCTTTAGGGAGATGAAGTGAACCAACACCAAAATAACCAGCAATCACTGTCACTACACTATTAGCTCACTTTGAGTGGGGTCTATGTTGCAGCAACAAATCCAAAACCAATGATTTGGAAATTGAATCATGGAAATTCAGGTGTGAAAACCAGGTGGTGTCGTCTGGCAGCACTGCATGGAGTGAAGTCCGCCTCCAAGGCATCCCATCTACTGCAACCGCACAGCTGGGCTACAGGGGCAATGCAACCAGCAGCCTAAGGGGCAGAGTGGGTGCAGATGATCTGTCTTCACTCAAACAACTGTTTTGCTTGCAATTTCCCTCCTTTTGGCCTCCCTGTGGTAACATAACCCATTTTGTGAAACAAGATAATCTGGGACTCAACAGGCAATTACCCACTTGTCTGATGAAGGCCATGGCTTTATTTGTGACCAATGTCTCCACCTACAGCATACAACCCCTGATGTGTGAGGAAATGGGAGCTCCTCACAGTCTTTAAAAACGTTTTTCTCTGCCCAGGCACCTATATTCAGTGTCTTAATGCTGGGATTTGTTGACTTTTTCCTTCTTTTGCTTGTCAGGGAGCAGGATTATTTCTGAGATAAAGCTGACGTGTGCGTACAAGGCCATGGCCCGTTTCAGCACTGCCTGCAAACAAAGCCTTTCACAGGTAAATAAATACAATCGTCAATTCAAAAATCCCAATATCTATTCAGTAGAGTTAATAACTATCTTTTAATGGCTTCTTGCTACCTGAGGAGGCCATCCGTGGAAGATGCACACGTGCATTTTTGGTAGCAAATGAAACTGAGAAGAGCTGTTGAACTCAATGAGTTTTTCACAGGATGGAATAGGTTTTGTGAAAAGAGCCTCGGTGCATCCACATGCAAATAAAGAACACAGCTTCCTTCAACATTTCTCTCAGCTTTTCATTTTCTCCCATCCTAAAGCATTTTCTTCTCTTTATTCTTCAGTCATTGCTGGTACAAACAGCACTTTTCAGTTCTTAAGTGCAGCTCTGCTTGAGCTGGCAAACTGCAAAATATTTGGCTATGGAAAAAGACTGTGGTTATCTCCATGTTACCAATAAAGAAACTGCTATAGGAGGAGAACTTTGGAGGAATAGATCTTATTTGCAGCATATTTCATTTTCAGTTATCCCATTTGTAATAACTCTTACAATTGATAAGAGACACATTTTTTCTCACCCAAATATTTCCAGGAGCTTGGAAAAATATACCAAACCAAGATGAAGGATCAGAATGGAAACAGACTGAAAATGAAAATATTTTGTGGATCAAAAATTCTAAAAATATTTTAAGTATTTGGAATTTTTTTAATATAATTTTGACCTCATTTTTCCCTTATTTTTCTTTTTACCTGTTAGTGAACTACTCAAAAATAATCCATTAAGTCATATATTAATGTATCCATGAACTCCAATAACGAGCATCTCAGAAGTAGCTGTTTGATCCAATGTTGTTTATTTGGATTTATGATGCTTAAAGTAGAACAAACAAAGCAAAACACCAGTGGAGAGATTCAGGATCAGCAGAATGAATCGCTCCCATCATTAGTTAAACAGCCTTTTCTGTTTCTCAACACTTTGAGTTTCCCTCAAACAATTCAACACACCTGGGCACAGTTAGGAAGAAAAATATAAAACGCCTCCCAAGTATTGCAATTAGGTTTGCTCTGGCAAGTTCTGCATCTGTATTCTCGTGGCAGCTGGCTTCTGGTGCAAAATGCTGTGCCAAAAGTAATGTTTTCTTTTGCATACAACAGATGGAGCTTTTCTGCTGAATTCCACTGTGCAGCGTGCTTCTGGTAACGCTGTTGTTGAGAGTGGAGCGGCCCAGCACAGCTACTTACTGCTGGGAGTACCAAGATGTTACCACTGCTACTAAAAGGAAAGGGTAGCTTGCAAGTTGGCTTTTAACGCCAGCAGCAAAAGGCTTCTAACGGGAGGAATTTCTGATCTACGTGTGATGGCCGTGAGCACACCGATTCCCAGAGGATGGAGACGGGAGGGAGATTCATCAAAATGTGAAACAAGTTAAATACTCAATTTGCAAGATTTTCCAGCCTGAGCCAGTAGCTGCAAAAGGCAAACCTGTGCACCACACTGGGTGTAGCTGTATCTCCAGCTACCAAGAACTGTTTCATGTGGCCAATCTTTGGCCTCAAACACAAAGCAGATTTTCCATGCAGAGCACTTGCAAAGAACTTGATATTATTTGCAAAATATTTGCGTTGTTTCAGTCTCCTTTTAAACTGGAATTAAAGCATTTCTGAAAATGGTTTTCAGGCCTCATTCATAGTGTAGTCCTATTACCAGGTTTGGTAAGAAGTATTTTGTTAGTAAAACTCTTTAGAAGCTGAAAGTAAATTGTCAACTGAATGTAAACAGAAAGCCAATCTCATAGCACTCATTTTCCCCTCAACTTTCTGAAAACTGAAGGTAGTAAATGAGTGCGTCACTGCACAAACTAATCCTTGGAGGGGGAGCAGCTCTGTGCCCATTCACTCATCTTCCAGCTGGAGAGTTTGGGCTCAGGCCAGACTTTAGGCATCACATAACAGTGGGACCTGATTAAAGTGGACCCAATATTACAAGAGAAGCTTTGTTGTCCTTTTTCCTATGCCCACAAAAACTCTGCTTTCTGGCTAATAGAATACAAATGCATTTGTGGGAGAGAGCCTGATGCAGATCAGAGTGGTCCTGGAATAACAGCCTGAAAGTACAGGGGAGGGATTTGTAGAGAGATTTGTGCCTTGGACCTAGATGAAGCTGTGAGGGAGACTGTACCTGCTGAGGTCTAGCTGGAACCACCCACAGCCCAGGGTGGGAGAAAGCCCTGAAGGAGAAATTAGGACTCTGGAAACTGTGAAATGTTCAGTCTGGAGAAGACACGGGGCAATTCAAACTGCAAATTTAACCAGCTTTTTCATGTTCAGAAGCCCGGCCAACCATTCCCAATGAGATGTTGTGAGCCAAGGTGGGGACTGGAAGGCAAGCTGAGGGGTTTGAGGACTTGCAGGATATTTAGGGCCAACAACAGCTTGTGTGGGGGCTAGATATGGGTGTAGGAGCATGGCAGAAGCATCAGCAGAAAAGCCTGGCTGAAGAGTGAGAAGAGTTTGCTTTTCACCAAAGCATTACTACAGTCTCCATTTGAGGAGAAGGAGAGCAGGGGTTGGAGCTGATGTGGGTGAGGAGATGCTAAGCCACAACATGACCTTCCTGTGTGTATGAAAGGCCCAGCATCTGCCTTAGTACAAGGAATAAGAACAGTATGAGGACTTTATCAGCTTCTACAGTTAATTTCAGTGACTCCCAACACCCCTAAAGTGGTGGCCTGTGTGTGGCTCTTTTGCATGTGAAGTTTTTCAGTGCGTGCAAAGCACAGAGCACTGCAGAAATAGGAAGCTGTATTATTTCAAGGCAAACTGGTCCCTTTCACACCCACAAAGCTCCCCTCCATGAGGCCCTGGTTCATGCTTCACCATCTTTGGGCACATGAGGCATATAAGCAACTTCCAGGGGCTGAAGAGCTATGCAAAGTGAACTCAGGTTGTGCCATGTGTCTCCAGCTTCACTCCTGGGAACAACTTCAGTTGGTGTTTTTAGAAATCACTGTTTTTGACAGACTCACCAAAAATGGCTGTAGTTTAAAAGCCAGAGGGAAGGGATGCCATCCAGAGGGACCTCGACACGCTTGTGAGGTGGGCTGATGCCAACCTGATGAAGTTTAACCATGCCAAGTGCAAGGTCCTACACCTGGGTCGCAGCAATCCCAGGCACAGCTACAGGTTGGGCAGAGAAGAGATTCAGAGCAGCCCTGCGGAGAAGGACTTGGGGGTGTTGGTCGATGAGAAAATGAACATGAGCCGGCTGCAGTGTGCGCTCGCAGCCCAGAAAGCCAACCGTATCCTGGGCTGCATCAAGAGGAGCGTGACCAGCAGGTCGAAGGAGGTGATCCTGCCCCTCTACTCTGCTCTTGTGAGACCTCACTTGGAGCATTGTGTGCAGTTCTGGTGTCCTCAACATAAAAAGGACATGGAACTGTTGGAACAAGTCCAGAGGAGGGCCACGAGGATGATCAGGGGACTGGAGCACCTCCTGTATGAAGAGAGGCTGAGAAAGTTGGGACTGTTCAGCCTGGAGAAGAGAAGGCTGCGTGGAGACCTCATAGCAGCCTTCCAGTATCTGAAGGGGGCCTACAAGGATGCTGGGGAGGGACTCTTCATCAGGGACTGTAGTGACAGGACAAGGGGTAACGGGTTCAAACTTAAACAGGGGAAGTTTAGATTGGATCTAAGGAAGAAATTCTTTACTGAGAGGGTGGTGAGGCACTGGAATGGGTTGCCCAGGGAGGTTGTGAATGCTCCATCCCTGGAGGTGTTCAAGGCCAGGTTGGATGAGGCCTTGGGTGGCATGGTTTAGTGTGGGGTGTCCCTGGTCATGGCAGGGGGGTTGGAACTGGATGATCTTCAGGTCCTTTCCATCCCTAACTATTCTATGATTCTATGAAATGTTTGGTGACCTGAGCTACAGCATGAGTGTAGGCAGCTGTACTGTATGGGTGGCAGAAGGTTGCGAAACTCTTCCATCCCTGAGTCCTGCGACTCTTTCTCACAAACCAGGGAAGGGATTCGGTGTCCTTAAACTGCTCTCAGGCAAATCTATGCATTGAAATGACATTTTAGTTGTCATTGGGCACAGAGACACCACAGTATTAATGAATCTATCATAAGAAAGAGATCGCTGAGATGGGAATGTTTGGCCTTTCTTCTTCTCTTTTTTCTTTAACTCTTGAACTTTTTCTTTAAATCTTGGGTTGGAAAAATAAGTCAGCCTTGTTCTTTTAAGAAAATATAAGAAATTGGCAGAGATGGAGGACAGTTTGGGAGTCTTTAAGCAGAGCTTGGCCTCAGCTCTGCTCCAGACCCCCTACCGTTATCATTGATTGAGGCATTCTTAATGGACTTTTTAAGAAAAAATTAATAAATGGAAATGGATAGTTCAATCAATGCACGATCTTTAATTCAATATTCATCCCAGTTGATTTTCACTTCCAAATTTCACTTCAGCATGAAACACGGCATTGTGTTAAGGAAGTTGTGGGGGAACTTGTAGGTTTTGGCAGCTGGAGCGAAGGGAAACTGTGGTTTTTAGATTAGAGGAAGGTGTGGGAATCAGCTCTTCAGCTAGCGGTTGGAGCAGCAGGGCCTGTGCACAGGTTTTGTGTGCATTTTTGTTGTCAGCCTTTCGAAGCTGTTGTCCAGCGGAGGTGAGCAGGATGCAGAGGCACGGATGCACTCACGCTCCAGCCATGGTCCTTGCCCTGCTGCTGGCTCTCTCTGCATCAGCAATGGCACCCTGCCATCCTGACATCCCCTAGCTGCTTCCCAGCTCTCCCTTGCTCCCTTAACAGAGGCAAAGGATTTCCAGGCACCATCCCCTGCCCATGCCTACATTAGCTGCCTGGGGAAAAGAAATTCCCTTTCCCAGCTGAGGCATCTCCATTTACAAGGCTGCCAAGCTCCTGAGGACTGCAGCTCTTAGGCAAACATATTTCCAGATATTTTCTGTGGCTGCACTATATATTCTGTGGTTCAGCCTCATGAGATATGCAGGGCTTTCCATGGCAACCACAGTGATAGCTTTCTTCTTAAAGAAACAGTAACAGAAAATGAGAAGTTTATACAGATAAAATCAACCAGTTTAAGGACATCAGGGAGCCCATTAAAACAAACCCCGCTTCAGGAATGTAGTTCCATCCCCATGGGGAGCAGGAGTGGGGGAACAGCATGTGGCAGATATTAGTCATGGTCCTGGATGCACTATGGAAAAAGGCAAATTGAGAGCAAGAGGAGCCAAACAAAAAGCCATCGTGTTTGTGTCTCACCTGTCTTTGCAGCTCCTCACCTTGCCCAGCCGAGACTGCCCCAGTTCCCTCTTCAGTGCCCTGGGGTCTCCTTTTAAAGTGCATTCACACTTATTTCCACAAAAAGCCTGCCCTTCACTCTGCCTGCCCAAACACTCATCCAGACTGACATTTTAAGCAGGATCCCAGCTGGTCTCCATCTCCTTCTCCCTCCATGGTCAACGACCTTCATTTCTCTGTGTCTCCTTCAGAGCTCACTTTTTCTATGAAGTTCAATGACCTTCTCTCAGACATATCATTAGCTGTCATTGAAGTGATTGGACCATTTATAATGGCCTGTGTAGTACTCTGTGCTTTGCTACTCTACATTTTTACTGGGAGATCCTTTGGGAAGGCATCTTTCCACTTTCTGGTTTGGTGATAAAGGGAGGAAGCAGCTTTCTAGAATGGCATGGCTTTAACCTCTCCTGTCTGAAGCATGTCTTCTATACAAAGCAACACACACGGATGCAGGGATCTGCCCCAGATCCACACCTACACCATTATGTTGCTGGGGCAAAGATCCTAACATTTCTCTTTCTATGAGCCTTTCCTATGCTGCAAGTCAGTGTGTACTCCCCCATGAAATGCAGAGATGAGACTCTCTAAAATGATTGACTTGCCTGAGTGATTTGTCCTCAACAGTGAGAGATAAGGCTTAATCTTGACAGTTTCTGAGAACACTCTGCCCAAGGATTTGGTTCTCCGTACCTGTCCATATGGCACGAAGTGCTGGCGTACCTAAACCAAGGGCTGCCACAGCTACACTTCCTTGTGAACACAGCTCTAAATGCACAAAACGAGTCACATGGATGCTGAGGATTTGGACCTAAATCAGGCTGGATTTTACCCCAGGAAACTAAACCTCAGACACTCAAGGTAGCGCCCTTACCAGAACGAGAACTCATCATTTCCATAGAAGGCCAAGTAATATAAGGATATAAGGAAGAAATTCTTTACTGTAAGGGTGGTGAGGCACTGGAATGGGTTGCCCAGGGAGGTTGTGAATGCTCCATCCCTGGCGGTGTTCAAGGCCAAGTTGGATGAGGCCTTGGGTGACATGGTTTAGTGTGGGGTGTCCCTGCCCATAGCAGGGGAGTTGGAAGTAGATGATCTTAAGGTCCTTTCCAACCCTAACTATTCTATGATTCTATGATTCTAATTACCCTCTCTGTAAGTTTCAAACCATAGGTGTGGTCACTTAGAGAAATGTATATAAAAACAGTGAAAATCATTCATGTGGTATCAGTCCGAGGACTCAGTCATGGGACACCATGACACAGAGCACTGAGTAAACACTAACGGAGCGCTTTGGAAATCGAATTACATGATTTGCTCCGAGTCACTTGGAAACAGAGGACAGGATCAGAAGCAGAGCCCTGGCATCCCAGCTGCCAAATCTCAGCCATAACCACAAAACTCTCCTTCCTTCCTCCCACGGCTGCTCTTGTGCAGCTTCACTGGGGGAGGGAAAAAAGCAGTCAGTGCTTTCTAACTGGAAAATGAACTCATTGGCAAAAGCAATTTTGTTTCTGAACTTTTAAACTTGAGGGAGGGAAGGGGGTAAATCTATAAAAACAGATAATCTACAGCATTCTGCTAACTGGGATATACTACAAGCTTTATAAGTGAACTATTTTCCAGCTAGAATATGCATTCATCCTCACAAAATGTCTGGAGTAAGAGCCACAATAAATTGTTTCAGCTTCTTTGAAGTCCGCCAAGCTTCTGCAAGCTGGGCAGGCTGCGGACCGGCTCTGGAAAACTTTCTCTTCATTTGAATATTAAGAGGGCTAATAAAACAAAGAGGACATGGTAAGTCCTGGAGGTTTTTCGTTAGCTGCCAAGGGATAATTTGGATGTGAGCGTGGTTTTTAATGGCTCTCTTCACTGTAGTCCGTAGCTGTGCTTACAGAACCAGTTGCAAAGAGCATCTCCTGTTGCTTTGCAGATTAATTACCCAATGTTTGGATGAAGTGCTGTGTCAATGTTAAGTGTTATTACTTCCAGAAGCACGACCCTGCAGCAAATGCAAGCAGCCACTTTGAGAGGGCCATCGTTGCTTCTGCAATACCTCCATGTTCTCAAAGCTGCCTTCTGCTCCAGCTACTGGCATTTGCCTGTAGGGCTGGAGATACTGGCCCACTTTGGCAAGCATGCACATGGGCACCAAACACCATTTGCTGGTACAGAATTTCATAGCATAGCATAGCATCAACTTGGTTGGAAAAGACCTCTAAGATCATCAAGTCCAACCTTTACCCCAGCACTGCCAAGGCCACCACTAACCCATGTCACTGAGGGCTTCTTCTACAGGGTTTGTGAACCCCACACACATCACTAGACCGAATAGGAGCCCTCAAGGGACAAATCCTGATGGCTAGCATACACCGAATCATGTCTTACTACTCTTGTTACCCAGCTTAGCTGCCTGAAGTGCTTTTGTTCCTGCATCTTCAATTTCCTGTGTAATTGGACTCTATATAATGATCTCTATGGAATTTATACAGCCATGGTATCTAGTGACACTAAAACATTAATGTGATGGCTGTCTATGTTCATGGATGAATGTATGAATTCTGCCATGATGGTTACTCACTGCAGAACACCTCTAGTGCTTAGCTATAGAAAGGAGGATTTTAGGGTCAAGAATACCTGTTTCTCACATCCCCCAGCACTGACTAATGAGAGCCACAACACAGAGTAATTTATGCATTTTCCCACAGTCCTTGGGACAATGCTGTCTTGTCTGCAGATGTCCATATGTGTGCTTTTACAGTAGAAAATCATAAAAAGCCTTTTCCTCTCCTTGTCTGTTTTACTCAGAAGCCAGCACATCCTACACTCAAGAGATGTGATCTGTGGTCAGCTTGCATGTTCCCCTTTCTCCAGCTACCTTGATCTCCTGTTTGAACTATCCTGGCAAGACCCTGCGAAGGTACAGATCCACTGCTCCCTTGTCAGGGCATTATGTGAAAGAATATCCTTGGCAGTTTTCCCTCTCTACACATGCTATAAACCAGCCCGTACAAATTCATCATCATTTCCAGTACCAAGCAGATCAGAATCAGTCTTTGTTTTCCCACCACTTTTATAGCAGAAGTCTGGGAGAAAAGAGGAAGCAGTTCTGAGACCTGAGGTTCCCCTTTATGTTTCTATAGGAATTTCCTATAAAATAGGGTGTGCATTTTCCAAGGAAATGAGTTATTCACTCAACACTTGCTCTGAGAAAGTCCTGTGGGAAGAGAGATGGGAAGGGAACATTCATAGAAAATATATCCCTCCACAGGACACTTGTATTAATGCAAGGTCACAGCCCATTGCTGCAAAACACATGGAAAAAATTCCGCATCACTTTTATACTCCTCGCTGAATTATTATGTTCCTAAAAGGAGCATTACAGGGAAAAGGAAGCCAGACTTCTCAGAGGTGTACTGCAAAGGAACAACAGGCAACTTGATCTAACCTTGAAGGTGGCCCTGCTTTGAGAGACCTCCAGAGGCCTCTGCCAACCTCAGTTACTCTATGGGTACATAAAAATTAAATGTATGCTATGTAAAATGTCTATTAAGAGGTAAAACGATTTTTAAAGATGCCTTGGGTTTTTCAGTACTAAGCTTATATTTAAAGTCATCAATATCTCCCTGAAAATCTTCCTGAAGTTGTCTCCATTTAGCTCAAAATTTACCTGGTTTTCTTCAGAAGTTATAAAGAATCAGCTCTCTCTGCATAAGAACATAAGCTTATTAGAAATACCCTGCTGTGTCAGGCCCATTGTCCATCTATTCCACCAAGGGTGGTAGGAGATCCTATTCACTATCTGTGGTTTATTTCCCTCACACTCCCGCAGCATCAACACTCACTGCAATACGGATGTTCATGTTACCTCTGACTGCTGTTAATGGCCTGCTGCATCTCCCATAGCAGCGATGCCCGAAGTTCAGTACACTCTATTACTTCTTTTATGTGTTTTTAAAAGGTGCTCAACTGGTTTCAGTGTTAGGTAGTTCCAGTATTGTGTGATGTGGTCAGTAACCATTCTGCAGTCACATTGCCCACCACCTCCCTGAGGCTGTACATCACAATAATATTTCCCCTCCAGCTTCTCTTCAGCCAGAAAAGACCCAGCCTTTCTAGTGCCTCCTCATAAGGCAGCTTCTTCAATCCCTAGGTTATTTGGGTTGCCTTCCTCACCACCTACCCTCACTTTTTAATGTCCTTGAGATGCAAAAACTGGGATCACAGACAAGACTCAGAGCATGGAAGCACCAAGAATGTAACAGCAAAATGACCCTTTGTCGTAACTTCAATATCCTTCCTGATCAGCTCCAGCATTTTATTGATGTTTTGTTTCCACTTAAGTCAACAATTTAAGAGAACTGTCAACGATGGCTCCAAGGCCTCTTTCCTGAGCTGTAACATCGTCTTTACCTTTTTTATACCAAAAATCCATACAGATGTAAGTGCAAGAGAGCTCTGAGTGGGTGGTGTAAAATCAGGAGTACCTAAAAATACTTAACTCATTTTTAAATAATGAGCTGATAAGCTAAATAATTAAAAATAACTGCCTTAGGACTACAATACAAATAAAGCTTACCTGCACATTCTTAACTCTGTCCAATGTCGGTAAATGAGATGGCTTGGTCATTATTGCGTAATGTCTCTCAAGCAATGCATTTGTTCCATTACTGGAGTTTTGTGTTTCTTTGTAGATTTGCATTTCATTTCATGGGCATTTTCCTTGGAAATGTTCTCAGGTTTTGCATTCTTACGTTCTTTTGAATAAATTATCACTTGCTGTAAAGATGCCTGTAGTATCAACATTAGTGTCATAGAATCATAGAACAGTTTGGGTTGGAAAGGACCTTAAGATCATCTAGTTCCAACCCCCCTGCCACGCACAGGGCTTGTTATAGCTACATACATGCATTTTATCTGGACAGTAACAATATTCCTGCCATACTATTCCTCTTTGCATGTCCACCAAATAAACATGGCAGACCTATGTCTCCTATGGTTTCCATAGACTGAATGTTTGTTGACAGTCATACTTGAAGGAGATCTAACATACCCTTGAGGTGCACAGATCCACTCCTGGACTGAATCAAAGAAGTGTGGTCTTCTGGGTGAAAAACTGAAGAACAATAATCATAGACTCCAAAACCAACATCAGAAATGTACTCTGCCTTCAACAGTAATAATCTGTAAGAAAAATGTAGGCAACTAATCAGGCAATTGACTATTATGGCAATGACAACAGTGAGGAAAAACCAGTAGGACAAACTTTACTGAGCAGTATCTGAAGCTGCACTAAAGGAATAGGTTCATTGTTTTGTTTTCACAGCATCAGTCACACCAGCCAGCTGCTTGTGCAGGAGGTGCTAATTCTCAGTGTTCAGTAGCTGCTGAGTTCTGAGCTCTAGATTGTACAGTCTGAGATATTCAATGACTTTTATTTTGTCGTGGCCTACGATTATGAAACATTTTCTCTAAAGAGCTTTCAGTAGCTTTTCACATTGCTGTCTCTTTCATTGCCATAAAACGGGAACACACACAACCTAAGGCTAAATGCTGCTCTGCACTGGACAATGGGTAAGTTTCTGTGGAGAAATCTGTGTATGCAACTCATTTCAAAATCTCCCTCTAGGTCCTGAACACAACTAAAGTCTGCTTATACTGACTTCTCAGCTTGCAGAATGAAAATGAAGATGAGTGAAAGGCAGAGTCATCCATCCTGAGATTCAAGCAGCACCTCTCAAGGCAGTCCTGGTACAGCAAACCTGATGTCTGGGGCTGCCATGCCATGATGAAGACACAGGGAACAACAAGAATATAGAAAACTCCATGGATTTCAGCATCAACGAGAACAGCCAAGTCTTTTATAACCCAATTATGTTCTGCCTCTGAGAAAGTCCAGGTAATTTTTGCGCTGACAGCATGCTGGTCTGGAAACAGCATTTCCCTGGGGCTGCTGCGCAGGAGCATTCAAAGCAAAGACCTGGCCAGAGGACATTGGGGGTCTCTTAAGCCACAATCCCACTCCCAGTAAAGCTCTTTGATGTTGCCCTGGTAGGGAATGACTCTGTGATTGTGACAGCAATTTCACACACCCAAATTCCCCAAGGGACCAGAATTGAGGAGCCACATGTGATTGCTGTTAATTATGCCCCCTCTGTGACAAGTCTAAGAAGTACCACAGACAACACAGTGACATTTAAGCCCCAGATGAGGAATCACTTGGTTTTGGCAGTGTGAACTCCCAGCCTGGGGACTCACCTGTCCCTTACTCGAGCCAAACATTGAATCCATGTCTTTGCCAAGATGAGGGGAGCCTTCCTCCCAAACTCTATTTCCCAAAGACCTTGTCTTCACTAAATAAAGACATTTCTCTTTTTCATCCCCTGAATGACTTTCACAGACATAGACAGAATGCAAAGGCTGATCCTGCTGGAGAAGGCAAGGAGAGCCAGAGGAGTTAGGACCCTGCCAGCTGCACTGAGGCTGCCTGGAAGCAATTAGCTTCTGCCTGAGCTAGTACCCTCCTCTGCCTTTGAAATCGCTGTGGCCAGGCCTGCCTGTGCTACCCTTATAGTAACTAGCATTATAAAAGAGATTATAATAACCAGATTAGCATACTGACATCCTAAACACGGATACATGCACCCATTCTCAAGCTGTAAAGTGATTCAGTCACAACCACTGTACCAGCAAGGAGAGGAAATATTTGGTTCTTTTACGATGTCAGGATCAAGACCTGGAGTGGATGCAGCAGGCGCTGCTGCTGCCATGAGCCAGTGATTGAAACAAGATGATGTTTATCCACAGCCAGCACTGAAACAAGCTGTTTAAAAGACGAGTTTGTTTACAGCACAGTAGTACCTAGACTTCCCCTAAATGTACTCCCTCTTCCAGGACGCATCTGCTCTGCTCTGCTCTGCTTTAAAGAAGCTCAACATGGCAGCTACACTCATTGGTGAAAACAAGCAGCCTGCTTGACCCTAACACCCTCCCTTTCCTCCTAACGTTGAGCAGGAGAGAGAATGACTGTGGCTTCCTACTCAGAGGTGATGTGTTACAGGCATAGTTGGTTTTTCCATGCTCCCAGCAAATTCCAGATGTCAGAGGTTGCCAGTGGATGGAGATGTCAAACAATAGCAGGACTAGTCACATGGAAGGAGTCACACATCCACCCTTGGTGTTGGGAGAGACGTTATTTAAGAGATGTAAGCTGAGCTCCAGGATGCCTTGGAGATGTCATACCAACAGTGTAAAGGCTTAAGCAGAGAAACCTTTAGAAACACTGTGTTACTTTAAGATCAAGACACAGTGATGCTACTACAGTCTACAGCTGGTGGAGACCTGACGCTACATCAGTGATGTTTCCTGGCTCTGCTGTTGGTTTGAGGAAAGCTCTGATCAGCTCAGATTCACACACCTTTCTGTGCCTCCCTTGTTTGCAATATACTCTGTATATTGCTCAGTTTGTGGTGTTCTTATCTTTGCAAGAAGAACAGAACAGCAACCCTCTCTAGAAGTGCAACTCCATCTTCCACCTTCAGCTTGTTCTCTGTATTTCAGTCCCATCAGCTTCCAGTAGCGTGACTTGAGAACAGCAGTCGTAAGGGAGATCGGCGTTGTTTGTCTCTGCTGTTAAAAACATCTCTTGATCCTTAGGCTGGTTATTGCTGCAGTAGAGTTAACAGTATAACAAAAGCCTGTACTCCATCTCCTTCAAGCTCATCCTGCTCTCATGAGGAAAACCCTTTGTGTCTTCTATTAAACACCAGTCTGTGCTTTGCCATTCATGGGCATGCAAAAACAAGTGATGTTATTGCACAAGCCTATATCATATTCAGCTGCAGACACTGTTCTAGCTCATTCGGAAAAAAACATACACCACATCTGGCAAGATTGGTATTCCTTTTATTGAAAACAATGAGCACCATTTTGGTCTGACTCCTGTTTTGCTAAAGCTGTGCAGATGTTAAATGTAATGCATGTGAGTATTAAACAGTGCTTTCTCTGTGCTCATGTGAACACATGCATGTGGGGAACTGGCAGCTCTTCCTGCCTAAGAAGACAAAACAGAAGCATTTGAGCTTGGGACAACATAAGAAGAAGTTGGACAATTGGATGAATTTGTGAGCAAAAAGGGTTCTCTCTGCCGTGCTATGAAGTGTGGCCAGATAGCCTTGGGCAGACTTGTCACACACACAGAGGGAAAAACAATCCATCACTCTTTGCCTAAGCCATAGTTTTCATCTGGCAAAATAACTTTCACCAAATAACTGCTGATGCTGTTCTGTATTCCCAGACCGGAGAAAGGTAGCACTCAGAAGCCATGTGTGACACCAGGTGATGCATGAGATAAGCAAAATGCTGGTAGGAAATGCCCCACATGTGCCTTAGAAATCTTACAGACCTGCTGCAGCATTTCCTGGCAGCAGTGAACTCCAAAATAAACCATGCTGAACATGAGGAAAAATCCTCCAAGGTTGAGCAATACTCTGTGTCCATTGCAAACACATTCAACTTCTGCCAACAACCTCACCAGCCTACTGCAGTGCATCTTCCCTTAAGAAAAGCAGGACTTGGGTTATCTCTACCCCAGGACTGCTTTACTGGTTAAGTCCTCTTAAACTGGCACCTATACTAGCAAAGTTATGTTACATTGATGAAATAAAACCACTCACTTGAGGGAAACAGCCTTTACCCTTTAAAGATAGATTTTTCAAGCAAGAGCATCTGTAATAAGGACCAGCAGAGCAGTGCTGTTATGGGCAAACCTCTGCATACAGCCTGGATGTGACTAAGCAGGCAGAGGGGCAGAAGCTCTACCATGGAGATAAAGCTCACCTGAGATGTGATTTAGCTGGGGTAAAACACTAGGAAAACTATTATATTGTATTGCCCCCAGGCCAACATGGTTGAAAGAATAATCATATCAGTGCTGTGCTCTCTGAAGTCCCACTGAAATATGAATACCAATCCCTATCTACCCGGCAGTAGAGGTGCAGGCTGCCTCTTCTGCTCTCCTTTTTGTGAGCCAGTATTTAATTTCTTTACTTAAAATGAAGTCCAGGACAACACAGGAGCAAAGCATATCATGTAGATGGGACCTGCTGTCTTCATTGCTCTGCAGTTCCCTGGCCTGGAACACCATCAGAAGATACCAAATTGTAGACCTGGCTTCAGAATCAAAGCACTTTTAAAGAACCCAGTTCCTGGCCCAAGTAGCTGAAAGAGAAAGAAAATAATCACATTTCACATGTGAACC
Organism: Psittacula echo; assembly: GCF_963264785.1. NCBI lineage: Eukaryota > Metazoa > Chordata > Aves > Psittaciformes > Psittacidae > Psittacula > Psittacula echo. The sequence continues at coordinate 151,951,613 of NC_137737.1, read as the reverse complement.
TCTTTCATTGGACTGTATCCTGTATTCAGAAGGGATACTTTCTCCTCCTCTAATCTCATTGCAATCAAACCTTAAGTTACATTGGGCACCTTAATCATGAAATCTAATGTAAATGCCAATTCTTTCTGTGTGGTCTAACTGAACAGAAACCTCACAGTAGTTATTATTAGCATGAGCATACTCCGCAGCATCCAATTGCTTCTCATTGCATTGGCACATCCAGAAATCTTCATCTCCCCCAGATCTCTGAGATGTTGCTATGAGCCTGCAGTAAAAAATCCTGCACTCAACAGAAGAGGAAAGCAAAATATTTAGGGCAGCTCAGAATAAATCAAACTGAAGTAAGACTTTGCTTGGCAGCCAGTTTGGTTTTTTATTCAAATTTAATTCTGGGGAGGAAAAGAGCAAAACCCCTGATGTTTAAGGTTTTGCTCAGTCTGTGATGTGCCACTTAGGTAAGCTCAGTACTGCAGGTGTTTTGATGGAGAAACTAGGTCAAGTTTCTCTGAGACGTGGGCTTTAGATCTCATTTAGCCTTGTAGGAGTCTGTAGTACTTCCAGGCACTGCAGTGAGAAGAGAACAGTGAGGCAGAGCTGACCTTGTGTGGGTACCACAGCAGACAGTGCTAGAGGCTGGGGGAAAGGTCTTCAGGCCTTTGATTTGCATCTCTCGCCTCCCCATCCCCTGGAAATCAGCTGCTGAGAACTGAGGTGAGGTGCCTTCATGCAAGAGCTAATTTGCATCTAGCAGAGAGCAATAGAAAATGCAGGAGGCTTTCACTAGTTCCTGTCTGGGTTTCACATGTCTCCTGTTTGATCCAAAAAATAAGTGCAGCATGTAAAGCACCACAGAGCCCAGAGAGATGAAAACCAGCTTCTTCAAAATGAGTCTGGATACTTCAGACAGGGTACAGACCAGACAGGCTGCTTCTTCCATCAGAGGCATCTGCCTCTCCTCTCACAGCTAACAGACCATCATGAGGTCACCTGGGACCTCAGCCCGTCCTGCCCCATCACAGGGCAGCACTGAGGACCCATCCCTGCCATGTTCAGCCCAATGAGAAACCATCCTGCTTCACCTCCTATGAGAAGCTGTGTCATGTTAAGAGCAGGATTGGTCCTGGTGGTGTTTTCATCAGGCTGCACACCCTGGCCATGGCCAAAAAGAAAGCACATTGAGCCCTGTGGATGTGGAGCAACCCAGCTTCCTGGTCTCTCCTGATGTTCTTCCTCCCTTCACGCCTATCTACTTCCTTTCAAAGAAGAGAAGCCTGAGCACTGACCTCTAGGTTTCACTGGAGTGGAGCCAGAAGGACAGCAGAAGGCACCAGCGCTGCTCTGCAGTTTCAAAGCAACCACCCTCTTCTGCTTTTCTCGGCTGTAAGTGACACTAGACTACAGCATCCCAGCTATCTGACCAGATTATGCAGGAGTGGCACGTCACTTTGTGGCACTCATGTCAAGTGTGGCCATATCAATTCCCTAGGGAACATGAGCTAGATTTCCTCAAGTGCTGGACCATGACAACTGAAGGATGGAAGAGCAAACTGACTGCCAGTCACACCAGAGACCCTTCGTATTAGATCACCATTACCCCAGTGGTCTGCAGTTTCCAGCCCATTTCAGGTGGTGATTGAATAATCTGCTCTTGCTTCAGCAGCCTCTGCATTCACAACTCACCGACCCAGCTCTCCTGGTGATAAAGGGTTTCCAGACAAAAGCCCCTTCTTGACTCAGCCTGTAAGCACGGCCCTTCCCCGTGCGCGTGGCACTGACTCACCTTCTTCACAGATCTCTTTCCCAGAACAAGAAGGAGAAAAAAAAGAAAAAAGGAAGTACAAGAAGAAGAAAAGCTCGGAAACACATCAGGAGAATAAGCAAGCACCGAAGACATAAAAACCACAGCTACAGACAGCTCTACAAACCTTCATTACAATGTTGTCACATGAGGTTACAGTGAAGAAGCCTTGGAATTACAGACAACAGCATGGAGCAGGGTGAGTTAATGTTTGCAACAGGACAATGAATCTCAGCATTCAGGAAACTGCTATTAGTGAGCTATGTCAGACCACATTCACACTGCAAACATCTTAGTGACCTGCAAAAAGCATCCAAGAGAGAGGGTAAATGAGCTTCCGAGCTTTGTGTCACTTCAGCTTATACCCTGCTAGTAGCTAGGGCAAACTCAGCTGAATAATGCTGCCAAGCCCCATGTGAGTGCCTGCAGCACTCAGGTGAGCAGCAGTCATTAAGAGCCACATCTCACCAGGGCTATTTCTGGCAGTAAATTGAAATTTGGCCCCTGGTTTAGGCAGACATTTATTTGGAAAGGAAGGAGGGGATTCATCCAAAGAGATGAAGGTAACTGAAACATAGAGAAGAGAATCTCAGTCTATCACTGAGTCTCTGTTAGCAATGAAATGAGAGGAACTGACATTTGAAAGCAATAATTCATCCACCCAACAGCAGGCAGCGAATCTAGGGGAGCTTGGAGGGACAATGTGTCCCCATTGGTGACGTAGGGAGGCCACCTGACAAGCTCAGGTGCAGACGTTGAACAGGAGGGAATGATTCAGATTAGATATAAGGAAGAAATTCTTTACTGAGAGGGTGGTGAGGCAGTGGAACAGGCTGCCCAGAGAAGTGGTAAATGCTGCGTCCCTGGCAGTGTTCAAGGCCAGGTTGGACAGAGCCTTGGGTGACATGGTCTAGTGTGAGGTGTCCCTGCCCATGGCAGGGGGTTGGAACTGGATGATCTTAAGGACCTTTCCAACCCTAACTATTCTATGATTCTATGATTCCCATTCCCACATGCTGACATATGCTGCAATACGGCTGGACCATAAGACCACTGACTGAAAGATCAGTGATTCCCCAAATGAAGCCAACCACCAGACTTCCATTTAAAGCAAAGTCACCAAAGAGTTTAGGGAACTGAAATATGCTGCCAGACTGGGTCTGGTTTCATAATTTCCTAATTCTTCTGACACCTGAAGCTTTTCCATCAGTTTATTTCTTGAAGAACTGGGGATTCCTCCCCTTTGCTGGGCCTGGAATGGGAAACCCATGAAATCTGATATGAAAACAACCTGGATGAAAGTAATACCAGTGGAAAAACATGAAGGGGAAAGAGTTCTGGTGTTCTCAACATAAGAAGGACATGGAACTGTTGGAACAAGTCCAGAGGAGGGCCACGAGGATGATCAGGGGACTGGAGCACCTCCCGTATGAAGACAGGCTGAGAAAGTTGGGGCTGTTCAGCCTGGAGAAGAGAAGGCTGCATGGAGACCTCAGAGCAGCCTTCCAGTGTCTGAAGGGGGCCTACAAGGATGCTGGACTCTTCATCAGGGACTGTAGTGACAGGACAAGGGGTAACGGGTTCAAACTTAAACAGGGGAAGTTTAGATTGGATCTAAGGAAGAAATTCTTTACTGAGAGGGTGGTGAGGCACTGGAATGGGTTGCCCAGGGAAGTTGTGAATGCTCCATCCTTGGTGGTGTTCAAGGCCAGGTTGGATGAGGCCTTGGGTGGCATGGTTTAGTGTGGGGTGTCCCTGCCCATGGCAGGGGGGTTGGAACTGGATGATCTTAAGGTCCTTTCCAACCCTGACTATTCTATGATTCTATGATTCTAAAACTGTTCAGAAAAAACAGCAAAACAAAACCACCTCAGTAGCCCTGAGCTTTTTACACTTGTGCTTGCAAAGATACATTCCCTGGTCAGCTCTGGAGCGCTGAATACATGGAAAGGGCCCTTTTTATCCAGTACCAGAGCTAAGTACAAATAAATGCCCGCTGTCCCTTATGTGACCTCCTTACTTTCACTCTGAGGAGTCTGTACTGAGCAAACTTGCCTGGACTGCTCTTCTGCTGTGATCCTTTGGGAACACCAGCAAGCGGGAAGAGAAGACTTCAGGTACCATTGCAAAGGTAGAATTTGTGCTGCATTTATGTCCATGAGGATAAGTGCTCACCGGACACCATCACAGCTCCCCGAAAGAGGCAACAGCTTTTCCTCTGACACTGCTGCTGTGTGGTTTGAGCCGAAATCCCAAAGCCTCCTCCTCCAGCAGCTGAGCAGATAAACCACAGGCCAGGCACTTTCTCTCTGCTTCAGTTTCCCTCTTAGCAGAGGGGATAATAAAATTACCCAGCACTCAGGAATGCTGTAGCTTTAATTCATTAATATCTATAAGGAGCTTAGACATCCTCAGCCATAAGGGGCTCTGGAAATGCCAGCGGAAATGCTTTGCATCTTGTTGCTGGGCTCTAACTGTCAAAATTCCCTCACTGATCCCACCGGTTCCAATAATCCAAGTTCTGGATTTTCTGACTTGGCAAATCCGAATCAGTTCCTCGCAATGACGCGTAGGGTAAAAATGTGCTCTTTGTCAGGGAGAGGAAGCGGGGAGCAGCACTAGGCTATCTGTATGCTGCATGAGTCAGCCCCAGCTCCTGCACCTGCTGTGGCTCACAAGTCTGAATGCACTGACTGCACACGGAGATGCTGGTTTTGCAGACAGATGGATTTTGTAAATCCTGTTAACTTTTCTGTGTGTAAGAGCTTCCCAGCAGAAAAGGATCATGTCCACGTGAGTATCAGATCCACTTACCCTTATAGATTTTAGAAGAGTAGCTTCGTTTTACTCAGGCTGGAGATATAAATAGAGTCACTGTAAAGTGGGCACCTGGTTGTGTTTGTGAGAACGGCGACTTTCAGGAAATTGCATTTTAAATGAGCTGCTCTAAGCCATAATAAGAGGAGAGATGTGTGCCTCTGAAGACACATCTGCTCTGGAGGAACCACAGTCCAGCAAAATAACCAGCTTGGCGATAGCACGGGGGTTGCATGTGCAAACTGCTTGTTGTCCTTGCTCTCAATCACAGAGGTTGGTTCCAAAAAACTTACTGGAATGTTTTGTTCTCATAAGGTTTAAGCAGCTTAAGCAGGGAAAATTGCATAACCCATTTGCTCTGTAAGCTTCAGTCTTTGACACGTACTGAACTCCTTTTGCTTTGTACATATACACAAAGTCTGAATGGACAGGGCCAGGGAAGTAAACAAGGAAGCTGAGCCCGATAAGAGGGAAAAAAGGTCCTATAAAATGCTACTTTGAATACAGGAGAAAAGGGGGGCAGGCAGCAGAAGCACAGGCTGTGTGCCAGCTGCTCACACATGAAATTCCTGAAATCCACATTCATCTAGACAGGGACACTGCCATGGGGCAGGGCATGCGCCCACCACACATCTGGCTGTGTGTGCCATCACCCACCAAATGCACTGGCTGTCCCAAACTAACCCAAAATACGTGGCAAAAGAAGGCAAAAAATGGAGAGTGGGGGAGGTTGGTGGATTCAGCAATCACACAGCAGAAGGCTCTTTGTCACCCCTGGAAGTGGCTTCCTTTGACTACACAGCCAGCCTTCATCGGTGGGTTTGAGCTTGATCATGGTTTGGGAGGAGGAGGTGAGAACTGTACATTGGTGAATGAGCCCTCATATTGGTGGGTACTGAGGTGCTTGGGCAAGGAGGTGGCAGTCTGGCCCTGACCCACCTCCTGAGTGCAAAGGAGATGATTGGCAGAAGTTGCATTAGACGTTGGTGTCCAACAGGCAGAACCCAGCTCTGTTTAGAGAGATGTTGTAGCCCTGTACTTCCCCACATTGCTGTGATCATCAGTTATTGAACACTAGAAACCTGCTGAATACTGTAAAATCCTAGCTGTTATCGGAATTTATTATGTGTGTGACTAACAGAGACAATCCTATTACCACTGATGGGATTTATCTGAGTAAATCTCACATGTGTTATTCTCTTAGAAAAACAAGAGATCAACTTTTCTGGCATAGCCTAAGTTTCCAAAGATAAATGTATTCTCTCATTTATTGCTAACTACACAGCTTGTGGCCATGTGGTGTGAGTATAAACAAGCTGAACAAATGCCTAGTATGGGAAGGAATAAAATGTTAACGTAAAAGACTGATTTGGTGATCTCTTTGCAGCCAGTGAGATGGATATTTCATTGCCAGGTCTGACTACGGAGAACAGTAATTGTGTGATTTGCACTTAGTGACTGGAGTTTGTTTCTTTTCCCTCCCAATCATTAAAGCCATGTTTATCTGCTAAGAACATGCTGATAATTTCTCAATATAAAGGCAAGCAAATCAGAAACCATAGCAGCCTACTCAGGCTCTGAGTAGGCTTTCTATTATTTCCCTGCATTGACATGCAGTAAAGCTCGCCAGATAAAGCAGGGTAAGGCAAAGTACAAAGAACAAGGAGATGGGGCAGCACCTGAGCTGTTACCCCCATGAAATACCAAGTCACAAGATTGTATTCATGCATCCATCCAGAGGAAGACAACTGGAGTAATGCTGCTGTTAAAACTGGGGGACACTGTCATATGTTGCTGCTGAGCAGGAGGAGCAGCCCCACTTGCTGTGCACTACACACAGTTTACACCCCTGAGTACAAACATTAACCACATGAGACTGCCACAGCAAATCCTTACCTGTGCATGACCCAAAACACTTCTCTAATCCATTCTTCACCACAAAAGACTTGCTTTGCAAAGTGGTTTCCTGCTTTCCTCCCCCACTACTTCTGGCAACATTTCAAAGCTTGCAGAGCAAGGCTGCACTTGATGCAAAGGGACCAGTCTCTCTGGGTACAGCTACAGATAGTATTTTGCTTCTGATTACATCTGTAGCATTTCTCAGTCCTAGGAGATGTGACCTTTCACCACCACTCGTGCTGCTACAAGTGATGCTCAAAGTGGGGCTGTTGAGTACTGTGGCTGGGATCTTCAAAGACGTGTAAGGGGGTTAGGTGCCTATCTATCTCCTGAAGTTTTCAAGGAAGAAAGGATGCATAATTCCTTTAGTTATGCCCACTTGTAAAAAAAAAAAAAGAGACTCTCTTCACATGGTGTGTGACAAGAACGCTCTCAGGCACACTGTGAACTGACCTGTGTGAGCACATTTACATCCCTGCTCATCACTTGGCCTATGGCAAGATAGATATAGGCTTTGTGCCATAATCACTGCAGAAAATCTTGTTCTTGTTTCGTGAGAGGAAAATCCCAAAACAGAACAAGCTACAGTTATGGATAAATATTCATCTGGCATTTAAGAGAAATGCATAGATGCTTCTTAAGTTGTTTTCCATCTGTTAGTGATGATCCCAAGTGCTGTTACTGGAAGCAGAACTCAGCTGGCTAATTCATCCCTATTGCATTACGCCTCCTATGCCAAAGCAGAAAGCCTGTTTCCTAACCCAGGTCTGTATTGCCAGGCAAACTGTCTGAGTGATGGACTTTATGAACAAGAACAGAGCCAGTGCTTTGACTCTGTAGGCAGATGATGACCACAGCAAGTCAGAGGGTGGCATGGTCGAAGGAAGCAGTGCCTGTGCCTGGTCTGCCTCCTTGCTAAGGGATGCTCCTGTTACTGAGCAGGGGCAGATGAGCCAGATTGCACCACACCAGTTATAAGCAGTGTTGTCACACAACCTAGACGTTAAAAATGATGCTTAGGTCAGAAGAAAATCTGTATTGGTAAATAAAACAAGCCAGCACATTCTGCATGTTCTTAAAGGTTAAGTGAAGCGATGCAGCTCACATCCATTGAGCTCTTCACCCCAAATCATAACAGCTTCACTCTTGCTACCTGTTGGCCCTTGTTATCTTCTGAGCCATGCCGTAACACCTGCAGTAAAAGTGCTTGGACAGTCCAAAACCTTTGAGGGAATGTGATAATTAATCATGATTAGAGAGGGTTTCCAGCCTGTGCCCTGGCCTGGTTTAGCTCACTAGCCTAGGTGTAGCCAAAGGACCTGACTCAGGAGTCAAGCCCTTTGGACTCAGGAGTCCAAAGCTGACTTTTCTCAGCACTGTGGGTTGTGCTGAGCCTGTGATTCTAAACTGGGAGTTCCCAGCGGGACCTGAATTCCC